>NC_141178.1:10540769-11176538 GCF_055505025.1 Bos grunniens | reverse complement strand
AAGAGCAGTTCCCTTGGGTTTAGAAGACTTCACACCATCTACTTTCTGATAAGTTCTTTCTCTTTTAAATGGACTCACTTGCTTGGAATCCTTCAGGAAGAATTGGCACTTGCTATGACTTGCAGAAATTTTATAGAATCTGCCTTTAAAATTTTATTTTGCACAATAACTTGATAACTGCAAGTGCTAAAAGATATACTAAAGGTACACTGAATTTTTCAAAGAGTTTATTTGAACAAAGATGGATTCAAATTGGGCAGTGCCAAAACAAAGTGCTCGAGAGCATTCTATCCATAGACGCTAAGAGAAAGGGTTTTAGAGAGCAGCCCATGAAGCCAACGAAGTAGGGACATCATTTGATAGGCTGTCACTTAAGCAGTTGTCTAATCTGGGAAAGCTTAGGTGGCAATTTGTGATTGGCTGTTTCTTATTTAGGGTTGTTTTTCTTTCTTTTTCTTTTTTTTTTTAATATGAGTGCTTTTATAGGTGTTGACTCTGACTTGAGTTTTGTTTTGCAAACTTAGGTTGCCAAGAAATTAGAGCTACCTCAATCTAATGGCCTCCTTGTTTATTTTATTTAATTTAACATATTGTTTTATAAGTTATCCTTTCTTTCTCTCTTCTCATCAGATAAGTAGCAAACTGGAGGCGGTGTGCCATGCACAATGCAGGTCAATCAATTTATCCATAGGCTGAATTTATTGGCCATTATTTTATGAATTCTTTTAATATGGAAAAATGGGGACAGAATTTTAAGGCAGGAGGGGGATCCAAGGGCTAAATCCACCTTCGTTCTTGACCCAGTGATTAACTGTCCTTCTGCCAACCCATCAACCCAGGCCAAGTAGAAGTCCTGCCTGCACTGTGCAGTCCAGAAGCAAGCTTTCCTCCAACAACCACCACATACAACTGGTCACAAAGAGTTGATTAATTCTCTAGTGTATCTTGTGCCATCAGCCAGGATAAAATAGTATCAGTCCCTGGAAAGCGTCTCCTTCAGCTCTCAATTTAAAAATTCATGATGGCACAATTAAGATAAAACCTCGTAACACTAGCAACTGAAGTCAGCAATTTATGGGAGTCTGAGAGGAAATTTTCTTTAATTATAGAATTCATTAGTTCCTCTTTTACTTTTTTAAAAGCTAGTTTGAGCTGATTTGCTGAACTTAATCAGCGTCCCATAGACATTTTCCCCTCTGAAATAAAGTCGTGTAGTTGAACAGGTATTATGAGAGGAAGGGCTCCTCCTCACCACTTGACTCTGTCTTGGGGACACAGGATGTATTTAAATTACAAAGGCTGCTCTTGCTCAGGGGTGTTTGAATATAGCCAGATTTGGTACTTTTTTTTCTACTACCATCCAAAGATCACGACCATCAGTAGAAACTACACCGAAGGTGCTGAAGGCAGAGACAGACAAAAAGTTGGGGGATAATGAAGCCTGGACACTGGTTTTGCTATTCTGCACACGTTGCTGCCTTTGAATGAGGTGATCTTCCAAACATATGGACTTGATTATCTGTAGTACAGCGGGTGCTTTTGCTTGCCTAGAACCCATATCTTTCTGCAGTAACAGTTTCTCTTCTTTCTCCCAGGAGAGCTCTCTCTCCCTCCCGGTCAGTCCTTGCTTCAGGTAGAAGAGAACAGGGCTCAGACCTGGCCACACGACTTTCACTTTTTCTGGTCTCAGCAATTCACTTGGGGAAGGCACAGGACTTATTCCTGAGACTGATGCTGCAATCATTGGCAGCGAGAAGCCTTCTCTTGTTCAGGTAGCAGACATGGTTGAAGGTGAATATGGAGCTGTTTTTGATCTTTCTGAGAATTCTGGAATCTTCTGGATAAATGAAGCGGACACAGAAGATAACAGAGTCAGATGATAGACAAATTCCCTGGACGCAACCAATCATGCTTGAAGCCTGGCCTGGCTTAGATTTCTCAACTCCTTGAATCAATCAGTGATTTTTATTTAAACCTGTTTGCTGAATCTGCTCACAAGCAAAATGCTGCTGATTGACATATCACTTCTCTCAGCTCAGCTTAAGCTTAAGTTACTTACTCAAGTAAGCTTTCTATGATAAAACCACTGCCTCTTTCCTCTGCCTTCTCTCTGACTCAGTAAGGTTCCTTTGCTACACGCTATCATGAGTTGGTATTCATTCTTTTTATCTCTGTGTGGGATTTTACATTCATGTCTTATTGGATTAGCATGAGTTATTGGATTAATACGAGTCTTCCCTCTAATAATAATGATGATGCTAATGGTGATATATATATTGAGATCTAACCATGTGCCATGGAGAAGGTGATGGCACCCCACTCCAGTACTCTTGCCTGGAAAATCCCAAGGATGGAGGAGCCTGGTGGGCTGCAGTCCATGGGGTCACGAAGAGTCAGACACGACTGAGTGACTTCACTTTCACTTTTCACTTTTCACTTTCATGCATTGGAGCAGGAAATGGCAACCCACTCCAGTGTTCTTGCCTGGAGAATCCCAGGGACAGGGGAGTCTGATGGGGTGCTGTCTATGGGGTTGCACAGAGTCAGACACGACTGAAGCGACTTAGCAGCAACCATGTGCCAGGCATTGCTGTCATTGTAGTAAACATGCCTTCTTTATGGTTCAACTCTCACGTCCTCTTTCACCCTCATGAAGAGGCTCTTTAGTTCCTCTTTACTTTCTGCCATTAGAGTGGTGTCATCTGCATATCTGAGGTTGTTGATATTTCTCCTGGCTATCTTGATTCCAGCTTGTGCTTCATACAGCTGGCATTCTGCATGATGTACTCTTCATGTAAGTTAAATAAGCAGGGTTACAATATTCAAGCCTTGTTGTATTCCTTTCCCAATTTTGAACCAGTCATTGTTCCACGACCACTTTTAATTGTTGCTTCTTGACCCACAAACAGGTTTCTAGGGAGACAGGTAAGGTGGTCTGGTAGTCCCATCTCTTTAAGAATTTTCCATAGTTTGTTGTGATCCACAGACTCAGACTTTAGCATAGTCAATGACACAGAAGTAGATGTTTTTCTGAAATTCTCTTGCTTTCTCTAAGATTCAGCGGGTGTTGGCAATTTGTTCTCTGGTTACTCTGCCTTTTTGGTTCCTCAGGTGCTTCAAAACCCAGCTTGTATATCTAGAAGTTCTCAGTACACCATCTGCTGAAGCTTAGCTTGAAGGATTTTGAGCATAACCTGGTTAGCACGTGAAATGAGTATGGAATTTTTATGGTATTTTGAACAGTCTTTGGCATTGTCCTTTTTGGGGATTAGAATGAAAACTGGCATTTTCCATTCCTGTGGTCACTGCTGAGTTTTCCAAAGTTGTTGATATATTGGGTGCAACACTTTAATAGCATCATCTTTTAGGATTTTAAAGAGTTCAGTTGAGATTCCATCATCTCCACTAGCTTTGTTCATAGTAATGCTTTCTAAGGCCCACTTGACTTCACACTCCAGATGTCTGGTTCTAGGTGAGTGACTACACCATCATGGATATCTGGGTCATTAAGACCTTTTTATATAGTTCTTCTGTGTATTCTTACCTCCTCTTCTTAATCTCTTCTGCTTCTGTTAAGTCCTTACCATTTATTTTTCCCTTATCATGCCTACCCTTCCATGAAATATTTGCTTGATATCTTTAATTTTCTTGAAGAATTCTCTACTCTTTCCCATTCTATTGTTTTCCTCTATTTCTTTGCATTGTTCATTTAAGAAGCCCTTCCTATCTCTCCCAGCTATTCTCTGGAACTCTGCATTCAGTTGGATATATCTTCCATTTTCTCCCTTGCCTTTTGCTTCTCTTCCTTCCTCAGCTATTTGTAAAGCCTCCTCAGACAACCTCTTTGCCTACTTGCATTTCTTTTTCTTTGGAGTGGTTTTGGTCCCTACCTCCTGTACAATGTCATGAACCTCTGTCCATAGTTCTTCATGCACTCTATCAGATCTAATGCCTTGAATATCTTTGTCACTTCCACTGTATAATCATAAAGGATTTGATTTAGGTTATACCTGAATGGCCTATTAGTTTTCCATACCTTCTTCAATTTAAGCCTGAGTTTTGCAATAAGGAGCTCATGATTTGAGCCACAGTCTGCTTCAGGTTTTATTTTTACTGACTGTATGGAACTTCTTCATCTTTGGCTGCGAAGAATGTAATGTCTGATTTCAGTATTGGCCATCTGGTGATGTCCTTGTGTACAACTGTCTCTAGGGTTGTTAGAAAAGGTTGTTTCCTATGACCAATTCTCTTGACAAAATTCTGTTACCGTTTGCCTTGCCAGAGCCTGCTGCAATAATTCAAACGAGTCTACCCTAAGCCTGCTCACCCACCTCACATACTCCTTCCTGTGGAAACCATAATAAAGGCTCTGCTGACATTGTCCCTTTGCTCGCTCTGCCCTTGACTAACCCTGGTGCTTCCCCAAGTGGCCCCTTCGTGTGGCTTGTCACACTTCATGTTTCTAGGGATCTGTGCGTACAATAAACTTCTTTCTTCATAGCAATCATTTCTGTGTCTTTGTGTCTTAGCATACCTGGTTAAAACAAATCCTGGATATCTTTTAAACCCACTAGGACCTAATCATTGTGTAATTTCATGATGTGAGTGATACACTCTTTGGCTAGCTGTGGCAATGCCCTATTTCTCAACCTCTTCCTGCTGATATCTGCTAATCTCTACTGGCCTCCCTTTTGGTCAGGTTCCAATCATGAGGGCATAGCCAACGTGGCAAACACACTCCAGCAAGCCAACTGGCACAGGGCATTCTCCCAATTCGCCTCTGCTTTCACATGTAGTTTAGGGCAATCTCAGGCCTTATGAACTTACCAGGTGGAACGCAAGCTCCAGGGACACAGGTCACTTCCTAGCTCATGGAGGCAACAATAAGGTCCAACCAGGCAAGCAGTTTCCCGTCTGTCCTTACATAGACCTTCATAAGGCAGTTCTCTTAACCCTTTCTTCTTTGGGTGGGATAAAGGAGAAATGTCACAGCTGCTGCTGCTGCTGCTGCATCACTTCAGTCGTGTCTAACTCTGTGTGACCCCATGGACAGCAGCCCACCAGGCTTCTCTGTCCATGGGATTCTCCAGGCAAGAAAACTGGAGTGGGTTGCCATTTCCTTCACCAAATGTCACAGCTATTGGGTCCATAATACTCAAACTTGAGGCATTTTCATTCCCCTTCTAAATGGAAGCGAGTAATAGGAATGAGGGATGCTGATTATTTAATGAGTTCTGATAACTTTTTAGTGAAAATAAGATAGAGCTGCACGCTACTTCTATTTAGGATGGGAAAGTACTTTTGCCTAATTTCTTTAGCTTTAGGGGCCTAAACTTCAGTTCGTCTCATCACGTACCCCACATTCAAGCACTGTAAGTAGCACCTCTGTTGGAGAGATTTAATGTAGTGAGCCTTTGAGCTACTGTGTCTTAAGCAAATAGTTTCTGCTTTTATCAGTTTCCTAGAAGCAGTGCAATTTTGAGGAATTTTCATTTAAAAGTCCCAGGGCATTTTATTCTAAAGTGAGAGAATATGGCAGTACTAAATAATCTACTTCTCTATGATCACATTAAAATGCATGGCACAATTCGTTAATTACCATCTCAATCTAATTCTCTAAGAAGTTTGCCCTAATTGCATTGTTGATATGCACAGATGCAAATAGGATGTTGGTTGTTTCACTTATAGCAAACCACTGTTTCTAGTAAGTACCAATCTATTCTCTTGTTAGGAAGACTGGTATGGTTCCATTGAACCACTAAACATTGTCTCTCTATCACAAATGATAATAGCTAAACCCAGAAACCAGAGAGCACTTTGCTTCCCATCAACCCCACCCCCATATAGACACCCCCAAACAGCAAAGACATGTCCACAAATAAGGCAACAAATAGCAGGAAATTCCCTGTAGATTGGCAGGATGCAAGTGCAAATTGGACATTTGTGGAGTGGCACTTGCCAGAAGGTATGTGAAACAAACAACCCCCAGCTGCTATGCTTTGCTTTTGTAAAAAGATCTTAAGGTTGTTTCACAAACACAGGTGTGAGAAGGCAGAAAGAAAAAGAGGAGGAGAAGAGAGAGAGAATGATACATGGAACACTGGCAACCACAAATAGGGATGGAAACTAGATGTGTTGGCATGACGTGAGGCATCTGCCTCCCAGAATCTCCCCTCCCTCAGCTGTTTCTAGGTCCTCTCAGCTGTTCTGTTGATTCCTGAGGGCACTGAGCATGGATAGGTGTAGGTAGACGCTGGAGGAAGGTCCAGAGTGGCGGAGAGAGGGATCTGAAGCCTGGTTAAAATATATTTTTTAATCAGCTAAATGGAAGATCTGTGACTTGTACAATCACATCTCCTTAAAATCATACTTATATTCCTATAGGAATGAAAAAAGAATAAATATTTCTCTATACGAATTTTTATGTCTGCCACATATCGCATTTATTTATCTTTTAGCTTATTTCACTTGGGATATTTTGTCCCTCTGCAAAGTGTTTTTGTTATGGAACACTTTATGCAAGTATGTTACAGTTACAAAACACAAATCTTGATTTTTCCAATCATGCTGTTGATCTGGGATTTAATTATAAAAATGGCCAAAATAACATTTTATGTTTTGTAGATCAGGGTTCAGATATGGATTCAAGAGATCATGATGTCAAATTCTCCTCTAGCTTCTGCTGAATGAGCTTTGAGTGGTGACACTTATACGTACTTGTGATTCTTTGTACTGCCGTAAATTATTTCTTTCGTTAAATGGGCATTTGGGGATTAATACACTTAGTTTCATTAAAACCGCATGGAACCTTTGGGTTTATGGAAACAAAACCCTTTATTTTAATATTCAGGGAAAAAGAAAGTGACTCTGTAGGTGAATAAATCATTTTGACAAATTTTGGAATAATTTATACTTTCTCCAAGTGCTTTAAGTAATAGGATTGCAAATTTGGCATGTTGTCAGCATGATCTTTGTTTATCCCTTGGCTATACTGAAGAGACTTTTCAATACCCTGGATGATAGAGTTTCAGAAGGATAAAAAGAGATGCTGGTTGTTTACTGGCTTCTTCTTTAGCTTATTCTTCACAGATATTTGCATTTTTGCCTGCTGAGCACCTATTTCCCATTCTATAATGGCATTCCAATTTTTCCTTTATCAAAGTATCCTCTTTGGAATTGTCAGATAAATATAGAACTCCTGGTTAAATCTGAATTTAAGAGAAACAGTGAATAATACGTTAATGTAAATATGTCCCCAACATTGTGTGTTGTGCTTAGTCGCTCAGTCATATCCAACTCTCTGTAGCCACTCAGTATCCCCCACCATGGGGATTCTCCAGTCAAGAATACTGGAGTGGGTTGTTATGCCCTCCTCCAGGGGATCTTCCCAACCCAGGGACCAAACCCAGGTCTCCCACATTGCAGGTGGATTTCTCCACCAGGGAAGCCCCTGTCCCCAACATTGAATAAGACATAGTTATACTGACACAATATTCATTATTTATCTGCAATTCAAATTTAACTGGGCGTCTTGAATTTTTATTTGCTGAATCTAGCAGCTCTCTTCCTCTCTGCATGTGGTTCATGTGTGATTGACTGTACCACTGAGCTTTGGGAGCAGGCATGCAACCCAGACCTGCCAATCAGAGCATGGTCTTAGTGATTGATTCAAGGATTGGTTTAAGATCATCTCAGGCCAGTCAAAGTGCTTCTTGGCCCTTTTACTAGAAGTTTTGGGAGAGAAAACCTTCTTTTACTGAAAAATGAAACCTAGAACAACAGAGAACAATATGCATAAAAAGCCTATCTAAGAATGACGTTAAGAAGGAAGAAAGCAGAGTCCAGAAATACTGAAAGACACTGAATCTTGACCTCATTTAACTTCCTTGATCTGACTATGCCTGAAGCTCACAATCTTACTTGAACCAAGAAGTTTTCTTTTTTTTTTAATTTAAACTAATTTGAAAGATGGTTAAATGTGGGTCTTTTGAAGTTCTCTATTTTTATTAATAATTTGTGTATACTTGGTTCTACCCAAGCAGATTTGTGAAATGCTCTATGACATTCTGGGTGCAGCTAATGATACATTTTTTTTTTTAATTTGCAAAATTTAATGACTTCTGGAACAAAATCTCTACTCTTTTTGAGGTATTGCTGAGAAATATCATACATTTAGGATCCTTCTTATCCTTCCTTCAACAGTGAAAGAACTGGAGTGAATTAGGAATAGGATTTCATTATGTGCACACACCACATTTTGGTTATCTATTTAATGGGTGATAGACATTAGGATTGTTTTCACTTTTTGCCTATTATAAATAGTGTTCCTATGCAGATTCACATACAAGTTTTTGCATGGATATGTATTTTCTGATATTCCCCATTGTTTTCTTGCCATCACCATTGGATATGGTTTTTCCTTAGACCTGGGGCTCCATGATAACAAGCAAAATCTTTCTTGCTTAATTTTTTTTCTATTTTTTCATCTCAAATCCTTCTATCACTTTCAGGAAGACTTCTGCAATTAATGTGCCATGTCAATCAATGTTTCAGAACTTCTCACCAAAGTTCTGAACCATTAATTGACATAGTTCTCAAATAAAGCCCCAGTCTTCAGATTAACTTTAATTTTTTCATTAATATATTTTTTCAACTTCCAATCATACTCATATGCCCCCCAGACATGAAAACAATCTTTGAATGATCCTCCGAGAGGGTGAAGACCCTCCCAGTTCAGGAGCCGCTTACGCTCATTTTTCTTATGTCTTTACCTTTGTGTCTGCTCCCGTTTTGACATGTCCACTCAGATGTCTTCTTCCCTCCTGTACACTTTTTAATATTCTTTATATCTTCTCTTCTATAGAATTCTATTACAGAATGTTTTGCCTTCCTTTGGCTTCAAAACCACTTAATGTCTATATCATTCATATTTGCATTTAATCACTAATTACCTTTTATTGTTCTGTAACTGCTTAATGGACATGTACCATATCTGCTTGGCCATGTGAAAGGTCAAGAATGGCAAGCATTGTGTCCAAAAGGAGGCAGCTGTGAAAAAGATAAAAAAATCCAGTGATGCTTGACTCTGATTCCAGTAATCGATGGCTGGGTAATAACTCAGAGCAACTTTGTCAACAAAGATTACTTGAAAAGCTGGGCAAATATTTTTGAAATTTAGTTTAACTGCTAGACTCATATTTAAGTGAAGATAGATAATCTAAAACTCAGAGAGAAGGTGAAGGACAATGTTGAGAACTGGACACTATGAAAAAAGGAAATAAAAGTTTTGGAAAAGATCCAAAGAAGAATATTAGAATTGAAATTTTAAATTACCTAAATTAAGATGGATTTAACAAAACATATTTGATGCCACAGAAGAGAGGATTAGTGAACAGCCAGATAAAACAGAAGGAAGTGTTCAGAATAGAGCATGGAGTAACAAAATATATGGCAAATAGAGAAGAGATAGTATGAAGCATAGAGAATACATGGGAAAAGTTTAATATGGAAAATTGGAGGCCAAAAATAAGAAAGAAAAACTGGACCAGAACAATATTTGAAGGGGTAATGATGAAACATTTTCAAAACTAATAAAAGATATTAAGCCTGATTTTATTTTTTTTAATTTTATTTTTAAACTTTACAATATTGTATTAGTTTTGCCAAATATCGAAATGAATCTGCCACAGGTATACATGTGTTCCCCATCCTGAACCCTCCTCCCTCCTCCCTCCCCATACCATCGCTCTGGGTCGTCCCAGTGCACCAGCCCCAAGCATCCAGTATCATGCATGGAACCTGGACTGGCGACTTGTTTCATACATGATAGTATACATGTTTCAATGCCATTCTCCCAAATCTTTTCACAAATCTTCTAACCCTCTCCCTCTCTCACAGAGTCCGTAAGACTGTTCTATACATCAGTGTCTCTTTTGCTGTCTCGTATACAGGGTTATTGTTACCATCTTTCTAAATTCCACATATATGTGTTAGTATACTGTATTGGTGTTTTTCTTTCTGGCTTACTTCACTCTGTATAATAGGCTCCGGTTTCATCCACCTCATTAGAACTGATTCAAATGTATTCTTTTTAATGGCTGAATAATACTCCATTGTGTATATGTACCACTGCTTTCTTATCCATTCATCTGCTGATGGACATCTAGGTTGCTTCCATGTCCTGGCTATTATAAACAGTGCTGCGATGAACATTGGGGTACACGTGTCTCTTTCCCTTCTGGTTTCCTCAGTATGTATGCCCAGCAGTGGGATTGCTGGATCATAAGGCAGTTCTATTTCCAGTTTTTTAAGGAATCTCGACACTGTTCTCCATAGTGGCTGTACTAGTTTGCATTCCCACCAACAGTGTAAGAGGGTTCCCTTTTCTCCACACCCTCTCCAGCATTTAATATTTGTAGACTTTTGGATCGCAGCCATTCTGACTGGTGTGAAATGGTACCTCATAGTGGTTTTGATTTGCATTTCTCTGATAATGAGTGATGTTGAACATCTTTTCATGTGTTTGTTAGCCATCTGTATGTCTTCTTTGGAGAAATGTCTATTTAGTTCTTTGGCCCATTTTTTGATTGGGTCATTTGTTTTTCTGGAATTGAGGTGTAGGAGTTGCTTGTATATTTTTGAGATTAGTTGTTTGTCAGTTGCTTCATTTGCTATTATTTTCTCCCATTCTGAAGGCTGTCTTTTCACCTTACTTATAGTTTCCTTTGTTGTGCAGAAGCTTTTAAGGTTAATTAGGTCCCATTTGCTTATTTTTGATTTTATTTCCAATATTCTGGGAGGTGGGTCATAGAGGATCCTGCTGTGATGTATGTCGGACAGTGTTTTGCCTATGTTCTTCTCTAGGAGTTTTATAGTTTCTGGTCTTACATTGAGATCTTTAATCCATTTTGAGTTTATTTTTGTGTATGGTGTTAGAAAGTGTTCTAGTTTCATTCTTTTACAAGTGGTTAACCAGTTTTCCGAGCACCACTTGTTAAAGAGATTGTCTTTAACCCACTGTATATTCTTGCCTCCTTTGTCAAAGATAAGGTGTCCATATGTGCATGGATTTATCTCCGGGCTTTCTATTTTATTCCATTGATCTATATTTCTGTCTTTGTGCCAGTACCATACTGTCTTGATGACTGTGGCTTTGTAGTAGAGCCTGAAGTCAGGTAGGTTGATTCCTACAGTTCCATTCTTCCTTCTCAAGATAGCTTTGGCTAATCGAGGTTTTTTGTATTTCCATACAAATTGTGAAATTATTTGTTCTAGCTCTGTGAAGAATACCATTGGTAGCTTGATAGGGATTGCATTGAATCTATAAATTTAAGCCTGATTTTAAAATAATGAAAAATCTTTATTATTCACAAATCATATGATAAAACAAATATAAATTAATATATGAATTTATGAGTTTAGCAAGATTGCTGAATATATAGTCAACATTCAAAAATCAATTATAGTTCTATACACCAGCAACAGACATTTGGAAAAATAAAATTTTGGATTCCTTTTGATGCCCTACAATAACATTCTTATCAAATTATTTGTGTTAAAAAAACCTCAAAATGTATCAGAACTTAATTTAGAAAACTATTAAACATTACTGATCAAGATGAAAGAAGACCTAAATAAATGAAAAATACCATGTTTATGGATTAGAAGATACACTATTATATAGACACCAATTCTTCCCAAACTGATTTATAGATTCAATGTAATTCCAAACAGAACTTTATTGAGTTTCTTTGTGTGTGTGTGTATGGGGGGGATGTTTTTGAAAATTGAGGAAATGATTTCTCAGTTTGCATACAAATATGCAAGGCAATGGCACCCCACTCCAGTATTGCCTGGAAAATCCCATGGACGGCGGAGCCTGGTAGGCTGCAGTCCACGGGGTCACTAAGAGTCAGATACGACTGAGCGACTTCACTTTCACTTTTCACTTTCATGTGTTGGAGAAGGAAATGGCACCCCACTCCAGTGTTCTTGCCTGGAGAATCCCAGGAACGGGGGAGCCTGGTGGGCTGCCGTCTATGGGGTCGCACAGAGTCAGACACGACTGAAGTGACTTAGCAGCATGCTAAAGACCACAAATATCCAAAATAATATTGAAAAAGAACAGAGTTAGGAGATCTAAGTAACCAGATATTAAGATTTTTCATAAAGTTACAATAATTAAAAGTGAGGTATTGACGCGAGAAGAAATAAACAAACCTATGGATCATAATGGGAATTCTAGAAATGTATCCACATATGTGGAGATACCAGAGATTTTTGTTTTTTGTTTTTTTTAAGATAGCACTGTAGAAACTTTTAAATATATCCCAAGGCAATTGGGTATCTATTGGAATCTATACATAATAACAACAAAATAAAAATTCTAGATTAATTTTAGATCTAAATGTGAAAGACTAAATAATAAAACTTCTATTAGGTAATTTAGAAAATATCTTAATGAACTCAGGATAGAGAAATATTTCTTAAGTAGCACATGGAACTTGGCATAATGAAAAAGATTAATGAAACTAAGAATTCCTGCTTATCACTATTAGGAGAGTGAAAAGAAAATCAAGGACTAGGAAAAGATATTTCTCACACAGAACTAAGAAAGAGCTGATAATCAAACTGTTTTTTTTTTTTTTAAACTCTGAAGAATCAATAAGAAAAAGACAACCAAATGGAAGAATGGAACGCGCACTCCACAAATTATGATGCATAAGTGAGTTGGCATTTTCTGCCAAAGTACAAGATGTGCACAATTAATGACCCAGTGTCCCATTTCTCGTGATACATTTAATAGAAATGTGTGCACAGGCACATCAGGAGACACATACAAATGCTCACAGCAGCGTTATTGGAAAGAGCTGAAAACAGGAAACAAATATCTATCAATAATGGAATTAATACTACCCAATCACCATGTGTTACTGCTACTGCTAAGTCGCTTCAGTCGTGTCCGACTCTGTGCGACCCCATAGACGGCAGCCCACCAGGCTCCCCCGTGCCTGGGATTCTCCAGGCAAAAACACTGGAGTGGGTTGCGCAAAATAATAATACACAGAGTTCGGCTACTTCTAAGCATGGATAAGTATAGTTTGAATGAAAAACATCAGATTCAGGTTATATGTATGTGTTTGCATACATATGTACACACATGCATGCAGTCAAATGTGTTTAAACACACACATACACATATACACACATATATAGATTCTATGTACGACTTAAAGCACAAATGCAGTCATAGTCTAGAGATGAATGCTTAGATGGTACAATGTGAAGAACACCAAGTATTGTCATATTTGTAAAGACAGTACTTACTTTTGAAGGGTGCTGTGTGTTAGTCGCTCAGTCATGTCTGACTCTTTGCAACCCCATGGACTGCACCCCGCCAGGCTCCTCTGACCGTGGGATTCTCCAGGCAAGAATACTGGAGTGGGTCACCACGCCCTCCCCCAGGGGATCGTCCCCACCCAGGAATCAAACCCAGGTCTCCTGCATTGTAGGCAGATACTTTACCGTCTGAGACACCAGGTGGTGGGATATGATTAAGAGTTGATATTGAAGAAACCTCTGGGACTCTGACAATGTTTTACTTTTATTTTTTCAAAACTAATTCATTCTTTATTAAATTCTAGTTGATTTATAATATTGTGTTAATTTCAGGTGTGTAGCAAAGTGATTCAGTTATAGATACATCAGATCAGATCAGATCAGTCACTTAGTCGTGTCCGACTCTTTGCGACCCCATGAATCACAGCACATACATGCATATATTTATACATTCCTTGATTCTTCTCATTTATAGTTTAATACAAGATATTGATATAGTTCTCTGTGCTGTACAGTAAAACCGTGTTTATATATTTTATATATAGTGGTATGTATCTGTTCAACCCTGCTCCTAATTTATCCCTCTCCCTCACCTCCTCTGTCTGCTGGTAATCATGTTTATTTTCTATGTCTGTAATAATGTTCTATTTTTTGACTTTAGTGATGGTTATAACTGTGTGCTTTTAAAACTTTACCCTAAAATATTTTAAAAGAAGGAGGAGGGAGAGGAGGAGAAGAAGAAAATGTGAGGAACAGATCTGACCACCATTCGCTCTTTCAGTAACTTTAGGCAAATTACATTATCCTTGTGAACCTTAATTTGTTCATTTGTAAATTGTGAATCACGTCACCATCCTCACCAAACTTCCATGAGGATTATGAGATCCTGCATGTAAAAGAACTTTATAAAGACATAAAGCACCTTATAAAGTTTGAGGGAAAAATAGTATTATAATAATATCTAATGCCATTCTGGAATTGCAGTAGTCATGAAAATATCATATTTGATTTGATTGGATCTTCAAAAATCACTCAGTGCATTCATCAGAAAACAATATAATTGAATTAAGAGGGAATATGAAAATATAGTTATGTGTAATAAAGTAGATTTTTTCCAACTTGTAAATAGCTTCTTTCTCTGTACATATATACACAACACCTCACCACCACCACTTCTTTTCTATTCTGGATCTCATTTTTGCAATTCCAAAGAACTTTGTGTTCTCTTGACCTCTCTTACTGAACCAAGTAAAACTCATAGGGAAGACAGAGAGAGGAAGCTGGAGATTCAGAGGGGTTTGTTGTTACCCACAGATCAGAGTCCCCACAGTGTCCCGAACAGTGATGGTGCCTTTACCGAGAAACTCACAGAACTTCTGAGTTGAATAGGATGGAGCACTGATATCTTCAGTTACCTTCAGTCACTCAGTCATGCCTGATTCTTTGCGACCCCATGGACTGCAGCATGCCAGGCCTCCCTGTCCATCATCAACTTCCGGAGTTTGCTAAAACTCATGTCCATTGAGTCGGTGATGCCATCCAGCCATCTCATCCTCTATCATCCCCTTCTCCTCCTGCCTTCACTCTTTCCCAGCATCAGGGTCTTTTGAGTCAGTTCTTCCCATCAGGTGGCCAAAGATCCTGATATCCTAGATCCTTGAATAAACACTCCTCAGATTGTTGCAAGCCTAATTTCCAGAATTGTTAAATGGTTGATTTTGACAATTTTTATCAATATTCCTGTTGCTTTTACGGAGAAGTGAGTTTTCAGAGGCCCTTAGTTTGCCAATCTTATTGATGTCCTAACGCCCCCAGATGCTGACATGGCCTCTTTTTCTCCTACCCCCATCCTGACAACTTTCCACGTAAAGATATTCTCTTCAAAGCCTGATACAAGTTCTTCCAGGGTTTCTCCAAATAGCCAGCAGCCACTCTGTCAGCACCAGTTTCTTCTTTGGGGATGATCATAGCTCTTGCCCATATTTTTCTTGTGTCCTTGCTCATATTCTCTTTCTTTGACTCAAACTCTAAATGTTCAGCCTTTTCTGGTGAGATTGCCTTCCTCAGTCCCTCTCATTGGGCCTATTTTGTTTAACTTCCTATTTAGTCATCTACAGGGCTCCTAACCCTTTCATTGCTGCTGCTAAGTCGCTTCAGTCGTGTCCGACTCTGTGCGACCCCATAGACGGCAGCCCACCAGGCTCCCCCGTCCCTGGGATTCTCCAGGCAAGAACACTGGAGTGGGTTGCCATTTCCTTCTCCAAACCCTTTCATTACTGAATATCTAACGTGAATATCTGTATGCCCCTCGGCCCAAGTCTTGGTATAGATAACTGTTTTCCTGAGGCTATGGGCTCTGTGCTTTCCACTGTTACACTACAGTCCTCAGAGATCTTTTCTTTTCCTGGTGTCATCTGCCACAACCAAACAAATGATATATAAATCTCACCAAGCCATCTCTGATCTAAACTTAAGCCACGTGACTCTCACTGCTTATAAGACGTTTCCACTTTGCTATATCTGTATTAACTCTAACGTGGCAACCTAACTGGAATGCCTGTGAAACTGGCACACGTACTACCACATTCAAGAAAAAAATAATTTTGACATCTGAAAGGATTTAAAAGTAAATTAAAAAATAAGAATTTTAACATCCAAAAGGATTTAATAGCAGTCACTGCAAAAAAAAAACTAAAGGATAGTTTTCTATTAAGAAGAGAAAATTTAATCATCAATCTATCTTCTGAGAGATTAAATATATCTATTGGATAGATTAGATACAATCTTTTGAGATTATATCATGGCGGCTAATCAAATAACTCTCCCTTTCATTCTGGGAGAGCCTTCTAACTCTCTGTCAAACACAGTGCGTTCTAGATATTGCTTGTCTCGTTATTACCCTCTCAATCTCTATGTAATGGTCTTATCTAGAAATCACTCTCTGTTCTTTGCAGTTAATCACTCAGATCAGTTTTCTTAATTCTCCCTCTTGAGTATTATCCCAATTCTATACAGTGAAACCTTAGAAATTAATCTGGCAAAGATGCAATTCTTCTCAAAACTTAAATGAGGAAAAATGATGTCATACAAAAAAAAACAAAAACAAGAGATAATAGTCGTATATTAATGTTATTTTTCTACCATATCATGACCTTTCAAACTAAATAAACCTTCCTATTTCCTTCCTCAAAAGACACACAGACACTAGTCTCCTTGGTGATTATCACGACATAATCTTCAGGTTTTAAATGGCTCCCAAACACTTCATGTATGAACTTAGAAGCAACTTTGGAGAAAAAGTATCATTATGAGCTGTACTGATGCTTTAAGAAAAAAAAAAAAAAAACAGCTAATAATAATATGATTATAATGAGAGCATATCCAAAATAACCGGTCATAGAGAAAAGTGTTTTCATCACTGTTGACAAGACCAAGGCAAGAAGATGCTCACTTGTATATAAATTATTGAAATATTTCCTATGCATCTAATATTTGCATAGATGATTCTTTAAATTGGCAGTAAAGACTTATGGGGAAAAAAATGGCCTTTGAAACAGTTTTTGAGGTCACAGAAAGCTACAAGAGTAACATGAACACATGCCCAGGAACGGGCACATACACTGAGCACGGTGAGTACTCAGTTCACTACAGGCCTGGGCATGTGATGAGATGGACAGAGTATGGCCCACGGTAAGTCACTGGGGAGAATTAATGGACTGGTAAGTTAAGGTCGTCCAGTTGACCACTTTCAGAAACCTGCACCTGTTTGGTAGGCGATGGATAGTAAATATTTCTTTGAAGAAAATATGTCTTGTTTACATTACATTACAATATTTTCATCAAACTAAAGAATCTGAAGGGAGGTGGGATACAGTAAGGACAAGAGTGCTTATCTGTGTGTAGGTTTTATGATCATTTATAAACGCTTCTTTTTCGGTGGAATATTAATCACACTGAAACAGATTTGCTAGCAAAAAATAAATGAGGGAAAGTGCCCATTTATCATTCCAACACAAATTGAAAATGAATTAGTTAATAAAATGTGAACAACATAATTACTGTCCTTAGTTAACACTGGATCAGATGGTGAAGAATCTGCCTGCAATGAACAAGACCTGGATTCAATCCCTGGAAGATCCTCTGGAAAAGGGAATGGCTATCCATTCTAGTATTCTTGCCAGGAGAATTCCATGGACAGAGGAGCCTGGCAGGCTATAGTCCATGGGGTTGCAAAGAGTTGGGCACAACTGAGCAACTAACATTTTCACTTAGTTAACCCTAACACGGCTCCTTCTTTGCTATTTTAATGTTCCTTTCATTCTTAAGTCCTGAACATTTCTCTTTGGTTACTTTTTGAAGTTTCTAGTATGCGCATGGCTACAAAATTTAGTATCTTCGTCCTTAAACATCTAGAAATCATGCAAAGCAATAACTGGGATTTAACCAAAAAAATTCTAAGGAACTCATTTCAATGAATCTAGAAGTAGATCTAATCCTCAGACATCCATATGCTTAACGAGGGCTTCCAAAAGCAGCAAGGATGGCGCAGAAGCTGTGTGAGAGCAGGAGGCGGTGAAGAGACGAAATGTGGAAGGTGGAGATGAGACGCGGCACATTAGATCTCAGAACACGTCTTCATAGACATAGTCCAGAAGAGTGAGAGCCCTGATGCTCCAAAATGAAAAATCATACTTTTATTTGCAGGAATAAGTCCAAAAGTAAGGTGAGCAAGGCCCTTTCAGATTTGATGAGTTCTAAATCAAAGGCTTCCAGCAATGCCGAGAAAGGTCAAAGCTCCAAAGCTCCTAGCTTATGACCTTAACTGAAGCATTTCTCATTCACTTGGACGCATAGTTTATTCACCCGATAAAATAAGGTGGCATTGGTGATTATAATTTTTTGGTTTCTAGAACACCTGGTGAAATTTGCAGGAAAAAAAAAAAAAGATTTGAACTTAATCCTTCTGGGTGTTTAGCTGCAAGGCAGCGAAGATGATGGCATGATGTGACCCTGGAATCACAAAGATCCGGATTAGACGGGGCAGGGCTCTTGCGGTTACCCTTGAACTGGTCCACCTGACCTGCCTTTGCTCTCTGGCTCCTGCCTCTTGGTTTATCTGGCATCTGTTCTGGTTAGATCCATTTTGGCATTCCAGCTCTGGTGCCTGCTCTGAACAGTCAGCTGAGACCCTCAGGCTCTAGACTTTGATCCACTTCAAAGCACTGGCTTTTCTAAACACAAACTCTTCTTTCCATATCTAAACCTAGGAGGAGAAAAACTCCTTAAGAAATAGGATTGTGGAAACTCCAAAGAGATCAGCCTTTTCCACTTGGCTTTATGGGCCTGACACCCTTACTGTGTGCCATATGGTGTGATGTGTTCAGGTTTAGGTCTAGCAAACCCCCACTTCCAAAAAAAAAATACCACAAATTTATACAATAAGTGCCTTAAATTGCATGAGCCATCTTCCTAAGATTCAAATTTTATAGATGGTTTTCACTAGAAGTTATTTGTTTCATTTTAAGAGGGAAAGAAAAGATCCCCAAACAGTTAAATTTAGGGAAATATAATATAAAGGTATTAAATTGCAGGAAGGTATCACACACACAAACCCCCAAACAACAGAACAAACCTTGAACAGCATTCTGATCTTCACTGAAGAACAAAGTCCTAGAAGTTCATAGTGAGATATCAAACTGAGGATTGTGAAAGTAGGCAAAGATTATTTATTGGATGGTTAGCTGGAGTGTGACCATGTCCCAAATACATATCTAGCATCAAAAACCTGAAAGTCCAAGCTGGAGAGCGAGAGGGCGCCTAGGTCCAGCGAAGCCTGTTCTTTATTCTCAGAGGGGTTCTGGCTCATTTCAGTGCTTGAGCCAAAAGGCTCTCTTGCCCCTTTCCACGTTCATCACAGTGGTTTTAGAACATCACAGAATCTTCTTTTGTCAGCAGCTCTGGGAGCTACAAGCTACGAGGGATCAAGCTTGGGTAGATGGAGGAAATGTACTTACTTAGCAGCAAGTGAGAGAAACAGCCAACCTGCTTTTCTGCTACTCTTTTGGGTTCTGTCCTCAGGCTTTCCACGATGTCTCACCACCCTTCCCGACAATGGGGCATAGGCTACATTTGATGGCATTTGTCACTAGCTGCAGTGTGAAACAGATCTTTCAGTTTCATTACCTTTCATTTTTAAAGATAAGAATGGAATTTACTTAAGATAGAAAATCCACATAGCAACATGGGTGTAGAAAAACAAGCAGGTGTTAATAAATTTCCAAGAAACATTAATCTGTTTCTGCAAATACATCCTGCTGTTCATTTAAATGGAACGATATTCTATAAATTTACCACTTCAGTCACTCTCTGAGCTATCAAAATGTAATATACAACACCTTCGATGATCAAAGTGAAAGTAAGTTTAGAAATCCAATTTGTTTTTTCACCATGTAAGCTCTTTATTTAACTTTTGCGTTTCAGCTCTCATTTGAATCAAGCTTCAATCTTACTTACACACACCACAGGTATACTTCAGAAGCTGTCATGGAATCTTGCAACTGCCAAAAACAAAGTTCTATACTAAACCAACTGTATCTATAAAAGAAAATACTATATTCTGTCACACTTGAAGATTTAAAATAATTTATCATTGTACTATTCAAAAGTGGTAGTCATTGATTGAACTAGAGATAACCATTGGGGGAACTGTGAATGGGACTGTATCTGTCTCGGAAAAAAATGAGAAATGAGGATCCATGTGACATAAGTGGCCAATATATAAATTCTGAGGTTGACAATAAAGAAGCTGTAGATAGATTCATCATTTAAAGGGATTGGCAGAAACATTGATGGAACTGAAATCGAAGAAGAATTTTAAGTGATTGTCTGGGAAGATGGATGAAGGGATGGGTCTGGACAGAGTGAAGTGGTAGTAATAGAGTAACTCTTGCTTTTTACCCTGAGTCATTCTGCCATGTTTCATTTTTCCTTCATGCCTATATTACTTAAGTAAATAGAATAAGCAATAATAAAATAATTTCTAACTTTAAACTACTTGATATCCACTTACTTGTTAAATCATTTTAACCCTAATTTTAGAGATCAGCAGATCATGAATTTGGACTTTCATAGTCATTATTACCATCTGTGGTTTACGCCAACTGGATGCAACCCATATAAATATATTGTATTCTTTAAAAAGTCCTGGGAACCTCTTTTATCACCCAAGTCAGCCTATTTAAGCAGAAATACCTAGAGTGAATCTGATTTTAACAGGAAGGTTTTTTTTTTTTTTTTTTCTGGGATCAAACTTAGGTAACCAAGACAAAACTGACCGTATATTGTAAGAAGGCAGAACTTTTCAATTTACTGCCTTTGGATGAGAATAGCCAGAAGGCACTCTCTCCCTTCCTTTCCTCATTACTTCTACAAACATGCCTTCTGCTAACATTGGACTCTTGTCTCTTACCTTGCTCTTAAGAACATAACTATTTGGGATATAATATTCAGTAGCTTAGATGAAAGGAAATGATGCATTTCTTTTTTCCTGAATGAAGCTTTACAATCCACGCTTTAAGCCTCAACTTTTTAAATTAATCCTTTCTGGAGCATGGTTACTTTACAATGTTGTGTTAGTTTCTAGTGTACAACAAAATGATCAGTGGTGCATACAAATATATTCCTTTCCTTTTGGGCTGCCTTCCTATAAGTGGGATCATTCCATTTAAATGAACAGCATGATGTATTTGCAGGAACAGATTAATGTTTCTTGGAAATTTATTAACACCTGCTTTTTTCTCTACACTCATGTTGCTATGTGGATTTTCTATCTATCATATGTAAACTCCACAGTGCATTAAGTAGAGTTCCCTGTGCTATACAGTATGTTCTCATCAGTTATCTATTACAAGGTATCAAAAGTGTATATGCGTCAGTCCTAATGTCCCAATTCCTCCCACCATTCCCTTCTCCTTTGGTAGCCATACATTTGTTCTCTACCCAGAGTGTGTCATAGAGAGTGAAGTAAGTTAGAAAGAGAAAAATGAACATTGTTTATTAATGCATATATGAGGAATCTGGAAACATGGTATAGATGATCCTACTTGCAAAGCAGAAATAGAGACACAGATGTAGAGAACAAATTTAAGTCTTAGATTTAATTTTTATTGTTGTTGTTAGCTCAAGTTCTGTGCTAAGTTCTGCACTGTGCTGTGCTTAGTCACTCAGTCGTGTCTGACTCTTTGCAACCCCATGGACTTGGCCCACCAGGTTCCTCTGTCCATGGGATTTCCCAGACAAGAATACTGGAGGGGGTTGCCATTTCCTTCTACAGAGGATCTTCCCAATCCAGGGACTGAACCTTCATCTCTTGCCTTGGAAAGCAGACTCTTTACCACTGAGCCACCAGAGAAGCTCCAAATTTAATTTTACCTTCTAAGATTAAGGGATGCCTTAAAACTTAAGGGGATCACTTTATACTTAGGTCCTTAGAAGCTAACATAATACTGAAAGTAAATAAAGACCTAAAAGGCAGGGATGGAACCTGTGGAAATTCAAGACAAGTTCAATGTAATTTGGAATCTGTCTGTGTGTGTGTGCACACATGTACATGCACATGTGTGCACTTTGAGGTGGGCATGGTGGTGCTTTGAAGGAATAATTGGAGCTTCAACCAGGCCATAAAGGATAAGTAGAATTTAGATGGAGTCAAAGGAAAAAATGGAGTTGGAAAGAAGAAACAAATGTTTGCAAATTAGTAGAGTACTGAGATATGCAAAAGCTTTAATTTATTAAATCATTCATTAATTCACTAAAAATTCAGAGCACTAGTAGCAGCCAGGCATTGGAGTAAGTGCTGGAGAACAAAAATACATAAGAGCTGTCCATGAACTTGGGGATATTACAGTCTGTAGGGGTAGTTAAGTGTGGATACAAATAACTTCAATACAGTGGAATGCATCCTGCTGGACAATGCAAATGGAGCAAAGGGTGGCAGGCACTGGAGAGAGTAAGGTACATGGAAATGTTTGGGTAAAACTCCACAGAGTAGGTGCCTTAGATGTTGATGTCTGAAGGCTGAGTGGGATATCTCAGGTGGATAAAGAAAAGATAGCATCCCAGGAAACAAGGAAGCAGCAGGAGCAGGTGTGTGGAGACCTGCACCGCCCAGACCTGGGAACGGGGTGGGTTCCTTATAGCCAAGGCATAGGGAAGGTGCTTGAGCAGCATGAGAACAGAAGGGGTACTGTGGTTGGGTTGTAAAGGGCATGTATGACATGTGTAACTTGGACCTTATTTTCATCTGTTAGAAACCACTGGAAGTATTAAAGCACCAAAATGACGCTATCAGATTTATGTCTCAGAAAGATCTAAAGTTATCTTCAGTCTTTTTTTATATTCCCTTTTATTCCCAACTAATGTTTCCTCTACTCTAAAAAATGAAAACAAACCCAAGCAAGCAAAGCCCCACCCTTCCTTAGCATTAGGTAGCTGTCTCTTTCCTTCCTTTTAGACTCACTGTCTCCAGTCGCACACACGTCACTGCCCATTTTCCAATCCTCAACTCAATGCTATGCAGCTCATAGGCCCATTTAGCCCCTTAAAGTGCTTGACCACCAGTGACGTCCTGACCACCAAGGATAGGCTCACTGTATGTGGTTCTCAGAGGCACTTCATTCTGAGATGGCTGCCTTCTTGAAACTTTCCCAGCATCTTAAAGATCTCTGCTTGCTGGTTCTCCTCAAGGCCACTGACCAGGTCTCCCAAGGCTCTATGCTGCCAGGTCTTTCCCTCTCCATGCAAACAGTTCCCTTTCCACTGTTTCCCTGCATTCTTTTCTCTCTTCCCTTTCCTCACACTTGCTTGAGGGATCCCCTCTACTCCGTGGCTTTGCTCACTCTTTATGGCTGAACTGCATACCCCACAAAAATTTATAACTTGAAGTTCCAACCCTCAGCATCATGCAATTTGATCATTTTTGGAGATAAGATCATTCCCAAAGTAATTAAATTAAAATGAAGTCATCAGGGTGGAAAGTGAAAGTGAAGTTGCTCAGTAGTGTCCGACTCTTTGCAGCCCGTGGACTGTAGCCCACCAGGCTCCTCCATCCATGGATTTCTCCAGGCAAGAGTACTGGAGTGGGTTGCCATTTCCTTCTCCAGGGGATCTTCCCAACCCAGGGATCAAACCTGGGTCTCCCGCATTGTAGGCAGATACTTTACTGTCTGAGTCACCAGGGAAGTCCCATCAGGGTGGACCTTAGTCCAATATGACTGACTGGTGCTATCTCAAGAAGAGGAAATTTATACATACACACACACACACACACACACATACACACACACACACACATGAGGTTTGGGTGGAGAGGCATGGCCAGCATAAATCATAAGAAGAAGACAACCACCCACAAGCCAAGGGGAGAGGCCTGGAGCATATCCTTCTCTCATGGCCTTCAGATGGAATCTATCCTGCTTGACTTCAGACTTCTAGCCTCCAGAACTATGAGAAAATAAATTTTGTTGTGGAAACCACCCAGTCTGTGATATCTTGTTACCACAGCTGTAACAAACAATTATACTCACCAAGTAGGCTGAAGACTGCCAAATCTGTAGCTCTCTCCTGAGACGCAGATGCGCATGGCCAACTGCTAACCACACATCTCCACCTGCCTGCAGATACATCCCTATTCTATTTTCCTGCAAATGTGCTCCCCTCTAAGTTTCCCTTATCTTGATGAATGATATCCTTATGGAACTAATCGTGTCAGGTCAGAAATCTTGTCAGCACAAATATCTCCCCTTTTCTTTATTCACATACCTTTAACCCAATTAGCCCTAACATTTTTACTCTCATATAACCCCCAATTTCATTTTCCCCACCCCCTGTGTTTTAGCCCAAATCATATCTCTTGACTGCTACTATAATAGATTTCTAATGGGTCTTCCCATTGCCATCTTGGGTTTCCCTGGTGGCTCAGAGGCTAAAGTCTCTGCTACAATGCAGGAGACCCAGGTTCAATCCCTGGGTTGGGAAGATCCCCTGGAGAATGGAATGGCAACCCACTCCAGTATTCTTGCCTGGAGAATTCCATGGATAGAGGAAACTGGAAGCCTACAGTCCATGGGGCTGCAAAGAGTCAAATATGACTGAGCAACTAATTTTCACTTTATTGCCATCTTACTCTCTCAAGTTCAGACAGAGTAAAATTCCTACAAAATGAAAATGAAATCATATTAATCTACTGCTTAAAAAATCATCAAGTGTTCCCCTTTGCCTGTGGGATAAAGTCCAGATCTGTCCACTGGGCATACAAGACCCTTCATGATTTGATTCTTCTTATGTCTAACTTCATCTCTGGCCACTCCTCTCCTTATACTCTGTCATTCAGAACTGCTGGCATCATAGAGCTTAACAGACATAAAACAGGATTGTATTGCTAAGGTCAAGTCAGGGGTAAGAAACACTGGAGCAAGGACATGTGTCATGACCATTGTCTGATATGAGATGTAGCCCTATAAACGTCTTGGAGATCCATATATTTGCTTTCCCAGCTCTTAGATTAGAAATTTTATGTGTGTAGAGGTCATGAGTGTCACCCCACTCCAATACTCTTGCCTGGAAAATTCCATGGATGGAGGAGCCTGGAAGGCTGCAGTCCATGGGGTTGCTGAGGGTCAGATATGACTGAGTAACTTCACTTTCACTTTCATGCATTGGAGAAGGAAATGGGAACCCATTCCAGTGTTCTTGCCTGGAGAATCCCAGGGACGGGGGAGCCTGGTGGGCTGCCATCTATGGGGTCGCACAGAGTCGGACACGACTGAAGTGACTTAGCAGCAGCAGCAGCAGAGGTCATGAGTATTTTGTTTTCTAGTTAAAGAGAAAGTCCTTCAGAAATAGGGGTCTGTAGTCCAAAATTATCTGGTTTTGAGATTTCAACATATCTGAAAATGTCTTTAAAATGTTTTTGTTTGTGTTGTTTGTTTTATGAGAAGGCCCATGAACCAAGATAGCCATGGCCCTGTGATAGTGGCAAACTGTGATAAACTTAATTCACACTTTCTTCTAGGGCCAAGTGTGGGATTAAGTAAAACAGTAGGTAGATTTGGGCTTTTTATAGGGATTCTTATTTCTCACAAAGGCATTAAAATAATCTCTCTGTTATCTTGGGGGAGGATTTAGGCTTTCCCAGTCTTGGTTAGCCTGATTGGTGTTTGAATGCTGTCATTGCCCTCTTAAATAACAGAATTATCTGTACATCCAGAACATAACAACAGAAAATATAAATAGGAGTGCCTTTCCAGCCAGATGTTAATAAAGGTCCTCTCCTATACCCATAGCTCCACTTTGGTGGGATGGTCAATGGATAGTTTAGTTCAGTTCAGTCACTCAGTCATGTCCAACTCTTTGTGACCCCATGAATTGCTGCACGCCAGGCCTCCCTGTCCATCACCAACTCCTGGAGTCCACCCAAACCCATGTCCATTGAGTCAGTGATGCCATCCAACCATCTCATCCTCCATTGTCTCCTCCTCCTGCCCTCAATCTTTCCCAGCATCAGGGTCTTTTTAAATGAGTCGGCTCTTTGCATCAGGTGGCCAAAGTATTGGAGTTGCAGCTTCAAAATCAGTCCTACCAATGAACACCCAGGACTGATCTCCTTTAGGATGGACTGGTTGGATCTTCTCACAGTCCAAGGGACTCTCAAGAGTCTTCTTCAACACCACAGTTCAAAAGCATCAATTCTTTGGTGCTCAGCTTCCTTTACAGTCCAACTCTCACATCCATACATGACCACTGGAAAAACCATAGTCTTAGCAATGGATAAGCAATTGGCAAATGAGGGTTTCATATGGGTGTCAGATCCTCCTTTAGGGCCAGAACTTAGTCCATGAGATGCTTTGAAAATACAAGAGTATGAATATCCCTTCAGGGGAGCTGCAATCTCCATCACTGATTTTGAGAACCAATTTCATGACTTGTTACCAAAAGCAGACTAGGTGAGAAGGGTAATGACTTCTTAACTTTAATTAACAAATGCTTACTGGAATGCTCTCCCTCAAAATTCAAATTCACCCAAAAGTTGACCCTACCTACAAGGACTATCCAACCATTTACTCATCGTATCATGTGACTGGCTGTGAGTAGGACTGCTGTATATGACAGTTTCAATTATGAGCTGCATGACTATCATGGACACCGGTCATACTGTAGCACATGTGCGTGGTGCCCCTTGGGGTTAATGTTAAACAGTCTGCAGGGCTATGCATAGGAGCCTTATAAATGTTCTTTGGTTCTTCTCTGAGGATTTTGGGACTCTTTGGGCCTTCAGGAAGGTCACTTACAGAAAATGGAGGAAAGGGATTTTCATCAGTCTTTCAGGCACTCACAGGGATCAGAATTATATCCTCCCTAATAGACACTGCTCCTTTCTCTAGAAGGAGAAGCTATTTGTTTACGACAGGAGATAAATAAGAGGAATAAATGGTTTATATTTACAATGTGAGAGACCTGGGTTCGATCCCTGGGTTGGGAAGATTGCCTGGAGAAGGAAATGGCAACCCACTCCAGTACTCTTGCCTTGAAAATCCCATGGACGGAGGAGCTTGGGTCGCAAAGAGTCAGGCATGACTGAGCGACTTCACTTATGGTGATAGAAATGGCAAGTCTGCTTAAAGCGTTCTGGAAAGAAAAACTGAAATTAGAGTCATGCTAAATCAGAAATGAGACTTAAGAAAAGCAAGTAATTAGCTCAACCAAGTGGTGTGTCAAGGAACCCTGAGTGAGAATAAGCTCCACGAGATAATAAGCAAATAGCGAGGGTTAAGTGGGAAGCAACAGAAGCTCTTATCTCAGAAGGCTGAGATCAGGAAACAAGTATTAGGCGAAGTTTCAGGAGAATGGCCCCTTTGATGGGTCAAGGACGTCACTCAGGTAATTCGTTTCTTAGAAATTGTTTTTATTATTGTGTTATATTTCAAAAGCATTTTCATGTATCTGGCGTTCCCCGGTTTTCTGCCTTTTCTGCCTCATTTTGGTGATGCCTCCTGATCCCCTCTCCCCGTGACTGTCCATTCTGCTTTGTGTGTGAGGACCTGACACTCGGGCATCTGTGCATTCCTGTCCCCAGGCGTTTTCATTTTCATGACTCTATTTGCAAATGGAGCCATTGTTCACATGCGACCGAAGAGAATGGCAATCTTGGGATGTTCAAAGGTCTCAGTGACTCCTAATCCAGTTCTAATGCTTGGTGTTTGACGCAGTTTCCAAGGAGAGCTGTGACACAGGGGCATTAATCTACCTCGTGACAGCATGGGGTTTTAATGCATTTTCTGTATCTGAAGAAAGAGTCTCCTATGGAGGTGGTGAAAGGAGTTATGGAGAAATCAATATCTTCATTTCGCTGGGGCACTGACAATTTGTAGCAATGATACGAGGGATCACTGCACAGGGAGAGCTTGTTGGACAAAATCTAATGCACAGTACATATACTTCTGAAAATGGACACAGAGACTTGCTTCATGAGTCAAAAAAAAAAAAAAAAAGGTGAGTGGGTTACAGGGAACTAGTGTCTTTCTAGAAATATGTAGATAACCTCTTGTATCATCCAGGACATGATTTTGGAGCAATAAAGATTACATTTCTGCTTTACAGATGTGATATTATCTATAAATAAAGATAAATTTCATAATGTACATTCAGGAATCAGTGGAAAATATCCTGACTTTTCACTGAAATATTCAAACCAAAATTATGATGTCTGATAATCTACTAAAGGGACAGACCAACCAAGAAAATCATACAATAAGATGCCAAGAATAAGGCCATTCAGCCTTGTCAGTGATACTGACCAAGGAGGAAAGCAAGGGCCACCTTCGAAGGTATTATGGGATGGCAGACGAATCAGAGTACTGACTGGACCAGACTCTTCAGTTCTTTCTCAATGACAGGTATTGGGTTTGATGTTAATATCAGTGTCACTCAAAAATAAAATTTAATAGCCAGCCACTGATGCATTTTTCCCTGGGTACTATTGCTCAGCTTACTCTGATTTCTGTGATATTACAATATGATTTGTATATTTTTGCAACTAGCAATGTTACTTCGACATGTATCTCTATATATACCTGATTTCTTTCAAATAAATAGTTGAGGATGGATGCATACTTCTAAAGATTATTATTCATTGCTTTGGTATCTTCATAGTATACACAAGGTTTAAATACATACATGGAAAAGCTTCTCTATGCCTTACATTAGTAATGTCTTGCTATGGTAGGAACCATTTAACTTATTTTATGTACACACAAAGATAGTACAGAAATGGTTAATATTTCTATATTTTCCATGAGTTTTATTTTTATTCCTTTCTATTATTTTCTGACAAGGTGAAGGAATATAATCTTATATTCAGATGATTCTAACATTTTCTTTTCCTAAGTCATGAAAAATGATTTTTACTGTTTTTCAGATATGGTGGCTACTTCTAAATTAGGGTAAAGATAGCATACATACAAGATGCAGATATTCAAGAAAATACAGTCTGCTGCAAAATTTCCCAGACTTGTGTTCTGTGAAAAACTAGTCTCAAAAGAGTTCCTTCATCGAGGAAGTTTGGAAGATGCTGCATCTGATCTCCCTTCTTGGAGATTTACAGCACACTTGAGAATATTAAAATGGTGGTAAATTCTGCAGAAGAGAAATTGGGTTAACAAAGCCCAGCATTTCTTAAACTTGACAACAAAACTTGGGTTTAAAGATTCATGAAACACCCACTAACACACTGCTTAATTATCCCTTACTCGTGGACAGGACAGTCTGCCCATGACTCTTGAACTTTCATGGATATGGCCAATACTGTGCAGTGTCCTTGGCAGACCAGGGTAGAAGCAAAAATATGAATCCCTCTATCCCCCACCTTAACGACTTCATCTCTTTTCATTACCTCTTCCATTATTTCATAAAACTGCTGTGAAAAATAACCAGCTAAATGGTCATTTGGCTTGTCAAATTAAGTGCTGTATGAATGTTATAATAATAGCGACTATTAATGGAGCACCCACTCCTTGTCAGGCAATGAAGCACTAAGTCAGACACTTAATATGAACTTTCCTTATTCTACACAACTAGCAGAGACACAGTGCATCTTCACATAAAATGTAAGGAAACTATCTGGGAGAGGTCATATATCTTGCCCCAATTCACATGCTACTATGGGAAATATCCAGAATTGCATAACCATCTCTCTTTTGTCTCCCAAGTCCCCGCACTTTTCACTATATCATACTGTCTCTCTAAATAACATGAATTCAGCCAGTCTCAATGAGATAATAAAATATGAAGTGATAAGAATGATGATGCCAATAATGGTAATTAATAACAACCAGAAAGGTATTAAAACTCTACGTGTTGTCATCATGAAAAATTTATGGCAGTGTGATGTTTTAACAGTATTGAGCCTACTCTCCTTTCTCCCAGCCCCACATCCAATTAATCATTAACTCTGGTTGATTTTTTTCTTTAATATCTCTACTGCTACTAACTGTTGTGCAAGTCACCCTCTTATCTGCTCTGGATTTTTACTGCAAACAACATCTGACCTGACCTGTATTGTTGCTTTTCTCCAATTCATTTTGTGCCCTGAAATCACAGTGGCCTTTTAATGCACAGATCTGACAACCCGATCATTCACTCTTCAATTAAAATCCTCTAAGACTTTTCAGTGACACTGGGTTAAAGGCTGAACTTAGGGGTCTCTAGGATCTCCTATCTTTTTGCCCCCGTTACCTTTCCAGTTTCAAACTCCGCACTCTCTGACCTCATTTGATGGATTTGTTCAGTTGTTTGTTTTCCTTTCACCTCCCTTAATCAGAAGTGAGCCCAAAGAGGGGCAAGACCTAGATTCCCATGACCACTGTGTCTTCTAACACCCAGCACACCCTCTTACATATAATAGGAATGAAATAAGTGCCATTGAATGAATGGCCAGATAAAAGGGTGGATGGATAAAAAAGAAGTAGTGAATGGAAGAGAAAGAGAAGTGCAAGGGATGTCCTGAACGTGTCCCCGTCTCTGCGTCCCCTTTCACTTTACTGGAACTGCTTAGGAGAGGGGTCAGGGTGAGAAAAGGAAACTTGCTCTCAGTGAATTCTGTGGGACTTGGCTCCAGCAGAGCTGCTTTGTGGCCTGGGTGAGGCAGTGTGATGAGACAGGAGGGCCATTATCTCATCCACAGGGATCTCAGCATGGCTCTCCAGCTTCAAGGAGGGGCAGCTTTGAAAACAGCAGATAGAACGCCTTTGGAAAACCATCAGCCTCCCCAGGAAGTGTCCTACCAAGAGAGGCAACGGTGAGAGTCTTCAGGCCCTTCAAGGACAGTAGAAATTGATGGGGGAGAAACAGCAGGGAAAGCTGAATAAAGCAGACACTTCATGCTGAGTCTGTTTGGTAATCTGCTTTGCGAGCACTTGGGGGACAATTGTTCGAGGATGCCAAGGTATATTCAGTAGGGGGTGGGGAGGGGAAGCTGCTCAGGGAAGAGACTAGAATCCTGTTTTAAGAAAAATGATAACAAGAAACATGTTTCTTCAAGTTTATCCACAGACTTACAAATCAGAAACTGCTGTTCTAGAGTACTAAATTTGGAATCAGAAAATCAGTCTTAGTTCTTACTCTTGGACATTCTAGCTCTGAGCTTTGGGGCAAGCTACAGGGTCTTTCAAACTCTTATTTCTTTATCCAAAATATAGGAATAAGAATAAATACTGAAGGGCATTGTGAAGAGCAAATGAGGTAAAATTCGAAAATATTTATGAAGACACTTTTATAAAATAACGCTAAAAGTGCTAGTTATTTGTCATAGGCACGTGTGTGAGATGGTCTGCATATCTTATATTGCTGCTTAATAGCTTCTTGAGTTTACATAACTGGCTGCCTCGGGATTCATATTTGTTCTTCTGGATTGTACTCCTTTGGTCAGAGTTTATTTGGACTAGAAGAAGACATCAGATCAAAGCTCACCCAGTCTGACTTTTCTTCCAGGGATGCTGAACTGGAAACAAAAGTCTCTATTTCAACCTAAGTCTTTTGACTAGCAAAGTCCTAAACTCGGGAGCTATAGGGTGCCATCATAAATTCACACACACTACTGCAGAGCAAAGAAGAACAATCAGAAAGAAACGATGAGGCAAATTTCTGGAGAAGCTGCCTGGATTCAGGATGATTTTCAGTCCCTGGATCTGGTTTCCTTGAATATTGCTGTGCCTGAATTATAAATTCTGAGCCTTAATTATAAATATCCTTTTCTCTCTTCAGTTAAATAAAGTTGGCTCCTGTTCTGTTACAGTGAAAGAATCCTAATACTAAATAGATCAATATATAGCTGGAAATGCATATTATACATTTGCAACTCCAATTATGTACATATTTGCTGGCTCAGAGTCTGACAATGGGAAAGAACACATAGATTGAAGGATCTGAGAACTATGGTAACACAGCACATAAAAATATTAAGCTTTACCGTTTGTGGGATCACTGTGAATACACATATATATTATACATATGTGTTTATAAATACAGATAAACCTTTTATAAGAGCCACACAAAACCTATAATTCAGTTGTTCCCAAGTTATTTCGTAGTGATACAATTACCTGCAAAAGCCTATTTTTAGGACTTCTTTGATCAAAAATGTTTGCATACCTGAGTAGGCTGATCCTTACTCACTGATGCCTGAATTAAGAAATCAAGTATGTATTACAACTTCACTAATTTGTAGGAAAATGTGTTTGAATTAATGAAAGAGTATGAGTTATATAAATTTATGTAATAAATTATAGTACTTTATTAAATTAGCATTCTTTTCAAGCTTGCTTCAATGAATTATAAATTTAACTGTTAATAAGCCACATCTGTTGCCAACATGAACATGCTAAGGGTCTTTAAAATATTTTGTCTATGAAGTAGGTGTTTTACAGAAATGGCTATATTTGTTTTAAAAATGATACCTTTGGTTACATGGTGTAAAGGCAAGTAGCTCAGTTCCCCCAACCCCACCACCACAACAACAACAACAAAATCACAGAAAATATCTGTTCTGGTGTTTCCCATAATAGCTTGGGTCCGTTTCCATCATTTTATGCAACATGTTGTTTTAATCATCTTGTGACTCTTTTCCTCCCTGGAAGACTTCAGTCCTCCTGAGGTTAAGGGTGGGTCTTGTTCTTCTAGTCACAGTGTATCACGCAGTGCCTCACACAGAACGTCGGCAACAGTAATCACTGTTGAATGAATCAGTGTGTTGGCTTCACTAGCAATTTTCTGGGATTTTCTCAGTGTGACAAAGAATTATTACCACATGCTGAGGCATCAGAGGGTTAAGATTCTGCTGGATAATGATGCCAATAATGGATCACCTGAAATGATTTTCAATACGGGTTCTTTAAAATGTGTCCTCAATCAGTGCCCTATCAGTTCATGTTTAACAGTTTAGAAAACAGAAAAGTTCAGTCCCAAGAAGCAATCTAGGGAAACAGAAGTCAGGAAGAAAAAGAAACTGTGGGAGATGGAGCAAGATGCCAGACTCATTCCGTGCTCTTGGAATTTCCGCTTCCAAGAGCCCTTCCAGATTTCTCGCGTTTTCTGGCTGAGTTTTAACAGCATTAATGTTTTGTTGCCCAAGACACTGCAAAGGATCATTCTTCAGTGAGTCAATCCAAGAAGCCTATGGTGCCCATCTTTGTTGTTCAAGAGCTGGGGGCACTTCAAAAACTGTTTCAGTCATCATCAGTTTTGTAGGAATGGACTCCTTTTCCCTCCAAGAACACCTGCACTCATTACTATCTTAAGGGCAACCATTTGTGGTTTCCTACAATGACTTTCAGAGAAGGCAATGGCACCCCACTCCAGTACTCTTGCCTGGAAAATTCCATGGACAGAGGAGCCTGGTGGGCTGCAGTCCATGGGATCACTGAGAGTCAGACACGACTGAGTGACTTCACTTTCACTTTTCACTTTCATGCATTGGAGAAGGAAATGGCAACCCACTCCAGCGTTCTTGCCTGGAGAACCCCAGGGTCGGCAGAGCCTGGTGGGCTGCTGTCTATGGGGTCGCACAGAGTCGGACACGACTGGAGCGACTTAGCAGCAGTACAATGACTGCACGACCACTTTTCCCAAGCTTTTGTTGGTGCTCTAAGTATCTGGAATTAGGAAAGATTGGTTCAATGTGAAGGAACAGCCAGTGTGCAGCATTTGTCTAATTCCCACACATCTGTATCCATCCCAAGTTGTGTCTGTGCAGTGCTAACTTCCCGTCAGATTTGGTGACATTGTTTCACGGTCAGCACATCGAGATAAGTGGGAGCAAATGTCTGCGTCTGGGGTGGTCCTGTCCCTGTGCTGTCTGTCCCCTGCAGTCTCCCTTTCAGCCTGCAGGATCCATTTATTTGTAGACCTGATAACATCCCAAATGACTGTATTGCTGTCAATCTCTCTTCCTTTAAGGAAGAGATAGAAAGTTCCAGAGCTTTACCCTGAGACTCCAGATTTTTATTTGGCATTTGGAAAAAGTGACCTGTGTGTCCGGGGGTCAAGCCTGATTTTTCTAGATGACTCTATGTGTTCACAAAACAGCTCCTGAGTTTCAACTTGAATCTCTTCACAAGATGACCCAAGTTTCTTTATTGTAGGTTCCTTGGGGATTTTGCCTTTGTGGCTCTTTGAGAGCACTTATCTGCTGGCAGTAAATGAAATAGCAAATCTCCTCAGTTCTTCTCTGCCCTTCTAAAGCAGCTAATGCAGTCAGAGCTGTTTTGTGTTTTTATCTACTGTTCTAATGTATCATAGGAGATAGGATATCAGGGTTTCCCCCAAAGCAAACCAAAAGGGAGTGCAAAGAGGTGCTGAAGGATGAGAAGACAACTTGGGACAGGATAACTTGTGCCTGTAGCCTACCTGTTAATTAACCAGAGCCACGATCCAATCATACGTCATGAACAAGAGCAGGAAGCAGATAAATTGTAGTCACTTCAAATTAGCTCACTCAACAGGCCAGGAGCAAGTTAATTCTTAAACATTTAATTCAGTCAATTGGCACTCAAACGAGGAGAGGCAGAAACAAATGGTGTAGTCTTTGTAAGATTTTTCACGTGACCCAAGCTTATAAGAGTAAGTTATAATTTTTAGCCTTTCTCCAATTTTTCAGTGTTGTATAAATACACATTAAAAAAATTAGTTTAATGTCCTCTTCTCTGGGTTAATCACAGGTCTACCACCACATATATGATTTAATCCTTTACTTAAACTGTGTCATGATTGTCTTATCTATAAAATGGGGATAATGATAGCAGCAATATTTACAAGAATTAAGAGAAATAATACATTTAGAGCACTCATTAAGTACTGAATTAACTATCACTAGTATTTCGGTATATTCATATTCAAGACACTGAAAGATAGGAACTATTAAAATGTCTACATCATTCTTTTCAAAGCCTCTCTTCAATCAGGGATAGGTCCCCTCCTGACCATTGCTTAGCACGCAGCAATAACTATTCACAGGTAAATATCAGCCTCTAACTATATGGTATTTATTTTCTCTATTACATTAAAACTAAATGTTGGTTATACTTTCTCCTCCTTTTGTAGTATATAACTAATGCTGGTATTTTACCCTCTTGGTAAGGAAAAAAATATGATAATCCTCCTATTTCTGCCCTGCGGTAATTCCTTGGAGAGCCATGCCTTGATTCCTCTTCTGCAAAGTGCAGGGGATCTTTCCTTGGCTCCTTCTGTTATTCTCTGAGACTCCCGATCACTGCAACCGGAGGGCCTTTCTCTCTCTCTCTTTCCTAATAAGGAACAGAACTAAAGCAACTGGGATCACTTTGAACACTGGCATTTTTTTTCTGAATAGAGTTCTAACTAAATTTGTATTTTTATGCTGTGGGTGGAAATGCCAGATAAGAGGAAACAGATGAACAGGGATGAAAGAGTGAGATGGAAGGAGGAGTCGGTTCTTTGGATTTCCTTAGGTGGGACATTTGTTGAAGAAATGGCAACCAGCTCTTTAAAAAACACACACACTGGAGTTCAGTACCATTAACAATAGATAAAGGAAGGAGGCAAGGCGCCGCACGGCGTTAATCTCACCCCTCACAAATAATGGCACCGGTGACATTTGACCATGTGACAGCTGAGTGAGTGGAGAGCCCTGGGACTGCGATAGTGACAGTTTTCTTTTTCTACCCTTGTAAATTATTCAGCATTGGCACAGCACTGGGAAAACACGAGCCTTCGAGAGGGGAAGGGAGAAAAGGAATTCTATTGCAAATGAGCATGGCTGCTGACAAGTCCATTAAAAAACAACAACCTGACATTCAAGCTGCGTCCGCTGCCTTCCAAACGTCCTTCAAAGGTGTGGTTCGCTAACCTCTTTTAGACATGCGAGAAGGTGGCAGAGAAGAGAGGAGAGCCCCTGTTAGAATCATCCTATACTAGTCTCTCTTTCCGGGTGTGACTGCGTCATTATCAACGATGGGAGGCAAGGGCCTCTAAGATCACGTGGGTTGGTAAGGTGCAACATCCTCGCCACACATTTCCGTCCCAGTAATTACGTCCTGCTGACTGCACTCACTGCTCCCCCGTTGTTTTTGGTTAGACGTGATTGCCTTCCATCCTTTTCCTTCTACTGTGTTCAAGCTGCCATCCCAGTAGAGACTGTTTTTTTGAATGTGGTTATAAAATTTCACAGACAAACTGTAAAAATGCCATGGGGGAGGGGTGGTGGTGGAAATACCACGGTGCATTTTAAAAATTTGTGATATATTATTGTTTATCAATGAGCTTAATTATTTCTCTTCTCTTCACTTGGAGGAAAGCAGGGCTGTCTTCCCGCCTAAGTATCCACAGCAGAAATGGGGGCCCGGTGAGGTCTCCAAAAATAAGACTGTGAGCAACAGTTCTAACACTGAGCCAGACCAATTGCTCTGCCCCAAATTTTCTCCCACTAACATCTGCTGTGCAGCTGGAAGGTGAAGGAATTGATGTTTTTACATTGCTTGTCCAGCAAGGGGGGCTAGAAACTACAATTCCATTCCTATTGGAGACTATCCCCCGTCTAATATATCTTTGCCAGAGAAAGAATAGCTAGTAACATCCTGTATTTCTATAAGAGATTTTATGTGACGTTTTCAAAATATTTTACATTAATGTATGAAGCTTGCCTTGGTGAGGTATAATAAGTGAGCACTTTATCTCCATTTTCGGGAAGGGTAAAGTGATACAGCAGCAGGCTCAGTGAGGAATAAATCCACCACGGCGTCAGGTATGGCCCCCAGATGTTTCCCCTCTGCCCCCTCCTCCCCGCAGCGCTAACATTTCTTGTCCACGGTATTCTCTCTACAACAACGGTATGATTTTTCAAAGCTTGTCCTATACCAGCCCTTTCGTGGCAGGAAATAACACGAGAGGGTGGTAGGCGCGTCGCAGAAGGGTGCATGGGTTTCGTTGAGGCCATTGTGGTGATTCACTGGGAGTCCTTCCACTGTCCTGAGTGGTGCACGCGTCACCAACCTGGCACAGCACGTGTCTGAGACCGACAATTCCTGAGGTTTCCGACCTTTAAGGTTCATTTTGCACCACCTTCCTCCCGCTCCAATCGTGGTCACCCACTCGTGCCCACCCTCTCCGACTTTGCCTCTAAACAGACTAAAGAGCTTCCACTTAGATCTAAGCCAAAACTTTACTACTATTATTTCTTAAATGCTGAAACAGGTTAAACAGAGGGGTGTAAAAGGCTTTTTCTGACAAGCTAGGTCCAGCCAAAAGCAGGCCATTGGACAAATGATCCAAAAATAGAAAGTGTTGGAACCTAAAATTTTAATCTATGTGTCTGTGACCACAGTTTGGGTCCTTTAAGTGAGGCATTTTCTCCAGGTATGGGAAAATGTTTCTGCTTTAGATTATGTCCAGTAAGTCTGATGCTGTGATTCCTCTCTTCTTACTCTCCTATTCTTTCTTACTCTATAGTTTCCTCGATGACTTTCATTGGCTGAGCCTCACTCCTTGGTGAGCTTGAAAGACAGACTATGGTTTCAGAAGAACTGTATCTGCTTTTTGTAATATGTCAAGTAGGACTTAAGAAGATCAGTATCTGATGTGCCTCTACTCGCTTGATCATTAGAAATCAAAAGCTTTGCTCATTAAGGACTTATGGTAGGTGTCTGCTAGTAAGTTGAAAATTAAATGCTCAAAATGGTTAGCAAATAGTTAAGTGCATTTTTTTTCTGAAATGTTAAATGCATAGAAGGTCTCACAGGGCAGGCTTTGAATTGGACACATTTGCATACCAGACCTGGCCTTTACTTTTTGGTGGGTGTAGGTAAGAAGATAAATGAAGATCGCTAAGTGGAAAACACCATTATGGTATTTCATAAGCCCAAACAGCCCTCATCCCAGTCTTTGCTACCAGGGTAGGGTTGGGAGGGCACTGACTATTCCAGTGTTTCAGGAGAAGAGGCAGACACATATCTACCTTGTTTGTTTGTTTGTTTGTTTAACACAACAGAAAGTATCTTTGATGGCTTCCCAGGTGGCGCTAGTGGTAAAAATCCCTCTGCCAATGCAGGAGATGTAAGAGACACAGGTTCGATCTCTGGGTTGGGAAGATCCCCTGGAGGAGGGCATGGTAAGAACACCCCAGTATTCTCGTTTGGAGAATCCCATGGACAGAGAAGCCTGGCTGGTTACAGTCCATAGGACTGCAAAGAGTCAGACATGACTGAAGCAGCATAGCACACACATGTCTTTGACAACCTGTCTATTGGTAGGGAGGAAGAAAGGTCCGTTCTATCTCTTTTCTTTTGCAGCCCATTATTTCTAAAGCCACACCAGTCTGGGGTGAAATTAGAGAGACTTTACAGTAATAAGTGGCTGCCATTATGGGGCCTTGATGCTCTGATTTTCCCCAAATGATTCCTAAGCTTCCTCTGCAGAGAGTTTTCATCAAGCACCCTCTGGAGTGCCTTGTTGAGGAGACTATACTCTTAGCAGTCCCTCCATGGCTCACCAGACATTGAGACTGTGGCTGATCAACTACTCAACAGATATTTCCCAAATACCTACTCAGCGTCAGAAACTATTAAATCTGGGAACTTTCTCAGTGACTATGATAGAAACCTAATCTGAATACCTTATTACATTTTGGAAACCTACCTTTATAATTTGGAGGTGTCTACCGTTTAAGAAAATGACAGATTTTATTTTAATGCATTGGCTACAAGTACTAAAGTATAGTAGTGATTGAGGGTAGATAAGATAGAAATAATTAGGCCACAATGGCAAGTTACTTGTTCATTCTATCCCACCTAACCATCTCAGGCTGGATGATGGTTTACTTCACTGAGGGCAAAATAATACTCTCGTTTTTCAATCAAAGTGAGAAAAGAGAGATTTAGAGAATATCAACTGTGTGACTTCTTTATAAAGAAAAGGGAAGAAGTGTGTGATCTCATTTGATAGATTACATAATAACTCTGGCATTTATCTTTTTTAAATTAGTGAACCACATTTGAATTGATGTTACCAAGGAAATGGCAACCCACTCCAGTATTCCTGCCTGGAGAATCCCATGGATAGAGGAGCCTGGTGGGCTACAGTCCTGCTGCTGCTGCTAAGTCACTTCAGTCGTGTCTGACTCTGTGCAACCCCAGAGATGGCAGCCCACCAGGCTCCCCCGTTCCAGGCAAGAACACTGGAGTGGGTTGCCATTTCCTTCTCCAATGCATGAAAGTGAAAAGCGAAAGTGAAGTTGCTCAGTCGTGTCTGACTCCTAGCGACCCCATGGACTGCAGCCCACCAGGCTCCTCTGTCCACGGGATTTTCCAGGCAAGAGTACTGTAGTGGGGTGCCATTGCCTTCTCTGGGCTACAGTCCACCGGATTGATAAGAGTCAGACAGGACTGAGCAACTTCACTTTCACTTTCAGAAGTTGCTGAACAAGTCAAAATTTAAAACAAACAAACAAACAAACAAACAAAAATCTTTCTCCAATCCTGCCAACATGTGGCGCTAGTGGTAAAGAACCAACCTGCCTATGTAGGAGGCACACGAGATGCGGATTTGATCCCTGGGTTGGGAAGATCCCCTGGAGGAGGGCATGGCAACCCAACCCAGTATTCTTGCCTAGAGAAACCCCATGGACAAAGGAGCCTGGAGAGCTAGAGTCAAGAGGGTTGCAAAGAGTCAGACATGACTGAAGTGACTTAGCACTTAGCAGAAGTTGCTGAACAAATCAAAATTTTAAAAAAACTTTCTCCCCTCTGCCAACACAGCTGACTATTTCCCAAGGTGGATAACAAAACCCTCAATGGCTGCCAGTCCTGGCACTGCTGAGAGCCCTCATCTTTTTCTTCCTCCAGTGTCTACATAAATCAGAAAGGAACTTGGTCCTGGGGAGAGTTTCACAGGCAACTCACTACCAAAAATATTTCTCGAACTAACTTCAGAGAATACTCTTCCCTGAACTATAAATGAAATAAAAAGCAGTTTTATAGGCATACGCATCCAAAATGCACTTTATATTTTGTTTTAGATTTTATCTATGTGAGGGAAAACCATTCTTCAAGGTGATTCGCAGCTGGACCTTAAAGAGGAATTGAGACTAGTGGGCGAGTCAAAGCTCCAGAAACTAACTATAGGAAGGGCCCCTCGTCTGATCTGCTTCAGCAGGTTTTAATTTGCTACCAGCTTTAGGTTTTTATGAGGTTGGAGAATTGGAATAAGTTTCCTGGGTCGAATTGGTGGTATCTCACCTCAGAGGTCATATCCAAGAGGTGATGGTAAAAATGGCATTGGAAGTTGTGGCTCTGCTCCCTGGTGTTGTATAGGTTGTTTTGGTGGAAGTGAGAAAATAATATTTGTGTGGGGAGGCCGGGAGTTAGGGAGACTAAGAAAGAGAAAAAGAGAAAAATCCTGTGAAAATTATATTATCAGTAATTTTGTCATTATTTATTTTCTTTATTGAGGATTCATTTTCCAAATGACTTTACAGTGCCATATACTACCAAAATGACCTCAAAGGTACTCTTTAATAAGTTAGCTTAAAGATATGCCTTGGATGGTATGGAGTACCCAAGATTGGTGGCACAGCTTGATTTGACTTGATGCCTGTGTTACATAGAACTGGGGAATTAACTGCATCCTCCAGCTACCAGAACTCTAAGAGAAACGGACTCAACTTTTCTCAGAGGTAGCTTTGAGCCTGAGACAAGAATGGGCAGTTGAGGGCTGGATGCTATTCTTAGTTTTCTGAGATATGAAAGAGCCAGGGACAATGCAAAGGCTGCTAACAGAAGAAAACTGTGGCTGCTGACGATTCTGGGACAGATGGCTGCCTCCACCGCCAGTAGAACCTGTCTGTGAATTATTGTCAGATCAAGTGCCCACTGCCCTCAGGAGCAGCATTCCTGAGGTCACATGGGAAGTTTCTTCTTATTGAAGCTTATATACTGCTTGCCTGGAACTAGGTCTCTGCACTTCTGTGACCTGCTGATAGGTCATCCCTGACTTCAGATATAGATAATTGATCCCAATCACATCTCACTGAGAAGAAAGAGTAGGATTCTCCTACCAGAAGGCTTTCATAGACTTGGACTCAGACTTAAGAGTCTGTGTCTCATCAATTGCAAAGGCCTAGACCTCCGATTCCCCACTGGAGCTGTAAGAAAAACTGAATCAGAGTTATATAAGAAATACATGCGTGCATATGTTTACATCGTCTCCTTTCAAACTTTATTTTTATTGGAGACAGTTAGTTTATAGTATTGTGGTGGTTTTGCCATACATCCACATGAATCAGCCACAGGTACACGTGTCCCCCCCATCCCGAAGCCCCCTCCCGCCTCCCTCCCCACCCCATCCCTCTGGGTTGTCCTTATTCCAGTAGATGTGCATCAAATAAAACTGTGAAATGCAACTGTCAGCTATACATTGTTTGAACCCCACTGATGTTTTCAGAACCGACCTTGACCTTCTCCCTTTGATTCTCAGCCCCTCATCACACTTATGTCAGTGACAAAGCAATGATCTAGTTTTGACATTTAGGCTGAGTCTAAGAGATAGCCTCACTGGCAATCCAGTTCTGTTTACTGGGTCCCTGCTTTGAGCCTGCCTCAGTGACCTGTCTCAGGTCTTCCTGAGACTGAGGGCTTCTGCCCTCAATGTACAACTTCTCTTTTGTCCTTAGGTTTCATGTTTCTGAAAGTCTATCATGAATTTTGAAATATCAACTCTTCCTTTTCTTTTGAGAAAAAAAACAAAAGCTTCTCTTCTGATGAGATTTTTCAATTTACACAAATATCCCATGTATTTCCTGCTTTGGGGAAATAAAATAAGCACAGAAAATCCAGTTTGGCATACACCTAATCAAAGTTCTTAGAGTTGACATTTATAGGTATTTTTTGTTTTATTGTGTTTCCTCCCTCAAAATATTTATCCTTCTTTCTTCTGAAAATGGTACCTTTACTTTCCTCTGGGAGACTATTCTACATGGCTTTGGATGATGCTGAGAACAGCTCTTCCTTCATATTGGTCATGTGACCCAGTAAATGAATATACTCAATTTCCTGGACAAAATGATTGACTCAGGTTTAGGAGTGTTACCAAATTTATGTCAATAAGAGAAGAATCAAACTTTTGTTCAAAGTACTGCTGAGGATGAGTTGCAGGAAACTTTTTTCTATCTGACTTGGCACTTGAAGGATATAAGGTGGGAGCTGTTAGCAGCCATCTTACCTCAAGTGGTTTAGGGATCTTGCTCAAAAATGGAGTAAATATGAAGGACTACAGGACAAAGGGATATAGACATTCTGAAGACTGCTAACATCATTTGAGTTCCTATATCCCAACAGTGACTGGACCACACCGCCTCAGTCCTTTTCAGCTCATTAACTACGTTTGCCCTTGTCAATCCGAGTTGAGTCTCCAGACCTCTGAAGAGCATCGACCATTTCAGGTCTATCTTCCTCATGCCTGGTGACACGGTGATAGTCTCTTCTTGGAGCTGTTACACCGTGCTTGGACTTCGTATACAGTTACATCAAAGCTAGAGACATGGGGTGGAAATGCAAGCCACAGCCTGGCCACTATGGTTGCAAGATGATTTATCCCAGGGCTGAACGCTCCAGACAGTCTGCCAGAGTAAAACTGAGCAGAGAATCTTTTTTCCTTTGTGTGTCGAGAAACCAGAGCCACTTCTTATCCTACTTCCATTTCCCGTAAATGGTATGTCTGGAATAATGGAGAGGGGATGGCAGAAACATAAGACACGGGCCTGCTTTCCCCATTAGACCATAAAATCTCCTTCAGGAAAAGTGCTCTTTCTAGCTTACTTTTTTATCTGTAGGAACTAGACTAGTGCCTGGCACAGGGTATGTATTCCATAAATGCTGGCTGATGGAATAAGCAGAAAATGTGTAAAATAGTGTTGCTCGTAGACATCCATTGCTCTATCGCTCTATTTTTTTTTCTCCCTCTATCATCTTGCTACCACAGAGCTACCCCAGGATCTGTGTGGCATTTGTTTGATATGCTTATCAGTCACACTCATAACCACAAACAAGTCCAGAGGAGCCAGGTAGCAAGATCCAACAAAGTTCAGAATTCACAGAAGTGAACTCTCTAAGCCACCCCTATTCACAGGATCCTAGGGTACTGTTGATCTGGGAAGCACTGTCTCTTACTGTGTCAGACACTAAAGTCATGAACAAATCTCAGAGGCATGGCCTGAAGCTAAATGATATTTAACTGTCTGTTGTCTATCTGGCAATAGGAGCTGGGGAGTGGGGGGAGAGGGAATCTTGAAATACCAATGTGATGCTTGTTCCAAATTTAGCTAGCTGTAGGCCATAGGAGCTTAGCATAACAGAGAAAAATGAGGATTGCTTATATTTTGTGGAGCATAGAAGCTCAAGACTCCTGCAAGAGGGATTACTGCACAGGCACAAGAACTGTGGGATGATGTGTGGAAAGGCTGAAGCCCAGTTCAGCCTCCAGCTGGAACCATGGCTGGCTCCTTGGTGATCAAGCTTTCATGGCGGATCATCCATTAACTTTGTCAAACCAACCATGATGCTCTCTAGGTTATCCACACTGATAATGGGGCAGAACTAATTAGGCAAACACAATTCCCAGGCATCCTGAGAACCACTGACTCCAAAAGGCCCATTAGTTTCCTCTCATTCCAGCCTCTCTCTCCAGTTTGGGTGGTTATATTTATATAAAAGAGAACAGAATTCAAGACACGTGCAGCTGAGAGGTGTGCCAGGGCTGGGACTGGGCCCAGAACTGCTGGGGCCAGGTCCAGGTGTTCAACCAGAAATCTTTCTTGCTGGGAGGTCAGGTGGAATGAGAAGCCAGCTTAAGTCATTCAGGAAGACTTGCTGGGCCTTTTGTAATTAGAGGTCAAGTTAAATGAAAGCAAAGTCTTTGCCCTTTGTTCTCTCTTGTCCTCTTGTGTCCTGGCAGCAAGAGGCAAGCAAAGGAGAATTTCAAATTACTAGTAACAACCTAAGCAATGGCATCTCTCTAAATCATGATGAAAACCTAGGGAATCTTCAAAATGTGTATCTTTTCTGGGACTTAAGTAGTTCCTAGGGCTGGAAACACTGTACATACTGCATCAGTTCAGTTCAGTCACTCAGTCATGTCCGACTTTTTGCAACTCCATGGACTTCAGCATGCCAGGCTTCCCTGTCCATCACCAACTCCCAGAGCTTGCTCAAACTCATGCCCATCGAGTCAGTGATGCCATCCACCTGTCTCATCTTTTGTCATCCCCTTCTTCTCCTGCCTTCAATCTTTCCCAGCATCAGGGTCTTTTCCAATGAATCAGTTCTTCGCATCAGGTAGCCAAAGTATTGGAGCTTCAGCTTCAGCTTCATCATCAGTCCTTCCAATGAATAATCAGGATTGATTTCCTTTAGGATTGACTGGTTTGATCTCCTTATTGTCCAAGGGATTCTCAAGAGTCTTCTCCAATACCCCAGTTCAAAAGCATCAATTCTTCAGTGCTCAGCTTTCTTTCTGGTCCAACTCTCACGTCCACACATGACTAGTGGAAAAACCATAGGTTTGACTAGATGGACCTTTGTTGCCAAAGTAACATCTCTGCTTTCTAATATGTTGTCTAGGTTTGTCATAGCTTTTCTTCCAAGGAGCAAGCATCTTCTAATTTCATGGCTGCAGTCACCATCTGCAGAGATTTTGGAGCCCAAGAAAATAAAGTCTGTCACTGTTTCCATTGTTTCCCCATCTGTTTGCCATGAAGTGATGGGACCAGATGCCATAGCCCTGTTCTAACTTACAGAAAACTTTCCTTGAAAATGAGGGCTATCATGATCACAGAAGTTCTGCTGAGACCTAGCTATGCAGATACACAGATGATGAAAGGGTCAGGATGTCCCAGAGGCTTCAGTGGCTCAGCCCCGCATATAGCTGACAGTCTCCAAACCAACCATGCCCTGTGAAGGGTAGGGCAGGAAGGGCCTGCAAACACCTCCTCTTGGCAACTCAGTTTGCTATATGTTACTTACCATAGGGTTAGAAATACTCATAAGAAAAAATATAGCATTTAATGTCCAGAAAGAATGCAAAATTAAAGAAAGAAAGACAAATTAAGAGAGAAAACATTTACTTTAAGAATGATTCTAGAAACCCCCAATGCTATAGCTGAAACAGTTTAGTTGTACTTTTATACTCACAGGAACAAATAGACAAATTATAACTAATCATGAAGGCAAGAAGGTCAGACTGAGTCAACTGGGAAATAACTGACCTTGAACTGCATTATTCAACATACTTGGATTCTCTGGAGATATTGTGTATTATGAGCTTTGTATTCAATAGTCACCATGATATGATCTTTTCTTGATTCCTTGAATCTTCTTTCTTAAGCTCATTCTCTGAATTCCACTTCTAACTCATTGTGCTTTAGTCCAGGAATTCTGTTTTTCTCTTAGATTCTTTTCCTTGGTGAACATACATGAATATCGTCATATTTAACTATTGGCATCCAGCTTTATTTCTGACTTCCCTTGTTTTCAAATTATTATCTTTTCTTATTTTTTCTACTATTTCTATTAGCTTATTAAACTTATTTTATTTTTTACTCTTTGTTATTATTTTGTTCCCTTTTATTTTTCATTTTCCACACACATATATATACATAAAATGAATATATATATGTATGTATATACATACACACACATGCGTGTGTGCAGGATACAAAATTAATACATAGAAATTCCTGGCATTCCTATACACTAACAATGCAAAATCAGAAAGCAAAATTGGGGAAATAATACCATTCACCACTGCAACAAAAAGAATAAAATACCTAGGAATAAACCCAGCTAAGGAGGCAAAAGACCTCTATGCAGAAAAACATAAGATACTGATGAAAGAAATTAAAGATGACACAAACAGAGGGAGAGATATACCATGTTCTTGGACTGGAGGAATCAATATTGTGAAAATGACTTTACTACCCAAAGCAATCTAAAGATTCAGTGCAATCCCTATCAAATTACTTACGGCATTTTAAACAGAACTAGAAAGAAAAATATCACAATTTGTATGGAAACACAAAATACCCCAAATAGTCAAAGTAATCTTGAGAAAGAAAAATAGAGCCAGAAGAATCAACCTTCCTGACTGCAGACTATACTACAAAGCTACAGTAACCGAGACAGTATGGTACTGGCACAAAAACAGAAATATAGATCAATGGAACAGCATAGAAAGTGCAGAGGTAAGCCCACGTACCTATGGACACTTTATCATTGACAAAGGAGGCAAGTTATACAATGGAGAAAAGACAACTCTTCAATAAGTGGTGCTGGGAAACTGACAGCTACATGTAGGAGAATGAAATTAGAACACTTCCTAACACCACACACACAAATAAACTCAAAAGGGATTAAAAGCCTAAATGTATGGCCAAAACTATAAAACTCTTAGAGGAAAACATAGACAAAACACCTTTTTATATAATTCACAGGAATGTCCTCTTTGACACACCTCCTAGAATAACGGAAATAAAAAATAAACTTAAACAAATGGGACTTCATTAAACTTAAAAGCTTTTTCACAGCAAAGGAAACAAGATGAAAAAACAACTCTCAGAATGGGAGAAAATAACTGCAAATGAAACAAATGACAAATAATTAATCTCCAAAATATACAAGCAGCTCATTCAACTCAATATAAGAAAAACAAACAACCCAATTAAAAAATGGGAGGAAGCTCTAAATAGATATTTCTCCAAAGAAAACATACAGATGGCCAATAAACATGTGACAAGATGCTCAATATCACTCATTAGAGACATGTAAATCAAAACCACAATGTTATATCACATCACACTGATCAGAATGGCCATCATCAAAAGTCTACAAACAGTAAATGCTGGAGAGAGTGTGGGAAAAGGGAACCCTCTTGTGCTGTTGGTGGGAGAGGAAATTGATACAACCGCTGTGGAGAACAGTATGACGATTATTTTAAAAACCAGGAATAAAACCACCATACAACCCAGCAATCCCACTACAAGGCATATACTCTGAGAAAAACATAACTGAAAAAGACACATGTACCCCAATGTTGGTTGCAGCACTATACAATAGCTAGGACATGGAAGCAACCTAGTTGTCCATCAGCTGCTGCTGCTGCTAAGTCGCTTCAGTCGTGTCTGACTCTGTGGGACCCCATAGACGGCAGCCCACCAGGCTCCCCTGTCCCTGGGATTCTCCAGGCAAGAACACTGGAGTGAGTTGCCATTTCCTTCTCCATCAGCAGATGAATGGATAAAGAAGTTGTGGTACATATACACAATGGAATATTAGTTAGCCATAGAAAGGAAAACACTGAGTCAGTTCTCATGAGGTGGATGAACTAGAGCCTATTATACAGAGTGAAGTAAGTCAGAAAGAGAAAACCAAATTTCATATATTAGCACATACATTGGAGAAGGCAATGGCACCCCACTCCAGTACTCTTGCCTGGAAAATCCCATGGGCGGAGGAGCCTGGTGGGCTGCAGTCCATGGGGTCGCTAGGAGTCGGACATGACTGAAGTGACTTAGCAGCTCAGCAGCAGCAGCACATACACATACAGAGTCTATCAAAATGGTAGAGATGAACCCATATGCAGACATGAGAAGAGATTTGGACACAGCAGGGGAAGGAGAGGGTGGGGCAAGTTGAGAGAGTAACACTGAAACGTTTACATTACCATATGTAAAATAGATAACTAACGGGAAGTTGCTGAGTGACACAGGGACTTCAACCCGGTGCTCTGTGACAACCTGCAGGGGTATGATGGGGTGGGAGGGTGGAGCGGAGGTTCAGGAAGGAGGGGACATATGTATCCTTATGGCTGGTTCACATTGTTGTATGGCAGAAACCAAAACAATATTGTAAAGCAACTATCCTCTAATTAAAAATAAAATAAATAGGAATTACTTTTCATCTCTCCAAATATGTAGGTAGAAATGTTTCTACCTATATATTTTGCTATCATCTCAAATTCAACATATCTTTAATCAATTTATTATCCCATTCATCTCAGTCCTGATTTCTTCTCTAATTTCTGTTAATGATTTAATCATAGTTCCAAGGACCCAGCCTCAAAACAAAGAAAGACAGTCTGTTTTCTCTCTTACTATCAGTATTTCCTATTAGTTCTTCTTTGTGTCTTTTCTTGTCTTTATTTCTCCTAACAATCATACCATAATCCATCTGACAATTATATTCTTAAGTGGAGCCCCGTGAAATTGTCTTTCTTTGGCAACCTGGTCAAATAGTGGAATTTCAAATGGTTTATTCTAAAACAGTAGCTGCTCAGAGCTGTCTTCTTCAATTTCTGGGAAACTAATCAAGTCTAGATTCTGGACCTTTAAGAAACAGCTCAACCTTGTCTTGACTCTCAATATTTGAAGCATTTTCCGGTGCTTTGGAGCGAGAGAAAGATCTTGGCTTTCTGGTTGTGCCTACATAGCTCAGGCATTCCTGTGGTCATGTAGCTCACTCCCCCTACTCCCCCCACCCACCCCCAGATTTGGGGCAGGAGGCCCAGAGAATATATTTCTGTGACACTACTTCAAATCCTCTTTGGAAGTAGCAGTGAAATAAATTTTTAATCAGCCAACCAGGGCTTTAATGCCTGTACTTCACTGATGTGCTTCTGCCAGGATGAAAAGATCTTGCAGGGAAGGCATATGACTTGGTTTGTTTTGCCCTCTGCTCTGACACAGTCGGCTGGCCTTCAGGGCACAGCTTAAGGCCCATCTGTTCAATCAAGCTTTTGCCTGATTGACATGGGAAAATCATCCAGGTGAGGGGGTCCCTTAGATTATTATCTTCTCTTTGTACTTGCAACCAGAGACCCCTGGTGCTGAAACCTCCTCTAAGTGACCTAAATGAATGAATGCATAAACAATGCTTTCTGCAGCAATTATATCCGTTCCAAAAACTTTCCTTCTCAAATCCTTTGTGGAACAAGTCAGCATATAAATGTATAACATAAATAATAAATTTTAAATATTCTGAAAAAATTTCTCTCTGTTTTGAAAGCAAGACCTTTTACATTCAAAACAAGCATTTCTATTCTCATTCCATTGGAAAGGGTGAGTATGAGGTATGTTTCTGCCCAAATATTTTTGAAGCTTTTTGTTATTTAAACACATACAACAGTAGAGAGGCTAGAATAATGAACCCTCATGTACGCATCAGCAGGCTTCTACAGCTATCAACACTTTGCCGATCATGCTTCACCTGTCCCCGCCACGTTTTCCTTTGGAATATTTTAAAGTACACTAGTCCATTTAACCTGTAAATATTTTAGCATGCATATCTAACTGACAAAAGCATATAAAAATAGAGCCACCATACCATTTCACACCTAAAAGTTTAGTAGCAATTATTCATTTCATTGAAATGCCCAGTCCACATTTAAACTTCCTTCATTATCTTAAAAGTTTAGCATACTGCCCGTAGTGTGTCTCTGTAAAGTCCCTTTTATTTGTTAGCAGTTCCTCCCCAAACTTTTTTTCTATGTCATTGATTTATCAGTTGTCACAGCACCTCCAATTCTCTGAATTTGATTGATAACTTTGTATGGTGGAGTTTACCTTATTATTCCGTCCCTTGTATTTTCTCTAAACTGGTAAATCTGGAGACTTTTTTAGACTCACGTTCAAATTTTCAAGCAAGGATGTTTTGTAGGTGATGCTGTAGATTGCCCATGTCCTTATATCAGGAAACGTGCTACCTGGCTGTCCTACTTATTATTGTTAAGATTAATCAGAGGAAACATCAGGTCTTCCATTTCTCAACACTTTGCAAGGAAAACCTGAAGTGTGTACATGTCGAGACACACCTCCCCATTCAACAGATATTTCCAGAAAATGAATTTCAGAGCCCTATGCACAGTCCTCAAAGACAACTGAGAAGTCGAAGAAATCTAACACAGAGCATTTGCCTTTAAGAGATTTATATCCTCACAAGAGAGGGAGAGAGACAAAGATATGCAGAAGGCATGCACACGTAACAGTGCCAGCTTTAGAAAACGGTACAAACGGGACCGCATGGTTAATAGCCAGCAGACGTTTACAGGTGCTATTTGGTGGAGGAATACAAACATGGAAGAAAGGAGTGGTGGCCAGGCCACTTTCCCTGAAGAAATGGCCCTGAGCTAGATGTGAAGGGTTTGCAGGATTTACGGGCAAAGAGAAGGAAAGAGAGGTGGGTACGTAAAATGACCTAGCTACAGAAGGCTGGAAGAGGAAGGTACAGGAGTTTCTGGGCACAGCACTTTAGTAGAGCTTGTTCCATTAACATTGCTTTCTCATTAAGTCCGTGCCTGAATTAAGTACTCGTGTGAAAAGGGACCCAGCAGGTGTCCGTAATGACTAGCTGTCTGGGTCAAGCGCGCTTGGTGTCAAGCTCATAAGCTTTGGAGAACAGGCTGAGAGGTGACCTCATTTAGGGCAGTGGTTTTCAAACTTAGCAAGCTTGTTAAAAGTGGAGTGTCCCAACTTAACACCCAGAGACTCTGGGGTCTGGAGCAGAGGCCAGAAATTTGTACTGTTTACAACAGTACAGACTCTAAGAGAGTCTGATACAGGCAGTCCTAGAAGTACCTTTTGAGAAACACTAGCTAAGGGGATCGGAGAAGGCAATGGCATCCCACTCCGGTACTCTTACCTGGCAAATCCCATGGACGGAGGAGCCTGGTAGGCTGCAGTCCATGGGGTCGCTGAGAGTCGGACACGACTGAGCGACTTCACTTTCACTTTTCACTTTCATGCATTGGGGAAGGAAATGGCAACCCACTCCAGTGTTCTTGCCTGGAGAACCCCAGGGACGGGGGAGCCTGGTGGGCTGCCATCTCTGGGGTCGCACAGAGTCGGACATGACTGAAGCAACTTAGCAGCAGCAGCAGCAGCAACTAAGGAGATAAATGCCTGGGGTTTATATAGCAGACAGTTTGCTTCAGGGCATGACGAGAAGTTTCCGAGCCTACTTTAGTAATGGTGATGACGTTGAACAGTATATGCCAGCAGCCATGCCAAAGCTTTCAGGTGCCTTTTCATGTTGAATTCCCGCAATACCATCTGAAGAGGCAGGCACTGCACATATCCCCATTTCAGAAATGAGGAAAGTAACGCCTACAGGAGCTGAGATCACATAACAACGTTTAAATTTAGGTGTATTTGATTTCAGAAGGTGAGCTTTTATAATCACTCTAGTCCGACCTTGAAGCTTACAATTAGTGACACTGTTTCTTCCCTCCAATAGCCATCCCTGCCATCATTTGAAGGGCATGTACCAACTCTCCTGGCGTCACAGGAAATGCCACCTCTGGCAAAGGGTCATGTTTTAGCTTACTTGTTGCATATTAAAAAATAAGACTCCATTCTCCATGGTATGACGGATGTGTACAGTCTCAGGTGAAAGATATGAAACGAAACAGTAAGAGCCTGCTGCCTAGGCACAGGCAGGGAACCCGCCTTACTTTGCTCCCTTTCTGGCTCTCCTGCTGGTAAATGAGCATGTCTGATCTCCATTCTACCTGCAACAGGGGAAAGGCCATGATTTCTGTAGGGGCTTAGTCAATAGCCCAAACCGAATGTTTCCGAAGATTAACCTTGCTTTCCTCACACATGGCTTTAGTTAAAGAGATGGAGTTGGGGTTGAAAACTATTTCAGGAAATGAAATGCAATTTTACATTTTCATGGTGTCTGTAAAATACTTATAGCATCTTAATGTTTATATACATATGTATATGTATTTTAGGTTCCTCTGAAACTTGTTCTATACTTTTGTTGGATCGAAGCTATGAAGAGGGAGGGAATCCTGCACCTTTGCAAACATCTCGGTTCCAAATACATGTTCAATAAGAGTCTGTGTAATGTCAAAATCTGGGAAGTTGAGGGGAGGGGCATTGGATCACTCATGATAACATCGGCCCATAATTAGTTTTAAAAAGTACCTCCTATACAGATGTTTTTGGTAAAAAAAGCTATATACACTTGCTGGATTGCTTGTCTTGAATGAAATGTTATCTGATTTACTTAAAGCAAGGCATTGCTTTATATATTTACTACTTATTCATTGTAGCTAGTGAAATGAATAGGTGTTTGGGGGAAGTCAGTGATTTCACAAGATGGATTGAATTTGCTCTTTATATAAAACAGGAAGATGCCATTGAACTGCCAGATTCTGGCATCCCATGCAGAGAAATACACTTTAACTACAAAACAGCATGTTCTGAGTCTGTGTTTTCTCTGGATAGTAGTAGCAGGAACACAATGTTCATTTAAATTAAGCCAGTTCCTTGGATAATAACAAAGTAATTAAAGAAACCACTAAGGAAAAAGAGCCAATTTATTTGAATCCTGTTCATAAAAACTACATCAAGAGCCCGAAGGTACAAAATAATGTGGATAAGATGGCAGATTGATGATTTTTTAAAAAATTCTGTGTGGGATGCATCTTGATATTAATTCAAATGAGTATCCCTCATCCGAAAATAATACAGGATGCAAAATTTTTTATCCTTCTTAGGAGAAATGAAACTCTATTAAAATATCAGAAAAGAAGCTGCCACATAGCTTGAAGTCCACTTGACCTCTAGTAATGCCTTAACATCAGAGTGTTATGATTTATTCATATTTTCTACATTCCCATTGGAATAGAGGGGCCTTTGTCTTTAATGCTTTCAAGAGTTTGAAATTCATAATGAAAAACTTATCCTAGACGATATTGCCTGAACCACAGGGAGATATTTTAGGGCATCAGTGAGTTTTCTATTTTTGTCAGTAACAAAAAATCTAAATGGAGTTGAAAATGTGTATCATGTTTTTACATTAGCATTAGACACTGCAATTTATTTTAAAGGAAAAGCACATCAGTAAAATACCTCTCACCTTTATATTCCATCAGGGTAGTGGTGAGAATTCTAGGTCCCTAAACACAAATTCACAATTGCTCTTTGTGCATCTTAGCTTAACGACGGCTTCCTTTTGAAGACCAGTTTTCTCTCTCTGCCACATTCTCCTTCTCCCTCTGAAATACTAGGTCACTTGGGCCACGTCTCTGCAGGTGCGGGAACTGAAGAAAAGCTTGCACACTGGAGCATTTGTCGACCGCAGAATGGAAACCCAGTCTTTGAAGAACAATATACAGAAAATGATCAGTGTTGAAGAACTTAAAATGAAATAATTTTTTAGAGAGGAAAAACATACATAGAATGTCCAACTTGCCCACTGACAAGATGAAAAGCAAAGCATTTAAACCTGTATTGCATGAATATCATGTCATAAAAATATACATCAACATCTGGTCAAGTCCAGTTAAATACAAAGAGAAAAGCAGACAGAAAAAAAAAAAATACATGTGAAAATAAAGAAGGGTAAGAAAAGTGATGAAAAGAAGGAGAGTGGATTAGAAAAGTAGAACCGAGGAGAAAGAGAATAGGACTCGAACTGAGAGAGGAAATCTAAGAGGAAGAGCAGAGTGTCACCGCAGAAGGACTTCAGTGGGCCTTCACCTCCACTCTCTGCAGCCCCACGATTGAACCTGGCTTATCATTCCTCTGAGCAATTGACGGATCCTATGTGAAACGTCTTCAGAATTTCTCAAGCCTGCTGGCTTGCTCATTCGTAACCTGTGTCAAACCACATAGAGGGACTCCTTCAAGTAAAGTATGGACAAGAAGAAGACACAGCAGAAACTTGACCTAAGCTCTATGTCTTACTTACTGAACTTTTTATTTCCAGCTGATCACACACGTTGTTTTTGTTGATATTAAATCAGGGATAGTTGATAGATATTTACTTTTTTTTTAAATTTATTTATTTTAATTGGAGGCTAATTACTTTACAATATTGTATTGGTTTTGCCATACATCAACATGAATCTGCCATGGGTGTACACGTGTTCCCCATCCTGAACCTCCCTCCCACCTCCCTCCCCGTACCCTCCCTCTGGGTCATCCCAGTGCACCAGCCCCAAGCTTCCTGTATCCTGCATCAAACCTGGACTGGCAATTCGTTTCTTATATGATATTATACATGTTTCAATGCCATTCTCCCAAATCATCCTCCCCCTCCCTCTCCCACAGAGTCCAAAAGACTGTTCTATACATCAGTGTCTCTTTTGCTGTCTTGTATACAGGGTTATTGTTACCATCTTTCTAAATTCCATATATATGCGTTAGTATACTGTATTGGTGTTTTTCTTTCTGGCTTACTTCACTCTGTATAGTCGGCTCCAGTTTCATCTACCTCATTAGAACTGATTCAAATGTATTCTTTTTAATGGCTGAGTAATACTCCATTGTGTATATGTAGATATTTACTTTTAGAAAATGTGCCCCAGTTGACATAAAATTCAGCTAAGAGCAGGATCTAGTATGGTTGCCTGCTAATTCTTTAATACCTTCTGTACACTTGCGGGCTTAAATGTTATGGTGATTTTCCTAAAAGAAGTTTTATGTTGGAGAGCTCTAATAATTTTCTGTGAGTTTTGTTGATTTATAAGTGTTTATAAGAAAGAGCTTATATTTTAGAAGGCCATTCTTGTCACTGCTGATTGAGTATTCTGGATACTGGGGCAGTTGCTATATTTATCATGGATATTTTTTCCTAATTTATTTATTGTTCTATTAAAACCAAATTGAACAATTTGCTCTATCCTAGAGGATCCTTATGAAAAGACATTAACTCATGAAGACATGCTAATATTATCTTCTAAGAAAGAAAATTGCAGAAGTCAGTTTACTGGCCTTGAAAATGTCATCTGAGAGAGTCATAGAGCTATATTGTCAAGACTAATGGGAAAAATCCCAGAACCTACAAAAGAGACTGCTGAGCAATGAAACAATGTCCATAAGAGAGATATTTCTGATGGTATAGTCAGTCAATGACCAGTCTACAATGAACATTTAACTTCTATTAAATTCAGTAAACTGCACTAGCTTCTGAGAATTTTAAACTTGAACATAATCCTTACAATGAAGGATCTCATAATCAAGGGAAGAATTAATTGAAAGCTCATTCTAATTTTTGTAACCATTTGTTTTTTTGTTTGTTCTTTAATGTTTGTTACATTTAAACTCAAGATTTGTATCTGCAACCTAATTTTGTCCACAATAACTTTTGCTTCAGTAACTAGGGCACCCAGCACTCTAACTCAGCCTGAATTAGGACTTAATGAAGTCATTCTTGGTGCGACAGCTTGCAGCAAACTTTCTCTCCTTTAGAGACAAGTGAAACCCTGACTCTGCCCCCTGTTTTTCTGCATAGCTGCATAGACACTGCATAGCTGTAGATGTACCATCTCTGGGATAAAGATTAGGATGTGAGTTATTGTTATCAGTGAGAAGGTTTCAAAGAGACAATTGTGATGGAATGGAGGGAACCTTAATATGAACAAGCACCCCACATGTCATGCAAATAAGTTGTGGCCGATTAACTGAGAGCAGTGCCTCTGCTCCCTGCTTGTTTGCCCATTTCTACTTCCCTCTAACCTTGAAAGAACTTAATTATGAGGAATGAGATCACCAGGCAATTTAAGCTAACTCCTGACTAATATTCCCCTGAATGCACACCATGCCTTGTCTAACCTGTTGATTCTTACCCTAAATAAAAAGAATAATGAAGAAAGAAGTAGTTAAAGAATGATTAGCTTTCTAACCCCCAGCAGCCACCCTAAGCAATCCTGCAGGCAGATCACATGGGGAAGATAACAGCTGAAGAGTTAGCCAGTCTGCACACAATAGACAACAGTGCAGAACCCAACCTTCTACCTGGATGATTCGCTGAGATTCTCTTCCCCCACCTTCCCTTTAAAAATGGTAATAACTGGACAGAATCTGCAGAGATGATCTCCAGACATAAGTCCACCTTCTCCCCAGACTGCTGGCCTTTCTGACTAAAGCATCTTTCCTTTCTACTGACACTTGCCTCTTAATTATTGGCTTTTGAGCAGCGATGAGCTGAACCTGAGTTCAGTAATATAACTCCTGATAAAGAATGTTAGCACAATGGGTCATGTACCCATTATGCATTAGAGACTCATATATGATGGGTTAAGAGTGTCGGTTCTGTCCTTGAGGCTGCCTGAGTTCCTTGACTTGTGGTCCCTTCCTCTATCTTCAAAAGCACCAGTGTAGCATCTTCAAATTCCTGTCTGACTCTGGCTCTCTTGCCCCCCTCTTGCACTTTTAAGGATCCTTGTGATTAATTTGGTAGATCCAGATCATCTGGGATAATCAGGGATAATCTCCTCATCTAAAAATCCTTAACTTAATCACATTTGCAAAATCTCTATTACCATGTAAAGTTCACAGGTTCCAGGGATTAGGACATGAATATTTTTGAGAGGGGTTTCCCTGGGGGCTCAGGGGTAAAGAATCTGCTTGCAATGTAGGCGTTGCAGGAGATGCTGGTTCAGTCCCTGGGTCTGGAAGATCCCCTGCAGGAGGGCATGGCAACCTACTCTAGTATTCTTGCTTGGAGAATCCCATGGACAGAGAAGCCTGGCAGGCTACAGTCCATAGGGTCGAAAAGAATCACACACAACTGAATAACATCATGCATGTCTTTGAGAGACCTATTATATATGTTAGAAAATATATATGGAGGAATGCTCATGTTATCAAGAATTATCAGTTATCAAGAGTGATAATGGTTACAATTATTACTTCCATAAAATATAAGAGGGAAGATTATGTGGAGGAGTACTCATTTGAATTTGTATTGTTTTAACATTTATTTTATGCATTACTTTAATTCATTCATTTACTCAGTAAGCATTTTTGTAGCAACTAGACCTCTTGAACTAACCATATTAGCTTTCTTGTCAATTATGCTACAGAATCAATAAAGTACAAATTAATGAGACAGGAGGGAAGGGAGCAGGATGACACAGCTGTTGAAGATAGTACAGAAATACTGGGTAGAACCTCCTAGGCCCAAACAGGGGATGATTCCATTTTAGTAGACCTGGAGCCCATTAGACACTCACTGTGATATAATAGCACATGCTGAATGACACCTATGGATGTTCCAAGGCCAACCTCAAAAGGCCAAAAAGTGGGCAGTGACCCTGGGTCACTCCTGGGTCACTCCAGTTCCTGGAAACTCTCACCCCTGCTCCAAGATAGCTAGACTATTTCCCCCACTCATTACCCTATAAACTTACCCATAAAAATTAACCACCCTGTATTTCAGGACCACTCTAACCTTCTGAGACAGACCACACTCTGTCTGTGGAATGTGTATCTCTCTAAACAAACTTGCTTTCATGTTCCTATGGCTTGCTCTCAAATTCTTTTCTGCATCAAGTCAAGGACCCTCACTTGGCAACCCCTCCCAAGAACTGGCCAGAGGTGTGGCCTGCAACATCAGCATCCGATTATTATAAAGACTCAAATATTTAGTTCCTTGTCAGAACACTTCAAGGACTTGAGTATGGTCCTCCTATGTCGTACATCTCTGTTGCTAGTAAATGTACTTGAGCTAAAAACAGTCTGAACCAATCAGCATGCTCTCTGATTAAAAAAAAAAAGAAAAGTTTTCTATTTTCAGTTTTGTTGAGATGTGAAAGAAGAAATTCAGTGTTCTTGTTTAATGGATGAGAAGGTCTTCACTTCGGTATTTCCAAATCAAGCAAGTATTATCACCTCTTGGGAGAAACAGCAGGGTTAATTTACCTACTTGGATTTGAATACTAGAGTGGAAATTAGGCTGGTATTTGCCTGGCTTAAAGAATGAGACTGGAAAAGCAGTATCAGTACAAAGCCTCAGGAGGCCTGTGGGTTGGGTGTGGTTTGTATCGTGTTAATCTTTCTTTCAGTACCAGCTAAGTAGTTTCTGTTTCAAAGAAAAGGCAGTGGCTTCTCTACCAGGATAGCACCTCAGGTTGCATGGTGCTTTAAGAGTTCAGATGCTCAACAGTATGATCTCAATATCTGAATTCATTTGAATAGGAAGAACGGTTAAATATGGACTCCACACATTATTTCAAAAGGCAAGGCCTTATTATTGCTAGCCCACATGTCACTAGCTGCTGAATGACACCGTGCACCGCATTTCATGGAAATAAAAGGAGAGCTCCTTTGTTGTAAATTCATGCATACGCTCTTGGGAAATTAGGGCACACAGCAGATGTAAATCAGCTTTTAATCCAGGTCCCAGTGTGGACAGTACAGAAGAGAGCAGTGGTGGGAGTCAGGAGAAAAGAGAATCCTAACTCGTGCCAAAGAAGAGAAAAGAATATCCTGTTTGTTTTGTTTTTTTTTTTTTAAATCAGGTTGGATCACTTATATGTACACTCAGATACTAGTTTCTCTCTATATTGTTGAATGCTCTCTTTCTTTCTTAATTACTGGAGTTAAAGTGAAGCTTGACCCTAGTTAGAGAAATCTCCAGCAGGACCTTCCTGGTCTGAAACACTAGGACCTCGTTTCACAGAGGGGCCTCCAATAGGCACAGGATTCCTGCAGGGCAAGACACTTGGAAGGCTGCAGAAGAACTGCTCTTAGAGTCCCCCAGGAGCCCCTCAGGGCACAGTGCATCCAGAGGTACCCAGTTCCCAGCAGGCTAGGGATTCTTTGGGACTGGGTGGTGAGGCTTGCACCCTTTTCCTGCGCACCTCATGTGCATGCTCAGTCATGTCCAACTCTTTGTGACCCCATGGACTGTAGCCCACCAGGCTCCTCTGTCCATGGAATTTTCCCAGCAAGAATACTGGAGTGGCTTCCCATTTCTTTCTCCAGGGGATCTTCTTGACTCAGGGATAGAACCCATGTCTCCTACATTGGCTGGTGGACTCTTTACCACTGTGCCACCTGGGAACCCTCCTGTGTACCTTGGGGATCCTCTATTCCCCTTCTCAAGCTGCCTCTGCACAAGTTTGTTTCCGCATGAGCCGCTCACGGGCCAGGTAAGGTGGAGATAGTGATGCTTTACTGCTTCTGTTCAGCTGCTTGCTAGATAGTGGGTCTCCCATGCAGTGCTGATGGATTTTCAATGCCATTCTATTAGCCTGATCACAGTATAATTCTACTTGGATGCAAAATTAGCAGCAGAATCATATTTTACCTCTAGCTTCTAATTGGCAAGTCACATGCTTTTATTAAACTATTCCAATCAAGGCTTCACAGCATCATACATTCTGCTTATCACTGGGCCCACCTGCAGCCAGCTCTCCTGCTCGCCTCTTATCAGCAAAGCCAATTACTTTCTCCTGTGCTTGCTTTGTGGTTTTGCTTATAGACTCCACCACACCTCCACAACTAAGCCTCTGGGGTATTAGGTAAATCCTATTCCTGATGATCTTCCCTCCCAACCAGGCACAAGTTACTACCTTGAAGTGGTCTGTGAGTTCCGGTCTGTCTTCTTTTCTGCAGCCAAGTGTTCGCAGCATTCCTTGTATTTCAATGTTTTCTTGCTTTGCAGGGTCTATTGTTTCCCCCTTCTCCTTCATTGCTGCTTCCTCTTTCTTTCCTTTGTCAAGTTTCCAAAGCCTTTTCTAACCCTCAATTAAGAATGATGTTTTAAAATGAAATAACTCCTTACAAACTCCTGTTCCCAACAACTCCACTTCTTCATTAGTTGTTGAGTTTCTGTGGACATATTAAGCGATGAGAAAAGGCAAGCACTTTAGCATCAAATGGAGTTAGAGCCATCACTTACCAGGTGGATACGTTTATGAACTCTCCTTGGTCAGCCATGGTATCAGTTTCTTCATCTCTTAAATGGGATGATTTGCCTCCTTGAGAATGTGTGAACATTGCCCGAGTTATGAAGTGGAGCCACTAGGACCTGTGAGCACTTACTGTGTTAGCTTTCTTCTCTTTCAAGGTTTAGCAAGTATTTTTTGAAGCAGTCAAGTAGACATTGCACTAAGAAGCTTTGGAGGAATGCAAAGCTGAATAAAGTCTTGTGTGACTTGGAGGAGTTTATAATTCAGCAAATAAGATCAGAAGAAGCAAAGTCAAAACCAGATCTAAGTAACGACAGAAACTTATGAACCAGGCCCTTAACTGACAAATCTCAAATATACTGCAACAGAAGAGAATAACTCCTTCCAGCAATAAAATCCTACAATTAATTTATTCACCCCTGTTTCCCTCTCTTCTTTACCTGGGATATACCCCTCCAGAAACCATACAATTAACAGCAATAACACCAACAGTAACATAATTAATATCAGTGAAGCACTCTGAGGCAATAAAGTGGCATAGAAAATCAAAATGGAATCTATGTAATATTCATATTAAATTTAATAACTATTTATTTATTTTTTTTTTTTTTTTTTTTTTTTTAATTTTTCAGCACTTTATTTATTTTTTATTTGATAAATTTAATGCCTTTTATTGCCATACCTCATTTTACTGTGCTTTGCTTTAGTGAGCTTTATAGATACATGTTTTTGTTTTTTTTTTTTTTCCTTGTTAATTTTCTGTTTAGTTGATCTATCCATAAGTGTGAGTGGGGTATTAAAGTCTCCCACTATTATTGTGTTATTGTTAATTTCTCCTTTCATACTTGTTAGGATTTGTCTTACATACTGCGGTGCTCCCATGTTGGGTGGATATGTATTTATAATTGTTATATCTTCTTCTTGGATTGATCCTTTGATCATTATGTAGTGACCTTCTTTGTCTCTTTTCACAGCCTTTGTTTTAAAGTCTAATTTATCTGATACGAGTATTGTGACTCCTGCTTTCTTTTGGTCCCAATTTGCATGGAAAATCTTTTTCCAGCCCTTCACTTTCAGTCTGTATGTGTCCCCTGTTTTGAGGTGGGTCTCTTGTAGACAACATATGTAAGGGTCTTGTTTTTGTATCCATTCAGCCAGTCTTTGTCTTTTGGTTGGGGCATTCAACCCATTTACGTTTAAGGTAATTACTAATAAATATGATCCCGTTGCCATTTACTTTATTGTTTTGGGTTCGAGTTTATACACCATTTTTGTGTTTCCTGTCTAGAGAATATCCTTTAGTATTTGTTGGAGAGCTGGTTTGGTGGTGCAGAATTCTCTCAGCTTTTGCTTGTCTGAAAAGCTTTTGATTTCTCCTTCATACTTGAATAACTATTAATAACTATTTAAATTAATAACTATTTAAATATTTATAAATTATCTAGCATTTTATATTTGCAAAATGCTTCACAACCACTTTTTATTAATTATTAGATACCACTTATCCCTTGGCACTCAAGTTTCCGTGTAGCAGAGCTGATTTTTTATTATTAATCTTAAAGAAACATTCAGCTGTATCAAGTATTTTTCTAAATCCTTACATTTAAAGTATTGGGTCACATGGAAAGATACATCAGTACAGAAATAGTCATCTTTGCAGCACCTGATTCCATTGTTTTAGAACTCAGAAAAGAGAAATGACTCATACAAGGTCACAGAGCTAGTCCTGTTAATGGACGGGTGTGTAGAAGTCCTAGAATAGCCTAGCCCTTGGGGTTTGTTACTGAATATATAGAGATGTCAGATAACTGGTGCTGTGCTAACTGGATTAACTAGAACTGTAATCTGGGGAAAAAAATGTGAGCATCGTGCTTGCATTTTCCCAGGGTCTGTATAAACCACTGAGTGAGGGAACAGAGCCTAGAACTGCTGGCGTCCAGGTTCGCCTAAAGCCGTGAATGTTTGTGTGTTGCATGCGCTTCCCAATACAGGCCATGATGTCTGGAAACCAGTTTTATCCCTGATTTTTTCCATCTAAAGCCTGTGTCCTCAAATGCCTTCGCTCCCGCTCTGGTAGAATATGTGTTAAATCCTCTCTCCACACTCGACTCTGAACTCCCCAAAAAGACATGAACTGTGTCTTACATTTTGTTTCCTTCTGCCTGGGCAGTGCCTGGCGTATGGAAGGCTCGCAAACATTTTCTCACTAATGTTAGAAGGCAAATCTCAGGAGGGCAGGGGTCTTGTTGACTCATCTTTGCCTTTATAGCAATCTCTAGTACAGTGTCTCATTTACAGTAAATCTCAATGGACACTTGTTTTATGAATAAAAATAATGAATATATAGAAATTCAGTTATTTGTCATGATACATGTAAGTAAAAATTTTATAATGTCACTAGATAAAAATAAAAACTAATGACGAATAACTAGGTAACCATTCCAGCATGCAGAGGTCAAGCTGGAAGCTATTAGACACCATCAGAAGCAAGTGCCATTTGCTTTTTCATGCCTGAATGTAACACAGTGCTTTCTGGGTTTTTTTATCAATTTTTTTTACTTTGGTAAAAGATCTGTAACATAAAATCCACAATTTAATCACTTTAAAGTACATAATTCAGTGGCATTAAGCATGTTCACAATGCTCTCCATACATCACCATCTAGTTGCAGAACGGAACAATGCTTTTATAGTGTCTAATACAATTGTTTTCTTACATTCTGGGGTGGGAAATCAAATGTAGCACAAATACAATCCAGGGTTTAAGAACCACACGGGAATGAATCTAGTCACAGAACTTTTCACTCAATTAGAAAAAGCTACTCCTTCCACTTTGTCCTCGAATTAAATTGTAGTCTTTTGAGATCTGTTGGTAAAAGAGAGGATAATATTGGGAGAAATAACGTGTTAGGACTTGATCTCTCTGGGTGCTGGTGACTTACTCTGCCTCCTTGACCCTCAGGGTCTGGATGGAGCTGTGGGAACTAACTGGCCCAGTTATCTTCACCAGGATCCCTTGAAGGGATCTCCAACTCCAGACTGTAGGATGGTGACCAAAAAAATGACTGTGGATTTCCCATGACCCAGATTGGAATAAGAGCTCTGTACAAATTAGTAAATGTTGAGCTTCAGCATAATTAATAATGCACAGCAGATACAAAAATTAGAGTTTGGCTCTGAAAGTAACTGCCGAGCTTCACCATTAGGAACAGGTGGAAGTTTTACCCAGGTGTACTCAAAGGAACTAGCTGAACACTGTACCTGGCTATGATCAGTACCAGCTGGGGAAAGACTAAGCGCAACCAGTATTTGATCACAGACTCTACTTCAACAGACAATATCTCCATTTACTGCCCCTAAGTTGTATATCAGTTGTTTTTGCTGTTTAGTTGCTAAGTTGTATATTTTACTACATTGCAAAAATTGAGCTCCACTCTTTTTGAATGATGAGTTAGCTCTGTCTCTATATTTCTTTCATTTTATTCCTGAACACTGCAGCGGTGGGCATCAGCTTTGGACTGGTAGAATCTTTTAGACTGAATCTGATATCAAAAACAACAACCCTTTTCCATTGCTCCAGTGAAAGAAGTTGCAATGCCTTCTGTGAAGCAATATTAAACTTCCCTTCTTTAAAGGCAGCTGCTCAGGGTTTGACTGTTTAACCATTTCACTGCCTCTTTTGTGCAGACGACTAGTTCTCAGATTTCAGCTTGCATATGAGTCACCTAGGAAACTGGCTAAAAATGAAGATTCTTAGCTAATACCCCAGAACTTCTGCTTTAGTAAGTCTGCGAAAGAAACATAGAATCTGTGTGCTCCTAGTTTCCCCAGATCAGAGAAGGCAATGGCACCCCACTCCAGTACTCTTGCCTGGAGGGTCCCATGGGCAGAAGAGCCTAGTAGGCTGCAGTCCATGGGGTCGAGAAGAGTTGGATACGACTGAGCAACTTCACTTTCACTTTTCACTTTCATGCATTGGAGAAGGAAATGGCAACCCACTCCAGTGTTCTTGCCTGGAGAATCCCAGGGACGGGGGAGCCTGCTGGGCTGCCGTCTGTGGGGTCGCACAGAGTCGGACACGACTGAAGTGACTTAGCAGCAGCAGTTTCCCCAGATAATTCTAATGCAATTGGTCCAAGGACCACAGTTTGAGAAACAGCACACTGGGTTTATTGCCAAGAGTGCCAGCACTTTCAAAGCCACCTATGCCACCTTGTTTCGCTGAGCCTGCTCAGAGCACCGACTGTGTCTCTGTTTCTCACTGTGCGCACTCTTTGTTGAACCCAGGGTAAGAGAGGAGTGAGTTAAAAGGCTGGAAGAAGACGCAAGGAGCAGTAGGAACTGCAGACACATTTATTCTCTCCTGTCTGGCATAGCAGCCGTAGCAGCAGCCGTAACATCACATAACGTAGCCCCCAGGGCTTTCCAGGTGGAGCTTATATAACAAAAGTAGCCCATGGCCAAGTGAGTACCTCCTGAGGTGCATGCACAGTGCCATAATTGATCTCAGCTGTTACATTTTATTTGCAAAATGTGGGGCAAGAGCGAGAGGCTGTGGGGCAAGAGAGCCTGACCATGCCATGTTGGCTAATTTGCTCTTTCCCTACCGACCTCAACCTTAAATATAGTTACATGAATTACTGCATGTTTGTATCTTTATTTCCAACATCTTAGAACTTTTTGACATTAAAGGCCCAAGTTAGAGAAAACAATTTTTCTTGTAAAATGGGGATATAAAACCCCTTCCCTGGATTTTTATAAGGATGATTGGATAGTTCAAGCAAAGGGATCAATAAAGTGCTTAATATTCTGTAAGCACTCAATAAATAATTTTAAAATATTTTCCATTAAAATATCTTATCAGGAATGTCATTAGCAGCAACAACAAGCACAGCAGCATGGACTCACCAAAGTGTGTTTAGGGAACTGATTGTCCAGATTTTCCATTCCCTTTACCCCCATGGGGAGTTAAAGTTATCTGAGCTCAAATTAAAGGTCATTAATCCTGGCTGCCACCCTATAAATGACATGGCATTTGACTCTCTGAAAATCACTTAGGGACCTCTGATTTCTTACACCCGAGATGGAGAGCAGACGTGATTTAAATCTTTATAAAGGATGAATTAAGAAACGCGATTTCAGTTGTAGGAGTCTAGTGAAATTGTTGTGGGTAGCCTCTGGAGCAGAGAAAAATTGTTTGTAGATGTTGTTGCATCAGCAAACCCTGAAATCTTATTATGATCTTGTCTTTTAATTTTATTCTATTCAGTTACTAATGACTTGTCATGACATTTTCCTCTTTATTGCAATTTATGATAGAGTAGCCAAATGCATGCACTGGAGAAGGAAATGGCAACCCACTCCACTGTTCTTGCCTGGAGAATCCCAGGGATGGGGGAGCCTGGTGGGCTGCCATCTATGGGGTCGCACAGAGTTGGACACGACTGAAGCCATGCAGCAGCAGCAACAGCCAAATGCAAAGATAGATGTTAACCTTCCATGACTGTGACCATCCTTCGTTTGGAATGGTTTTGGAAACCATGCTGACAACTTGATGTCCTTTTTGTAGAGGTTGCTTGTTATCAGTGCTTGGAAGGTAGTAACTGTTGAGACAAAAGAGATGTTGATGGAGAACCATCATTTCTATTGTTTAATTTGCAGTTTCCTACATGTCACTACATATATTGATCTTTTATGAAGAGAGTGAAATTGAACAGTCTGACTTGTGAGGGTGCTTTGTTTCCTTCTTGCTCCTATAGCATGATCATACTCAGAGATAACACAGAGTTTCCAAAACTGGCTTGGAAAAGAAGTAAATTTGTTTGGACCTAAGTTTTGAACCCTCTGACCTCAAAACAACATGAATTGCTCTTTTCTTTTCACTTAGAAAAAATAAAAAACACAAAAGTGCAGCACTAAGACTTATATCAATGCAAACACCCAGCAGTTATGACTCAGGAAAAGAAAGAACGTTCCCAGCATCCCAGATTCCTTCCCCCAGCATCCAATGGGGCTCTTCCCAGTAGTCATCCTTCTCTTCCTCCCTACTACGTGCATGCGTGCATGCTAAGTCACTTCAGTCGTGGTTGACTCCATGTGACCCCACGGACAGCAGCCCACTAGGCTCCTCTGTCCATGGGATTCTCCAGGCAAGAATACTGGCATGCTGCTGCTGTTGCTAAGTCGCTTCAGTCGTGTCTGACTCTGTTCGACCCCATAGACAGAAGCCCACCAGGCTCCCCCATCCCTGGGATTCTCCAGGCAAGAACACCAGAGTGGGTTGCCATTTCCTTCTCCAATGCATGAAAGTGAAAAGTGAAAGGGAAGTCGCTCAGTCGTATCCGACTCTTAGTGACCCCATGGGCTGTAGCCCACCAGGCTCCTCCATTCATGGGATTTTCCAGGCAAGAGTACTGGAGTGGGGTGCCATTGCCTTCTCTGGAATACTGGCATAGGTTGCCATTATCTCCTCCAGGGGATGTCCCTGACCCAGGGCTCGAACCTGCATCTCATGTTACCTGCATTTGCAGGGGGGTTCCCTACCACTAGCGCCACCTGGGAAGCCCCCTCCCTACTACAGCTGACCAAAATTCTGCTTGTCATGGTAACTATTTTTGTCTTTTGCTTTTATTTATGGTTTTAACACCCAAGCAAGCATCCCTCTTCCAGAAAAAGGGTTAATATGATTTTTGGATATTGCATGAATTAGATCATAAATATATCTTTATATTATGTATTAAGTTTTTGAGATTTTGTTTTCAGTGTTTTATAAATCTGTAATTTGTTTTTATTACTTTAGAGTGTTTCATTATTTGAATATATTACAGGATTTTGGTGGTTTTTTTTTCAATTCTAATATTGACAGGCATTTCCTTTCTGAACTTTTTCATATATTGATTTGCTGTTTGAACATATTCTTCTGTGAAATGCCTGTACGAAAATTGAAAGAAAAAAAACCCTCCATTTTTTCACACACTATTCTCAATAAGTTGCTGTGATCTGTGTTTAGGGTTGCTTCTGTTCCTATTAATCAGACACATCGCTCTGCTATAGTTACCAAGTTCTGGCTACCTAAGATATCACTTAAAAAATTCCTGAACCTAATGAGATGGTGACTGCAGCCATGAAATTAAAAGATGCTTATTCCTTGGAAGAAAAGTTATGACCAACCTAGATAGCATATTCAAAAGCAGAGACATTACTTTGCCAACAAAGGTCCCTCTAGTCAAGGCTATGGTTTTTCCTGTGGTCATGTATGGATGTCAGACTGTGAAGAAGGCCCAGCGCCAAAAAATTGATGCTTTTGAACTGTGGTGCTGGAGAAGACGCTTGAGAGTCCCTTGGACTGCAAGGAGATCCAACCAGTCCATTCTGAAGGAGATCAGCCCTGGGTGTTCTTTGGAAGGAATGATGCTAAAGCTGAAACTCCAGTACTTTGGCCACCTCATGCAAAGAGTTGACTCATTGGAAAAGACTCTGATGCTGGGAGGGATTGGGGGCAGGAGGAGAAGGGGATGCCAGAGGATGAGATGGCTGGATGGCATCACTGACTCGATGGACTGAGTCTGAGTGAACTCCAGGAGTTGGTGATGGACAGGGAGGCCTGGCGTGCTGTGATTCATGGGGTTGCAGAGTCAGACACGACTGAGTGACTGAACTGAACTGAATGAGTTTCTCAAAAAAATCTAATCCTTTAAAATGTTCAATTAAAAAAAGTCCCATAACCAATATCCTGGTGTGTGTGTATGCATGCATGCTAAGTTACTTCAGTTGTGTTGGACTCTTTGAGACCTTATGGACTGTAGCCCACTAGCTCCTCTGTCCATGGGATTCTCCAGGCAAGAATACCAGAGTGGGTTGCCATGCCCTCCCCTAGGGAATCTTCCTAACCCAGGGATTGAACCCATGTCTCTTACTTCTCCTGCACTGGCAGGCTGGTTTGTTACCACTGGCACCACTTGAGAAGCTCCCAATATCCTTATGAAGTATCATCTAAAGTCCTCACTTCCTGGATATTCATAAGAAGCGTTTGTAAGAAAAAAGTTCTAAAGAGCAATAGAATGAAGAAACTTAGTCAATATTATTTAATCTTACTTTTCTGCTTCATATTTAAATTCAGAATATCTAATACCATCTTGTGGGACAAATGTTCTGTGAAGCACATTTTGGGAAAACCTAGTTTAGAAGAGTCCCCTCTTGCTGGATTTTAACTTTACAGGTCAGGTGAAGAACGGTGGAGAAAAGGTTCAAGGAAGATACAATTATCTCAGAAATAAACTTTCAAAGAACTGAAATGGAAAAATGGTTCATTTAGATTGGCTTTCTGTAGTTTTGTAAAAAAAGTTTTAAGTGATTAAAAAGCTAATAACTAAACTAAAGGATTAGGTATAGAAATGATTATAAAGGTCAGATTCACACATCAAATGCAATTATATTTCCAAAATCTATTAATGGCTCAATTAGTTCATAGATCAGATAATTAGATGTTGTTCATTATCGGTAACTTGTGTGTGTGTGCATGTGTGTTGTGTGAATCTGATGGGAAAAATCACAACTTTAATGTTTAAAGGCAGTTTCTTAGGATGAAGTAGAATTGAGTGTACCTTTAGTTTTAGCATTTTTGTGTGAATTTTTCAGTTTGAATATATACAGTATTTTGCTTTTCTAAATTTCTCCCTTGCAAATAACAATGTTTCCTAAAGTGTAAAATTTAACACTGAACTCAAAAATCCTCAGCTTCTTCTCCACTCCTAAAAAAAAAGTTTAGAAAAATTAACTACCTAGAAAAGTATTATTAAAACTGTCAATAAAATAGAGGTAGACCTTTTCTTCATAATCGCTAATTTGCTTTTACTATGGAGAAATTGCCACTGTATTAATAAATTATCTGACTGCTGAATTATTTGTTGCTGTTTTGATATAATAGCAAAACAAATGGGGTCATCAAATGCAAATGATGACCTCATTTGCATCACCTCGCCTTGTAGCTATGATGTATTCACTGTGTCCCAATGATGCATATGTGCAAGTTTATACACACCAATTGGCCGCTGAATGAGAAGGCATGAGAACAAGTCTAGGAGGAACCCTCTTTGACTGTGTTATTGGAGATCACATTCACTTCTCTCTCTCAGCCTCAAGGCTCTTGGCTTTCTTTGCCTGTCACTCAGGGTAATGGTTAGTTACTGTCAGAATGCAGCTATAATTGGGAAAGGCACTCCCTGAACACAGAAGTTTGAGGGAGGTGAGAATTCATATCCAGCCTAGTGAGTCTGGGAAGCTTTCCAATCCTCCAATGCTGTACTAAAGCACAAAAGCAAATTGAATTTTATTACTTAGGTGACATCAAACCATATTTAAACATAGAGGCTCCTTGACAACATCCTTCTTAAGAAACTCATTGCAATAAAACTTTTTCCTCCAAGCTGGTCTTGAAGTTTACATTCATTTTGAAATTTTTTCCATTTAAATTCTTTACTTTTTCACAGAGAATTATAATAAAAACAATAAGCTCATATTATTATTAGGAGGAAAACTTTTGTGATATAAATATTCTACAACCATCTGGAAAAATAAATGCAAAATTAGAAAGTATAACTAAACTGAATGTTGTTAATGAAGTTAGCTACTAAAATTGATGTGCCTGTGCTCTCAGATTTGAAAACCTTAGTGTTTTTCTTTCTAAAATGGGGAACGTGCTGAACTTTTGAGTTCAAGATTTATGATTAAAAGTTAATCACTAACTATTACCATCGGTACTTTCTAACCTATTGTCAGACTTAATTTATGCAAGATAGTTTTAGGCATTTTTTTCCCCCTAGCTTCACAGAAAATTAAACTGGGGTTGCATCTGCCCACAATGCGGGAGGCCTGGGTTCAATCCCTGGGTCAGGAAGATTCCCTGGAGAAGAAAATGGCAACCCACTCCAGGATTCTTGCCTGGAGAATCCCATGGGTGGAGAAGCCTGGTGGGCTACAGTCCATGGGGTCGCAAAGAGTCGTACACGACTGAGCAACTTAACTAACTTCCTTTACTTCATTTATCAAGGATACTTACTTTTTCTAGATAAAATATTTGTAAAAATTATTTTATACCCAATTATTTTTCTTTACCAAATATTTTGCATTAGGACTCGCTGCATTTTGGGAGTGTAAATTGTGTGTTCCTCCACCTTCTTCCTCAAGCAATTTGGCTCCCTGTCCTTTTTTCTGTAGTGCATTTTTATATGATTTTTTCCTGTAATCCCCTTCAGATAATTGATTGGAATCTTTCCATGAGCCTGGAAGTGGATCATGTCCTTCAAGGAAGGCCTGAAATGATCACAGCTCGGACTGATGTCTGGACCACTCCCTGTGAGACAGCCTGAGCCTCAGGGACCCAGTGAGGTCAGGCGCTGACTCATGACTCACAAACACTGTAAGGAAAGGAACGGTCATTGTTTGCAGTCATTGGGCCTTAGGGGTAATGCTCGCACAGTGAGATGGCACCAACACAGCGTAAATCATCTTTGGTAGAAAGTCATGCCTTCTCTTCAATCTCTCTGTCATGCCAGCAAAGATTCATCCCTTATTTACGGAATCGGCAATGTCTCCACAGGGAAAACCCACCTACCTAAACTGTGATTTGAGCGGCAAGGAATCGGAGAGGTGGGGCAGGCGGAAGCTGAGTATAGTCCTGCAACCCGGGAGAGGAAGTGAAGCCATTTTCCTTTTCAAGGAAGTCAGTTCCACAGTGCACTACCTCCAATCTTCCATCTTCTCTGCCCTCCTCAGATTTGCTTAATACTTATACCTTCTTGTATATAGTGGATATTTTCTTTCTCTTCTTGTTCTATTTGATTGTGTTGTTTTTTATTTTTGGCTGCCAGGCTTTTCTTATTTGGGGTCACCCTCCATTGTTTAGACAAACTCATCTGTTCTAAGAGGTATTTCCCTGAAGTGATTAAGTTTCTATATTATCAGTGCAGCCTAAGGTTTTTGAACAGTAATAATAAATGTTGCTTTAAATGATATAGAAACCAACAAAAACACCCCAAACCCTCAGTATAATCAATATAAAGTTTATACTAACTTTTAACATTCACATACACATACTTGTTGTCTATAACACAATAAGCAGTCTAAGGATATGGTGAAAGTAAAGTATCAATAATAATGGAAAATAGTAAACAAAGAACTAATAAAGTGTGAACTAAACTTCCTATCTCTAGAAATAAATGACCCTTGGTAGACAAACCCCATTTGGTTTTTAAGGGTAAAACATTTACTACTGTGGAAAATTACCCTTTAGAATGAATAAAACAAATAAATCCAAATATTGAATTACTTCTATGCCTGTAAAACCATATTAAAAATAAACACGGGCAGCAGTGTCTTCCCCAGTGGTATTAGTATCACTTGTCTGAGTCCTTTCTAACAAAGAATGCTCCACCCTTAATCCCACAAACCACATCTGTAAAGTCATACACATGTTTACATGATTTAAAAATCACTGTGTTTAGAACATTATTTTTGAAACCACATTGAGGTGTAAAGTCTTTATACGAATGGCCTACAGCTGAAGGCCTTGTAGATGACACCTGCTACCTCCTCGGCTCTGAGCTAGAGCTGAGTGTATCATTTATTAGAAAGAATACAATGGAACTTCTCTTATCTTTCTCTCCCCTCTCTTCTTTTCCTCTTTCTTTCTTTCTGCCATCCTTCCTCCCCTTCTTTCTCTCTCCCTCCTCTGCCTTCCTTTTTTCTTTTGATTTTTCTTTCACAATAAAGTTGACTCTTCCTACATTTAGTAAACCAAAAGCCACATTCTACGCTAGGAGTAGAGCCCATTTATCAGTTATGACAACTTGAGAATCTCTGATTTCTTAGCTATTCAGAGCCATCGTTATATTATCATCCAAATATATTAATAAGTAATAAAAGTGGCTTAATCTACCATCTTATTTCATTTAAAAATTAAACCTTTTCCTTCATATTCTGAACATCCTCAGAGAATGAACATAGCTCACTGATATTGCTTTTTAATTTCACTTCTTATGGACTTCCTAGGTGGCTCGGATGATAAAGATTCAATGCAGGGGACTCAAGTTCGATCCCAGGGTTGGGAAGATCCCCTGGAGGAGGAAATGGCAATCCAGTCCAATATTCTTTCCTAGAGAATTCCATGGACAGAGGAGCCTCTTGGACTACAGTTCTTGGGGTTGCAAAGAGTCAGACACGACTGAGAGAGTAACACTTTCACTTTTTGTAGCTCCTTTGGCTGCTTCTGCAGTTTTCATGAAAAGTCGTTATCACTATCACAAAGTCTCCAGAGAAGTGTCCAGGCAGGTAGCCCTACCCTCACTATCCCAGACCATCTCATGATTCTCCACAGTGAAACTTAAAAAAAAAAAAAAATCTTTTATTTTTAAACCTTTTTTAATATATTTTTTTTAATTTACAGAAAATTTGCACAGATAATTGGAGGAGGAAATGGCAACCCATTCCAGTATTCTTGCCTGGGAAATCCCAAAGACAGAGGAGCCTGGCGAGCTATTGTCCAAGGGTCGCAAAGAGTAGGCCCAGACTGAGCACATGTACACACACATGGGCAGATAATACAAGGAGCTCTTACATATCCTTTACCCAACTTCCCCTAAGTTCGTGTCTTACATAACCATGGTACAACTCTAAAACTTAAACAGGAAAGGTTACCTAAATTTGGTGTGAATATTTTCATATATTAATTAAACAATTATTAAGCACCTCTCAAATAGGTTCTGGGGACATAGTGATTCTCAAGACAGAATTCCTGCTCACGGAGTTTACATTTTCACCTCTTATGCTGTCTTATTTCTATAGTCAGAGTCATTGCCAAACTGTTGAGCCATCAATCACAGCCAATCTTCCTGAAAATGTCATAGTTTTAATTTTACAAACACCATTACTAAGTTATGTATGCTGCTTTGCAGTGCATACCTTATTTCCACAATTTCTGTTTTTTGTTTTTTTTGTTTTTACACTGTTTTGCTTTTATTTGAGTGACTACAATACATCAGGCTGAATCCAGATTGTGGAGTTTAGAGTGACGTCTGTTACCCTATTCATGTGACATTATTCATCTACTTCACCCAAAAAGAATTTTATCCTGAATGACACAGCAAAGTCAGATTGCTAAAGTCAAGTTAGAAATTTGTGTATTGTGACTGTTTGTCTTTTCTGATTAAATATTTGTGCTTTTCTGGTACAAATATTGTTGATAGAACTACTTTGACATATCAATGGCTGTTGGAGCTCATTCTATAAATTCTCTTTTTCAGTTTTTTGTTGTTATTTAAGTTTCAAATATCTATGACTGCATGTCAGTTATTTGGACAACTTCATTATGTCAGTATTAAAATGGGAAGCATTGAGGAAACAACTCTTTTCCATGTCTCAGGGAACACATGTAGTTAAGTGAGACTTAAAAATGAAACTTTTAGTTTTCTGAAGCAGGTAATAATTAGAACCTCCCACCTCCAGAGTTACTTAAATGATTTATTTTTGTTAGCATAAAACTTGACTAAAATGTGTTTATGCACATATACATATATAAGACACTCAAATCTCTTGGTAATAGGCTTTTAAAAAATTTCTTGAATTATATACATATGTATAGGATGTATTATGTGTATGTGTAAAGCCATCACTAATTTATATTATAAACCATGAATAATAATTATGAACATGATTTCTTTGAATGGTTTATGGCAAAAAAAGAAATCAAATACAATTAGAAAACTCCTTAATTGCGTCTACTAATTTACCCCAACAGACAAGAGATCTAGTACTTTAAGGGAGTAAAGTACTTTACTCCTTGGAAGGCAGAGTTGGTCTAAGTTGACAACACTACTTAAGTTAGAATATGCGTCATCATTGTTATAGATGAGGAGACATCCTTCCAGTCAATGGAAATCCCAGAAACCTTGGCAGAAGCTTTTCCTCTCTTTTTAACAGTTTCCTGCAGCCTTGCCTCAGTTCTTTGTGAACTGAAGGATAATTTCTATCGTCTGATCAGTATTCTTTCCATCTATACATGAAAGTCATACAGAGAAACCCAGTGAGAAAGGGTATAGCCACAGGAAAAATAAGGTAGAAGATGTTCAGGTTTCACATGAGATCAGAAAACAAGTGTTGAAGGGGATGAAAATAAAACCATGGTATGCAGTCATGATGAGGTCGCATATGGCCCATGACGGCCCTTGTGTTCTTCGGTCAAGCATCTGCATTCAGTTCTTGCAAACCTTCAAGAAGACAAAGCTATGGTAGAAAACTGGGGAGAACAGGGTCTTGGCTCATCAGATTGCAGTCTTAAATCTCTGTGATGGCATTTCCAGTATCTGTGCTTCTCTGAATGCATAATTCATTTGTGTAAATACTCAATACCTTGCTAGTAGAGACTGAAATTTCCTAAGTTATAGAAATTCTTTTCTTGGCTTATTAGAACCACTTTGTTCTTTTCACAAGAGTTTCCTTACACAGAACATTTTCTTTGTGTTACTGTATGTCCCATTGTGCTGTGACTTTCAAGTTGTAAATTGGTTTGCTGGTACCAGAATTTAACTGCAGGCTTGCATGGCATCATTAACAGGGTGCATGGCGTTTTGGAGGCAAAGTGTTTTCTTTTCTCCCTAGCAATAATGGAGAAGAACATAGTGTCTTGGGTATGTATTTAACAAAAGTGGGGTGGAGTGGGGTTAGGGATGGATATGGGGGTAGTTGGGGGTTTGAGGATGGATGTGAAAGAGTGATATAAAATGGATATAAAATTCAATATAGATAACTGGAATTATCTGTCTTTAAAATGTATCAGAAAAAAAAAATCAACGTAACCATTCTATGGGATATCCTGAATTTGAATCAGTCTGATGTTTACTTTTTGCTTATCTCTTATGGCCTGCAAATTTCTTAAACTTATAAATATCTTAAAAAAATATTAGTTTTCAAATATAGCCAATGGAGGGCTTCCCAGGTGGCACTAGTGGTTAAAAAAAAAAAATTGCCTGCCAATGCCAATGCAGGAGACATAAGAGATGTAGGTTCAATCCCTGGATCAGGAAGATCCCCTGGAGGAAGGCTTGGCTGCCAGTCTAGTATTCTTGCCTGGAGAATCCCCTGGACAGAGGAGCCTGGCAGCCTACCTTCACAGGGTTGAATAGGGTCATACACAACTGAAGTGACTTAGAATGAACACACTGACAGCCAATGAAATGACCTCTAAGTTTTCAAGGAAATCTCATTCTCTGGTAGAGAGTTTAACCCAGAATCTGGTTCCCAAGTCTGTGCGAAAGACACTGTGTCCCTCAGCCTACAGTACCGGGAACCACCAAGACCAACACCCCTGAGTGTCCCACACATCCCTTCCCCTTTGCTCCCAAGCTCACACATTTAGCTAGAGCTTTCGAGTTCATGCAAATATTATAATCTTCATTCCTACAGATTTTATAAACAGGTACTTTTATTGCAATTTCTTTGTTTTCTGGAAAAAAAAAAAAAAACTAGTCAGGATAGTAAGTGAAGTAGGATGTTAATTAGAGAGATAAAATGAAATTCTTTAATTCGTATTGCTGAATCACATGCCCAAACAGCAGGGAACATATAGACTGAAGCTTAAAGACTAAAGAGAGAGAAGACATAAGTGTCAAGTAGGGTTCCCAGCAGACTGTAACATTTTACTGTGGTGCCAGCACGTTTGAACCAACAATTATTTGGAAATAATGGAAATTATTACAAGTAAAAATTAACCCTCTTAGGTCTTCCAGGATGGACATAATAATAATAAAAGAATAATTACTTGGTATCTGAAACATCTTTCCTCCATAGATCTCAGAGTATTTTATCCAATATTATTTAATTAAAATTCACACCACTTCTATATTTGAAGGAGAGATTTGCTACATTTTATAGGTAAAAAATTGCTTTTCTGAAAGATTGAACATCTTAACTACACAAGTTTTTATCACTGTAAAATGAAATAGACCCACTGCCTTTCTTTCTATTGCTAAATAAGGTTTATCAAGCTAAGAAATTAAAATAAATGAAATAAGCAGTTTTTTTGAGTCTAAATGACACAAAATTACTCATGTCAAATTTGAGGAAGGTATTATTCTTCCTTCTCACTGAACTGATTGGATACTTTGGTGATTTTTTTATGTAGCTTGAAAGTGAAGTTGCTCATACGTGTCCGACTCTTTGCGACCCTATGGCCTGCAGCCTTCTAGGCTCCTCTGTCCATGGGATTTTCCAGGCAAGAGTACTGGAGTGGGTTGCCATTTCCTTATGTAGCTTGAACTTTTGGCTATTCTGAAAGTTGGAAAACATCAGCAAACTCATATATCTGAGTTTGTTCTTTACGTATATAATTTTCGCTATGTCTTGACCACTTCACAATTCAATCCTTGCTTGTTTCAAGCTCTCTTTAATTTTTTTTTCCCTGTGAAAATGCTATTAAAATAAAAATGCCTCCAAACAGAAGTGTTGAAGGAAAATAGAATTTCTAAAAAGAAATCAACTTTTGAAATGTTGGTTGTTACTAGTTGCTAGAAATTGATGTCACTCTAATTAATAAGAAAATTCATTGTGTGTGCTCAGTGAAATCAATTGTATTACTAATATGTAACACAACATAATTTTCTTCTATATTCAAGCTATTTGGAGCAATAGTGAAAGAAATCATGGTAACATCAGTAACCCCAACAACAGTAATAATATTGGCACAAGTAGATCGAGTTTAGTATTTACTTTGTGCCAAGCTCCGTGCTAAGCACTTAAGCACTTGAGCTCTCACCTTCTTTTATGCTCACCAAAGGGGCAGGTATGAAGTAAACTGTTTTTGTTCAAATATTAATTAAATCACCTACTAGCTTTCCTACCTGGAATGAGTTACTTAAAGTTTAGAGAGTTCTTCATCCACAAAAAATCAGGGTGTTGAAAAGGTTATTGTGAGGTTGAAATGATTGGCACACAGGAGATTCCTAGAAGAGTACCAGCTCCGTGGCAAAGGTCTCCTCACATAACTGTGGCACAGATGAGGGCACCGGGCTTCAGGGCTGTGAAGCCACTTGCCCATGGCCATCGGTGTAGTGACCAGCAGAGCCATCCCTTTCCAACTTCAAATTCTGGGCTTCTAATATCACATTTAATACCACTACTTGTTGGCAACCCCCTGATAAATGACAACAACTGGGATTAAGCTTCTTAAGAACAAGGAATGTAGCCTAAGTATTTAAAATTCTTTTCCAGTTTTATTGAGGAGTAATTAACATGCATCACTGTATAATTTTAAGGCATATAGCATCATGGTTTGATTTACATACATTGTGATATAATTACCACAATAGGTTCAGCTGTAACTTACATAACTTTATGTTCTCAGTTCTCAGCACAGCTCATGGCTCCTACATTGTACTGTTTAATTTGATTTAAAATAAAAAAATAATGCTCTGTTTACTGTTTCATACTTTTTACTGAAAAGAGCATAGATTGTATTTGTTGGTTATTCTTCCCATTTTCTGTTGCTTTGTCTGTTAAAGGCATAGTTATTTACCTAGTGATTACTACATTAAATACAAGTAGAGAACTGCGAAGACTTATTTTACTTCCCTGCCATCAGTTGTCCACCACCTATCTCAGGAAACATTACACTGAGAATTATTAGTTAATTTTTCCACATATAGATACCCAACGTTATTTTTATGTGATACTGAAATCCTTTATCTTTTGCATGGGTTATCTGAAACTAATACAGCACTTGCATTCTTGATAGCAATCACAATATTCGTTTTTCATCTAAAATATAGTTTAATACTGGTCAAAGAAAATAAAGGATGTAGAAGTTCATGACAGTATTGAAACATCTATTATTCTAATGCTATTCTGAGAGGCACCTCAAGAGTTCAAGTTCTAATATTCCATCAGACAAGACTGTATGTAAATCATCTTGGAAAGATGAGTGTGTAATTGGTTAACAGAGAAATTTCCATAAAATCCCTCAGATATTTGGTTTATCTCCAACTTTCAGAAAGTTATTATTTACATTTAACCTGTGATTTCCATCCTCATGTCCCACTGAAGGCAAATGAATGTTGTTTTAACTATTTTTCGGCTTTGAACATCCATTAAAAACAGATCACTAACAACTATTCAATATTCCTGTCTATGTGCGTCAAATATATTTTTGAAACTTTTTTTTTGTGTGTGAAATGTCTATTTTTTTCAGGTTTATGAAAGAGTCTGGCAAAAACAACAATAGCAACAACAAATAGCAGTAGGTATACCGAAAAGGGGCTTCTCAGGTGGCTCAGTGGAACAGAATCCACCTGCCAAGCATGAGACTCGAGTTCAATCCCTGGGTCAGGAAGATCCCCTTGAGAAGGAAACGGCAACCCACTCCAGGGTTCTTGCCTGGAAACTGCAAGGACACAGGAGCCTGGTGGGCTGCAGTCCAAGGGGCACAAAGAGTCAGACAAGACTTGTGACTGAAAAACAGAAAATTGAGAAAGAAGGATGCATAACTGGCATATATATATATGTATATACATATATATATTCTTTTGAGTATGATAATAATCCTTTAGTATATTTCAAATGAGCAAATTATTGTAACTTTAGAAGAATATAGGCTAAGAAAAACCAAAGTAGCTGCATTCCTCAGAGACAGATATCAGTAATACTACATAAGAGAATTGCTTCCAAAATGAAGGTAATTATTGACCTGAAATCATTTATCTGATTCATGTGAGTTGAGTTGCTCTTTCCATCTTGTTATTGCTAGAAATTAAGATTTTATGATATTTTCCAATTATAATACTTATTTTTAATGACTTTCAAAATAGTTTTTAAGCATGCTTCTTTACCTCAACATAGAAATATATTAAATAGCCAATTTTGGTTTTCTGAGATTGGCTATTACAAGAAAAACCAAAACGTGTAAACTCAGGACTTAGATGTTTTGCATTTGGTTTTTGTCATCAACTAGTATTCTCAATATGTATTTCATTTATTATTATTTTTTGCATTATTTTTATTCACAAAAACGTGGTGTCAAACTAGATTACCTCTTCAGTCCTTTCTAAAGATAATATGTACAGAGAATAATTCACACTTGTTCAACAATGTCCATCAAGGTAAAACAAAACTCTTTTCTGTAGCTTCCGGTTTGTTAAATTACTGTGTTAAGCCAGAGCCCCACAAATGAATGTTTTCTTATTTCTTAAATTTGTCCTCTACTTTACTTTTAAGTATCTTTGGTTATCCCATGCCCTGAAATGTAAAGAAACATTTCTGCATGTTACTCTGGAATTAATTTTTATTCTTCAAGATTCAGGTCAAATGTGCGTGTGTTTTTTAAAACTTGAATATCTGTTTTTTTTTCCATCAAAAAATTATGAATAACCCATTTCAAAAAGAATTTTGAGGTGTGACTTAGTGTTCCCAGAAAAAGTCCGCAATACTCTAGGACAGAGACTTAAGCAAGACAGGAAGTTGAAACACAACCAGAGCCTTTCAAACCCTCACTAAATAAAAGTCAGATAATTTGGGTTCCCAACAATTGATTTTTTTTTTTTTTTTTGGCTTTTCAGTAGCCCCCAGAAGTCTGGCCATAGCCATAGAAAATGATCCACAAACACTCAATGGATGCCACAACTGGCCCTTTTTTATTGATTTACCTTTAAAGAAATAATGCCATCTGTGAGTAATTCAGTCTTCTCCAATCTTTACCATTCTATTGTTTTCCTCTATTTTTCTGCATTGTTCATGGAAGAGGGCTTTCTTATTCTCCTTACTTACTATTCTCTGGAACTGTGCATTCATTTGGGTATAGCTTTTCCTTTCTCCCTTATGTAACTTATATGCAGAGTAAGTCATGTAAAAATGCCAGGCTGGATGAATCACAAGCTGGAATTAAAATTGCCAGGAGAAATAGCAACAGTCTCAGATATGCAGATGATACTACTCTAATGGCAGAAAGTGAAGAGGAACTAAAGAGTCTCTTGATGAGGGTGAAAGAGCAGAATAAAAAAAGCTGGCTTAAAACTCAACATTCAAAAAACTAAGGTCATGGCATCTAGTCCCATCACTTCACAGCAAATAGAAGGGAAAAAGTGAAAACAGTGACAGATTTTCTTTTCTTGGGCTCCCAATCACTGAGGACGGTGACACAGCCATGAAGTTAAAAGATGCTTGTTCCTTGGAAGAAAAGATATGACAAACCCAGACAGTGTATTAAAAAGCAGAGACACCACTTTGCCAACAAAGGTCCATATAGTCGAAGCTATAGTTTTTCCAGTAGTCACATACAGAGGGGAGAGTTGGACTGTAAACAAGGCTGAGTGCTGAAGAATTGATCCTTTTGAATTCTGGTGCTGGAGAAGACAGTTGAAAGTCCCTTGAATTGCAAAGAGATCAAACCAGTTAATCCTAAAGGAAATCAACCCTGAGTATTCATTGGAAGGAGTGTTGCTAAAGCTGAAGCTCCAGTACTTTGGCCACCTGATTGATGCGAAAAGCCAACTCATTGGAAAAGTCTCTGATGTTGGGAAAGATTGAAGACAGAAGAAGGGGGTGACAGAGGATGAGATGGTTGGATAGCATTACCAACTCACTGGACATGAGTTTGAACAGACTCCAGGAGATAGTGAAGGACAGGGAAGCCTGGTGTGCTACAGTCCATGGGGTTGCAAATAGTTGGACATGATTTAGTGACTGAACAACAGTCTTCTCACCCTTACTGAAACTCATTTCCTACCCTTAAACACTGCTCTGGCCATGATGCTTTATACAGAAGTCTCCTTTATTAAAATAACAATCATTTTATGGGAGAGAGATTTTCCTGGAGATTCAGGAGCGTATCTGCAGTATGGAGTTGTTCTGCAGTTTTAGGTAAAAAGGAAGTTTGCAAAAAAAAAAAAAAACCTCTATAGTCTTGCAAAAACTTAATCCATCACTGTGATTATTGTCTTGACATCATGAAAAGATGAGGAGTGAGCAGAGTTGTGTGAAGCCATGTAGGGGTCAAGGAAGGCAGTGTTAGCTTGTTTCTACTTATTTTACTTATTTGAAATTGCACCTCTCACTAACTTCAGTTCATGCAATCATTTTTCAGTCTGAAATGTGCTAGGTGCCATTGTGCTGAAGGTAGATATGTCCAGGGTGTCAAAATGTTTGGGGACTACTTCTATAAATTATTGGTGGGCAAAACTCTGTGGAGAACACACACATTAGTAAATCCCCAAGAAATTTATGATTGGAGATATGCATTGGTTTTTTTCACCTTAATTATCAGTGCAAAGAATGGATTAAGTATCTATTATTACTGTTTTAGGTCTTGAACTAAAGATATACAAAGACCTCTCCATTTTGCAGTCTTTTAGTGACTATTTTAAGGCATTGGTTTTTCTCCACCATACTGTAAAATATACAAAGTTTCTTCAAAGAAATAGGGGTAGAATAAACCAAAGTATTCACTGAAACTAAAGTATTCCCCCACCAGCAAATTTATGTAAAAAGAGTCAGCCAGCCACCTCTCAGACCTGAAATGTCAAACTTGTAAAAATAGTATTCTTGGGAGTTATATTTGATCATTTGTTAAATATGGGGATATAAAATGTAGAAATCCATGTGTAATGCTTCAAATCCCTAATCTGGTTTAAAAGGTCAGCTGAAGCCTAAAAGGACTTGACATTTTACCTTTTAAAGTCTGACTTTTAGTCTTAAGACTTAACAACATTTCAGCCTGAATGACCTGAAGGATAAATACAAAGCTGGTTTCAATTGAACTATTTAGAAAGCAGGGGATCTTCTAATTTGTAAGACAGCATTCAGAGAGCTTTTTCCATTAAGAACTCAATCGACTGAAAAATGATTTCCTTGGATATTCCACAATCTTTCAATGCTTGTGTAAATTTTACACAGGAGGTGGGTGGTGTGCGAGGCTCAAGATATTAAACCCCATGGTACGAAGAAAGAAAACCACCTTATGAGCTGCAGAGAACTGATGATCACCTGTAAGCAATGTGTATTGCCTTTGTTTACCAGTTTCTCCCTCAGGTGAAATGCAATTTACATACCAATCATTTACTCTAGTTTCATTCCTTGAAGCAATTTCAATGGCTTTTTCAAGTGATCATTATTATTCATTAATGTTTACTGATCACCACTGGGTACATATGATAGAAGGCTGGTGGAGTATTATACAGTGAATCTCTTACTGTAAACTACACTTTGTACACTTTTATTGTATTTTCATAAGACCAGTGACTGTCCCTTACTTTTGTATGATTTGTGCTAAAATTCCACTCATGAGAAGCAACCAAAGATCAGAATTGGAATTCTAGAAGTACATTTCTATGTCATTTGCTCGTGGTGGGGAGGTGGGGCGGGGGGGGTGGGTGGACAGGAGTCAGTGTAAAGCATAAAACATAAAACAGGTCAAGATTTACTGGGACAATGTCAATTGTGTTATATAATTTTAAAATGAGCCCTATTTTTTTTAACCTCACTGATAAGGACAGCAGGTATTTTAAAAAAATAAAAATATGGGAAGAATGAACCAAATATAATGATGAACTCATGTGTTCAGAAAATTGCCTTTTATAACATAAAAAATGAAGTTCTATAGAGTTGGAATTTCCCTTATCTACAAGGGTCATTACACACTTGATACTACACTTGATCTTGGACAATAAAAACTGTGGGAAATTCTGAAAGAGATGGGAATACCAGACCACCTGATCTGCCTCTTGAGAAATCTGTATGCAGGTCAGGAAGCAACAGTTAGAACTGGACATGGAACGACAGACTGGTTTCAAATAGGAAAAGGAGTACATCAAGGCTGCATATTGTCACCCTGCTTATTTAACTTATATGCAGAGTACATCATGAGAAACGCTGGGCTGGAAGAAACAAAAGCTGGAATCAAGATTGCCGGGAGAAATATCAATAACCTCAGATATGCAGATGACACCACCCTTATGGCAGAAAGTGAAGAGGAACTCAAAAGCCTCTTGATGAAAGTGAAAGAGGAGAGTTAAAAAGTTGGCTTAAAGCTCAACATTCAGAAAACGAAGATCATGGCATCTGGTCCCATCACTTCATGGGAAATAGATGGGGAAACGGTGGAAACAGTGTCAGACTTTATTTTTTTTGGGCTCCAAAATCACTGCAGATGGTGATTGCAGCCATGAAATTAAAAGATGCTTACTCCTTGGAAGGAAAGTTATGTCCAACCTAGATAGCATATTCAAAAGCAGAGACATTTCTTTGCCAACAAAGGTCCGTCTAGTCAAGGCTATGGTTTTTCCTGTGGTCATGTATGGATGTGAGAGTTGGACTGTGAAGAAGGCTGAGCGCCAAAGAATTGATGCTTTTGAACTGTGGTGTTGGAGAAGACTCTTGAGAGTCCCTTGGACTGCAAGGAGATCCAACCAGTCCATTCTGAAGGAGATCAGCCCTGGGATTTCTTTGGAAGGAATGATGCTAAAGCTGAAACTCCAGTACTTTGGCCACCTCATGTGAAGAGTTGACTCATTGGAAAAGACTCTGATGCTGAGAGGGATTGGGGGCAGGAGGAGAAGGGGACGACAGAGGATGAGATGGCTGGATGGCATCACTGACTCGATGGATGTGAGTCTGAGTGAACTCCAGGAGTTGGTGATGGACAGGAAGGCTTGGCATGCTGCAATTCATGGGATCACAAAGAGTCAGACACGACTGAGTGACTGAACTGAACTGACAAGGATCATTTAAATTGAGACTCCCATGAGAGTCTTTCCAAGGATTATCCAAGTACAGATCAGCCTCTCTATAGAAAATAGACATATTTCTATCTTACCCAGAGGTTTTCCTAGGCTAGATTCCCAAACTGAAGAAACATTTTCAGCTTCATGGAAGGAAAATCTGAAGTGATCAGAATCCCAGGCAGCTTGCTCAGATACCATACAAAATAATAGAATTTTCATGTATTTGTGAACATGATTCTTTTAGCCATTCATTGAAGGATTATTTATTGAAAACATACTGTATACAAATCCTGATGTCTGTGTGAAACTACTTACTTTTTTTAGAAAAGGCAAATTATGGAGGCTTCAGCTGGCCAATATGAAGTGGCCCTCAATTTTTATGTTTAAATGTTGCATATTGAGAACCTATATGCAGGTCAGAAAGCAACAGTTAGAACTGGACATGGAACAACAGACTGGTTCCAAATAGGAAAAGGAGTATGTCAAGGCTGTATATTGTTACCCTGCTTATTTAACTTATATGCACAGTACATCATGAGAAGTACTGGGCTGGAAGAAACACAAGCTGGAATCAAGATTTCCAGGAGAAATATCAATAACCTCAGATATGCAGATGACACCACCCTTATGGCAGAAAGTGAAGAGGAACTAAAAAGCCTCTTGATGAAAGTGAAAGAGGAGAGTTAAAAAGTTGGCTTGAAGTGAAGTGAAGTCACTGAGTCGTGTCTGACTCTTTGCGACCCCATGGACTGTAACCAGGCTCCTCCATCCCTGGGATTCTCCAGGCAGGAATACTGGAGTGGGTTGCCATTTCCTTCTAGGAGATCTTCCCAACCCAGGGATCGAACCTGGGTCTCCCATATTGCAGGCAGATGCTTTACCATCTGAGCCACCAGGGAAGTCCAAAAAAAAAAAAAGTTGGCCTAAAGCTCAACATTCAGAAAACTATAATGGCATGTGGTCCCATCACTTCATGGGAAATAGATGGGGAAACGGTGGAAACAATGTCAGACTTTATTTTTTTGGACTCCAAAATCACTGCAGATGTTGATTGCTGCCATGAAATTAAAAGACACTTACTCCTTGGAAGGAAATTTATGACAACCTAGATAGCATATTATAAAACAGAGAAATTACTTTGCCAACAAAGGTCCATCTAGTCAAGGCTATGGTTTTTCCAGTGATCATATATGGACGTGAGAGTTGGACTGTGAAGAAAGCTGAGTGCCAAAGAATTGATGCTTTTGAACTGTGGTGTTGGAGAAGACTTTTGAGAGTCCCTTGAACTGCAAGGAGATCCAACCAGTCCATCCTAAAGGAGATCGGTCTTAGGTGTTCATTGAAAGGACTGATGCTGAAGCTGAAACTCCAATACTTTGGCTACCTCATGAGAAGAGTTAACTCATTGGAAAAGACTGATGCTGGGAGGGATTGGGGGCAGGAGGAGAAGGGGACGACAGAGGATGAGATGGCTGGATGGCATCACAGATTCGATGGACATGAGTTTGGGTGAACTCCGGGAGTTGGTGATGGACAGGGAGGCCTGGCATGCTGCGATTCATGGGTTTGGAAAGAGTTGGACATGACTGAGCAGCTGAACTGAACTGATGCTACATTTTCAGCTGTAACAATAAACAGGGGTGAGAGTGAAGCTGAAGAGTATTGCCCTTTCTGCAGACTCCAGTGAGGCAACCGTGAAAGGGAGTGTGGAACTCTTGACCCTTTCCAAATCCTCATCAATTGGAAATTGATAGATGAGACACAAGATAGTACAAAACAAGCCTTAAGTTATTACTTAGCATGTATCTGAAAGTCGTTAAAGTAAACTAAACAATTGGGCGCTTTGACAACTGTTTTGATCCACAAACATCTAAAAGGATAGGAAATGCTCAGGCTGGTGTCCGTTATGAAAACCATCACTGACCTAGGGCTCCTCGGTGTAACTCAGTGACTATAAATAAAGGGAGATGAAAGGTCAGAGCTGGGATAGGGAAAGAGTGAGGAATGCATAGGGCTGCTGTATTTTTATTGCATTCAAGGCTTTGAAGATGCATGTCGGTCCTATACAGAAGCACAGGTGAGCAAATAAATCCCTAAGAAACGAAATGAGCTGTAGCCCATCAAGTTTTATTTTTTAAAAATAATTGTGTCAAAATCAGTCAATTGGTGTAACAGAAATAAAGTTATTTTCATAGAACATTATCACAGGATCAATGTCTCCTACTTTGAAAAAAATAACCATTTCCCTTCCACTTCGACACTTATTTTTGATAAATGCTCCAGCTTCACCTCAGTATTAATTTTTCAGTCAGGTACTATTATGCTGTGACAACCTTTTATTCCATTGTCATTATGTCAGGTTATTGAAAAGGATAATAGGTGGATATATTTGCCTTTAGAATGTTAAGAAATAAATGGCATTCTTAATCCCTATTTATCTACAGTACTTCTTAATTTCAGAGAATGATTCTAGTGATAATTACCAGATTTTTACATTGGCAGAAAACTGAAGCTTATGTTAATAATAGTACAATTTGATATTTATGCATTGTTTTTTATTGCAAATATAAAATGTGGTAATCATCATTAAGATAACTTTATTTATTAAAATCTGAAAAGAATCTATTCTTGCTTTGAGTAATCTGGCCCATTATCTCTTAATCAAGTAATAAAAAGAGATGTTAGAAGCTTATCTTACAAATCATACAGAAAATAATCAATTTGTTATCTGTGGTCTACACTTTTCATATAAAAAAGTGTGCGCATTCTGTTTATAACAGCTTCAACAAAGAACAAGACAGCATAAAACCACCCTCAAGATATTATTTACTGTGTATCTTCAAGTTGTTAAACTAAATAATTGAGAGCTCTGACAGCTGATTTGATCCACAAATAGTTTGGGGGCTCTTTTGCTTTTATGGAATTGAGAAAAATGAGCAAGAATAGGACTGAGTTATGCTGTAAAACTCTATCCACCTTTGGAAGCAATACACACAAAAATTCATAATAATTAGATTTGCAAAAGTGTTAAATTTCAATAATAATAAATAGTGATAAAGATGTGGGGAAACATAAAATCAGACGTACTATTGTTTGAAATTTAATTTTTGAAACATTTGGAAGAGTAATTTGGCAATGTGTAATATAACTAAAGATATGCGCACTACTGAATATTCTGTACAAGTTAAAATGAGTTAACTAGATTTATACATTCAACATTAATAGATTTTTAAATGACATCTAAAGAACCCACTTCAGAAGGATTACTACAGTAGCAACACTGTTAGTCAGCTGTGTGTGTGTGTGTGTGCTCAACCACTCAGTCATGTCTGACTCTTTGCAGTCCGGTGGACTGTAGCCTGCCCGGTTCCTTTATCCATGGAATTTTCCAGGCAGGAATACTGGAATGGGTTGCCGTTTCGTTTTCCAGGGGCTCTTCCTCACCCAGGGATCAAACCTGCGTCTCCTGCATTGCAGGAGGATTCTTTATCAACTGAGCCACCAGGAAGCCCTATTCTTAATTCTAAAAGAAAACCAGTTCTCAAGGAAATAAGGCAGAATATTAATATTCATAGTTCCTTGTTTTAAATAGATGGGTATTTGTTAAATTGCTGTCTGCTGTTTCCTTTATGTATGTTTTAAATATTTTTGATAGTAAAAGTACCTTATTAATGAAATCCACAGGTTATATCTTTCCCATACATTCACCACCAGTACGTTCCCTAGGTCAACTGTTTTCATTTGTTTATTCTTTCAATAAATAGATATTTACTGAACAACTGTACTCCTCTGAGCATTGGGCTGCACTCTAAATAGTCAAAGAAAATGCCTTCAATAGGCTTCCAGTTCAGCTAATGAACTATACAAAAACCTTTTACTATTCTTTAAAATTTTCATATGCCCCAAATTTATGGCTGCACTTAGGAAAGACACTATCTATCTACCAAAAATAGTTCCCTTATTTTTGTATGTCTGTGCTAATGTGATTTGTTGAACCAGAGCTTTGTCAATGACTAGAAGTTATAAAGTTAAGTTCCTTTGTGTCTATAGGGAGCATTTAGGGTATTACAGCCTTGGAGCCCTTAATTGGTAGTTCCTAGGCTTCTTTCTGGGGTTCATACATCAGAAAAAGCTTCAAAGAATGTGTGCCACTTAAAAGAGGGTGATTAACATATATTTTGCTCTAATAATATTAACATTGTCATTCACAGAAGAAATAATATTTTACTATAAAATCTCTATTTATCTGATTCTTTATATTGAATGCACTTAGCTTTTGGATACATTTCCTACACTGTCCTATATGTTTTACATTTTACTGTGAGTCAGTAAAAATTTTATTATGGACTAGTCTTTGAAAACTGCTGCCCTAAATGACCCCTGACTTTGTTTAACCAGCCTGAATGTGTGAAGTATTGGGAAATAGATACATTTTCATAAAACTTCTCACAAATTTGAAAGGGACTTACTGCTCCTAGCCACTGATAAAACTGCTATAATGCTTGCATATATGTTTATCAGTGAAGGGAGTTGAAATTAATGTGAGTAATTATTTCAAAAGAATATATGTTTCACTCAAAAGTTAGCATTGATGCTGATAATAAAACTTTGAATTTATATCAGGCTTTCATTGTTTCTAAGACACCTATACATTATCTCTCTCTAGTGCACAACACTGAAAACAAAACCAAAGAGGAAAAAAGAACAAATGAAATCCTCATTAGATGTGGGATTCCATGTGCCTTAGTATTCATACTGAGTTGTATCCAGAGTATAGGAACCAGAGGAAATTTTCTTAAAAACATTTCCAATTTTTACTTACATCTGCTTAAAATTATTATATATAATATGGTGTAAAATCATAGCAGCATTTATCATAACTACCTCCTTCTCTCCCCAGTTCTCTTACTTCTCACTAGCTGCTCCTTGTCAATTTTTCCAGAACACCTTGCCATGGTTCAGGCTTCTCTCATAGCTCAGTTGGTAAAGAATCTGCCTGCAATGCAGGAGACCCCGGTTTGATTCCTGGGTCGGGAAGATCTACTGGAGAAGGGATAGGCTACCCACTCCAGTATTCTTGGGCTTCCTTTGTGGCTCAGCTGGTAAAGAATCTGCCTGCAATGTAGGAGACCTGGGTTTGATCCCTGGGTTGGGAAGATACCCTGGAGAAGGGAAAGGCTGCCCACTCCAGTATTCTGGCCTGGAGAATTCACGGACTGTATAGTCCGTGGGGTCGCAAAGTGTTGGACTGAGTGACTTGAACTTTCACTTTTGCCATGGTTCTATCTTTTTCCATTCCTATTCTTTCATTATGTAAGGCATTTTAGCCTCCAGGATCTCCTCAAAATTTCCTCTCTACATTCCAATAATCCAGATTGTTTTCAATAGAACAAAGTCTGGACAAAACTCAGCATCCAGAGTTCTTATCCATTTTTTCCTTTTCTCTCTGTTTCTGTACTTCTTTTCCCATTCTTGTGATTCAGCATTACAAACTCAGAATCACCCCAGGAAATCCAAAACTCAACTAAGAGAAAAAGGAGTGTGGGGGTGCTGAGTAGCAAGAGACACAGTTCTCTATAGCTAGGATTGAGAGGGGGGGAAATTGGGAAAGGCTAGTGGTATGTTATTGAAAGTTTCCTAGATCCTAATAAAGGTGAGAAGAATAAGATCAAACAGAATGAAAAAGCACTGGTAGTTTAGGGCATAAGATTATCAAGACAGAATATCATCTTGCCCAATCAACTTGAATGGATGCACTCTGACACATACTTAGGTAAAGACCCAGAGGATAAACTTGTTCCCAGAAGAAAGATTGCATTTAAACAATGGAAATACACCCCACTTTCCCAATTAAACTAAAATCTTCAGTTAGATAAAATATAGTGTTCCCTTTGACATGTACCTGTTTGTTTCCTATCCTATAGGTGATGAAAGCATTCTTGGAAAGCTAAAGTAAACATGCAGGTAGTTGTTATTTTTCAGTCCTTAAGTTGTGTCTGACTTTTTGTAACACCATGGACTGCAGCACGCCAGGCTTCTCTGTTCTCCACTATCTCCCAGAGTTTGCTCAGACTCACATCCATTGAGTTGGTGATGTCATCCAACCATGTCTTCCTCTATTGTCCCCTTCTTCTTTTGCTTTTAATCTTTCCCAGCATCAGGGTCTTTTCCAGTGATTCGACTCTTGTGCATCACGTGGCCAAAGTCTTGGAGCTTCAGCTTCAGCAACAGTACTTCCAGTGAATACTCAGGGTTTATTTCCTTTAGGATTCACTTGTTTGATCTTGCTGCCCAAAGGACTCTCAAGAGTCTTCTGCAGCACCACAGTTCAAAAGCATCAATTCTGTGGTGCTTAGCCTTCGTTGGGCTTCCCTGGTGGCTCAGACAGTAAAGTGTTTGCCTGCAGTGCGGGAGACCCAGGTTTGATCCCTGGATTGGGAAGATCCCCTGGAGAAGGAAATGGCAACCTACTCCAGTATTCTTGCCTGGAGAATCCCATGGACAGAGGAGCCTGGTAGGCTTCAGTCTATGGGGTCGCAAAGAGTTGGACATGACTTGCGATTTCACTTTAGCCTTCTTTATGGGCCAACTCTCATATCCATACATGATTACTGGAAAAACAACAGCTTTTATACTGATATTTGTTGGCAAAGTGATGACTCTGCTTTACAATACACTGTCTAGGTTTGTCGTACCTTTCCTTTCAAGGGGCAAGCGTCTTTTAATTTCATGGCCGCAATCACTGTCTGCAGTGACTTGGGAGCCCAAGAAAATTAAATGTGACACTTTACTTTTTCCCCTTCTATTTGCCATGAAGTGGTGGGATTGGATGCCATGATCTTCATTTTTTTGAAATTTGAGTTTTAAGACAGCTTTTTTAGCCTCCTTTTTCACCCTCAAAAGAAGGTCTTCAGTTTCTCTTCACTTTCTATCATTAAAGTAGTATCATCTGCCTACCTGAAGTTGTTGATATTTTATGGGGCAATCTTGATTCCCAGCTTGTTATTCATCCAGCCTGGCATTTCACATGATGTACTGTTGGGGTCCTTCAATGGACCGGAACTTGGTGGTCCGGAGTCGACAATAAGAATGTGAAAGAAAGAAAAGAAAGAGGCTAATATTCCCTGGGTTATGCTGAAAACCAACAAAGCCCTTGGACAGAGCTTATACCACTCATGTAGGCTCAGGGTGCCCTCTCAAGAAGTCTTGAGAGGTCTTGGAAGCCCAGGCAGGAAAATGAGCTCAGCAGGCCTCTGTGCTCCAGGGAATCAACCAGAGAGATAGAGAGAGAGAAAGAAGGACACGGGAACCCAAGTCTCCTGTGGAACAAGGGTGGTTTATTGAATTCTGTGTGGGTATATATACCATATTACAAGGTAGCTTCTTCAGATAAAGATCAAAAGACCAAGCTTTACAAGTTACCAAGGAAACAAGGAGTCAGTTCAGTTCAGTCGCTCAGTCGTGTCCGACTTTCTGCGACTCCATGAATTGCAGGACGCCAGGCCTCCCTGTCCATCACCAACTCCCGGAGTTCACTCAAACTCATGTCCATCGAGTTGGTGATGCTATCCAGCCATCTCATCTTCTGTCGTCCCCTTCTCATCCTGTCCCCAATTCCTCCCAGCATCAGAGTCTTTTCCAATGAGTTAACTCTTCACATCAGGTGGCCTAAGTGTTGGAGTTTCAGCTTCAGCATCAGTCCTTCCATTGAATACTCAGGACTGATTTCCTTTAGGATGGACTGGTTGGATCTCCTTGCAGTCCAAGGGACTCTCAAGAATCTTCTCCAACACCACAGTTCAAAAGCATCAATTCTTCGGTGCTCAGCTTTCTTCACAGTCCAACTCACACATCCATACATGACCACTGGAAAAACCATAGCCTTGACTAGACAGACCTAGTTTTCTGTGAATTATGATTTCTGTGTCTGCCCTCTGATGCCTTTCGCAACACCTACTGTCTTACTTGGATTTCTCTTACCTTGGATGTGGAAGTAATAGAGGAGTAATAGAGGCCATAAAGCCAAAAGACAATCCATATCAAAAGAGGGTTGTAGATAATCCCTTTCACCATATGGAAAAGCTAATGAAGGAAATCCTATGCAAGAATCCCTTCTCTTTGATCTCAGTCCTAGGAGTGGCTTGCCACTCAGCTGGCTCCTATCAGGAACTGATAAGGAACAGAGGGCTCAAGAGAGATAGGAAACAGCACACAGGAATCGCACTGTTAAACATTCCCTGACAATGTACTCTGTATTTAAGTTTAAAAAGCAGCATGACAATACATAGCCTTGTCATACTCCTTTCCCAATTTTGATCCAGTCAGTTTTTCCATAGCTGGTTCTAACTGTTCTTGACCATATACAGGTTTCTCAGGAGACAGATAAGGTGGTCTGCTACTCTCATCTCTTTAAGAACTGTCCACAGTTTGTTGTGAGCCACATAGTTAAAGGCTTTAGCATAGTCAAAGAAGCAGAAGTAGCTGTTTTTCTGGAACTCCCTTGCTTTCTCCAAGTAGGCTTTTGTTTATTCTCAATCTTATTAGAGTCAGGGGTTCATTTAAAAATCTGATGAAAAGCAGTGGAGTTTCAGGGCCATACTAGACTACAGGTAAAGGAAAAGATTGTTTTCTGTCTCTTTTACTTTCCAATCTGCCAGAGATGGCACATACTGCCAGACTTTTATCCCTTCTAGGCTTCTGTAGACTACACTTGTAATAGGTATCTCCCTATTTTTAAGGCCTCATCAGACAACCATTTTGCCTTTTTGCATTTCCTTTTCTTGGGGATAGTTTTGATCACCATCTCCTATCAGATCAGATCAGATCAGATCAGTCGCTCAGTCATGTCTGACTCTTTGTGACCCCATGCATCACAGCATGCCAGGCCTCCCTGTCCATCACCAACTCCTGGAGTTCACTCAGACTCATGTCCATCTAGTCAGTGATGCCATCCAGCCACCTCATCCTCTGTCATCCCCTTCTCCTCTTGCCCCCAATCCCTCCCAGCATCAGACTCTTTTCCAATGAGTCAACTCTTCACATGAGGTGGCCAAAGTACTGGAGTTTCAGCTTTAGCATCATTCCTTCCAAAGAAATCCCAGGGCTGATCTCCTTCAGAATGGACTGGTTGGATCTCCTTGCAGTCCAAGGGACTCTCAAGAGTCTTCTCCAACACCACAGTTCAAAAGCATCAATTCTTTGGCGCTCAGCCTTCTTCACAGTCCAACTCTCACATCCATACATGACCACAGGAAAAACCATAGCCTTGACTAGACAAACCTTTGTTGGCAAAGTAATGTCTCTGCTTTTGAATATGCTATCTAGGTTGGTCAAAACTTTCCTTCCAAGGAGTAAGCGTCTTTTCATTTCATGGCTACAGTCACCATCTGCAGTGATTTTGGAGCCCAGAAAAATAAAGTCTGACACTGTTTCTACTGTTTCCCCATCTATTTCCCATGAAGTGATGGGACCGGATGCCATGATCTTTGTTTTCTGTACAATGTTACAAACCTTGTCCATAGTTCTTCAGGCATTCTATCAGGTCTAATCTCTTGAATCTTTTTGTAATTTCCACTGTAGAATAGTAAGGGATTTGATTTAGGCCATAGGGGCCTAATGGTTTTTCTTACTTTCTTCAATTTAACTGAATTTTGCTCTGAATTTAACCCTGAAGATAAGAAGTGGAGCTGGTCCCTTCAAGTACCAATGTTTAATGAACTAGGAGCTTAACAACTAGCTTTTTAGTTTGTAAAATTAATTATCATTTTTAACCATGAGAAAACCTAGAACTAACATAAAAAAAAAAAAAAAAGTCCTTTTTATCATAGGGGACTGGAATGCAAAAGCAGGAAGTTAAGAGATACCTGGAGTAACAGGCAAGTTTGGCCTTGGAGTACAAAATGAAGCAGGACAAAGGCTAACAGAGTTTTGCTAAGAGAGTGCACTGGTCATAGCAAATACCTTCTTCCAGAAACACAAGAGATGACTCTACACATGGATATCACAAGATGGTCAATACTGAAATCAGGTTGATTATATGCTTTGTAGCCAAAGAAGGAGAAATTCTACACAGTCAGCAAAAACAAGACCTGTAGCTGACTATGGCTCAGATCATGAGCTCCTTATTGCAAAATTCAGAGTTAAATTGAGGAAAGTAGGGAAAACCACTAGGCCATTCATGTATGCTGCTGCTGCTGCTGCTGCTGCTAAGTCACTTCAGTCGTGTCCAACTCTGTGCGACCCCATAGACAGAAGCCCACCAGGCTCCCCCGTCCCTGGGATTCTCTAGGCAAGAACACTGAAGTGGGTTGCCATTTCCTTCTCCAATGCATGAAAGTGAAAGTGAAGTCGCTCAGTTGTGTCTGACTCTTAGCAACCCCATGGACTACAGCCTACCAGGCTCCTCCATCCATGGGATTTTCCAGGCAAGAGCTCTGGAGTGGGGTGCTCTTGCCTTCTCCATTCATGTATGACCTAAATCAAATCCCTTAATATTATACAGTAGAAGAGACAAAAGGATTCAAGGGATTAGATCTAATATACAGAGTGCCAGAAGAACTTTGGACAGAGGTCCGTAACACTATATAGAAAGTGGTGATCAAAACTATCCCCAAGAAAAAGAAATGCAGAAAGGCAAAATGGTTGTCTGAGGAGGCCTTACAAATAGCTGAGAAAAGAAGAAAAATTAAAGGCACAGGAGAAAAGGAAAGATAAACCTATCTGAATGCAGAGTTCCAAAGAATAGTAAGGAGAGAAAAGAAAGCCTTCCTCAGTGAAAAATGCAAAGAAACAGAGGAAAACAATAGAATGGGAAAGATTAGAGTTCTCATCAAGAAAATTAGAGATACCAAGGGAAATTTTCATGCAAAGATGAACACAATAGAGAGGAGAAATGATATGGACCTAAAAGAAGCAAAAGAGATTAAGAAGAGGTGGCAAGAATACACAGAAGTATACAAAAAAGATCTTCATATCCCGGATAATCATGATGGTGTGGCCACTCACCAAGAGCCAGACATCCTGGAGTGTGAAGTTAAGTGGGGCTTAGAAAGCATCACTACAAATGAAGCTAGTGGAGGTGATGGAATTTCAGCTGAGCTATCTCAAATCCTAAAAAATGCTGTTAAAGTGATACACTCAACATGCCAGCAAATCTGTAAAACTCAGCAGTGGCCACAGGACTGGAAAAGGTCAGTTTTCATTCCAATCCCAAAGCAGGGCAATGCCAGTGAATGTTCCAATTACTGCACAATTGCATTCATTTCACATGAGCAAGATCATGCTCAAAATTCTCCAAGCCAGGCTTCAACAGTATGTGAACCAAGAAATTCCAGATGTACAAGCTGGATTTAGAAAAGGCAGAGGAATGAGAGGTAAATTGCCAACAACTGTTGGATCATAGAAAAAGCAAGAGAATTCTAGAAAAACATCTACTTCTGTTTCATTGACTATTTTAAAGCCTTTGCTGTGCTCATCACAATAAACAGCGGTAAATTCTTAGAGATGGAAATACCAGACCATCTTACCTGCCTCCTGAGAAACCTGTATTCAGGTCAAGAAACAACTGTTAGAACCATACTTGGAACAACAGACTGGTTTCAAATTGGGAAAGGAGTTCATCAAGGCTAAAGAAAACATTTGAATCAGTTCTAATGAGGTTGATGAAACTGGAGCCTATTATACAGAGTGAAGTAAGCCAGAAGGAAAAACACCAATACAGTATACTAACGCATATATATGGAATTTAGAAAGATGGTAACAATAACCCTGTGTACGAGACAGCAAAAGAGACACTGATGTATAGAACAGTCTTATGGACTCTGTGGGAGAGGGAGAGGGTGGGAAGATTTGGGAGAATGGCATTGAAACATGTAAAATATCATGTATGAAACGAGATGCCAGTCCAGGTTCGATGCACGATACTGAATGCTTGGGGCTGGTGCACCGGGACGACCCAGAGGGATGGTATGGGAAGGGAGGAGGGAGGAGGGTTCAGGATGGGGAACACATGTATATCTGTGGCAGATTCATTTTGATATTTGGCAAAACTAATACAATTATGTAAAGTTTAAAAAAAAAAAAAAGGCTGTATATTGTAACCCTGTTTATTTAACTTATATGCAGAGTAAATCATGAGAAATGCCATGCTGGATGAAGCACAGGCTGGAATCAAGATTGCCGGGAGGCTATCAACAACCTCAGATATGCAGATGACACCACCCTTATGGCAGAAAGCCAAGAGGAAGTAAAGAACCTCTTGATGACAGTGAAAGAATAGAGTGAAAAAGCTGGCTTACAACTCAGCATTCAAAAAACTAAGATCATGGTATCTGTTCCCATCACTTCATGGTAAATAGATGGGGCAACAGTGACAGACTTTATTTTCTTGACTCCAAATCACTGTGGATGGTGACGGCAGCCATGAAATTAAAAGGCGCCTACTCTTTGGAAGAAAAGCTATGACCAACCTAGATAGCGAATTAAGGAGCAGAGACATTACTTTACTGACAAAGGTCCGTATAGTCAAAGCTCTGGTTTTTCCATTAGTCATGTACAGTTGTGAGAGCTGGACCTTAAAGAAGGCTGAGTACTAAAAAATTGATGCTTTTGAACTGTGGTGCTGGAGAAGACTTTTGAGAGTCCGTTAGACAACAAGGAGATCACACCAGTAAATCCTAAAAGAAATCAACCTTGAATATTCATTGGAAGGACTGATGCTGAAGCTAAAGCTCCAATACTTTCATCATCTGATGCGAAGAGACGACTCATTAGAAAAGACCCTGATGCTGGGAAAGATTTAAGTCAAGAAGAGAAGGGGCTGACAGAGGATGAGCTGGTTGGATGTCTGCTGCTGCTAAGTCACTTTAGTTGTGTTCAACTCTGTGTGACCCCATAGACAGCAGCCCACCAGGCTCCTCTGTCCCTGGGATTCTCCAGGTGAGAACACTAGAGTGGGTTGCCATTCCCTTCTCTAATGCATGAAAGTGAAAGTGAAGTAGCTTAGTCGTGTCTGACTCTTAGTGACTCCATGGACTGCAGCCTACCAGGCTCCTCCATCCATGGGATTTTCCAGGCAAGAGTACTGGAATGAGGTGCCATTGCCTCCTCTAGGTTGGATGGCATCACCGACTTAATGGACATTAGTTTGGACAAACCCTGGAAGATGGTGAGGGTTAGGGAAGCATGGTGTGCTGCGGTCCAAGTCCAAGTTGCAAAGAATTGGATACCACTGAATGACTGACCAATAAAAACCACAAATGTGGATAAATGGATGTAACTCTAAAGTTAGTCATAACACAAAATGCCAATGATGCAAACAATGTTATAAACAGAAGCGTTTCCAAATTTTCCGTGAAGGCAAGTGACAGGAGAAATTCCCTGGTGACCCAGTGGCTAAGACTCCATGCTACCACTGTAGGGGGTGTAAGTTCTATCCCTGGTTGGGAACTTAAGATTCCCCAAGCTCCAGGATGGGGTCAGAAAAAAAAAAAGTGACCAAAGTACAACATAATATTTTTTTTGACTAAGTGTCTCTGTAAAGGGTTCTCACTAAAGCAGCCACCCAAGTTTTATGTTCTGTTTCTTCCGGATGGGGTAGGTCGAGATGCTGTAAGGCGCTTTTTCCAGATGTATTGCATTTTAAAGCACTTACTCTCAAGAACTTTTTGAAGTTTGGCTGGTACTACTTTACTCATTGACTCGTGTTTAGATTAGAGTAACAAATGATCAAGCTGAAACTCATTCTGAAACAAAATTCCTTTCCCCCTACAATATAGTACATAAACCAAGCTGCAGCCTTTGCATTTTTGCCATCTGGCCTTCAGTGTGAGATGATATTAGTAGCATGTCAGGGAATTTTTTCTCCCACTCCTTTCAAAAAAAAAAGAGGAAAAGAAAAAAATAATCCTAATCTATAGTATGAAGAGTATTAAATGAAACATCTGCCTCACTGAATGAGTAGATGAACTTTGCAGTCTGCAACTGCTGGCGTTTGTGAAGTGCATGTTTACATTGCTGACTGTTGTAAATTTTCAAGATGGTGACATGAAATTGACTTACTAAAATATCTTATTCAAATCTCTTAAAACACATGTTTCATTTAATTTTTTTCTTTTTTTTTACTCCTTTAATGTCCTTATTCTTGATGAAAGGCATTGCCGACTGAGACAGTGAGAGGTTGCTAAGATTCTAGTCAAGCTGAAGCCACTGAGTAGTTAAAAAACATTACATAATAAAATCTGCCAAGAGCCGGCACAAACCTCTTGTTAATGTAGGCCTAGAATCCTAGATGCGAAAAGATACCAATGAAAGAGTCATAGAATTTAGGCAAATGCTATGAAGAAAAGAGCGAAGGTGGTGTTCAAATATTTTAAAGGAAAGATTCTTTAAAAAAATAATATCTGCTTGATGGGTGATGATAAACTTTACTAAATTCAGTCCTATTCCATGAATAAAGCTCAGAGAGTGGATGTTTCTCAATATTTTCTTAAAATATTAACACTTTTGAAAATACCCCACTGTCCAGTTAGGGATTTGAGCTTCACTGAGGACAAATCTTCGGAGAAGGCAATGGCACCCCACTCCAGTACTCTTGCCTGGAAAATCCCATGGGTGGAGGAGCCTGGTAGGCTGCAGTCCATGGGGTCGCTGAGGGTCGGACACGACTGAGCGACTTCACTTTCACTTTTCATTTTCATAAATGGAGAAGGAATTGACAACTCACTCCAGTGTTCTTGCCTGGAGAATCCCGGGGACGGGGGAGCCTGGTGGGCTGCCGTCTATGGGGTCGCACAGAGTCGAACACGACTGAAGTGACTTAGCAGCAACAGCAGCAGAGGACAGGTCTTAATCTAAGTTTCAAGTTTCTTTCTCTTGAGTATAAATGTCCCATTTTTTCTACCAACTGTATCTAATGTCAGCACATACTCCAAAAACAAATACCTTTTCCCTAATTTGTTCAGTGTTCAGAACCCAGGCTCCTCTGTCCATGGGTTTCTCCAGGCAAGAATACTGGAGTGGGTTGCCATGCCCTCCTCCAGGGGACCTTCCCAATCAGGGATCAGAACCTGTGTCTCTTACGTTTTCTGCATTGGCAGGCAGGTTCTTTACCTGGGAAGCCCTTACACCAAGGGGTCATCCCATATAGTGTTCTCTCTACTGGGGCTAGGAAATTTATTCTTGGGGTGGAGGAGATATACTACGTTACGGCATAAGGTCTAGATAAGACATTAAAGGCAGATTTTTACTGCTATACATATAGACATGGTGGTGGTTTAGTTGCTTCAGTCGTGTCCGACTCTGTGACCCCATGGACTGTATCCCGCCAGGCTCCTCTGTCCAAGGGATTTTCCAAGAAAGAATACTGGAGTTCATTGCAATTTTCTTCTCCAGGGGATTTTTCCCCACCCAGGGATTGAACCTAGGTCTCCTGCATTGCAGGCGATTCTTTACCAACTGAGCTACCAGGGAAACCAACACATATAGACATATCTACCCTTATTTCACTCTCAACCCTCGAATGTAAAGTCTGACCTGACAACTAATTTCCAGTGAAATATGTTTCTCTACAGGAGAGTGTTTTTTTTTTTTTTTTAAATCAGATGTGCATTCATGTAGCATCTACTGCTGCTATATTATTCCTGCATTGCCTTCTCAGTAAGGAGGGATGACTCTAATTTCTACTGCCTAAATTCTTGCTTTCCTTCCTTCTTCCCTTCCTTCTTTCCTTTCATCTTTCACAGAGCACAGTCCTAGTCTGACATAGATAAGTAAACAAGCAAAGTAATGCAGAGCAATTTGAGTGCAACAGTGATAATTATAGGGGCTGTGGGAATTCATAGAAAGAGAATTTAATCTAGGTGTGGGGCCAGAGAAGGCCTTTAAGATCAGGCAACATCCAAACAAGGACCCAAGAGACAAATGACTTAGTCAGGAAAGGAGTGGAGTGAAAGAGCAAAGATCTAGAGCAGCATGAATCATTGAAGTCCTTGAGCGCAGTTTTGTGCAAGTTTAACATAGTGTAAGTTGAGGAACTTCAAGAAATAAGTTTAAAAGTCATTTAGGGATGGGATAAAACACCAGACAAGCTATGCCATACAGATTTTGGATTTTTTTGTGTGTGACGGCAATGAAAAGCCAGTGAAATTTGAAGGATGATATAATCAGATGTTCACTTTTTGAAAGTTCTTTGAGTGGCTCTTTGATGGGGAGAAGATATTGGAAAATAAGCAGGAAGACCTAGAAGTGGTAGGAACATCTAGGGCCCTATTTTGGTCATTCAATGGGAAGGCGTCTGAACCCACAGAAGTGGGATGCATGGAGGAGAGGAAGCAGATTTGAGCCATCTCAAGGACGTTTTTAGGAATGATTAGAGCAGTACATGATGGCATTGTGCTGCAATGAAAACTGAGACTGTGGCCAAGCAACGCCATGGAGTGTGGCCCGCCAGGCTCCTCTGACCACTGGATTCTCCAGACAAGAATACTGGAGGAGGGGGTGCCATGCCCTCCAGGGAATCCTTCTGACCCAGCAATTGACCCCGTCTCTTGTTTCCTGCATTGACAGATGAGTTCTTTATCATCAGTGCCACCTGGGAAGTGCAAACTTATAAATAAAGGCCTTCAACCTTAGGGACCCTTCCCACACTCACGGTCAAGTTCAAATGCAATCCAGGAATCTGCTATTCGGAGCTGATCACCCTCTCCACCTCTGGGCTATCGTTTTTGGCAAGCACTTTGGGTACTTACTCATGGTTAACGTGGCTGCTGCAGCATGTGGCATTTCCCCTGGGAACAGAGACCCTGACTTTGGATCTCCTGGCCCCAGCAAGCTCCTATCATAGTGACTGTACATAATAGGTGCTCAGCTCACACTTGCAGAGTGAATTTTTCACGTCTACTCACAGCACATGTTTCTGCAGCGGCTTTTGGAAGCATCTTGTTCTTTGCCATGTTTTTCCAATCAGGTTGGCAAGCCGAGAACTAAAACTCAAGACTATGATGGACGTGCTGTTACAGGAGCAGAATAAATTGTAAATGAATGAAAGGATTTCATCCACTCACTTAGTTTTAATTTCTTATATTCTTGCAAAGTGTTGCCACCAGCAAACATGAACTTCAGTAAAACAATGAGAAATAAGAGGTACAACCTACTAATGATCAAGTTCATATGTATACTTAATTATATCCTTATTTTTTATGATCCATGAATGATGTTTATATTTCTTCTGTTCTTAGAAAGAGAAATGGGAAACTACTACTTAAAATCATAACTTAGTCTCTTCATATGTGTGTTAATGTATTAAAACACTTAATCCTCTCAAAAGAGGAAATCTAAGGGAAATGGAATAGTGAACCAGACTACTGCTTCTTTAAGTGAATCTGTTACTAGTTCTAATTTTTTTTTTTTAAAATACGTGTTTCTTCAGTTCAGCAGGAACTCGTAGAGCCAGAAAATACTCTGAAGGTAGCTAGAGTAGCCAGGGTCTTCAAATAATATTCTAAGGAGTCCTAGGGTTCTAGAGAGTTGGCTCCTGAGCCTTGGGGAAGGGCGAGAGGGAAGACTTTGGGACTGCCCTCCCCTGCTTGTACCAGAGTACTGAGCTTTTATCTCATGTTTTTGTTCCTTGGCAAAAGGAATTTGGAGGCTCAACAAAGCTCAAATCTAAAACCTACAGAGACCCTCTCATTTACAGATGAGCCACTGAGGCACAGAGAAGGCAATGCAGCCGAGCATCATGTTAAGAGTCTACGGCAGAAAGACCCAGTTTCTAATCACAGCACTGTTGCTTGCAAGGCTAGTGATCCTGGAAAAATTACTTAATTTCCTGGAACTTCAGCCTCCTTATCTGTAAAACAGTTTTTGAAGGGATTTGATGAAAGAATATAAGGAAATAATTTACCACAGCAACTGGCATATAGCCAGTATTCAAGAACTATATTGATAGATGTCGGAAGTAGTGGCAGTGATAGCAGTAGAACCTTAGTTCCGATGCAGAGCTTTTTACTCTGCATCCGTGTTTTTCCCTATATGCTGCCACAGAGAAACAAGCACATAGATGAGTAAATAAAAATGTTCTGCGTTTTGGCTCATCCAAAGGAAAGATAAAGTTAAGAAGTTTATTTCAGGAAAAGTTAAGGCTTTTCATTTTCTTCGTAGGATACAATAAAGAAAAGGAGCATGGAGGTGGGGATAAAAATACATAATTTAGTATTCTAAGAAACAAATGTCTTAAAGTAATGTGCAACGACTTGGATGACAAATATAAAGGTATTTTTCAGAAAGAATGGCTAAGTCACACCACAGAGTAAAACAGTGTTTGTCTCTTAATAAGAACTTATATTTGGATTTCCAGGAGAATAATGTTTAAAACACTAAGTTGAAATAAAACTTGATAAAAAATAATTAAGGAAATACAGAGAGATTTATTTGTCTTTCACTTGCTGTTTAAGTAATTCCTAACAATGAGTTCATCACCATGTATTCTTCCACAGAATTATGACTTCACTTAACATTTGGTAAAAATGAATAAAAATTCCTGGGTGAATTTGGATTTGGAGAGTAATTTTGAAAGATGTAGAAATCCAAAGTTTATGCTTGATTATCTTCTGGAACATATAACTCTGTTTATTGTAATACAAAGTATCTGTATCACTTGCAAAAGTGGATTATTTTCTCATAGAAGCATAGACTCCTTTAGCAATCTGAAATATTTATTCTATCCCATTTTTTAAGGCTTGGTGATATTTTTGTATTATAATATTGAAAAAGAACAGTATAGAGAAAATTCTTTGGTGTTTTGAATGAAACATGTATAATTTTTCATCCTCTAGAGGAGGGGAAAAGCTCACAAATTCATTGAGTTTATGTACAGTTATGAACAAAATTGGCATAATTAAGCTTTAATCATATAATTAAGTTTTAATTGGTATAATTAAGTTATTTTTACACAAAAATTTGAAAAAAATTTTTATGAGACACCAAAAATATATTTTGAATGTTGGTTTCAAAGACTCTAATAGGGATAAACAGTTGGCATATAAAATTTATTACTCTCGGAAATTTGAAGTGAAAAGTAAAAAAGTGGTTCTACTTTTTTTCACAAGATCATTTGCTTTCTGATAGTCTTTTGTCTCTTTTATAAATGATTGAAATTGCTAAATAAAAATAGGGACCAAGAATTCTGAGTTCAAGTGTGATGAGTCGGTCTTCATTTCCCAACTTGGTCAGCTCATCTATAAAATGGGATTATTGTCAATTCTGCTGATTTGAGTCATACTAATGAAAAGTTATTTTCAAAAGCTTGGTCCAGTTCAACTACAATAACCATAATGATGAAATTTTGTTTTCAGTGGGAAATTTCAAGGAGAATAAGCTATTATTTTTACAAAATAATTATTTTATACAACATTCATCCATTCAACAAATACTTTTTGGGGATCACATATGTGACTAAGCACTGTTTCAGTCACTGTGGATATAGCAGTGGGCCAAATAGACAAAAGCTCTGCCTCCAGCATCAAACGCTTTAGTGACAATAAGAGAAAGTGAATAATATAATAGCAGGCAGTGATAGGCACTCTGAAGAAAATAAATCAGGATAAGAGATAAGAAATGGCAAATCCTCAACTCACAGGCCCCCAATTAGTTCCAGATTAATTAAGCAATTAAATTTTACTAATAGAAAACTATAAGAGAAAACTTACAAATTACAAGTGAATTTCTTTTGATCTTTGAATGTATAATGTTCTTACAAACATAAAAGCAAATAAAAAAACCCACAAATAAAAAGATCAACCCATTAGACTATATAATCATTAACAACTTCTGTCCCCTAAACAAATTATTACAACTAAAAGGTAAATGGAAAAATGGGAAACATTTGCCACCATTATGAAAATGCAGAGTTAGTATTAAAATATAAAGATACACATCAGTGAGAAAAACAATATAACATGTAAATAATTACTGAATAAGATTAATGTGACAAAACTAGCATTTTAGTAATTAAGATGTATAAGTTAAATTAACTTTAAATACAGGAAAAAATATATATATATTTTTAAAAAGCACACAATACTAGCAAGGTTACAATGAGATGAGCACCTTTATTCATGATAGAAATGTGAGTCAGTGTCTGCCGGAGAATAAAAGCAAAATCCATTAAGAACCACAAACAAACTTTTTCTCTTTGGCCCAGAAAGCCTACTTATTAATACTGCTAATGTTAAAACAAAACAAAACAAAACCTCCATGAAAATATAGGGAGAAATATACCAAAATTTAGAAGTATTCATCCCTGGATTGTAGGATTCTTGGGGATTTTAATTATCCTCTTCATACATTTTTTACTTTTAAAGACTTTTCACAAAAAACACTTATTACCAGGGCAAGCAGTAAAAACTAAGAAGGAAAAGGGAAAAAGGTAGAGGGAGGAGTAAAAGACAGGAGGGTTTTCTTCATTGGTTTCTACCTCTGCATGGAAACCTCATCCATTTTCTTCACAAATCAGAGATATACTCATTATGGGAAAATAATAAATTTCCAAGAAAAAGTAAGGCCTGGCTAAGAAATCACACTTTGAAAAGTAGTTAATAATACAAAGATCATAGCACGTTCCCTTGAGCTATTTTTGTGGATTTCTCCTGAGAGAGTAGCTATATATCATAGAAGAGTCATTCTGAAGAAGGGTAATGAGGAAAGCTCTTTGTAGGATGTTAGCTCTGTTTTCCTCATTGTTTCAACTTGAAAGTCTCTGGAAAGATATTCCAGTAACTTCCCTTGCATTCAGGTTCTAGAAGCCTAGAAAAATCAAGCATTTGTTAGCATGTGTATTGCTGACACTGATATGATTTATTACTGTGATTTTAAAAAATCTTACTGGAATTCCCACATTAGCCTCAGGACACAGCTAGTATGTCTTGGATATTTTGTAGACCAGTGTTTTGGATTTCCTGCTGGACATTTCGTTTAAACTATTTAGCTAGCAGCATAGAATTTAGAACTGGTGTCTGCAGGATCTTAGAGTACAGCACAAAATGAAGAACTTTATGCCTATTTATTCGTTTGACTTCATCACATTCAAGAAACTTGTTGCTTGTTTAGGATTAGCCAGGACCCCCCTGAAAATACAGTAACAGTCTGATATATCCAAGAATACATATGACTTTCAGCTAAAGAATTGTGGCTCAGACTGTAAAGAATCCACCTGAAATGTGGGAGACCTGGGTTCTATTCCTGAGTTGGGAAGACCCCTTGGAGGAGGGCATGGCAACCCACTCCAGTGTTCTTGTCTGGAGAATTCCAGAGGAGCCTGGCAGGCTACAGTCCATGGGATTGTAAAGAGTCGGACATGACTGACTGACTAAGCACACCGCAGCACAGAACTTAAACTGCAATACAAAACTAAACAAACAGAAATTTCAATTTAATGAATTAAAGTAACTTAAGACCTATGTTCTAAACAGCTAAAATAGTTTTCTAAAACTTTAAATATTGTCTTAACATTTATTATTATAATGCATTTAATATTCTACTATTAAGCAGTTATACATTTATAGAGAATGTTTATAAAGATATAGAAATATGTTCTACACCGTGGAGCATTTCAACATGCTACAATTTCTATACGTATAGCAGAGAATTCAGGATCACAGTTGCCTCATATGTTTGAGAATTTTGAGGCCATGCTTGGGATCCTACACTAGAAAGGATCCTCAGTCATCAGTCATCAGTCATCAGTTCAGTTCAGTTCAGTCACTCAGTCGTGTCTGACTCTTAGCGACCCCATGGACTGCAGCACACCAGGCCTCCCTGTCCATCACCAACTCCCAGAGTTTACTCAAACTCCTGTTCATTGAGTCAGTGATACCATCCAACCATTTCATCCTCTGTCATCCCCTTCTCCTGTCTTCAATCTTTCCCAGCATCAGGGTCTTTTCCAATGAGTCAGCTCTTCACATCAGGTGGCCAAAGTATTGGAATTTCAGCTTCAACATCAGTCCTTCCAATGAACACTCAGGACTGATCTCCTTTAGGATGGACTGGTTGGATCTCCTTGCAGTCCAAGGGACTCTCAAGAGTCATCTCCAGCACCACAGTTCAAAAGCATCAGTTCTTTGGCACTCAGCTTTCTTTATAGTCCAACTCTCACATCCATACATAACACTGGAAAAACCATAGCCTTGACTAGAAGGACCTTTGTTGGCAAAGTGATGTCTTTGTTTTTTAATATGCTGTCTAGGTTTGTCATAGCTTTTCTTCCAAGGAGTGAACATCTTTTAATTTCATGGCTGCAGTCACCATCTGCAGTGATTTTGGAGCCTAAGAAAATAAAGTCTGTTAGTTTCCATTGTTTCCCCATTTATTTGGCATGAGATGGGACCAGATGCCATAATCTTAGTTTTCTGAATACTAAGTCTTTAGCCAACTTTTTCACTCTCCTTTTTCACCTTCATCAAGAGGCTCTTTAGTTCCTCTTTGCTTTCTGACATAAGGGTTGTGTCATCTGCCTATCTGAGGTTATTGATATTTCTCCCAGCAATCTTGATTCCAGCTTGTGCTTCATCCAGCCCGGCATTTTGCATGATGTACTCTGCATATAAGTTAAATATGCAGGGTGACAATACACAGCCTTGTCGAACTCCTTTCCCAATTTGGAACCAGTCTGTTGTTCCATGTTCGGTTCTAACTGTTGTTTCTTCACCTGCATACAGATTTCTCGGTGGCATGTAAGGTGGTCTGGTATTCCCATCTCTTTAAGAATTTCCCACAGTTTGTCGTGATCCCCTGGTCAGAGGCTTTAGCATGGTCAATGAAGCAGAAGTAGAGGATCTTTTGGAATTCTCTTGCTTTCGTATGATCCAAAGGATGCTGGCAATTTGATCTCTGGCAAACTTAGTTTGGGTCTATTCCTTTCATCACTGCCGCTTAATCCCTTGTCATTTCCTCTTTAGATCACTCATATTTCTGATTATACTATACTAACTTTTCACAAAGCTCACAGCAGTTAACTTCTAACATTCTCCTGAAGCACATTTGGTCTTCAGGGTGACAGTTTTTGTCTTCTTTTATTCACTACTATGTTCTCAGTGCCTACACAGTTAGTGCTTGGAACATGTTTATCACTATTGAAATATTGGAAAAGATGGTTAAATTTAACATAAACATTGGAATTGAAAATAAAGCAACTCTTTCCACCACACTATAAAGAATTTCTGATTTTATAACTAACAAGAACCTATTGTATAGCACATGGGATATCTGTAATAGCTTATATGGGAAAAGAATCTGAAAAAGAATGGATATATGTCCAAGTATAACTGAATCACTTCTCTGTATTCCTGAAACTAACACAACACTGTAAGTCAACTGTTGTTGTTGTTCAGTCACCCAGTCATATCTGACTCTTTGAGATTCCTCCCTGTCCCTCACCATCTCCCAAAGTTTGTCCAGTTTCATGTCCATTGCATCAGTGATGCCATCCAGCCATCTCATCCTCTGTCGTCCCCTTATCCTTCTGCCATCAATCTTTCCCAGTATCAGGGTCTTCTCCAATGAGTCTGCTGTTTGCAACAGGTGCCCGAAATAGTGGAGCTTCAACTTCAGCATCAGTCCTTCCAATGAGTATTCAGGGTTGATTTCCCGTAAGATGGTTTGATCTCCTTGCTGTTGTAGGGAGTTTCAGGAGTCTTCTCCAACACTAGAGTTGAAAGCATCAATTCTTTGGCATTCTGCCCCTTCTTCATAGTCCAGCTCTCACAACCACGTGTGACCACTGGGAACACATGGCCTTGACCATGTGGACCTTTGTCAGCAGAGTAATGTCTCTGCTTTTCAACAAACTGTCTAGGTTTGTCATAGCTTTCCCACCAAGAAACAATCGTCTTCTGATTTCATGGCTGCAGTCACCATCCACAGTGGCTTTAGAGCCCAAGAAGAGGAAATCTGTCACTACTTCCACCTTTTCCCCTTCTGTTTGCCGTGAAGTACTGGGGCCAGATGCCATGATCTTAGTTTTTTTAATATTTAATTTTAAGGTGGCTCTTTCAGTCTTTTCCTTCACCCTCATCCAGAGGCTCTTTAGGTCCTCTTTGCTTTCTGCCATTAGAGTGGTATCATCTGCATATCTGTGGTTATTGATGTTCCTCCCACCTATCTTGACTCCAGCTTGTAACTCATCCAGCCCAGCATTTCTCATGACGTACTCAGTGTATAGGTTAAACAAATAGGGTCACAGCAGACAGCCCTGTCGCACTTCTTTCTCTATCTTGAACCAATCAGTTGTTCCATACAGGGTTCTAACTGTTGCATCTTGATGTGCATACAAGTTTCTCAGGAGACAGGTAAGATGGTCTGGTATTCCCATCTCTTTAAGAGATGTAAGTCAACTGTACCCTAATATAAAATTTAAAAATTAAATTAAAAAAAAAAACAACAAAAATGAATTTCTTACATCAATATGAATAAATTGCATAAGGTATAAGTTATGTTGGTTTTTTAAGAAAATAAATCAAATGCCTATGTCTAAATATAATTTTATAAATATATGTGACTTTTTAAATATAATGCCTCTAATTAATTCTTAGTAGTAACATAATCAAAGAATATATATTTTATAATTAGATAGTCTGGGAAATAATCTATATAATGCAACTAAAACTGGAATAGAATACTGATTTGCTAAGGGAAAAATGTTCAAGTTTTTTAATCCCTGTGCTAGTCATTATTGCCTTCAAATTACTGGAGTTAGAGGAAGCCCCTGATAGTCGCTCCCTGCAAACTTAATGCTTCTCCAGCAGCTTATGCACATATATTAGATGGTAAGTATTTCACTAAGGGCATAGTTTTCTTAGCAGGCTCCGATCAAGTGCTTCCTGCTTTAATAGTTTGTCTAAAAGACACACTACAAGAAACCTCATCCTTGTACAGGAATTTTTCTGCATTGTTTACATAGGTATCACAGAGCAATGGGCTTGATACAAATTGTTTCAGTTGGAAAAGGCTCTGCCAAACAAAACAGACAGGCAGCTGTTTGCATAGTGCATAAATTTTTTTTTTGTTAAATATGGCTGCACCTGTGTAAACACAAACTTTATTTCCAAGAACTACCCCTGCAGCTGCAAAGACTTTCTGACTAACCAGAGCAGCTATTTTTATTGTACTATGTAACGTATGTAATAGGTTTTGGTCAGTTGTCAATCTCGAAAAATCATATGAGAAGGTTCATTTATTTTAATATAGGCAGTTATTGTATTTTTCCAAAAACCTTAATATGAGGTTGACTTTATTTCCTATTTAGGCTTCATTTTGACTTATTACAAAATTTGAAATTAATAAGGGAACAATGGTCCAGTCATGCAAAGTACATCAGAAAGAGCTGTTTTCTTCAGTCATTCATTCATTCTAGATTCACTTGTGTCTTCTTTCATTTTCCCCGTAGTCAAGAAATACGGTAATCTTATACATGAGTTGTTGATGCAGACCTTTCTCTTTGAAAAAATGTTTAATATTATAGATGGAGATAACTTTAATTATGGGGCTTCTCTGGTGGCTCAGTGGTAAAGAATCAGCCTGCCAATGCAGGAGATGCAAGTTCAATCCCTGGGTCAGGAAGATCCCCTGGAGAAGGAAATGGCAACCCACTCCAGTGTTCCTGTCTGGGAAATGCCATGGATAGGAACCTGGTGGGCTATAGTCCATGGAGTCGCAAAGAGTCAGACACAACCGAGTGACCAAACAACAACAGTGGGAGTGTGTGCTGAGTCGCTTTAGTCGTGTTTGACTCCCTGTGATCTTATGGACTGTAGACCACCACGCTCCTTTGTCCACAGAATTTTCCAGGCAAGAATACTGGAGCAGGTTGCTATTTCTACTCTAGCAGATCTTCCCAACCCAGGGATCGAGCTTGTGTCTCTTATGTCTTCTGAACTGGCAAGTGGGTTCTCAACCACTAGGACCACCTGAGAAGGCCAAAGCAACAACAACAGCAAACCTTAATCACATAACAGAATTATAGTCGTGATCTGGCCCAGCAGCAAAGAGGATGTCCTTCCCCACTGCTGAAGCCCTCCCCAGACCTCTCTAAAATGCCACTCATATGCAATGAGCTAGGCATCAATGCTACATTATATCAAAGTATTGGCAAATAACTAGTTTTAAGACCACTGTGTGTGCTTATGAAAACCAGGTTAAGCAATATGTTCTCTGTGTGTAAGTAATTTCATCCTTTATATACTTTTAAATTTTCCATAATCACATTTAAAACAATTGAAACTTGATTTCCTGGATCTTTTTTTTTTTTTTTAAGCAAGGGAAAAAAAGTTTTTAAACATATTTACAATACTTTTTTTATATGGAAAGATTCAAAACATTTATTTCAGGACTACACACATTCTGTGGGAAGTACCTCCTCTGCCCAAGAGCCCAGGGCAGACACATGGTCCTATTGACGTTCAAGGAGATTCCCAACCTGCTTCTTGGAAAACAAACTGCTTTTTCCTTCCATGAAGTAGAATGTGTATTGATGGTTACAGCTATTTCATTAAGACCTCAGAAAGTAACTGTAAATCAGTGGTTCTCAAAGTGTGGTCCAGGTACAGTTGGGAAGTCTGCAAGATCAGAACAGCATTCACAGCAATACAAAGATGGTATTGATATTTGCCTTTTTCACTCATTTTCATGAGGCTATGGTGAAGTTTTTGCAAAGGGTACATGATGTGCTGACATTTGAAAACAAAGCATGTTAATATTTGGAAGTTGGTGAACTAATATTTTTCAAATTATCAATGCAGGGTGTTATCAAATCATCTATGGGTTTAAAAAATCTTTCAAAACACTAGTGATACAGAAGAGTTTTGATTTATTAGGTACAAAAAAATACATTGCACCCAGTGATGGGGTTTCATATTCCATGTTAAAAATAACTTTATGAAATCACCATTTGCTGAGTTTCAGTACTGTCCAAAAGAAATGTCCATAATTTTCTGAAAATACTATTTTCTGAAGGGACTATTCAAATGCTTCTCCCTTCGCTAAAATTTGTATGAGGCAGGGTTTTCTTCATATGCTTCAACTAAATAGCATAGCTCCACACTTGGAATGCAAAGATATAAGAATCCTATTGTCTTCTATTGAGTCAGATATTGAAAGAAATAAAAAATAATGTTTAAACATGCCATTCTTCACAAACCTTTGTATTGTTTCTTGATTAAGAAAGTATAGACATTTTAACATATTCTGGACTTCTATCATTCTTCTGAAATAAATAATAAGTAAAATACTTTAAAAAGAAAAATCTCACTGGTGTCTACAATAATTTTCCAAGAGTGCAAAGAATGATTGAGATGAGAAGATTTTGAGGGTTGCTGCTGTGGATCATACTTTTATACTCCAAAGGGATATGAAATGAATGCGTGAAAAGAGAACACTCAGATAATTTTAAAAATTGAAATGCAAGTACAGAACTCACACACACATGCTAAAGAGTGAATTGTGAAGTATGGTCTCATTTTCATTCCCACAGCTCTTCTCCATCTACTACAGGCTTGTCTCTTACAAAACTGTATGAAAATGTGGTCATTGTTATATCCATGACTTTGTCACTCCTATGGATGCCTATTTATTCAGGGAACATACTAAGTTTTAAGTTTCGTACCACCTCATCTCATACTGCTATAGATAGGGCTTGATTGAGCAATCATAACAGTCAGCTATCTCTATGATATAAACACAAATGTGTCTAATTATTACCCCCCAAGTCACAGAGAATATCTCATTCAAATCAATCCCTCCTTATCTTAGCATTTAATTTGGTCCAACATTCATGAATCCAAGCACTATATTAAGGCCAGGGACTACACTATGAATTATTCACCCAAGGTTGGAGAGACATTTCCTCCTTGCCATAAAAACTTAGGTGATCTTTACTGAAACAAGCATGTTTTAATGGACCCAGAAGTTATTATTAAAATTTTAATGTGTTTTATGTATTTACCTATACATTTCTTTGTAAGCACAATTAATAACCTTGTTCTCTGGTACAGAGTTCAACAAGCAGACCCCTGAGAGGACAGTGCGTGGTCATCCATAAATGACTATCCGTGGAAATATGCTCTTGACTCCTATGGATGAGAAGATCATGATTGGCTCTGAAGGATGCATTCTCTGATTTTCTTGGCTTCACTTGAACACTCTAAAATCATGTTTCCCAGTAGGGAAGCTGCCTCAGCCTGTGTAGGGGTCAATAAAAACCTTTCTGTGATGAGAGCATACTCCATATGTTTAAGTGTTATACCCAACATCTTGCCTGGTGATGCTCACATTATTTCCTGTGTTAGTCTTTTCTATGTTGATTACAATTTACGAGTTATTTAGACCTAGTAGTTTTTCATGCTTTAGACATACATGTGTGTAATAAATAAATATGCATCTGTGTAGAGGCATGTTAGCACTTATTTTCAGTGCTGTATATCGTCACAAATATTTTGACATCACTGATTATATTTACCAATTTCCCTTAAATCTACATCTTATGTTTTCTTGGAATCCTCACACAAGCTTCATTTCCCTTCTTCCTACAAATTTGAAAACTTTAATTAAGTAAACAAACACACTGAACACCTTAAACACCTAACATTTCTAGTTGCATTTTATTCAATCCTTTACTTTTATTTATTTCTTATATTCAAAATAGATTATATATGTGACATTAGAATTGACTGGAAATCTAATTTCAAAACAGTAAAGTTAGGTACTGATCAGAAATGCTGAAATTCTTATAACGCTTAAAACTACTTGTCACCATCGGTAATTTACTCCTATGACTACCCATTCTTTGGCAATTACATAGACATCACTTACCAGCACTCCCCACTTGAAACATAAATATTAGGTAATTAATCACATATGTAGTACCATTTTTTCTTAGCTCTGATAATCTTTTTACCATGGACCAAAAATGCCCTAGAATTTGTGTCCTTCTGAAAGGGGTATAAATCTCCAGTATCACTAGAATTACAAGTGTGTTTTTTTGCTAAACATACTTCTCAAATACAAAAGTGTGTATCAAAACCCAGTCCTGATTTATTGCAAGTAAAATGATACAGTGAAATGCAACCTCAAAGATGACCTAATGCCAACTTTGGTGTTTTGCTAATAGAGAAAATGTGCCTCTAACTGCTTAATGAACTTGCTAAAGTTTTCATAGCTACCTGGCAGTAAGGCTAGTATTTGAACCGACTCCTTCAATTCCTAATGCAATATTCTTTCACTAAACTGGGCTAGAGAACAGAAAAATTTGAGAATAGCATGTAAAAATTACTTGGAAATATATATCATTTATAGTTTATTGACTTATTGTCTGAATTGCTCAGTTACATGATTTTTTATCTTTCCTCTATTGTTAGAGGGCTTCCTTGGTGGCCCAGTGGTAAAGAATCTGCCAGCAATGCAGGAGACCTGGGTTCGATCCCTGGGTCGGGAAGACCCCCTGGAGGAGTACATGGCCACCCACTCTAGTACTCTTGCCTAGAGAATCCCATGGGCCGGGGAGCCTGACAGGCTGCAGTCTGTAGGTTGTACAATGTCAGACATGACTGAGGAGACTAAGCAGCAGCAGCCGCCGCATATTGTTAGAGGTTTGAAGGCTTCTCTTTATTTCACCTTGTAACATGGCCTTAAAACTCCATAATGTATACCCGTGGCTGATTCATGTCGATGTATGGCAAAAACCATCACAATATTGTAACATAATTATCCTCCAAATAAAATAAATAAATTAAAAAAATTAAAAACCTAAATATAGAGAACAATAAAGTATCATTAAAATTCTAAGTAAGATTAAAAAAAAAACAAAAACAAAAAGACTCCATAACTAAATTAGGACCACATAACATTTTTGAAATTTTTTTCATCATGATTGTGAAACTTCTCCATTCTAAAATGTATCCAGGATGTTTGCTATATTTTGGCTAGAAGTGAATCCTTCTGTTTTTTATAGAGATTGAATAAAATTTGAGACTATAGATCTTTTCAGATTCACTGTCATTAGTTTCTTTCTCTACAGCCTAACATAAGCCTAGAAGAAAAGAACACTGGAGGGGGACAGAGTGGTGTCTGTCCTCCCCTCCAAAGGCTGTTTAGAAACGTCCTCTGTCCTGAGAAAAGGATATGGATTGATATTTATCAAATATCACGTCTCCTAAGCGAGGCATTCTACAATGCCAGGCTCTATAGTAGTATTAAGTACTAATAATGGTCTCATTGGGTAGCCTGCCTGTGGAATAGAATGGGCTTTTAATGGGCTCCCGCTTTTTTTTTTTTCTTTTAGTAAATTTACTGGAAATTCAACTTATAGCAAACCAGGCTCATTTCTTTTTATAGTTAAAAAAAAAAATACAAAGGTGTGTCCCTGAGCTCACATTTCTGTAGGTTTAAATGAGTCTTTGTATCTGATTTTTATTGCACTGTGAACGTTATAGCAATTTTGGTTTCGGTATATAAACTGGAGCCTGGTTTATGCATAAAATTATGTAGCTCAATTTCCAAATACATTGCCCACCCAAGCATGATAATTAATTTTTTATTGAACAAAGCCCTAAATTATAGAGCATTAGTTGATTATGTGTAACCCAATGATGTTAGATGTCCAAGGGCAATTATAATAAAATATTAAAGCAACTTTATATCAAGAAAAAGATAAAAATATACAGCCACATACTCCTGATTCCGTTACTTCAGCTTTTTGCACATTAAAAATGTATTTAAGAGTTGCCAATTCAGTTGCTTCAGATATGAAGTTACTTTAGTTTTGAGAAACTCCAAGATTCGCTGAAGTGCATTTGAAATCTTTGGAGGCCCCAAAAGTTGCTGCCGCTAAGCCTCATCTAAGCCAAGACAAGCTCACGATCCTTTCTGCAATAATAAATTGAGACTCCTTGTTAGAAAATGTGCCACCGTGCAGCACTCAGACATAAACTATGTTGCAGACATCTCTCTTGAAAAAGGATAGAAATAAGTCGCTTAATAAAGTCTAAATCATTCCTTAGGTTAGCTAATAGAAGCACCCGTGGTTATAAAATTAATCAGTCCCTGCTATTACGGCAAATTGGTGAAGATTATATTGACACGTCTTCGTCTGCATGTCTCATCAGAGGTGTCCGTGCCATTTAGCTACGAAACCCTGGAGGCTTTCCTCCGCACAGAATCTTATAACACTTCAATTAAGGGACACCAAGCTGCCAACCAGACAGCGACGCATTTATTTCTTGATGACTCCTTAAGTTGTGCCACAGGCCTATCATTAAGAGAATATTTTTCACAGCAGGTTGCAAAGATCCTCGTGCCATTAAAAGGAATTGAAAAAGCATCAATTTGTTGTTTCCACCTAACACAGATATTTTTCATTGCTGGAACAGCCATTAAAAACAATCTGTTTTATTGCATTCTGAAAAGATCACATGAAGGACCCATAATGATTGATTTTAAGGATGACATTAGGATTAAAACCACTGTGAAAATGTAGCATTTGAAATAAATATTTAGGAAAAACAAAGTCTCAAAAATGTGAGACTTTTCTTTCTCGTATCAAATTGGGAGTAGAAACGTATTGATACCTTGAATCGGAATTTGAAAATGCTACAAAGGAAGGCCTTTGAAGAGAGGATGAGGAAGAAAATCTCTGGAGGGGGATGTCTCAGAAGAATGACATGCTTTAAAAATTTAAGTGGAGTTTCTTTGAAAAGCGGTGAATAAGAACGGAATGTTCGAAAGCATAGTAGATCAAATACTTCTTCAGGGCACCTGTGTGGGGATTTTTGTTTGGAGAGGAAGTTTAATGTCACTTCTACACTGTAGAATATTGACTTACAACACTGTTTTTCAGTTACCAGAGTGGAAGGAAACACCCGACTCTGGTTACTTATTTATATTAGAGCAGCCCCTGACTATGCATGCCTACCTGAGGTTTCAGTTTGATATAGTGACTTGTTTCAAAACTTATTTTCTCAGTGCTGGAATTCATCACTACTTGACACCAGCAATAACTTAATAAAGGAAAATTTCTGTAAAGGAACTTCCTTAATGTTACTACTTAGAAAATTTTAGATGTCTTTCATAAGTTGTTTTTGGAAAAACCTTAAAAAATTGTTTTTAAATTATGCATTCTGTAAGGATTATAACAGTATGTTGAACTCATCTTCTAAAGAACAACAAGAACAAAACAATCTCATAAAGAAGGGCTTTATTCGGTCTTTCTGCCTTAAAATGCTGATCAGCTCTGTTGTTAGTCAAGTTAGCGTGCCCCATGTTAAAACTGATCTTGTTGAAACCTACCAGGATCTCAGCGCTCAACCGGGGTAATAGCAGTTGTAGTGGACAGTGTGGTGTGGGGTCAGACTGCCCGCTTTAGGCCTGAGATACCTGTTCTTCCTAATGTTAGCTGAATCCCTTTCTGGGGATTGCCCTGAGCAGAAGACAGCCGCTAAGTCCGAGATTACTGCTCCTGCCTGGGGACAGCTCCCCATTCAAAGACTGGTCCCCAGAGGAGGGAATGTGAAGGTCTTGTCCTTCTGTTGCAACCCCAGCCAATTCCAGACCACTTAAGCTCAGACTTCCCTATGTAGCATGGCAGAAGTCCTTGTTGTGAGAGCATCACAGTCCAAATCTCTTCACCCAGCCTTACCTCCTTCACTGCATCATGGGTGTTGACAGCAGGGATGCTCCCCGGCCAACGTCCTCTATGCAAATGCAGTCCAGAAGAATCAACTTGAGACGATAGTGCTACATGTTTAATGGGCAACATTTGGTTAGTTAGTCTGAATAGGAGCAAAAAATAGAAAAGTATTGGAGGTATGGGGGAACCTCTTTAAAAACAAACAACCTTTGATACATTTGGAATACTTGAGACATTCAGAGCTCATTGCTTGTTTGTTTTATGCTTGTCTGTAAAATATATCTCTCGAATTCTCTCCCCAGCCTCACTGACACCACCTTTACAATCTCTCCTAGCCTCCAGTTTTCCCCAAGTTCAATTCATTCATTTCTTCATAGCCTACAGAATTTTCTTTCAAAAACTCAGATCTGACGTAACTTTGCAGTGTAAAGGTTTCTGACGCTTACACATTGTTACAGGGCAAAATTCAGGGTTTTATTCTTTAAAACCCTCGTCCCTGCCTTTCTGTCACTTCACTACCTGTAACATTCCTCCTCTGGTGACTAACCTTCGACACTAGCTCTTACAGATTTTTTGAAAGTTTCACTGTTTCCAACATATAGCATGTCTTTCTGTGATTTAATGTGTGCTTTGTAACCTGGTGATCTGTCATGCTTTTCTCTACCTCCTTAGTTTAATGAACTTCTGTTGATCCTGAAAAAGACTCCTCAAACCTTCATTTCCTATTCAATTGTTCCCTGATTCTCCCATCAAAACAAAAGCTCCATATTTTTTCAGCTCTATTTGAAATTCATCTATCACAAAAAGTATGTTTATTAGAATTGGTCATGTGTACATTTTGGGTACCTCCCTAAACATTGAATTTTTCAAGGGCTTGCCATTGAATGTGTACTCTGGTGCTCACCTGTGCCCATATTAAGAACTTAAATAAATGAAGATGTCTTACCTTTGATTCTCTGCAAAGTAGACCCTAAAGATAGAACTTGTGTGTCAATGAAGTGAGCCTAAGAAGCAAGAGTGAGCAGAGGGAGGAATGTAACAAGGAAGGAGGGAAATTCAGTAACAGTTTGACAGGATGTGGAGTTGGTCACCACTGTGAGAAGTAGGTCAGACACTCTGGAAACTTTGTTAGGCTAATGTGGCAAACGACCTCCAAACTGCCCCTGTGAAAGACAGGAAGACTGGAGGCATTTATCCACTCACTCTCTCAGGAGTCAATCACAAGTTCCCCAATATTAATTTTCCCACACTTCCAGAATGTACCTGCAGGGGAACATTGAACTTGTGTTCTGAATTAGTAGTTTTGAGGGGTCAGCACTGGTTCTTGATTTAAAATGGTAAATATAACCAAATATATTTTCAGTGCAACTAAAAGTAAACCAAAGCTTATATTTAAGACATGGATGTTATTCCCTTCAGTGGAGTTTTCCTTAGTTTTACCTGTCTCTTTTTGTTATCTTCTTCATTACCTCTTCTGTGAATAATGGAATATGTATGACCTTGGCACCCTGTTTGTTTAGCATATTTGCAGGGTACATCATGCAAAATGCCCAAAATGCCAGCTGGATGACTCACAAGCTGAAATCAAGATTGTTGAGAGAAATATCAACAACTTCAGATATGCAGATATCATCACTCTAATGGCAGAAAGTGAAGAGGAACTAAAGAGCCTCTTGATGAAGGTGAAAGAGGAGAATGAAAAAGCTGGCTTAAAACTGAACATTCAAAAAGCAAAGATCATGGCATCTAGTTCCATCACTTCATGGCAAATAGATGAGGAAAATGTGGAAACAGTGACAGATTTTCTTTTCTTGAGCTCCAAACTCACTGTGGATGGTGATGTAGCCATGAAATTAAGAGACATTTGCTCCTTGGGGGAAAAGTTATGACAAGCCTAAACAGTGTATTAAAAAGCCGAGAAATCACTTTGACGACAAAGGTCTATATAGTCAAAGCTATGGTTTTTCCAGGAGCCATGTATGTAGGAGAGAAGTAGACCATAAAGAGAGAAGGCTGAGCACCAAAGAACTGATCCTTTCAAACTGTGGGGCTGGAGAAGATTCTTGAGAGTCCCTTGGACAGCAAGGAGATCAAACCAGTCAATCCAAAAGGAAATAAACCCTAAATATTCATTGGAAGGACTGATGCTGAAGCTCCAATACTTTGGCTACCTGATGTGAAGAGTTGACTCACTGGAAAAGACCCTGATGCTGGGAAACATTGAGGGCAGGAGAAGGGGACAACACAAGATAAGATGGTTGGATGGCATCACTGACTCAATGGCCATGAGTTTGAGCAAACTCCAGGAAATGGTGAAAGACAGGGAAGCCTGGTGTGCTGAAGTTCATGAGGTCATAAAGAGCTGGACACGAGTTAGTGACTGAGCAACAGTGATGAGCTTGACAGTTTAAACATTCTAAGCCTCAGTTTTCTCATAGGTAATGAGGGAATAAGAGTCTGTTTCACAGAATCATTTTCCGCCTATCCATTCATTCATTTATTAATTAAACAAATTTCTACTGAACAACTACTGTGTCCCAGTCACCACTGTATTTCGAGCTTTGGAAACAATGGAGAGTAAGAGCAAAACAAAGTGAAAAGAAAACAAAAATTCAAACTAACAAAAATTGTTTCCCAGTCCTTGTCATAATGGGTCTGATGAAGGAGAGATACTGAACAAAAAACCAATCAAGCAAATACAATATAAAAAATTTTATCCATGCCAGAAAGGAAACATACAATTTCCACAGGGGGTATAATGAGAGTACATCATTTAGACTGGTGTTTACTCAGTGGCTCCACGGACTGGCCGTGACACTGGCTGTCAAATTATGACCTGCCTAAAGAATGCTGGGGAGTTGGTGACATGAAGTGTTGGGGTGGCGTGGAAGGAGAACACTCTAAGCGAAGGCTATGAGGCAGAGGAAAAAGCATGACATAAGCTTAATAATAAGCTGAGGTTGCTCACAACGAAGTGAAAAGGGAGGAGAGTTAGTGCAAAATAAGGCTAGAGGGTAACCAGGGACAAGACACTGGAAGCCATCATGAATGCGATGCAATCAGAGGCCTTCGAAAGGTTTTATGCTGAGAGTATGTGATGTGAAATCCTCATGGAAGATTGCTCTAACTGTTATATATATATTTAGTGCGTGCTGGAAGGCAGGAGGTGTGACACTTAGCACCACTGTGCTATTGAAAGATACTGATGTCATAAAGCAGCCCACATGCTGAGTTTATTTAGAAAACATGGATTTGAATTTGATTACATTCCTCTTTTCTTCTTTTCTCCCATTTTCTGTTCTTCTTTCTTTTCTTCCCTTAATTTTTCTCTATATGCTAATAACTTACTTTTAGCATCTCTGGGAGAAGGCAATGGCAGCCCTCTCCAGTACTCTTGCCTGGAAAAACCCATGGACAGAGGAGCCTGGTAGGCTGCACTCCATGGGGTCGCTAAGAGTCGGACACGACTGAGTGACTTCACTTTCACTTTCACTTTTCACTTTCATGCATTGGAGAAGGAAATGGCAACTCACTCCAGTGTTCTTGCCTGGAGAATCCCAGGGACAGGGGAGCCTGGTGGGCTGCCCTCTTCGGGGTCACACAGAGTTGGACATGACTGAAGCGACTTAGCAACAGCAGCAGCAGCAGAAGAACTTCATTAAGAGAACAAAGTTATGTTATTCATATCCAATGGCCCATCGCACGTTCTCTGTCACATCCCTGGGTGATTTGTGTTGCTGAACAGGCAAAAGAGGATACCGAGCCATTCTGCTCAGGATTTACGGGACAAGGAGAAGGAATCATGGTCTTTGTGGTGTTGTTAGAAGTGAAGGAGCAGAGGTTAGGAATCATTTGGCAGATGAAATTATGTGTGAAGAGAGGTCAAGGGTATTGGGTAAACTAGAAGAGGTGAATTGGAGATGGGAGTAACAGTGATTTACTGAAGAGATTTCTGGATATCAGAACAGCAGACAAGGAACTAACATGTTCATTTCTAAAGAAGCCTAATACAATACTTTCATGATAGAAAAAAGGAAAATGCTAAGAAATTCAGGTAACAAGTATGATGATAATTTTGATATGTTAAACTTGGAACATACGCATATACAATATGAATTTTAATTCTTTTTTGAGTTCTAATTCTCACGGAGAATTGTAATGATGGTGAATTAGAAATATTTTGAAAACTCCCAAACAACAACAACAAAGGAAAACAAAACAAAACAAAACTGTGCTAAGATAACAGCACAAGTCAAGGAAACTCCCAGGCAAAATGTGTACAGGAATAACCATCCTGATTCTTCATGGAAAAAAAAAATTTTCCTTGTGGATAGTATATCTGAGTTTATTAATAATGATGATACCACTTTGCATTTTGTTTCAGCTTCCTTGAGGCACACTATTACACCAATCTGCAAGGTGTGCTCTGATGATTTTGACATAAGTACATTGGTACCATTACCATAATCTAAGTAACACAGAGTTTCATCAGCCCTTGAAGTTTACTTGTGCACCTTTTATAATCCTTTTCTCCCTCCACTCCCATCTCCAAGCAAGCAGTATTTTCTGTCACTATACATTCATTTACATTTCCTAGAATTTAATATGAATGAAGTCATGTAGTACAATTCTGGTTCTTCCATCCAACATAATTATCTGGAGATTCATCGTGTATCATCAGCTGATTCTATTTTATTGCTTAGCAGTAGTGGTAATACATTGGATGAATAGACTGCTCTCCGGGGGCCTCAGCCTGCGATGGTTTGGAGTGGGTTTTGGGTTCCCAGCCAGAGACTGAAACCCAGGTGCTATCTGGTGCTTTCACTGCCGCGATCCCATCTCGGTCTCTGGCTGGAAACCCAAGCCCTGCTCCAAGCCGTTGCAGGCTGAGGCCACCCGAGATCATACCTGGTGCTGAAACCCAGAAATTCGGGAAGTCAAGGTAAACCCCTGGCCTCGCCCAGCCATGGCTTGAGGTCCCTAGGGACTTTCGCTCATGCCTTCTTTCTCTCCATCTCCTCTTTACTTTCTTTTTAAGACCCGCAGGGCATAATCTCTGTCTGCTCCCAGCATCATGGCTCCCCATAACACTGGGGGTGCCAGGGGAAGGGAATTTCTCAGGCCATTCAGATTCAAATAATGCTTGGGTGAGAGCTGATGCTGTCCTCTGGAACATGGTGGAAACGTGATTTCCAGTCGTGCTGGGGCCCACGGCATCTCTGCCCCTCTCTTGCTCTGGCTCTCTCCCTCTCTCTGTTCCATACAGAACCGTCCACCATGTTTCTTTTCCTACCTCACTGGCACAACAAGGCCTCTTTCTTCTAATTTCCCCACCCTTCTGAGGAATGGCTTCCTAGACATCACTCCTAAACCGCGTCCCGACCACTGTCAAACTCAGGGCTGCTGTCAGACAAAATAGTCAGACGATTCCCAGTTCTACCTTAGCTTCCAGGAAGATAAGGCAAAGGATTTTGGGTTCTTCTACTGGCTAGTCTCTCACCTCAATCTATGCCCAGAAATCTACTATGAGAATGCTTCTGCCTCCAGGCCCTCAGGCCTTGAAGACGGTGCCATCTTCCACTTTGCCCAACTCCAATTTCTCCAAGGGTTCCTCTCCAATTTCTCCATGGGTTCCTCTTTGCATCTATGGGACCCCCTTCACTCTAGTCTTGCAGCCTCCACACTGCTATGGACAGTCTATTGGGCTGGCTACCCAGAAGCCCAAATTATAAACTTTGTAGGTGTTCAGTCTCAAGGATAACTCCAGCGTAGGAAGACATATCATAGGCCTAAGCCCTATAGACAAGGGATCCCACCTCAGGAAAGTCCTGGCAACCTGTCTGCATTGGTTCAGAAGCCCTTCTCTAGCCATGCCAGGCTGGGTACCTTGTGTAAGGTCACAAGGAGGACCAGAGACATCTGGCCAGAAATCAATGGTGGAGTAGAAAACACTTGAAACACCCTCAGGTTCAAAGGGAATTTGGTGGATGCCCTGAACCCCTTTGGGTTAGAGCCTCCTGGTAAATATTTCCAGGACACCAGGTTTCATTCTAGGAATGCTCTCTTATTCTTGGGTGCAGGTTACTCAGCACAGGAGGGTCCTCTTTCAAGCCACAAGAAACATCTCTGGAGTATATCTTTAAGAAGTGGAAACTCATTAAAATCGAAGGGTTTAAAAACGGAGCCCTACTGCAACAGGTGCCTAGAGCAGCAATGCCTGGCCTTTGTATACAAAGTTGGGGAATGGAGAAAAATGGCCTGAAAACGGGTCTGTAAATTATAACACCATTCTGCAAATGGATCTTTAGTGCTGCAGAATGGAAGAGTGGAGTGAGATTGTCCATGTTCAGGCTTTCATGGTACTTTACCAAAATCCCGCTCTATATGACTCGTAATTTAAAACCTGAAGAACGAGAAATCTCTTCTGACATTCTGGATGATCCCCTCCTAGGATCTCCTGTCTCTCAGGGGGGAATACCGAGCTCCCCCTGCTCCTCACAGTATTCCTATTTCTCCCAAGCCATCTACTTCTTTTGAGCCACCTTCTCCTCCTGAATCACCTGTTTCTCCTGGTCCCTTTGATCAATCCCAAATTCCATCTCTTTGTTCCTGTCCATTCTCTTTGTTACCCAAAGAAACAGAGACTAGTCCTTCTGGGGTAACTCTCAGTGGAGTCTCCTATCACTCATGACTGGAGAAATTATGCCTTTTTAGGGAAGCGGCGAACAGTGAAGGGACAATCAGAATACACATGCCCTTCTCTTTAACCGTCTTAGTGAAGTGAAAGTGAAAGTCATCCAGTCATGTCTGACTCTTTGTGACCCCATGGACTGAATCCATGGAATTCTCCAGGCCAGAATACTGGAGTGGGTTACCTTTCCATTCTCCAGGGGACCTTCCCAACCCAGTGATCGAACCCAGGTCTCCCACATTGCAGGCGGATTCTTTCCCAGCTGAGCCACAACAGAAGCCCTTACCCCAAGACAAACAGGAATTGGGTCAATTTCCTGAAGACCCTAGTAAGTTTCTTGAAGGGTTTCATGCCCCCCACCTCCCAGCCTTTGATCTATTATTTAACTTGGAAGGATAGGTAGGTAGGTCTATCTACCTGCTATATTCCTGAGAAAAACGGAGAATCTGGACAGTAAGCCACGGATATGCTGACCAGCTTGCCGGAGATGAACCTGAACATTGTGCTACAGGTGGAGATGCTGTCCCAAATCAGGAACACTTTTGGAATTATAATTCCTGGGAGGGAACAGAAACCAGGAAACATATGATTCAACATATATTATAAGGGATGAGAAAAAAGTCTGGTTAAAGGAGGGACCCAGAAAGAAAAGGAAAATCCAGCCTTTACTGGTGGCTTGTGGAGGCATTTAGGAAATATACCAGTATAGATCCCTTCACTTCTGAAGGTCGGTCCCTGCTGGCACCGCACTTTATTAGGCAGTCTGCCCCTGATATTAGGCGGAAACTCCAAAAGTTACAATTTGGCTCACAAACGTCCACACCCCAGCTCCTAGATGTGGCCACTGGGGTGTTAAATGTGCTGTGCTGTGCTGTTCTTAGTTGTTCAGTCGTGTCCGACCCTTTGTGACCCCATGGACTGTAGCCCACCAGGCTCCTCTACCCATGGGGATTCTCCAGGCAAGGATACTGAAGTGTATTGCCATGCCCTCCTCCCAGAAAACTTCTTGACCCAGGAATTGAACTGGGGTCTCCTGCATTGCAGGTAGATTCTTTAGCAGCTGAGCTACAGAGTAGGGTATTAAATAACTGAAAAAAAAACTCAGGAGGAAGAGAGAACCCAACATGAGAGAAGTCAGGCCAGGGCTAATGCACAACTGATAGCTGTTGCTGTCAGCCGTGCTTTGAGACCTCAGGATAGCCTAAGGGGTCCAAGAAAGTCTATCTGTCTGGAGGTAAGACCAACAAGGGAGAGTGCTACAAATGCAAGTTAACTGGCCATAAAGAGCCCCCCTGGGCCATGCCCAGCCTGCAAAGAAACAGGTCATTAAAAGAGGGACTGCCCCAGTTTCAAAGGGAAGGGGGAGGCTCCTGTTCCCAAGATCTCATGCTGCACAACTGAGGCAGACTGAGGTTTCTTGTGGCTCCCACCCAATGAGACATCTATCTGGATCGAGGAGCCCTGGTAGTCCTTGACATGGCAGGTAAGAAAATCGATTTCTTAACTGATATGGGAGCCACTTACTCTGTCTGAATTTCTCATGCTGGACCTCGCTTGTCCAAAATCTGTTCTGTGAATGGTGCTGATGGAAAGCCTCGCACACATTATTTCACCGGACCTCTCAATTGCCACTTTGAGCAGCAATTGATCACACATGGCTTTCTAGTTGTACCTCAGTGTCCCATCCCTCTCCTTGCATGTGTGTTAGTCCCTCAGTCGTGTCTGACTCTTTGTGACCCCACGAACTGTAGCCCTCCAGGCTCCTCTGTCCATGGGATTCTCCAGGGAAGAATTCTGGAGTGGGTTGCCATTTCCTTCTCCAGGGGATCTTCTCAACTCGGGGATGGAACCCAGTCTCCTGCATTGCAAATAGTGGGTAGTTGGCCATTTTTTAAATAGGGGGCATTTCTACAGTAACTTGCTGATGAGGGAACGAATCTCTGGCTCCCTGGGAAATCTGTCTCCTTGGGAGGGACATTTTGAGCTACCTCGGGGACATCCTCTGGTTGGGAGGCCTCCAGGAGCCCCTTATTTCAACTCTGACTAAGACAGACCAGCCAGAAGAGCAAGGTTCTATTCCTGGTCATATTCTACAAGCAGTAGATCCTTTAGTTCGGGACAAAGGAATTCCTGGACAGGCCATAAACACCCACCCTGTAAGAATTAGCCTTAGGCCAGAAATCACCTATCCTAAGAGACTATCCTATAAAATTGGAAGAGAAGAAGGGTTTACAACTCATTGTGGATAAATTCCTAAGGCGTGGCCTCTTGGTGCCTGTGCCAGTGCAACACTCCTGTTCTGCCAGTTGTTAAGCCAAGTGGGAAATCCAGGTTGGTACAAGACCTTAGAGCAGTAAATTATGTGGTGGCCCCTATACATCCCCTCGTGGCCAGTCCTTATAACACATCAACCCAAATCCCTGTGGACACTACATGGCTTCCTGTATTCATCTCAAGGATGCCTTCATCTGCATCCCAGTTCATTCCTCTTCACCAGACCTGTTTGCCTTCAAGTAGACTCATCCTCACTCAGGCCAAATGCAGCAATATGCCTGGAGAGGGTTGTCGCAGGGGTTTTGGGACAGCCCACACCTGTTCGCCAGGCCCTAGGAAAGGAACTAAGGGAAATACACCTAAAAGAAGGTGCTATTCCACAGTACATAGATGTTATTTTAACATGTAGACCCTCCATGGCCTCAGATCAAAATACGACTGAAGTCCTTAATTTTCTTGGGGCTTGTAGTTACAGAGTCTCTCAGAAAAAGGCACAAATCTCAAAGCAGCAAGTTAAGTATCTGGGATATATTATAAACCCTGGAAGTAGACAGTTATTTTGAGATAGAAAACTAGCTATATCAGGCCTGAGCACTCCAAAGATGAAGAAAGATTTCCATGCCTTTTAGGGCCTGGCAGGAGTTTGTAGAATTTGGATTCCAGGATTCAGACATATGGCTAAGCCCCTTTATCAATCCACTAAAGGCCCAGATAGAGAAGCATTACTTTGGAACGGGGAACGTAGAAAGGCTTTTAATGATATAAAGCAGGTCCTCACTGGAGCCCCTGCTCTCGGTCTTCCCAACTTGAAAAGTCTGCTCCTCTTACACATGGCTGAAAAGCAGGGTACAGCCTTGGGAGTCCTCATACAGAAGCTAGCGGAAGTTCCTCAGCCTATAGGATACGTTTCCAAGCAAATAGACTCTGTGGGCCAAGGTTGGCCCAGCTGCCTCTGGGCAGTAGCTCCCACAGCTTTATTGGTGGAAGAAGCTAATAAGCTTACCTTTGGAGAGCCATTGAAGTAGCCACACCCCTCATCAAGCACAAGGGATTCTAGAAATAACAGACCACCATTGGCTAACTGGAAGTCTCCTGATAGCAAGACTACAGATTTCCATCAGTGTACCTATTATTGGGCATTTGGGTTGATTCCAAGCTTTATCTCTTACCAATAAAGCCTCTGTGAACTTGGTGTACAGTCTTACTATAGACATACGTTTTCATTGCTCTTGGGTGAACACAAGAATGGGATGGCCAGATAACATGGTAGGTATATAAGTGTTAGTCCCTCCACCGTGTCCAACTCTTTGGGACTCCATGGACTGCAGCCGAACAGGCTCCTCTGTCCATGGGATTTCCCAGGCAAGGATACTGGAGTGGGTTGCCATTCTCTTCTCCAGGGGATCTTCCCCACCCAGGGGTCAAAGCTGGTGTATACTTAACTTGAAGCAAACCTTCAAAATATTTCCCCGAATGATTGTTATCATTTTACCTTCCCACCAAAAGTTTAACAAAAATTACAGAGGTTGGCATTGCCTTACATAAGCTTAACAACAACGCTGAAAGCAAAGTTCAGCATTCCTTTCCCCATTATACAGAAAGAAAGCAAAGTTAAGGGATGTTAAATAAACCACTTGTGATCAGAGTAGCTGAAAGGAAGACTAGGAATTCAAACCTGTACCTGACAGTGCCAGAAGGTTTTTTCTCAGAATGCCTGGGGGAAGTTTTTGTTTTTAATAAACTAAGGACAAGGAGGAGAAGGGGACAACAGAGGATGAGATGTCTGGATGGCATCATGGACTCGATGGACGTGAGTCTGAGTGAACTCCGGGAGTTGGTGATGGACAGGGAGGCCTGGTGTGCTGCGATTCATGGGGTCGCAAAGAGTCGGACACGACTGAGCTACTGAACTGAACTGAAGGACAAGCTCTTGCTTTAAATAAGTGTGGTTCTCATCCACTGAGTTGCTAGCTCCTGCTTGACTTGGATAAATGGAGAGAATGGAAAATTATTTTGGTTCAAGTGATGGCTCATTGGCCAGACAAGGTCAAGGTATAGCTTTATATGGTTGACTGGAATTCAAACTCGTGACCTGCCGTCAGTTGAAGAGATATATAAGAACCTCTGATAAACGAACAATCTTATTAATTTAAGAAGGCAGTTCCAATTCAAATGAAGTGCTACTTAAATCAGAAACCATAGCCATGCTTTCGTTGGTTTAATGCCTTTTTCTTTTTAATGTTGATTGTGTTTCAAAGAACAAATAAAGATGCAAGGACTGGAAAGAAAAAAAAAAGAAAGAAAGAAATATAAAACCAGCTGGGAAACAAAGAAAAAAAGGACAAAGCACCTGGAGGAGATTAATGGACGGAAGTACATTCTCTTTGTTTCCATTTTTAATAAGACAAATGCATTATGTAAAATTTTAAATGTGAGAACCGTACATAGACGTATGAAACAACCTGCAAGAGGTTCTTGTGGTTTTTGATGCTACTGTTGGCAGTGTTTCTTCCACTACTGACGGGCACTTTGGTTTCCGTAATGGTTACTCTCAGCGCAAGCCTCTGCAGTAACCCAATATCCAGGATAAACAATGATGAAGTCACTGCTTCTGCCTTGGGGACATAACATTTTAGAACTGAGATTAAAACAAATGGAAAACTCTACTCTTTTCTTTTTCTGGAAGAATCAGGCATGAGTGTGGTCTGTATTTAGAAGGAGTTAGTGAGTGAAGGTCTAAAAACTCAAGCCCAGAATCATATTTCTCAAAGACTTTCATTCCTCACCATCTGCTGTCATCAATGACAATAGTTTCTTAACTAAATTAGCAAATACAAATATAAGACATGGACTTAAATTTAGTTTTCAGACAAAATAATAAAATAATAAAAAAATAATTTTAGTATGATAGTGTCCCATCCAGTATTTGGGATACACTTACACTTAAAAAAAAAAAAAATGGACTTCCCAAGTGATGCTAGCGGTAAAGAACCTGCATGCCAATGCAGGAGATGTAAGAGACCAGGGGTTTGATCCCTGAGTCAGGAAGATCCCCTGGAGGAGGGTATGTCAATCCACTCCAGTATTATTGCCTAGAGAACCCCACGGACACAGGAGCCTGGTAGGCTACAGTCCATAGTGTCACATAGAGTTGGACACGACTGAAGCGACTTAGCATACATGCGTTCTAAAATTATTGGTATTTTTTTCCAAAATTCAAAATTAATAGATTGTCCTGTATTTTTATTTGGCAACTCTGTTGCTAACAGAACTTCCCTCCTCTTTTACTCTGACTTCCCTCACTGCAGTGTCAGAAAAATGGGATAGCAAAATTTACTGAAGAAGTGACATATCTAGGTTAACAAGAGTCTTTAATGATGGAAACACTTCTGTGCTTTCTTTCACTGCAAAAACAGTGAATTGTAGTGTCATCTATTCATATGACATAATATCAATACTTAACACGATAATCTCAATAAATACCTGAAAAGTCATTTTGTGAAATTTAACACACTCATTCTTCATAAAGACACGGAAATAATACCAATGAAAGGTCAGTATTCAACATAATAAATAATCTAATATTTAGTAACTAACATTCTTGACCTCTTTCTGTGTGTCATGGCAGTAAGGGAGATACACAGAAAGTATTAGATTTTAACTTATTTAAAAACTTACCTCACAATTAAGGTGTTAAATATTATCTTACTTAATCCTCACAACAATGAGAAACAAAACCCTATGAGGCAGAAAAAATAATTATTATTCCCATAATCATTTTTCATGGGAAGACTCAAAGAGAGAAGTTAGGCAATTTGTCTCAAAGCACACAGCTGTAATTTATGAAGCGAGGCAGTCCAACCTCAGAGCCCGTACTCCATACACTACACTGCCATTCTTCACAGCAGCAGTAATAAATGTGCATTGTTTAGGAATAAGGCAAATAGAAGATATTCGTTATATCTTCCACTATTAAAAGCAGCTGAATGGCTAGATATATGTCTTGTGTTTTATTAAAAGGCAATGCTTGTAACATCTCAGTTCTTCCCAGATAAATATACGACTAGAATTCACTCAGATTTCAAATCATGTTTTTGAGGAAGTTGGCAAAATATTCTAAGATTAATCTGTAAGGGTGCATTAGAAAATATATTTGAGGGAGTTTCCCAGGGGCCTAGTGGTTAGGACTTAATTCCGGGCCTTCACTGTCGAGGCCCAGAGTTCAATCCCTGGTCAGAGTATTGAGATCCCACAGGCCCATGTGGCACAGAGTGGCCAAAAAAAAAAAAAAAAGAAAGAAAGAAAAAAGTTGTTGGGTAAAGGGGAATAAGTAGAGAGAGTTTGATCTACAAAACAGATACAATAAAAAGAGTAAATATTATAAAGATACCAATTTTTCCCAAATTAATCTTTAAGTTTAATACATTTTCAGTAAACTGCAAACAGGTTTGTGTGCATGTAAAGATATGTTTAAGCCAATGTTAAAATTATGTGACTGGGATTAGTGGTGGCTCAGTCAGTAAAGAATCCACCTGCAATGCGGGAGACCTGAGTTCGATTGCTGGGTTGGGAAGATCCCCTGGAGAAAGGCTTGGCAACCCACTCCAGTATTCTTGCCTGGAGAATTCCCATGGACAGAGGAGCCCTGTGGGCTACAGTCCATGGGTGTTGCAAAGAATTGGACATAACTGAGCAACTAGGCACAGCACAGCACAAAATTATATGACTGGGATTAGTTAATGAAATATCTTTCACTTCATTCAATAATTTTGCCTATCTAAAATATAAGAGCTTACTCTTTTCAAAAAATGTAACTAGCCACCACTACATCATTCTACCTATCTTAATATTGTCAAATACCCACTTAATGTTCAAATTTTCAATTATTTCATAAATGGAATAATTATTTTACAGTTCCTTTTATTGACTCAGGGTTCAAAGAAGACCCATGCATTGCAATTGGCATAAAGTCTATATATTTCTTCCTACCTCTCAGTCTACTGCTTTTCTCTTTGCAATTTAATTGTAGGAGAAGTCAGGATGTTTGTCGTATACACTTCTTACAGTGTACGCTGTGTCTCATAGTTTACATCCTCCTCTGCCTTCTGTTTTTCCTGAAAACTGTTAGTTATATGTAGAGACTTCATAAAACTCAAGTACCATTGTATTTTAGTTTGCTTTTTGACCAGACACTTACATAGCATTCTTCTACATAATGCCTCTATCTTTGAAATATTAGCAGTCATTGTTCATTAATGAGTAGATCATTAATAAAGATGAGATTAAAAAATGGTTATACTCTAATGTTATGATAATAATTCTTCTACATTATTTGTTAGAATCCTTCTATAAGAAGAAACATTTCTTCACTTGCTATTTAATTATCCAGAGTACAGTTGAAAAGGCAGGAAAAATGCTGATTATTTTAGCTAATATACATTTGATAAATAGTAACAAAGTGAAAAACTCATTCTCTCGGATGTGAAGATTTATTTTTACGTATAATAATAAATACAGTCTGGTATTGGCACAGACATACAGGGGCAAAGCAACAGAATGACTTAGGTCCACAATAAATATTTATCAAACTTTTGAAATTCTTTATTGAATTAACTGGCAACCAGATGAAGAATCAGAGCATTATCAGCAATCTAGAAACCTCTATCTTGGTTCCTTTCGATTACTACTCTTTCTGAAAGCCAAGCACTATTCTGATGTCTAAGAGCTGCCTGTATTATACTTCAAATAAATGGAATCATACGGTAAGTACTCCATAGTATTTGGCTTCTTTTGTTCAATATTATATTTGTGAAATCCAATCATGTCATTGTATCCAGTTATAAATCATTTGTTCTTATAGTCTATATAATCTACCATTTTCCTAAGCACTGTTCCAATGCTGAGCATAGAGCAGATTAAAAAAATTGTGTCTCTGCTTTACTGGAGCTTACATTCTGGTGAATAAAATCTGTGAAGACACATATATATATATGCTGTTTAGTCGATTCATTTGTGTCTGACTCTGTGCAACCCTATAGACTGCAGCCTGCCAGACCCCTCTGTCCATGGGATTCTGTAGGCAAGAATACTAGAGGGGGTTGCCATGCCCTCCTCCAGGGGATCTTCCCAACCCAGGGATCAAATCTGGGTTTCCTGCTTTGCAGGCATATTTGTTACCAATGAACTACCAGGGAAGTCCATATATATATATTTTATATTTATATATAAGAGCTGCATATATGCAATGGTTGGGATATTGAATTCATGGGGCTGAGATAATTTGTTTCCATTTGGAAAACAAAAATAGAACTCTGTTTTATGTCATACACACAAAAATAATTCAAAGATATTTAAAGCCAAATCTTTTATAAGAATAAATATTAATTTATTAATTATGAATATTTATTAAACATTTACTTATACCAAACACTTTTCTAGGTATTAGGGATACATTAATAAAAATAACATACAAAAATCCCAGCTCTTATGAAGCATGCATTTAATGTGGTGAGACAGACAATAAAAACATAAACAAATAAATTATATATTAGAAAATTATAAGTGCTCTGGAGAAAAGCAAAGCCAGTGGGAGTAGGGAGTGGGTAAAGAGTGCCTGTAGAGAAAGGGATAGGATTCTAGTTCTCGATAGGATAGTAAGGAATATAGCAGAAAATTCTTTATAAGCTTAGAGTAGGAAGGATTTATGAAATAAGACTTAAAAAACCTGAATCAGAAAAGAAATGTTTGATTAATCTGACTACAGTAGAGGAGCAATGTTTATGCATTAAAAGCACAATAAAATTAAAAAGAAAATGAGAAGATATTTGCAATCCATATACTCACCCCAAGGACTAATATCCAGAATAGAATCAAAAGAAATTCTACAAATTAATATGAAAAATCTGACCAACTACCTGGAAAAATATCGACAAAGTATATAAATATGCAATTCACAGGAGAAGAAACCCAAATTATGACTAAATCTTTGGGGGGAAAAGTGCTGAACGTCAAGGAAAATGTGAATTCAATTTACAATGATTTTTAATAGTACAGTAAGTCCAAACACGTTCCATTCCTAAAGCACGCTTGTACGTTCAATTTGCTTTTAAGTCCAACAAAGTTAGCCTAGGAAACAGCTAACACAATCAGATGCATTGTTCTATACTGCAATAGGTTTATAATACTTTTCAGACAAATAATACATTAAAAAAACCCACAAAAATAAAGAGCATTCTTGATCTTATAGTACAGCACCTTGAAAAGCACAGTAGTACAGTCCATTCTAAAGGAGATCAGCCCTGGGTGTTCTTTGGAGGGAACGATGCTAAAGCTGAAACTCCAGTACTTTGGCCACCTCATGCGAAAAGCTGACTCATTGGAAAAGACTCTGATGCTGGGAGGGATTGGGGGCAGGAGAAGGGGATGACAGAGAATGAGATGGTTGGATGGCATCACTGACTCAATGGACCTGAGTTTGAGTGAACTCCGGGAGATGGTGATGGACAGGGAGGCCTGGCGTGCTGCAATTCATGGGGTCGAAAAGAGTCAGACACGACTGAGCAACCGAACTGAACTGAACTGACAGTAGTAGAGCTGGCACACAGGGGCTGGTATCAAGTGAACAGCCAAGAAGAGCTTCTGACTGGAGGAGGCAGTGGAAGTGGGAGACATTAGAGCTGAAGGGTTGTCAGCAATGGGAGATGGAGACTGAGCTGCAATTTCATTCATGCCTCATGTTAACTGCACAGGTTCTGGTTCCTTGCTGGATTCAATTCTGTCTTTAGTTCAGTTCAGTTCAGTCGTTCAGTCGTGTCCGACTCTTCTCGACCCCATGGACTGCAGCATGCCAGGCTTCCCTGTCCATCACCAACTCCCGGAGTTTACCAAACTGATGTCTATGGAGTCGGTGATGCCATCCAACCATCTCATCCTCTGTCGTCCCCTTCTCCTTCTGCCTTCAATCTTTCCCAGCATCAGGGTCTTTTCAAATGAATCAGCTCTTCACATCAGGTTGCAAACATGATCCAGTGATGTTTAGGTAGTAGCTCTTTTTTTTTTTTTTTTCTTTTTATAGATGACATAGTAGCCCTGGATTGCATTCTGAACGGCTGATGCAACCTTCATGTATCAGATCCTATACCTCAAGACCTCACAGTGCCTTTTCAAATAAAGAACATTCCCTTGCCATTTCCTGCATCATGAATCTCTTTGGTTCTTCAGTTTTATCTTCTTCCTCTTGTCTCTCTTTGTCCTTTCTCTGGACTTTCAATTCCATTGGGTCCTTGTAAGTAAGCTCCTTGTGTTGCACGGCAAGGAGTTCAAGAAGTTGCCCTCTTGCAGACTTAGGTCCAGCTTCTCACTGAGGGTCACTAAGTCGCTGAAGACCTCTTTGGACTCCTCAGTAAATGTAAGCCTTTGCCTCCAAGTTTTGAGATCTTAGAAGATTAAAAAAAGAAAAATAATAATAAGGTGGGAGAACGTGAACTGAGGAAACTTGAAATGCCACCCAGCCAAGTTGTTGTCTAATTACTTAAGAAAAAGAAATCCAATTTTTCGATGATCCAGGACCCTTGTTTCCTATTTGCCTTCTTGATGCTCATTTCAACTCAATACTTACTGACAGCCCATCAGAAGTGATGTAATTCAAATTTGTTAAAAATGGTTGCTCCTTAAAACTGATGTAAAAATGAATCATTGTGTATGTAACAGATATGTGATGGGTGGCTGAAAAAGCTCAGTAGGGATCTAAAGGTCCCTGGTTCAATCCCAGATTTCGGCAACTGTTTCTGACCCTTTGGCTTCCTTGATAGCTCAATTGATAAAGAATCTGCCTGCAATACAGGAAACCCCCTGACCCAGATTCCTTGGTCAGGAGGATCTGTTGAGAAGGGATAGTCTACACACTCCAGTGTTCTTGGGCTTCCCTTGTGGCTCAGCTGGTAAAGAATCCGCCTGCAATGCGGGAGACCTGGGTTCAATCCTTGGGTTGGGAAGATTCCCTGGAGAAAGGAAAGGCTACCCACTCCAGTATTCTGACCTGGAGAATTCCATGGACTCTATAGTCCATGGGGTCACAAAGAGTCGGACATGACTAAACGACTTTCACTTTCACTTTCTGTATGTGATGTCAAAGTGAGCTTTCGAAAATCCAGATCGGATCACTACACCCCCATGTGCATTCTGAATTCCAGTTTTAATAACCGATGTGCTCTTCTGCAAACAGAAGATACCCTTGTAATGAATACAATCTGCTCCCTCTACATGTTTTATTCAACAAATATTTATTGAGCACGTATAATGTTATATGAGCACCTAGGTTCCAGGCACTAAGGTTTTATGTATGAATAAAAAATAAAGTTTCTATTTTTATGGAGCTTAAATTTGAGTGAAAGAAAATAGACAATAAGCTGAAAAAATATATAATATGTTAATATATTCAGTGTTCTGAAGGCTTTTTTTTAAAGGATCAGGGTACATGGTGATGGAAAAATGATATTTTAGGTATTTTGGTTAAAAAGAGTTTCAGATAAGAAATTTGAGTAAAGACTCAAGGGAAATAACAAGTAAGTCGTGGTTATCAAAAAATTCGTACTCTATATTTGTTAACAACAGAATTAAAACAGAAGATTATGATAGTTTAAGGTCTAATATATGGGGAGGAGGGAGATTCTAGCCACTAAATGAGAATAATGTTTCAAATAGATTATATCAAAGAATATATTTCTTTGAGGTAAAGAAAATGATGCAATTTTTTTTAAAAATACTGCACCCTGTCTTGCTAGTTGCATTATCAGTTCTGTAAACCTTGAACCACAGAAACATTTAACTTCTGAAATTCAATATGGTACATTTTATTCTTATAAAAATTTTTGTTATAGAAAATGAAAGTGTCTGATACTTGATTGAAGGCATCCATATGATTCACCCATTTTTACCTAAGATAGCTCTTAGATTTCTCTCTGCTCCATGTATTATCATTTCTCATAGTCCTTTCCTCAAATCAAGATACTGAAAGCAGGATTACCAAGGCACCTGTGGACACTTGAAAAACTCTTTAAAAAGAATTTCCCAACTATGAATTGAGTGAAAAAATGTGATAAATGTACCTGAACTTTCCTGGGGACATTTAAAAAGCCGGCGGTAATTTGAGGGTTTGTTGTCACAATTTTCCAGGTGGCCCAACCCGCCTTTCCAATAACTCCACTTTCTCAGGGGCTGAGCACAGGCTGACCTAACCACAAGCGTGACCCCCACTCTCAGCGCCAGGAGCTCTCTCTCAACCTCCTACCCAACCACCTAAACACACAGTCCACTCTGAAATCACTCTGTCTTCTGAGTTTCTAAAATGTACTGGATGTACTAACACCAAGCATAACTCATCCCATGAGCTCTCTTTGTGGGACATGTGGGCAACTGAAAGAGAACTGATACCAGTACAGTCGTATCTGGTATGAAAAGTATGCTTAAAAACAAAGCACAGGAGGAATTTTTAAAGGCATCCCAATTACATATTAAATGTGTAAAACAGCCACAGAATACTGGGGAAATAAAATGGCAAATTTTACCATTTGGAGATCCATTCATTTTTAAAATTCATTCATTCACTTATTATGCATTCGACAAATACTTCATGAACATTTACTGTCCAGTGCCGAGAATTAAACAGTCGTTTCATAATATAATCACTTGTCCTTGAAGAGCTAGAAGGTCACATAAACATATGAATTATTACGATACAGTTTGGTGAGTGCTTTGTTATAGGTTTATGCAGTCAACTCAGACTGTGGAGAGTGAGGCCCAAAGCCCACTCTGTGTTGGGGAGGAGAGAATGTCAAAGAAAGCTGCTCAGAAACACTTTTTTGTCTTTGAATTTGAATAATCATTCTAGTAATTTAGTGTATCAAAACCTAGAATATTTCTTCACCAAAAATAGTGCATAGATTAACAATTTCCTATTATTTGTACGTGCATCTACGCCTTTTCTTTAACTTTGTCATCAGTTACACCAAAATGATGGTGGTCACCACTTTTCCAGCCATTCCCAGAAATGCTTACCTCCTCCTCCCCTCTCTTGGTCAGTGGTTTTTCCAGAAATAGATGATGACATGATCTCAACTGTTTAACCATACATGAAACGATGGGGCCATTCCTGGAAATCCTGCATTCAGGGGCTGACATGTGATCTGAAGCTTGAACAGGCAAAGATTCCACTTGTTCCGCTTGTACCTCTGAAAATTATCTTTCAAAGCAGAGGCATTAGTCTCTGGAGAGAACTTGACCATACTTCTACAGTGGAGAAACATTTCAGCTAGTTCATAGGGTACAGTTGCTTTCTGCAGCGATTTCCTTTTGAAGAGCAGATGAGCGTCAATAAAGGCTCATTCATGCTGAACTTTCAGTAATCTACTCATAAGGAACTTTAATGTAATTTGTTTTTACATAATGCAGGCTCATAAAATGCATCACTTTTCTTACTCAGTTCATAGTTGGAAGATTTATCATTAAGAGGTTTTATTGAAGGCCAGACCCTTCAAAAAAATATGAACAGTTTCTTTCTCATTCTAGCAAAATCCTCCTGTTAAAGAAGTGAAGTGCTTCAAACACCCTAGTAATGGTACAGTAAATTACATTTTCTCATTTGGAACATTGTAATAGATTTCTCTACAGAGTGATTTATCATGCAATAATTAGGAACCCAAGGGAATTAGATGACCATTTTAAATTTTATCAGCTTGTTTCAATAAACTGTTAATGTGACCCTAATGTTTGGGAAGCACTTTAATATAATCAGATTTTGGTCGTTCAATCTACAGACATTAATGGCCACCTCATTAATCATAGCATTCTCACTGAGACCTTGGAGGCTGAACTAAGTTCAGTGGACCAATTCTTACAATAATAAAAACAGGCAATTTTTGATAGGGAAACAGTCTCACTTTAGCTACAAAATGCATTTTGTTGTTTCTGAGGGACTGACAGAGGTGACTGGAAGCTCTAAAAGTCTACAGAACAGCAATTAAAAACCCTTTAGGTTTAATTCCTGAATTGATCGATTAAATCAAGATCTCATATAATTATTACCTGTAATGATTTTCTATTATTTTAAAAGTATCAAACTATACAGCAAGACCTAAAATAGGCCAGACAACAAATACTTAATAAACGCCTGTCTCCCAAACCTGGGTAGCATCTGATGGCTTGTGCAAATACTGTAGTGCTGAAACATTCCTTCAATTTTTAAAACCCTGTAGTTAATTCCTCAGTGGTCTTTCAGGAGGGAAATGAAAAAGGTACTACAGGTGATTTATAAGATTTCAGGAAATTGTGTGTAAATGTAGGGGTCAATTTCAGTACTCTTGAGTTTTTATTGTGATAATAGACACTCTCTCAGTCTCTCAAATGTCTATAGAACTGAGACAAGAATTATTTTAAAACCACAATATCACTATAGTTTTCTGCTTCAGTTACTATTATAAAACACCTTGGTATTATATGTCATGACTGGAAAAAAGGACTTAGTACCATCTGTTTCTAAAATTATGGTTTTGTTTTATTAATTTTTCTTGTTAAACTTAATAGAACATGATCTTATTGGAAACAGTTTATAAAGCTATATAGTTAGCTGAAAACAGAAATATCAGATGTTTTTAAGTCAGGTTAAAATGCCCTGTGCTTTACAAGAATTTCATTTTTGGTTTCAAGGAAATCTCATCATTAAGTGTGTGGTTTGTACTCTGGGTTTTATATTACCCACAAAGATTAAACTACAGAAAACAGTCTTAAAAAATCAAATATAAAAATTCATAAAAATGAAACCAAATGTATCTACTCAAAGCAGAAAATTTTTTGAAATGTAATGTGGCTAAATCACTATTCATATTTTTTAGGTTCTCAACTTTTTCTTTACTTAAAAATACATCATTTTGAGTAAAGACTCTTGGGTAAATAAGTTTAACTTTATTCTACTGTACAGGGGTATAAGACCTCTGAAAAGGTCCAGTACAATATGCCTTCTCAAGGTAATTATGAATTTCATAGTATAATTTCATTGCACCTTCAGTCATCAAATTCTTGTTAAGTATCTTATATCTTATAGGTGCTATGTCTCTTAGACTCTGGATTCTGAAATTTTATGTGTTAGGTTAAGTGCATGTTTTGTGCATAATAATACTTTGATGTTGTAAAGAAATGATATCTATTATACTTTGCTAAGCATTCACCAGGCACTCTTGTTAAATGGATATATTACTAGAATAACAAACAACAACCCTGCTTGTTAACAGTAACAAATAACATTTTAGAGACTGTGAACTATGTAATTCTCGATATAAACAAAAGCCCTTCATTGGAGAACTCCCTGTTTTCAAGCAGACCACTTGCAGGGAAAAATTATGCTGTGAAAGCAAAGATAAAGGTGATTTCATTTTCAGATATGTCACACAGTTTTGTTGTTGTTGTTGTTGTTGTGTAGTCACTCATTCGTGTTGGACCCTTTGAGACCTCATGGATGCAGCATGACAGGCTTCTCTGTCCTTCACCATCTCCCAGAGTTTGCTCAAACTCACGTATGTTGAGTTGGTGATGCCATCCAACCATCTCATCCTCTGTCGTCCCCTTCTCCTCCCACCCTCAATCTTTCCCAGCATCGGGGTCTTTTCTAATGTGTCAGTGGTTTGCATCAGGTGGCCAAAGTATTGGAGCTTCAGCTTCAGCATCAATCCTTCCAACGAATATTCAGGATTGATTTCCTTTAGGATTGGCTGGTTTGATCTCCTTGCAGTCCAAGGGACTCTCAAGAGTCTTCTCTACCACTACACTTCAAAAGCATCAATTCTTTGGCACTCAGCTTTCTGTATGGTCCAACTCTCACATCCATTCATGTCTACTGGAAAAACCATAACTTTGAGTATATGGACCTTTGTGGGTAAAGTAGTGTCTGTGCTTTTTAATATGCTGTCTATGTTTGTCATAGCTTTTCTGCCAAGGATTTTAAATATATTATGCCATTCCTTTCTGGTCTGCAAAATTTCTGCTAAAAAATAAACTCATCATGTTATAAATTATTCATAGTTCCTTTGCACATAATATAACTAGCTCCTTTCTCTTGCTGCATTTAATATTGTCTCTTTATCTTTAAATTTTTGATATTTTAGTCATAAAGTGTCTTAGTGTGGAAACTTCCCCAGTGGCTCAGGGGTAAAGAATCTGCCTACAATGCAGGAGCCACAGGAGATGCAGGTTAGATCCCTGGGGCAAGGAAGAGTCTCTGGAGGAGAGCAAGGCAACCCACTCCAGTATTCTTGCCTGGAGAATATTACGGACAAAGGAGTGCGTGAGCTACAGTCTACAGAGTCACAAAGGCTCGGACATGACTGAAATGTCTTCTCATCACGTCTTAGTGTAGACCTCCTCAGGTTCCTCTTGTTTTGTGCTTTCTATGCCCCTGGAGCTATCTATTTCCTTCTCTAATTTAGGAAAGTTGTCAGGTATTATTTCTTCAAATAAGTTCTCTGCCCCTTCTTTCTTGTCCTTCTGAGATCCTTATAATTCATTATTAGCTTGCTTAATGTCTTAGAAATTTCCTAAACTATCCTCATTTTCAAATATTTAGAAAATTTTTTTTTTCTATTCAGCTTGGGTGATTTCCACTACTCTGTCTTCCAGATCACTGATTCCTTTTTTTCTATTTCATTTGATCTACTATTTATTCCTTCTAGTTTTTTTTTATTATTTTGGTTATTATATTCTTCAGCTGTTATATTTTCTAGTCCTTTGTTGAATTCTCACTGTGTTCATCCACTCTACTCTTGAGCTTGGCAATCTTTATGATCATTGCCTTGGATTCTTTATTAGGTATTTGTTACTGCCACTTTTTTGAGTTCCTTTCCTGAGATTATCTCCTATTACTTCATTTGAAATTTATTCCTCTCCATCCTAATTTTAACCTGTTCTCTGTGTTAATTTCTGTGTGTTAGGTAAGTTGTTTTCATTTTCTGAAATTGGAGAAGGTGCCCTATTAGGCACAGCAGTACACTCGCCTCTGGTCACCAGAGCTATTCTATGTGGGCTCCATCTGCAGTTCTGGTTTTGTGGGACCAGTTACTGTGGCTGCACAGATAAGGTGGGCTGCTTTTCAGTCTCGTTGGCTGCAATGCTGTGCCTGACGCAGTGGCTATCGGTCAGCGGGAGGGTGGGCTCATCTTCCTATGCAATTGGCTCTTTAGCCTGTGGGGGCTTAGGGCTTGTGCCAGCTTGCAGTAGGCAGGGTCAAGTCCCCACCCATATGCCATAGAATTTTTATTGGGCAGCATTTTTCTGATTATTCCTCCAGCTTTCAATTTTTTTTTTCCTTTAAGCACGGATTTTTTTTCCCCCAAAGAAGTATTTATATATTAAGCTAATAAAATGTTTATTTTTGAGAGCTTAGAGACTCTACAGTCAACCTCTCTTCTCTCAGAGACTCCTTGGAATTCTACCTTGTGGCTGAAAACCACCGTTTAGATTCTTTCATTCTTTAGGATCAAAAACGTAATGTATACTCCTCCATGCTTTAGGAAGGTATTTACAGACCTTGTTTCATATGGTGTATTTTTTCAACTGTGACAGAACTTTCTATGAATGATGGTGGAAGTTACATATATGAAGTGAGTGGAAAATTAATCTCAGCTGACACCAAAATTTTTCTTGGAAGATAAGTGCCTTGGTTTAGAAATATACTTTGAGAAACCTTTTAGAGTGGCATCTGAGACCCTCAAGTCATGAGCTTTGAAGATCAGCTTTAAAATGATAATTAAACTGCTCTGCCAAACAAATGTTTAGGATGTAGAGGGCTGGAAAGGAATGAAGAGAAAGGAGCTGGTGAGAGAAGAGGCAATGGAAGTCAAACAAGACAGTGGGGGACATACATTTTTTAAGTTTTTAATTTTATATTAGAGTGTAGCAGATTAACAATGTTGTGATACTTTCAGGTGAACAGTGAAGGGACTCAGCCATGCATATACATGTATCCATTCTCCCCCAAACTCTCCTCCCATCCAGGCTGCTACATAACATTGAGCAGAGTTCCATATGCTCTACAGTAGATCCTTGTTGGTTATCCATTTTAAATATAGCAATGTGTACATGTCCATCCCAAGGGACATATTTTTAAAAGCCAAAATGTATACCATACTCCATTAAAATTTCAATTATATGTTTGTATGAGTCTCCTACTTTATGGACCATCAGTTTCTGTTACAGATGCTCTGAGGCTTTATCTAATTTATTTCTAATCCACATAACAATCCCATAATGTACACTGTATTCCCACTTGACTAATAAGGATAAGTAAGACCAGGATTCTCCATTTACATATACATTCTGTTTGACAATAACTTATTGATCACTTACTAGCTGACACATACCCTGTGGGGGTATGGTAGAAAACAATGGAAGTTAAAGTTTCTGGTCTCAGTTAGTTTACGTTTATCTGCATTATGCCTGTGATGAAAGATTCAATTCTAAGTTAAACTACTTAATAGTCACAGGAATTGCATACTGTGTAATAGCTGAAAAGACTAATCATTTTTGTTATGTAAAAGTTAAAGCCCAAAGGATTTTTTAAAGAAAATACAGTTCTAATAAGTCAAACTCTTTAAACAAGGCTACATTGAAGAAGTTAACAATCTTGGCTTTTCTACTTCTTTATGTCTTATAATAGGCCCAAGGTGGGTGGATAACCTACTACAACTGCATACCTTCCCATGTGTTATTGATTACTTCAGGCACCTTTCATAGCCGCTCACAGGACTTGGAACAGTGCTTTGAATTTAAAATGTCTTCTTCTGTGCTTGATGTGCCTAATTATGTCAGCACCAGCTGGAAGGAGATATTGACAAGAGAGTACAACACGGCTATGTTCCCTACATAATTCAAATTCAGTGGCAGACTTCCACTTCCATCTCCCCTCTACCTCCATCAGAATAAAGTGGCACAAGCCCACTGCTTCATATTTAAATGCACAAAAGAAAGGGCATGCAAAGACAGATTTTACTGTGCTTTCAATACTTCAACATCAAAGGTCGTGAATATCGAAATTATCATCAACAGTTAAATTACTTAATTGTCACAGGAAATGCATACTGTGTAATAGCTGAAAAGACTAATCATTTTCATTATGTAAAAGTTAAAGCCCAAAGGATTTTTTTAAAAGAATTCTATATCCTTAAACTTCTATAATATGAACAATAATAAGAATATTATTTTAAAATAAAGCTATGCTAATTATTTTAATATTGCTATATGAAATTAGCATAAATCCCTAATGCATTATATCTATACAAGTGCTCAAAATATGAACTGTTTATGGAAATAAACTCATACATTTCCCCCTATAGATTAGGCATGGAAAACAAACAAAAAATCTTGCTATAGAATGTAAAAGATTGTCCAGTATTAAAATCCTATAAAGGCATTTTTTCATTATTGAATGTTGCTGCACTAGTAAACTACATTAATATGGTACATATTTTAAGTCCCAAAGTTAACAATTTTTTCTGTTATTTTGGTTCTTATATAGGTTCTTTTGTTTGGAAGGAACAAGTATTCATTCAGGTTACCTCCTACAGGGAATCTTATAAAAATAAGGGAAACAGGAATCTTAGCCAATCCTCAAGGAAAGCCAGAAAAAAAAAAAAAAAGGTGTTTTAAACAAGAATAAGAAAGACCAAACAGCCAAACCTTGTGGCAACTGGAATGTAGGCTTGATGCGAATGCAGGTTGTCACCTTGTTTCCTCAGCTGCCTGGGTTCCACCCCTGCTCTTTGTCCCTCCCATTCAGCTTCCAGCTTCTGCCTCGAATGGGCTCACTCAGGTATGTTTTCCCCTCCACTTCCACCACCAACAAGCTACCTCTCAATGTGTCTCCCAGTCTAATCCCAACCAAGAGGAAGACTGGGAATCAGTGTTACTGTGAAGGAAGACTCTGACTTCACCCCTCCTCAGAAGCCTCCTGACACCCTGAAGTTAGATGTCCAACTGATACATCACGGTGGCCAAGACTGCAGAGTCAGTTGGTAAGAGAACATGACCACCCAGGACCAATCTGCTGCCTGAAGTCCTCACTTCGGGCCACTTATTAAATTACTAATTCTTTCTTCTAACACTTTCAGGGTATAACGTAACTTCTCATATGCTGATGTGAGCACTTCATGCAATAAAAGAGGGGATTATTCTCTAGGAGCTTCAGTTTTCTCAGGAAACATGAACAACATGCAGACAAAATTGAAACCAGAAGCAAGTACATTATCTTTTGCATCAAACAACTTTGAAAAAACATAAGAGGCTTCCCTGGTAGCTTGGATGGTAAAGAATCTGCCTGCAATGCAGTAGACCTGGGTTCGATCCCTGGGGTGGGAAGATTCCCCTGGAGAAGGGAATGGCAACACACTCCAGTACTCTTGCCTGGAGAATTCTGTGGACAGAGGAGCCTGGGGGGCTACAGTCCATGGGATCGCAAAGAGTCGGACTCTACTAACCCTGTTGCTACTGCCAATAGTCAATATCTGTCATTAAATAAAATGGATGTACTAAAAATACGATTTAAATCTTGAGGGATTTACCAGATGAAGCTTTATCAACACAAAATGAAACAATTAGTTGCCTCACTGAATTAACTAAAAGGGGAGGTCAAGAACCATGAACTCAAATCAATGTGTTAGCTATTCAATGTTTTCTTGTTGCCTATGTATTTTGGTAGTACACACTTATCAATAGACATGCTGCAAATGGGCAAGGTCATGTAAATTGTTATTAATAATTTAAAATGTCAGTAACCCATTTGCCAACATTTATTGACTGATTAATATGTTATACACTCTGCTAAGTTATTTTGATATATTAGCTTATTTAACATTCCAGCCCAGTGAGTTAGCAAATATTAAAACACCCTACTTATAGTTGAGAAAATTATGCTGTAGAGAGGTTTGATTATTTGCTCAAGGTCAGTTTGCAGCTAGGGAGTGCTGGGGCTAGGATTTTATAAAGGCACCCTGGGTCCAGAAGCCCATTGTCTATATCACCACTTTAGGAGCTTCTAAAGAGAAATGTTTAAATGAATAGATCATCCTGACTTTAGTGGAAATTTTGCTTCCTTATGTAATCCTGCTGAGGAAATAGAGTTTTCTTTCAACCTTTAAATATCTTGGTGGTCAACAGTTCAGGAAGAAGAAGAAAAAACATAAGAAACATCTAACGAAATTGATGCTGAGGATTAATTTTTAGGAAGGTTGGGTTTTTCTCCCTTATTTTCAGACTCTAAACACATATACACATTACACCACCCAAAGTACTTTCCCCCAAATTTTGTTATTAACCAAGAGTTCACTAATTTTAATTGTTAAAAAAATCTTTTGTGTATATGTGTATACATATTACTACTACTACTAAGTCACTTCAGTCGTGTCCGACTCTGTGCAACCCCAGAGACGGCAGCCCATCAGGCTCTGCCATCCCTGGGATTCTCCAGGCAAGAACACTGGAGTGGGTTGCCATTTCCTTCTCCAGTGCATGGATGTGAAAAGTGAAAGTGAAGTCGCTCAGTCGTGTCTGACTCTTCGAGACCCCATAGACTGAAGCCTACCAGGCTCCTCCATCCATGGGATTTTCCAGGCAAGAGTACTGGAGTGGGGTGCCATTGCCTTCTCCATACATACATATATATATTTCCCAAGTGGTGTTAGTGGTAAAGAATCTGAGCAGGAGACGCAAGAGATGTGGATTTGATTCCTGAGTCAGGAAGATCCCCTGGAGTAGGAAATGGCAACCAGCTCCAATATTTTTTCCTGGAAAATTCCATGGACAGAGGTGCCTGGAGGGTCACAGTCTATGGGACCGCAGAGACTCACATGTGACTAAACACACATTACATATATATATATATATATATATAATGTCTCTGCCCATCTTGTATTAGTACTATGAGATTTTGTGTTCCTCAACTTGTGGAAGGGAAGCTGACTCTGGTTAAGTTGATGCCAGATCCATTTTGAGCTCTCACAATTGAGGAAAGCAGAAGTGAGCAAGGCTATCCATGCAATTGTGTGTGTGTGTGTTGTGGAGAGCAGGATCTCTATGTAGTATCAGGACTCTGAAAACTGTTAAATACAATGCCAGTGAGCCTTCACTCAAGCACCTTTAAGTTTACTTGAAAGGCAAGAATAAAAGAAATTGTCAAAGGCACACATTTTATTCAACTCATTTTACTATAAAAACCTGCCTTTCTTGTCTTTGGGGTTAAAAAAAACACAAAACTCTCTTTAATGATCAGATTATTTCTCCTACCACCACTAGAATCTTGGATATTAGAAGAAACTCTGAAGCAGAAGTAAGCCACATACAAACTGGGCTTTGGCTACATTGACAGTATTTTTGTCTGAAATCAGATGCTTTGGGGCAACATTCCTCTCCATTCATGATATCCATCATGAGGGATTTTCCATCAAAACATATCAAAACAGGAAGGATGCAAAAATAGTACTATAGCCTTTGCCAATTTTTTATTTTCCTTTACCAGATTTCTTTTCTTTCTCCTCATTTCTGTTCCAGGTGATCCTTAATCCAGGAAATGGACCTAGACTCATTAAGTTCAGAAGCGGTGTGGCTTCAATAAATTATTGTCAGTTGTTCTTAGAACTTAACCCATCTACAAGGCATTTGAGTGTCTTCAAGATCTGTTCTTTGTCTACCTTTACTGCTAAGATTATCTCTAGCCTCATACTTTATGTATGGAAAAATTCCAAACTTATAGAAGAATCAAACAAGTATCACAATACACATGTATTCTTCATCAAAAATAAATAAGTGTTAACATCAAGTGGTGCTTTCTTCAGAACATTTTTTTTTTTTTTAAAGAAAATAAGGTCTTCATTCATTCAGCAAGTATTTTTGAGCACCTGCTGTGGGGCAGCAGTTCTTCTTGGTGTTTAGGATTTTTCAGGGAGCAAAACAGATTGCAGTTGCTGCAAATGGGAAGTTTGCATTCTTTGTAAGCTATTTTTAAATCTTCTAGAGAGGAAATCTTACTGCCTACTGGTGCTGTCTCCTTAGACATAGAGGTCATTGTCATTAGCGTAGCAATACTGGCCTCTCCAAACACTTCTCTCTTTTCTGAGGATGGGCTGTTTATTTTGGTGAATCTGAGAGAAAAAACAGGGTTTGGGCATTCAGCTCCTCCTCTTCAGACAGTAAAATCACAATATTGCTCTCCCACAGCACAACAATTTTACAGGGAGAAAGACCCTACAAGATTTCACCCTCCAAGAATGATCTATTTACATACTTATGATCTTTTGACATACATAAACTTATGTCCAAAGCTGCTAGTGAGAGTGTGGACACCTTTGTCCAAGTTTATTTTCAGTATTATGAAATCAATTTTTCTGTATCTCTACACTGCAGTCCTCAACCTAGACTTCATCAAAATAGAGGCAATATTTTTCTCTTCAGTTTTTCGTTTTTTTGTTAATTGATCCTGAGGTTAGTAAAGGAGAGAGTCAATTATTGGGACCTGTCAAATACTCTGAATAATATTTCTCTTCCAATCTTCCAGGAGCAATAGCTTTCTAATATTAGTGCATATTCTTCTGGTCTGTGGTCTTTTGTTTTTTAACTACATTTGTGTATAACCATAAAAAGTTGAGTATACATTTATGTAGTTTTAAACTTTACACATGTTCCACATGTCATATGAAACCTGTATGTAGGTGAAGATGCTACAGTTAGAACTGGACATGGAACAATAGACTGGTTCCAAATAGAAAGAGGAGTACATGAAGGTTGTATATTGTCACTGTGCTTATTTAACTTATATGCAGAGTACATCATGTGACATGCTGGGCTGGATGAAACACAGGCTGGAATCAAGATTGCCAGGAGAAATGTAAATAACCTCAGGTGATACCACCCTTATGGCAGAAAGTGAAGAGGAACTAAAAGAGCTTCTTGATGAAGGTGAAAGAGGAAAGTAAAAAAGCTAGCTTAAAACTCAGCACTCAGAAACCAAGATCATGGCATCTGGTCCCATCATTTCATGGCAAATAGTTGGTGAAACAATAGAAACAGTGACAGACTTTATTCTCTTAGGCTCCAAAATCACTGCAGATGGTGATGGAAGCCATGAAATTAAAAGATTCTTGGTCCTTGGAAAAAAAGCTATGACAAACCTAGACAGTATATTAAAAAGCAGAGACATTACTTTGCTGACAAAGGTCCATCTAGTCAAAGCTGTGCTTTTACTAGTAGTCATGTATGGATATGAGAGTAGGACCATAAACAATGCTGAGCGCTGAAGAATTGATGCTTTTGAACTGTGGTGTTGGAGAAGACTCTTGAGAGTCCCTTGGACTGCAAGGAGATCCAACCAGTCCATTCTGAAGGAGATCAGTCCTGAATATTCATTGAAAGGACTGCCACTGAAGCTGAAGCTCCAATACTTTGGCCACCTGATGCCAAGAGCTGACTCATTGGAAAAACCCCGATGCTGGGAAAGATTGAGGGCAGGAGGAGAAGGGGATGACATAGGATGAGATGACTGGATGGCATCACCGACTCTATGGAGATGAGTTTGAGCAAGTTCCAGGAGATGGTGAAGGACAGGGAAGCGTGGTGTGCAGCAGTCTATGGGGTCATAAAGAGTCAGACATGACTGAGCTACTGAACAAGAAGAGCAAAAACTATATGATATATATTCAATTGGGTGTTTCTTTTCCACTGAATTTTGCTATTAAATTTTATTCATGCTAATCTATGTTTAGCCAGTTTGTCTATAATAACTGTATAATTTTGTATCATATAAACGCAACAAATTTCTCCCCCTTTCCCTCTGTGTCCGGACTTCCTTTGCGGCCTTCTGACATTGCTCCAGCCGTCCGGTTTCCGACGCACAGCGTACTCTGCTCTCTGCCTTTGCGTCTGTTGAATATTCTGCCATAAATACCTGCCTGTTCTCAGCTCACCCCCAGCCCCATGCCCGAAGCCTTTGGTCTGACACCAGCTTTTAGGACTCAGCTCAGGCATGTCTTCTTTCAGGAAGTCTTTCCCAATCTGCATCAGGCCATTGCCTTGCCCAGATCATAGGGATTGGATTCACATTTCAGAAACAAGGCCTGAATTTCAAAGTATTTCTAAGCTGTATTGAGTCTCTATGTAAGTGAAATATTTGCAAGGTTCATTTTGTAAATTCTCTGCGTTACATCTCAGCGAGATTAAAATTACAAGAACGCTTCTCTTCATTGTTGGTAGGTTTGTCTCTCCAAGACTAGTTTAGAAAAGCTAAATTGGTAATGAAGCCAAATATGCATCTCATACTCTCTTTTCTATCATGTCACACTGAATAATTTCTATTTAGAATATTAAAATATCCCCTGATTTAAAATCTCTCAGTGAGATCAATGCCAGAAGGCACACAGAAAAGTGAAAAAAAAAAATTGATCTTTTTTGAATTAGAAAGTGGGCAGCATTTTGTTTTAAATAAGGGGCGCTACTTTGGAAAATATACATTGTTCATTTATTGTGATGGCTGTACTCTAGTTTAAATTATTTATAATGATACTTTATACCATATTTTATAATCTGTGTAATATGAGTCCTCACTAAAGCTCTATGCTATTAAATCTTTGCTGAGAAGCCTTGTAGATCACTAGTTTTCTGTGAGGATTTCCAGAATTAGTAGAAGAATTAATATGTTTTTAGGGTATAGTATACATAATAAATTAAGATCTGAGATATATATATATATATATATGTTTGCATAGCTAAAGGAAGTTTTGCTTTAAGTTTTATTTGGAAAAAAAGATGTTTTTGTTTCTGATATATAAGGTGTTTTGTGGGAAACATTCATTAGGGTTAATGGGAGTAAGATGCAAAAATCTCTCCTGCTTTGTGAGAAGTACAGGCTCCATAATGTTTCCAGGAGGAATACTCTGAAACCTTCATAAAACATTTATATCAGCTGGATAGAAAAAAAAGAAAAGAAAAATCTCCTTTAATAAAACATTTGCCCCTATTACACTATGCTACCATTAGAATTTTATTTATTCAAGAATCATATGCAATAAATTTGCATCACATGTACATCTTGCAAAGAATGAGAACATACCAATGCCCTCATGTCAAACAAAGACAGTCTTCTGCCCAGTGAAAGTGAAGATTTTGGTAAAAAATTGCATGTTTCTCTGCTGTTCTGGGTTTATGTGTGTGTTATTGCTAATTAGGGTTCCAAGACCTTTATTCAAACATTCGGCCTCAAATTAATATGAAAAGCAAGCTGAGAAAGCTTATGCTTGTCTAACTTTCTGAGTGAGGGTTTAGTAAAACGATAAAACTAAAAAGATATAATGGGAAAAATAGCCCATTTAAAAAATAAAAAATATTTTTGCAGAATAACCACACACTATATTTATTTTGCAGTATTGTTTTTCTTTGATTATATATTAGATGTTATAATTTAGAAATATGCTGGAATTTTGGAGAGGGTTTTTTAAAATAATATACTTTTTCAAAAGTCTTTCAATAAAAATAAAAAATCACAAAAGATAAAAACCTCTTTATATATTACTTCATGTCCATATATATGCATACTTTTTATAAATTCTAACAAAATATTTCTGGTCAATTTTTGGTAGAGCAGTATACAGTTAATATTTATATCTTGAATGAACTATCCCATTCTTCTTGAGGAAATGTTAAAATGTTGAACATCTATGTTCTCCACAAGTAAATAACACATTGTATAGCTACATTATGACCAGATTACATCTATTAGTTACTGCTGTGCACGATGTAAATCTCTAGAGTCCCCTGGGAAATGAGAAAATCATTTCAGACTTCAATAACTAACAATCAGTTATTGCTCTGGGCAATAATAAAGCTGAATGCAATTACCTAAAGTGAAGTTAGCAGTGTAACAAATGAAATACAGGTTTTTTTTTTTTTCCCCTCTCTTAAAATAAATGTAGCATCTCGCCCCACACTATTATGTATTATAATAGGGTCCTCTAAACAATGTATTCTTGCATAGTCTTAATACTTGAAATACATGTGATTAAAAGTTATAAAGTTATTTTTTATGGTATCACTTGATTGTTACTCAAAACATCAATAACAATTTCAAACAAACAAAATCAAGTAGTAAGATTCACAAAATTGCAAAACATAAAACATTTATTTTATTTAAAACATTTCTTAGATGGCTTATGTCTTTAAAAATATTAAATTTTTCCAATGAAAATGCTAAAACTTATTCCTAGTATTTTGTTTACATAGCAAAATAATTTGAATGAAAAAAGTTAAAAGAATTTTCAGAGTAAGCTATAATGGGCTTACATATATATTGTTACTTGATTGAAATGAATAGCAAAGAGAAAAAAGTTCTTCACAATAATGGCTAATTCACAAATTTTAATCTTACAATATCTTTTTTTCTGTAACATTATTTATTTATCCATAATTGATTTCTAATTCATTATTTGCATATATTTCCTATTTGTCACAACAGAGTGCAATTATACTGAAACAGATTTCCCAGTAGAAAGTTAATCCTGCTGTTCCACATTTTGTTTAACCATTTTTTATGTATAATTGTAGTCTGTGTTTTGGCATAGACCACTCATGAAACAGTAGATTTTCTGGCAATTTGGCTGTTAGCATATATTTGATGGTGAATATAGCCTTTCATTAGCTCTGTATTCAAATAACACTGCCAAAGTATTTTTCATGTTCTTTACTCATTTCTGTTTATAATAAATCCTTGGAAGCTTGAAGCTGACATCTGTTTTCTGAAGTAATCCTTTCTCTTTCCTCTGTATGGGCACATACTGACATTATTGTAGGGTTGTTTATTATAGTTGGGCTGCTAGCGATTATTATTATTTAAGAAAAATGGATTGTTTTGTGGCGGGAAGCACAAAACTGCATGAATAATGTTACAAAAGGACATGTAAAAATTAGCACCTACAAACACTGACAGCACCTGCTTAACAACATATTTATATTCTGTAGTTTTATTGTATGTTGAGTAATTTCGGAGATACTTCTATATTATGGACCACACACAATTTAAAAATAAAATTCATGCACAGAAGTAAAATCTTTATTGAACTTTCATGTCTGAAAACCCTATTTTAACTCCTTTATCTTGTTCAAGTCGGCTCTTCTTTCCTGCCCTTGCAATCTTCCTTCCCATTTTCCTCATTCCTTCCAATAGCATGTATTATTTATTAATATTATAGCTTACCGTGTGACAGACTGTGAAAATTAGTAAGACATGGACCCTAACCTAAGAAGCTCACTATCTAATAAGGAAAAGAGATAAATAAATGGACAATAATAATTATTTTTTAAGTTGGATAAGAGTCAAGCCAAATAGTCAAAGTGTTACTAAATAAAGCCTTATTTAATAAGCACTGAAGTGTTTAAAATAAGGATTTTCTGTGAAATGGATCTTGGAAGTTTCTTTCCAACCATCATCGAGTGATCAAAAGTTCATGTAATGTAAGTTCTGTTTAGTTCAGTCACTCAGTCATGTTTGACTCTTTTCAACCCCATATACTGCAGCATGCCAGGCCTCCCTGTCCAGACCAACTCCCGGAGTTTACTCAGACTCATGTCCTTTGAGTCGGTGATGCCATCCAACCATCTCATCCTCTGTCATCTCCTTCTCCTCCTGCCTTCAATCTTTCCCAGCATCAGGGGCTTTTCAAATGAGTCAGTTTTTTGCATCAGGTGGCCAAAGTATTGGAGCTTCAGGTTGAGCATCAGTCCTTCCAATGAATATTCAGGACTGATTTCCTGGTTGGATTTCCTTGCAGTCCAAGGGACTCTCAAGAGTCTTCTCCAACACCACAGTTCAAAAGCATCAATTCTTTAGCGCTCAGCTTTCTTTATGATCCAACTCTCACATCCATACATGACTACTGGGGAAATCATAGCTTTGACTAGATGGACATTTGTCAGCAAAGTGATGTCTCTGCTTTTTAGTAAGCTGTCTAGGTTGATCATAACTTTTCTTCCAAGGAGCAAGCATCTTTTAATTTCATGGGTGCAGTCACCATCTGCAGTGATTTTGGAGCCCAAGAAAATAAAGTCTGTCACTGTTTCCCCATCTATTCATCATGAAGTGATGGGACCAGATGCCATTATCTTAGTTTTCTGAATGTTGAGTTTTAAGCCAACTTGTTCACTCTCTTCTTTCATGTTCATCAAGAGGCTCTTTAGTTCTTCACTTTCTGCCATAAGGGTGGTGTTATCTGTATATCTGAGGTTACTTATATTTCTCCCTGCAATCTTGATTCCAGCTTGTGCTTCATCCAGCCTAATGTTTCTCATGATGTACTCTGCATGTAAGTTCAATAAGCAGGGTGACAATATATAGCCTTGATGTACTCCTTTCCCGATTTGGAACCAGTCTGTTGTTTTATGTCCAGTTCTAACTATTGCTTTTTGATCTGCATACAGATTTTTCAGGAGACTGATCAGGTGGTCTGGTATTCCCATCTCTTTCAGAATTTTCCAGTTTGTTGTGATCCACACAGTCAAAGGCTTTGGTGTAGTCAATAAAGCAGAAGTAGATGTTTTTTGGGAACTCTCTTGCTTTCTTGATGATCCAATGGATGTTGGCAATCTGATCTTTGGTTCCTTTGCCTTTTCTAAAACCAGCTTGAACATCTGGAAGTTCACAGTCCACGTACTGTTGAAGTCTGGCTTGGAGAATTTTGAACATTACTTTACTAGCGTGTGAGATGAGTGCAATTGTGTGGTAGTTTGAGCATTCTTTGGCATTCCCTTTCTTTGGGATTGGAATGAAAACTGACCTTTTCCAGTCCTGAGTTTTCCAAATTTGCTGGCATATTGAGTGTAGCACTTTCACAGCATCATCTTTTAGGATTTGAAATAGCTCAACTGGAATTCCATCACCTCCACTAGCTTTGTTCGTAGTGATGCTTCCTAAGGCCAACTTAACTTCACATTCCAGGATCTGGCTCTAGGTGAGTGATCACACCATTGTGGTTATCTGGGTCACAAAGATCTTCTTTTGTACAGTTCTTCTGTGTATTCTTGCCACTTCTTCTTAATATCTTCTGTTTCTGTTAGGTCCCTACTATTTCTGTCCTTTATTGTGCCTATCTTTGCATGAAATGTTCCCTTGTTATCTCTAATTTTCTTGAAGAGATCTCTAGTCTTTCCCATTCTACTGTTTTCCTCTTTCTTTGCAACGATGACTGAGGAAGGCTTTCTTATCTCTCCTTGTTATTCTTTTGAATGCTGCATTCAAATGTGTGTATCTTTCGTTTTCTCCTTTGCCTTTTGAATCTTTTCTTTTCTCAGCAATTTGTAAGGGCTCCTCAGACAACAGGAACCAAAAACAAGATTTTTGGAGAGATTAATATAAACAAATCTGAAAACTATGGTCATGAAAAAGGAGGAGAACACATTAGGAATTCAAGTTCATTCATTTATTGAGTAAAGTTTAAAATATTATAAGAGAATGTACAATATTAGACCATAAATTTTTAAGCCAAAAAATAAGTATATACTTTTGAGAAAATGTGAATTTTCAAGTGTGTTCAAGAGGAAGTAGAACAACTGAATTAAACCTTTTAGCCCCCAAATAAATTGAAGGCGTATCAGTCCCAGGTTTTTCCTTAGATAGTGAGTTCTGGTAAGACTTTACGAAATAAACAACATCCCAACTTTCTGCAAAGTTTCCCAAAACAAAGAAAATAAGGTGAAGTTTCCTAAGTTGTTTTATTAACCTAATATACTGAACAGTTCCCCAACTGGGCAATGATAGCAAACACACACATGTCCCACAGTATGTCAATTGTACTTCCAAAATAGATACAGAAAACATAAAAAGTATTCACCAATAAAATTAGGCAGCATATTTTTAAAAAAGCATGACCAATAATGTTTCTCTAGGGTAAAATATATTCCCACATTAGAATAGCTACTAATGTAACAACTGTAAAATGCTGTTGCTCATTTCAATGCACAATAATAAACATTAAATAGAAGCAAATATTCACTCATGATAAAAATATTTAACAAAACAAACCAAATCTGGAGTAGAACCTCCTTAACTTAGTAAAGTACCAAAGATTTAAGTGATCATCATATCATAATGCTGACACTTCAGAAATATTTCAAATTAGAATTCATGCCAAGATGAAGATTCTCTTTATTGTTGTTATTCTTCAACATCATATCAAAGGTCCTAGCTAAGGGAATAGTAAAAATGAAGTAGTATATACATTGGAAAGGGAGAAACAACTCTATCAGTTATACATAATTCTAAATTCCAAGACGGTTCATCATTATTTTTACATGATTCTAAATTTCAAATCAATCAACAAACATTTATAGCAGCTAAGAAATTAAACCAAGTTGAATGGCTGTATACATAATCAGTTTGCAAAAATCAATATCTTTCCCACAAATTAATAGTAAGCAATTAGAAAATAAAATGCATATAGTAAATGCAATCTATAAAGCAAAAAAACTGCAGTATTCCAAAAAACAAACCTAAAAACAAATATTCATAAAAAATATGCATGACCTTAACATAAAAATTATGCAACTTAGGTTAATGAGATATAAAAAAGATGTACGTTCAAGAATAACACTTAATATTACAAAGGTATCTAAAAATACACTTGCTTCTCAGAATAAAAGCTATAACAAACCTAGACAGGATATTAAAAAGGAGTGACACTGCTTTGCTGACAAAGGTCCATCTAGTCAAAGCTATGGTTTTTCCAGTGGTCATGTATGGATGTGAGAGTTGGACTATAAGGAAAGCTGAGCACCAAAGAATTGATGCTTTTGAACGGAGGTGTTGGAGAAGACTCTTGAGAGTCCCTTGGACTGCAAGGAGATCCAACCAGTCCATCCTAAAGGAGATCAGTCCTGAATGTTCATTGGAAGGACTGATGCTGAAGCTGAAGCTCCAATACTTTAGCCACCTGATGCAAAGAAATGACTCATTAAAAAAGATTGTGATGTTGGGAAAGATTGGAAGTAGAAGGAGAAGGAGACAACAGAGGATGAGATGGTTGTATGGCATCACTGACTCGATGGACAGGAGGTTGAGCAAATTCCAGGAATCGGTGCTGGACAGGAAGGCCTGGCATGCTGCAGGCCCCAGAGTCACAGAGTGGGACGTGACTGAGGGACTTAACTGACTAAATCTCTTAAACGTGTAAGAATATTCAGATATTCATTTGCTGAGATTTGAATATGCAATTGAAAAAGGATTCAAATAAATAATTCACCATTTTTATTTAAATCTTACAGTATTTATTTACACACTATACTTATTAATTTAGAACCAGAACACATTTTAGTGTAAAACCACATTTTTAAAATATTAAAGTAACATAATGCAGATCATGAGTTATATAAATGAAAACACTTTTCGTACAGAATGATTCATAACTAGCAAACTTTCAGAAGAATTTGGAAATTTAGTACATCAAGAGGATAAAATCATTTGTAACTGGAATGTGTTTCCTTTACTCCAACAGTTTTATCATAGTATGGTGGCCATTTTAATTGACTCTCAACACACTTATCCAAAGGCATTGTTTTTGTTTGTTTTTATTTTATTTCTTACTACCATATCTGACAAGATATACACTTCTGGGTATTGGAATAATATAGGTATATATGATACTATGGTATAATATAGAAAAAGGATTTTACTATTTTAAAGCTGCTGCTGCTAAGTCACTTCAGTCGTGTCTGACTCTGTGCGACCCCACAGACGGCAGCCCACCAGGCTTCCCTGTTTCTGGGATTCTCCAGGCAAGAACACTGGAGTGGGTTGCCATTTCCTTCTCCAACCCATGAAAGTGAAAAGTGAAAGTGAAGTCACTGAGTCCTGTCCGACCCTCAGCGACCCCATGGACTGCAGCCTTCCAGGCTCCTCCGGCCATGGGATTTTCTAGGCAAGAGTACTGGAGTGGGGTGCCATTACCTTCTCTGATTTTAAAGCTGCACACATGCAAATCTGGTTAAGAGTATTAAGATAATTCCATTTAACTCTACAGCTATTTCTGGAAGAGAAACTGGAGACCAACAAAGGATTTAGAAGGACAGAAAATAGAATTACATTTTAGACTCAATTCCTGACCCTGATATCTTGGGACATCTCACAGAATTTTCTAGTTAGTCTGTTTATACTTGTCTCTTTTGTAAGCTATTCCTTTCTCAAGGTTTTCATGCACTTGTTTGTTTTGAAAGATTTGATGAACTGGCCTAGAGGAAAGTGACTTATACTTCAATGAGACAAAAATTAAAATGGAAGTCACGTAATGTTTTTAAAAAAGATATTTAATCTCATTTTACCACAGCATAAAAATAATGACTACAGGCACTTTGACAATTGAATGAATGTCACTCTCCGACTTGGTTTCCTTGTCCATAGATTGTGGATAAAACTTTCATTGGGCGTTGTGAGGATTATCAGGTAAATATCATTCAATCGTTAGACGCTGTGCAAAAGACAGCTAGTAACAATATTTCATTCCCATTTTGTGTGTGTGAAAGGTGTGAAAACTGGGAATCTGGACATATCGCCAAACCTTTCCTAATCAGTCTGTTAAAAGCTTGCATCTGCAAACAACATTGCTTTCCTAGACAGTTCATCCTTCCCTCCAGGGATGTCCCCCAAAGAGTTTGGATGGGGAATGTGTGTGTGTGAGAGAGGTGAGAAAAGTTCAATAATCAAAAGAACGTACTTCTGTGTTTTATATTTAAAAACAAGTGGCAGTCCTTATTTTCAATTTCTAGAGTCAGTTTGCTAGACAGGGGTGAGGGCTTGAGAATCCCTTTAAACGTTGAGGAAAGGCCACATCGCCCGCGCATTTCCGTCGGGGGGCTCTAGCAGAGGATAGACAGAGAGCCTGGCCAATCGGAGCGCAGGTTAGAGCTGTTCCCGCCCCCTTCCGTCGAGCCCGCCTCTTCCCCGTGCCGCCCTCTGGGAGTCCGGCAGGCTCGTCCCGCCCCCTCCCCTGAGTGACAGGACCGTGGACAGCAACATTTCCAGCCGGACACGTAGTTGGTCGGCCCTTGCGCTGGCTGAACTGAGGTGTGTGTGGTGTGTGTGTGTCAGGCAGGGGCGGCGAGGGGATTGGGGAGGCCCTGCCCGTGAAGCTCGGGTCTGGAGGTGAAAGCGGTTCCTCACTGGGCCCTCAGCGCGTTTAGGGGACGCTCGGTCCACCCCTGGGAGCTGCACTTGGGAGTACTGGGCGGAGGTGGGCGCGCAGGGGTCTTTGGCAGTGGAGGACTCCAGAGCCCAGGAAACCCCGTAGGAACGGTGGTGCGTGAGGAGCCTTCCGGGCGCGTGGGGCGCTCGCGGTGGGGGTGGGGCGCGGGCGCAGGGCTCGCGGGTGGGCGTGGCCGCCGCGGTTGCTAAGAAACGGCGGGCCCCGCCCTGCCAGCGTGTCTGGCCCTGGCCGTACGGCCCTGCGAAGCGGGGCTCGGCCCGCCTCCCCGCGGCCTTCCCCTTGGGTTGGGGCTAGCCCCCCTTGTGCCCTCAGTGAACTCGCGTCCCCTGATTTCGCTGTCGTGCTCTCCGATGTAGTGGGTGCAGAGCTCCCACTCAGGCCTCCCTCTCCCATGTTACTCCTCTGCACACTTCGCTCCTCGCCTTCCAAAATGAACAAGGATCTGCAGATCAGAACACGTTCAGAGAAGGGTTTCAGGCAGCCTGAGGTGGCTTTATTTGCCAGGATGGTGGGGCGGGAATGAGCCTTTTCCTGAGGTTTGGTGAATGCTTGAAGCCACAAGGTAATGGTGTCCCTGTGGATGACTAGGACAAGGGAGATAGGAGATGTGATTTCTTCCACCTGGAAGTCTTTTTGATTGCTGCTGCTGTTTGAGTTCAAGGAGCTTCTCAGGAAGTTGAGGCAAGTCATTTTTGGACAGGTCCTATTAATGTATGATCTCCCTTTCAGACCCTCTTATGGAGAAGAGTGGTTGGTACTAAGTAACTGAAGCCCTCTTTGGCTTCAATGCCCCATTTAATGATTAACTGTGAGATAGTAACCATAGATAACCATTCAGATCTCTTCTTTGCCCCCATCGTCTGGCCTCAAATGATTCAGCAGAGCAAACAATCCACAGAGAAAACACAAAGAAACTAAAAGTCTGCTTTTACTTCCTTGTGCTAGGTTTACTGTGTAAATCCTCAAGAAGGAAGCTTGTAGTGCCTGTTACCACTAGGAAGATTGACCTAAAATCAGGAATCTAGGTGTTAGGAAATATTTGCCATTGGGCAGTTAACCTTCATAACTTCTCTCATCTGGGAGGTGGAGATACTTATGTGCCCTTTGGTTATAAAACGTAAGGAGAGCTAATTGTAAACTGTTATTGATTACATGTTTAACCTTTTTTTTGGTCTATATGATCTCTGTTGTTGATTCAGTATTAGCTCTTCTTACGTAGTACCTGAAATGTCCTGCATACATTTTTCCCCCATTGATATCACTAGATTTTTTCAAGTATATGCATAGCCTGAAAAAATTGGGACAGATTACTTTCTAATTCAATGATGGATGACCTTTTTGGTGGTATATACCATTTTGAGAAGCCAAGAGAAACTACTGACTCTCCCCTTAGAAAAAGACACAATTCGAAACATAAGTGGATGTTGGATAAAGAACATCTGTTTTCGATCAGCTTCTTGAGAGTTAAGAAAATTACTCTCCCATCTTGCCTCACTCCAAAGTGACTTGAGTAATTTATATCCAAAAGTACTGGGAGGAGAGTTGGGTCTCTTCCATGTCTTCCACAATGCATCTTACTGTGGCTTACCTTAGTTTATGGTCTTCAATGAATCCTTTTTCTTCTTCTTTAAAAAAAAAAAAAGTTTACTTTTTTAGTATTTAACAAACATGAACTACCAATGATCAATAAATGATAGCTGACTGTTAAAACCATGTAAATTGAATTTTATTATAAATGCCATTTGATCATTCTTTCAAAGAATATTCTTATATTTAAGCAAATGAAAAGAGAAATTATTGTCAACTTGTTTGGGGAAATGGTAAATTGTATTTTTTAGACAAATATTAAATACACAAACTTTCTCTTTTATCAAAGTCCATTTTTGACAAATAAAAAAATTACTTTTAGTGTACGCTACTGCTGCTGCTGCTGCTGCTAAGTCACTTCAGTCGTGTCCGACTCTGTGTGACCCCATAGACGGAAGCCCACCAGGCTCCCCCGTCCCTGGGATTCTCCAGGCAAGAACACTGGAGTGAGTTGCCATTTCCTTCTCCAATGCATGAAAGTGAAAAGTGAAAGTGAAGTTTTCCAGGCAAGAGTACTGGAGTGGGGTGCCATTGCCTTCTCCAATATGTTACTAGAATTCTTTAATTCAAATGAATGACCTTTATAACATAATTTCCCATGGCTAAAAAATACTGTATTTGACTCTGGTTTGGCTCTTTTCCTGATTTCTGTATTAAAATGGAAGGCAGTAAATAGAAATATTTTGTTTGCTAATATACCTTTATCTAACTTTATTAATAAAAGTGGGCATCAGTAGTAGATACTATCATTAGATAGGGAAAATGATGAAAAAGGAAAATATGTGTGTTTTGTAATAAACATGAGTATTGTTCTTTAGCACTTACAGTTATATTCAAACTGTTTAGTATTTGACTATTATTTTCTTAACTCATCATTTATAGTAGAAAAACTAGTATAAAGATAAATTGATTACAGAGACAGTTCTAATGGAATTAGAGTTTTAGGGGCTTAGTAAATAATAGCTATTGCATTTGTAAACAGACAGGTAGAGTTGGTAATATCCAGTTCATTACAACAGAGCTGACTGGATGCATTGCTTTCAGTGGGAGACCAAAACTGAGTACTAATACTTCTTTCCCCTTTCTAGCTCTACTTCCTGTCTCAGAACCTAGACTTTAGTCCAGTGAGAGAAAATTTCAGTTTAAGGAACAGATAGATACAGTTAGAATCGCTGGTCTATATGATCTAGGGCAGAGAGGGGAGAAAAAGAAGATAAACCTCTAGTGTTTACAGGTTTGTAATGGGTTATCTCTCCCCATTGAAATAGTATGGACCAGTGGATTTCAGCTTTGAATCAGATAACTTCCCTGTTGAGAAGCTGTGAATACAGAGTGGGATCTGAGGCCAGGGCTATTAATCTAGTCCTCTGGTTTTTCATCCTGGATAGTACCTCTGGGCCATTTGAAGTATGTAGGGATGTTGTTAAATTATTGTTGTTGTTCAGTCACTAAGTCGTGTCTAACGCTTTGCAACCCTATGGATTGCCGCAAGCCAGGCTCCCCTGTCCTTCATTATCTCCTGGAGTTTGCTCAGACTATTAACAGGATATCCTTAAAAGCTACTGCCTTTTAGGACCTTGAAGTTTAAGGATGATGAATATTGTATAATGTAGAGGTCCACCAGCTCAGTAAAAAATTTCCTTCCTCTACTCCAATGCCAAAATCATCTCCAAACTATTCCAGTGGAGTTCCTCCATAAAGAAACATGAAACTGGAGCAAATTTCCCCCTAGCCTTTGTTCCTGTGTACCATATTTTTTCCTTATTTTTATTTGTTTTCTTTAAAATTTAAGTGTAGTAGTTTTATAATATTGTATCAGTTTTAGAAGCTACTGGGCTTCCGTGGTAGTTCAGCTGGTAAATAATCTGCCTGCAATGCAGGAGACCCCGGTTCTATTCCTGGTTCAGGAAGATCCCCTGGAGAAGGGCTAGGCTACCCACTCTAGTATTCTTGGGCTTCCCTGATAGCTCAGGCAATAAAGAATCTGCCTGCAATGCGGGAGACCTGGGTTTGATCCCTAGTTTGGGACAATTCCCTGGAGGAGGGCATGGCAACCCACTCTAGTATTCTTGCCTGGAGAATTCCACGGACAGAGGAGCCTGGTGGGCTACAGTCCGTGGGGTCACAAAGAATTGGACACGACATAGTGGCTAAGCACACATACAACATAGTGATTAAGAGTTTTTGTAGATTATACCCCATTTAAATTTATTATAGAATATTAGGTAGATTTCCTATGCTCTATGACATATCCTTGTATTTATTTTATACATAGTAGTTCATGCCACTTAGTACCCTACCCCTATCATACCCCTGCTCTCTTCCAATCTCCCCACTGATAACCAGTAATTTGTTCTATGTGAGTCTGTTTCTGATTTGTTATTTTCATTCATTTTATTTTTTAGATTCCACATATAAATGATAATATACAGTATTTGTCTTATTTCCCTGAGAATAATACCTTCTAGGCCCATTTGTATTATTGCAAATGGAAAGGTTTTATTCTTTTTATGGCTAAATAGTATTCTATTCTATATATATATATATATATATGTGTGTGTGTGTGTGTGTGTGTGTGTGTGTGTATACTTGCACACCACATCTCTGCAGTCCCATGAGCTGTAGTCCCCCAGCCTGCTCTGTCCATGGAATTTTCCAGGCAAGGATACTGGAGCAGGTTGCCATTTCCTACTTCAGGGGATCTTTCGACCCAGGAGTCAAACCAATACCTCTTGCATCTCCTGCATTGGCAGGCAGATTCTGTCCCAAGTGCCACCTGGGAAGCTTTTATATTTACATACCACATCTTCTTTATCTATTCATCTGTTGAGTATGTACCATGTTTTTGATATCAATAGATTTGACTCTTAAGTGTGAAGGTCTTAAAAATACTTCTTAGAATATGGTTATTTTTTGGTATTCTCTCGGAATGACTAAAATTATATTAGTGGAAAATAGCAATATATATTTAATTATATTTGATATTCTTAAGACTAAATATATCCTTATTGAACATAAAAGAATCATAGATTCCTAAGAGCTAAGTTTTGGTCACACTTACTATGTACATTTAATCCTTTCTTATATGGTTCGAGTGTTAAGTATCTTTGCAACAATAGAGTGAATAGGTATATATTTTCATGAAAAAGAAAAGACGGCTTCTTAGCTTCAGTTCAGCTCAGTTCAGTCGCTCAGTTGTGTCTGACTCTTTGCGACCCCATGAATCGCAGCACACCAGGCTGTCCTGTCCATCACCAACTCCTGGAGTAAACTCAGACTCACATCCATGGAGTCAGTGATGCCATCCAGCCATCTCATCCTCTGTTGTCCCCTTCTCCTCCTGCCCCCAGTCCCTCCTAGCATCAGAGTCTTTTCCAATGAGTCAACTCTTCGCATGAGGTGGCCAAAGTACTGGAGTTTCAGCTTTAGCATCATTCCTTCCTAAGAAATCCCAGGGCTGATCTCCTTCAGAATGGACTGGTTGGATCTCCTTGCAGTCCAAGGGACTCTCTTCTTAGCTTACTTTTTACTAATTCCCTTGTAGCTCAGATAAAGAATCTGCCTGCAATGCAGGAGACCTGGGTTTGATTCCTGGTTTGGGGAGATCCACTGGAGAAGGAAATGGCAACCCACTCCAGTATTGTTGCCTGGAGAATCCCATGGACAGAGGAGCCTGGCAGGTCACAAGAGTGGGACATGACTTAGCGACTAGATCACCATAGCTTACTTTTTAGTTTTGCAGTGTTAAAAAGACAATGATAGATAAATCCTCTGTACTTAGTGGTTTAACAAACTCTGTTGTATTGAATCAGAAGGTGGATACAAGTCCTTAAATGAGAGGATCTTATCAGTTTCATGGTTTTCAAGCCAAACATGGAGAATGAAGCAGGGATAAAGTAGCTTAGTTCTTCTGTAATGGTATTTTACAGAACAAAGTTGCAAAAGCAGCAGACCAGTTAGACTGAACACCTTAAAATTTTGGCGAAGACGAAGATAGTTTAATCCCAAAGGATTTTTTACGTACTTTGAATTTTAAAACATTCAAATATATATCTGTATAAGAAATTATATGGATACCTGTGACAGATCCTAATTGTGGATTGCAGTTTATAACCTCTACCAGGTAGAAAGTGCACTGGATTGAAAGCTTCAGACCTGGCTTCTTGCAGTAGATATATCATTTGTTAGATTTTATAATGTCTTCAGGCATCAAGTTCCTTATTTGAGAATAGCAAGAGTTGAAGATTTTTACTGGTTTTCTACCATTTTTTTCTGAAGAATATGCTTGCATATTATGAAAATTCTCATTATTCACAGTGATTCACTATAGCACTGAATCTTTCTGGGCAGGGATATATTAGATTTTTTAAGGTATAATTTAAACAGTAATCTCCCAGTTCCTGATTTCATTTTGTCTGTTTGTAGAGGTTTATTCTCTTCTTCTTTCTTCAATATTTCCCTCAACCTCCACACATGCACACATTTGGAAAACACTGGATTATGTAGAAATGATCTATATAGGCTCTTTCAATGCCAAATTTTTCTGGATAAATATAGCATTTGAAATGAATAAAGTGAAACAACAACAACAAAAAATCCCACAAAGCCAAGAAAAAGGAAATTGGCAGAATACTCAGGCATACCTGTGAAAATCTGAGAAGAATTTTAAGGTAAGGAAGAACACTTGATAGAATTCTTTGATATCTAACACATAGAGAGGAGAACTCTGTGTAAAAAGAGCCATGATTAAGTGACGGTGGAAAGAAGATAAGGTAGAACAAAAAGAGAGTGAAAAAACTGAAAAAAATGTGAGAATTGTATTAGTTTTATATTCCTGATGTAACTAGCACAAATTCAGGATGTTATAATTCTGTACTTCAGAAGTCTGATATAGCTTTTACTGAACTACAATCAGTGTATGGGCAGGAATTCTTTCTTTTCAGGGACCTCTGGGAGAGATGTTTCCTTGCCTTTTCCATCTTCTGGAGCTGCACACATTCATTGATTTATAAAGATGGTTCCTCCATCTTCAGAGCCAGCAACATTGCATCTCTCTGACTATTCTTCTGTAGTCAGATACACTTATGACCACAACTAGGATAACTTAAAACATTTAGAGACTCAGTTGGATAGTCCAGGAGGTTATTCCTTGAATCACATCTGCAAAGTTCCTTTTGCAGTATAAGGTAACACATTCGCAAGTTCTAAAAATTAGAACTTAGGCATCTTTGAGGGGGAACATTATCCTGCCTACTACATAACATACTAAATAAGTCCACATTTGAGGCAGTAAAGAGTAGAACTGATGTTACTATAGAAAATTTAATGTGTGGAGAACAGACTTGAAAAGTTATCCTAGCTAAAATACTGAATGCATGAAAAGAAAACTGTGTTTGGAGAAAAAAGAATGAAGTCCGTTATATGAACGCTTGGAATTTCTGATAATTGTTCCTAAAGAAGAGAACAGAACAATTCAGAAAAATGTAATAGAGAGACTGTTGTTGTTGTTGTTTTTCCGTTGCTAAATCATGTCTGACTCTTTGCGACCCCATGAACTGCAGCAGCCAGGTTTCCCTGTTCTCTGTCTCCTGCAGTTTGCTTAAACTCATGTCCACTTAGTCAGTAATGCCATCCAATCATCTTATCATCTGTTGTCTCCTTCTCCTCTTGCCTTCAATCTTTCCCAGCATCAGGGTCTTTTCCAATAAGTCAGCTCTTCGCATCAGGTGGCCAAAGTATTGGAACTTTAGCATCAGTCCTTCCAATGAAAATTCAGGGTTGATTTCCTTTTGGATTGCCTAGTTTGATCTCCTTGCTGTCTAAGGGATTCACAAGAGGCTTATTCAGCACCAAAGTTTGAAAACATCAATTTTTCGGTGCTCAGCCTCCTTTATGGTCCAACTCTCACATCCATACATGACTACTAGAAAAACCGTAGCTTTGACTATATGGACCTTTGTTAACAAAGTGATGTCTCTGCTTTTTAATACATTCCCTAGGTTTGTCATAACTAGTCTTCCAAGGAGCAAGTGTCTTTAGTTTTGTGGCTGCAGTCATCATCCACATTGTTTTTGAATCTAAGTAAATAAAACTTTTCACTATTTCTGCTTTTTCCCCAACTATTTGCCATGAAGTGGTAGGACTGGATGCCATGATCTTTGTTTTTTGAATGTTGAGTTTTAAGCCAGCTTTTTCACTCTCCTCTTTGACTTTCATCAGAAAGCTCTTTAGTTTCTCTTTACTTTCTGCCATTAAAATGGTATCATCTGCATATCTGAGGTCGTTGATATTTCTCTCAGCAATCTTGATTCCAGCTTGTGCTTCATCCAGTCCAGCATTCGCATGATGTACTCTGCATATAAGTTGAATAAGCAGGGTGGCAGTATGCAGCTTTGATGTACTCTTTCCCAGTTTGTTTTTCCATGTCCAGTTCTAACTTTTGCTTCTTGTCTTGCATACAGGTTTCTCTGGAGGCAGGTAAGGTGGTCTGGTATTCCCATCTCATTAAGAATATTCCACCACTACTACTAAGTCATGTCAGTCGTGTCTGCCTCTGTGCGACCCCATAGACGGCAGCCCACCAGGAGCCCCTGTCTCTGGGATTCTCCAGGCAAGAACACTGGAGTGGGTTGCCATATCCTTCTCCAATGCATGAAAGTGAAAAGTGAAAGTGAAGTTGCTCAGTTGTGTCCGACTCTTAGTGACCCCATGGACTGCAGCCCACTAGGCTCCTCCATCCATGGGATTCTCCAGGCAAGAGTACTGGAGTGGGGTGCCATTGCCTTCTCCGAGAATATTATACAGTATGTTGTAATTCACACAGTCAAAAGTTTTTAACATTGTCAATGAAAAAGAAGTAGATGTTTTTCTGAAATTTCCTTGTTTTTTCTATGATCCAGCATATGTTGGCAATTTGATCTCTGGTTCCTCTTCCTTTTCTAAATCCAGCTTGTACATCTGTAAGTTCTTGGTTCATGAACTGCTGAAAATCATGAAGGATTTTGAGCATAATCTCAATGGTATGTGAAATGTGTGCAATTGTATAGTAATATGAACATTTTTGGCATTGCTTTTTTTGAGATTGGAATGAAAACTGACCTTTTCCAGTCCTGAGGCCACTGCTGAGTTTTCCAAATTTACTGGCATGACAAGTGCAGCATGTTAACGGCATCATCTTTTAGGATTTGAAATAGCTCAGCTGGAATTTCATCACCTCCATTAGCTTTGTTCATAGTAATACTTCTTAAGGCTCACTTGATTTCACACTCCAGGATGTCTAGCTCTAGGTGAGTGACCACACCATCGTGGTTATCTGATCATTAGGAGCTTTTTTGTACAGTTCTGTGTATTCTTGCCACCTTGTGTTAATCTCTTCTGTTTCTGTTAGGTCCTTGCCATTTTTGTCCCTTATTGTGCCCATCTTTGCATGAAATGTTCTCTTGGTATCTCCAATTTCCTTAAAGAGATCTCTAGTCTTTCCCATTCTATTGTTTTCCTCTATTTCTCTGCATTGTTCATTTAAGACTTTCTTATCTCTCTTTGCTGTTCTCTCGAACTCTCCATTCAGTTGGGTATATCTTTCCCTTTCTCCTTTGCCTTTTACTTCTCCTCTTAGCTACTTGTAAGCCCTCTTCAGAGAACCACTTTGCCTTCTTGCATTTCTTTTTCTTGGGGATGGTTTTAGTATCCCCTTCCTGTACAGTGTTACGAATCACTGTCCATATTTCTTCAGGTACTCTGTCTACCAGATCTAGTTCCTTGAATCTATTCATAAAAGTTTTGGTATATTCATAAGAGTTTTGATTTAGGTCATACCTTAACAACTTGGAGCCTGAATTTTCAATAAACAGAAATAGCAGGAAAAAAATTTTCTGAGCTAAAAAAGGTCAATAGACACAGAAAGGATATTTCTTATATAAGTATGACAACTCAGATACACAATGTCAACAGTTTTTCAACTCATAATGATGAAGGAAAAAAATCCTTCCTATATATAGAAGGAGAGAGGAGAAGATAGGGCGTTATTATCAGGAAACCAAACTTAATATGGTTGCAGACTTTTTTTCTGTAGTTTTAAATACTAGATGACAACAGATAAATATTTTTAGAGTTAAAATTCCATGCAATTTGTTTTGTTCACACACAGCAACAGAAAACCATTCTTAAATATATAAAACCTCTAAACTACATACTTTTTACTTCTGGAGGAAAAAAGATAATAATAAGATGATACAATATAAATGCAAAAGCAATGGTATATTAAAAATCAAAACATATAGGTTTCTAGGATATAGAGTAGCTTTAAATAATTAAGTCTAATTAAAAATTTAAGTAAAAACTGCATGAGAAGATATATAATGTAAAATTTATTCAGTAATAATAATCTAGATTTAATAAAGCATGTGATGTTTTGATTTATTTATGCCAGAGATGAAACCTGGTAATTTAAGATATGAATAAATTAAAAAATACCTCCAGCAAATTGTGACCCAGGCCCACCCACATCTGGCTTGTTTTTATAGAACCCAGGAACCAAAAATATTTTTTGTGTTTTAAATGGTTGAGAAAAAATTGAAACAATAATTTTTGCAAGGTGAAAGAATATGAATTTCTAATCTTATTGATTATAAATAAAGTTTTATTGAAACACAGTTACACTCATTTGTTTACATATTGTCTATAGCTGCTTTTGCATTAAAACAGCAGTTTTGAGTAATTGCAACAGTGATGTAAATGCGGTGCTCTCCTTGCTTTGCATTGCTCCTCAGAGCACTACAAATCACACTGACAAAATTGAGTTATAATTTGACTTTGCCTCTTCACCTGAAGAGCCCAAAGTATTTTTGATCTGACCTTTTACAGAGAAACTTTGCAACTCCTAATCTAAAGTATGTGTATGAACTTTGGTGTATAAGACTGAAACTTTGATTTCAGTCCACGGTACCCAAATTTACTCAGCTATTGCCCTTCAATATGCTACTTACCGTAGCATCTCTTTGGTCTTATATGGACTGAGGTTAAAACCAAGTATATATTATTCTGTATATTTAATAATCTAGATTTTCTTTTTTTCATTTCATGCTTTAAATGAAACAAAATTCATGTAAAGATTTCGAATATCACTTCCAAAGACAAAAGTCAGTTAATACTGCTGTAAGAAGAAAAAATGAATGCTTTACTATGGTATGCCAAAATCGTACGTGCTTTTAGAAGTAAGCACATACCACATTTAATAAGTTGGTTGTGTGTCAATCATTTAATCAGCCTATATTTGTGGCAAGCACAGGTGAATTATTTCAGAGGAAGTGGCATTGAAACGCAGTTTTGAAGGGTGCCTGCAAATTCAAGGTGAATGAGGCTGGCGCTAAGGTAACATGGAGAATAAGATGTGTAAAGCCACTAGACTGTCAGTAGGGTCGTGTGACTGGAAAATGAAAGAAATTCTGTAGCTGGAACAGAATTTGGAAAAATAGTAGCTGGAGTTGAGACAATAAAGACCTGCTAGCCCAGGCTAAGAAGCCTAGTATGTCATGCAAAATGGTCTTCATCTTGTGGGCAAACGAAGATCCATTTCAGATGTTTGAACTGTAGAGACACATGATCAGATTAGTATTAATAATATTTAGATATTGGTTCTTAAATTTTTCAAATGTAGCCCTCCCTAAAATTCTCCAATGTTATGACTTATAGTTTCATGCGGCGTAAGTTGCCTTGAGATATACCCATTTATATTCTATTTATAACAGTTCTTCCTTGAGGGAGATATACAAACAATCCCCCAATGTCTTTTCTTCATTTTACAGATGTAAAATCTATATCTCAGATAAATGATCTGAACACAGCTCTTCCTTGTAAAGGAAAGTGAGTGAGTTCTTTGATTAGATAGATTTGAATTCAATTTTCTACCTTTTCCCTGTTAACTGTGCATGCTTGAAAAACTCACTTAATAATTAGAAAACCTAGTTTTTCCAGTTGGGTTTTATTGTATTTATCCCACAGGAATATGAGAATTTCTGATAACGTATGTGACATGCTTAACACAACAAATGGAAACTGTTGATATTTTTACTATTACTAATATTAATCATCATCATTATAAGGGTTCAACACCAATTATTCACATTTTCAAAATCCCAAGTTTTGAAAAATGTTTCCCAAGATTTTCACAAATTCATTTGATGCAAACCAGCCTTGAAGTGACAGGGGACGACTTATATACTTATTTTTTTAGTCAGTGTCAATATTGATAAGATTTTGCTGTGAAATATTGCTATGCTGCCCCCATACATGTTATATAATTATAGTAGCTGTGAGACATAGTTACTTTCTGTAGTCTCCAAGACACATCTGGCCCAAGCATTTTAGATAAAGACTACACATCTATATTATGATTCCTTTAATAACAGCTTCGAGATATAATTCACAGTCATAAAATTTATGATTTTAAAGTGTACCATTCAGTGGTCTTAGCATATTCAGAGTGAGGTGTGTGATCATCACTATCTAATTTTAGAATATATTTATCACCTCAAAAAGTACCCTTTATTGGTCATTCCCTATTTCTTTTGCTCTCACCCTCAGCCATGAAAAGTGAAAGTGAAAGTCACTCAGTCATGTTTGACTCTTTGTGACCCCATGGACTGTATAGTCTATGGAATTCTCCAGGCCAGACTACTGGAGTGGGTAGCTGTTCCCTTCTCCAAGGTATCTTCCCAACCCAGGGGTTGAACCCAGGTCTAATGCTTTGCAGGCAGATTCTTTACCAGCTGAGTCACCAGGGAAGCCCCAAAATACATGAGTGGGTAGCCTATCCCTTCTCCAGAGGATCTTCCCTATCCAGGAATTGAACTGGGGTCTCCTGCATTGCAGGCAGATTCTTTACCAGCTGAGGTGCCAGCCTAAGTAACCATTTATCAATCTATTTTCTGTTCCTATGCTGCTGCTGCTGCTAAGTCACTTCAGTCATGTCCGACTCTGTGTGACCCCATGGACGGAAGCCCACCAGGCTCCCCCGTCCGTGGGATTCTCCAGGCAAGAACGCTGAAGTGGGTTGCCATTTCCTTCTCCAGTGCGTGAAAGTGAAAAGTGAAAGGGAAGTTGCTCAGTCGTGTCCGACTCCTTGTGACCCCATGGACTGCAGCCCACCAGGCTCCTCCATCCGTGGGATTTTCCAGGCAAGAGTACTGGAGTGGGGTGCCATCACCTTCTCCGATAGATTTTCTCATTCTGAATATATATAAAGAGAATAAACAGGAATGATGCATTAATTGGACTTTTTGTAAATGACTTCTTTCACTTAGCATAAAGTTTTCAAAGTTCATCCGTGTTGTACCATGTATCAATATTTCATTACTTCTTTTTATGTTGAATTAATATTGAATTGTATGGTTATACCACATTTTGTTTACCTATTCATCATGGATTGTTTTCACTTTCTGGCTATAGGGATAATGCTTCTATTTACATTTGTGTACACATTTTTATGTGACTATATTTTCATTTCTGTCACATGTATACCTGGAAATGGAATTTCTAGGTCACATGGCCTTTCTGTTTAGACGCTGAGGAGCTGCCAAACTGCTTTCCAAAGTGGCTGCACCATTTTGCTTTCCTACCAGCAATATGTGAAGGTTCTAGTTTGTTCACATCCACATCAATACTCCTTATTGTCTGTCTTTTGGTATAGCTATCCTTCTTGTTGTTGTTCAGTCTATACGTTGTGTTTGACTCTCTGCAATTCTATGAATTGCAGCATGCCAGGCTTCCCTGTCCTTCACTCTCTCCCAGAGTTTGCTCAAATACATCTGTTGAGTCAATGATGCTAATCCAACCATCTCATCCTCTGTTGCCCCCTTCTCCTACCCTCAGTCTTTCACAGCATCAGGATCTTTTCCAATGAGTTAGTTCTCTGCATCAAGTGACCGAAGTATTGGAGCTTGAGCTTCAGTAGCAGTCCTTCCAGTGAATAGTCGGGACTGATTTCCTTTAGGATTGACTGGTTTGATCTATTTGCTGTCCAAGGGACTCTCAAGAGTCTTCTCCAGCACAATACTGGAAAAACTATAGCCTTGACTACATGAAACTTTGTCAGCAAAGTAATGTCTCTACTTTTTAATATGCTGTCTAGGTTTGTCATTGCTTTTCTTCCAAGGAGCAAGTGTCTTTTAATTATGTGATGGCAGTTACTGTCCACAGTGATTTTGGAGCCCAAGAAAATAAAATCTGTCACTATTTCTACTTTTTTCCCAACCTATTTGCCATGAAGTCATGGGACCACATGCCATGGTCTTCATTTTTTGAATGTTGAATTCTAAGCCAGCATTTTCACTCTCCTCTTTCACCCTCATCAAGAGCCTTTTTTTTTTTCTTCACTTTCTGCACTTAGAGTGGTATCATCTGCATATGTGAGGTGGTTGATATTTCTCCCAGCAGTCTTAATTCCAATTTGTGAGTCATCCAGCCTGACATTTGTATGATGTACACTGCATATAAGTTAAATAAGCAGGGTGACAATATACAGCTTTTACCTACTCTTTCCCAATTTTAATGGAGAAGGCAATGGCACCCCACTCCAGTACTCTTGCCTGGAAAATCCCATGGACGGAGGAGCCTGGTAGGCTGCAGTCCATGGGGTCGCTAAGAGTCAGACACGACTGAGCGACTTCGCTTCACTTCACTTCACTTCACTTTCCCAATTTTAAACCAGTTCATTGTTCCATGTCTGGTTCTAACTTTTGCTTCCTGCTCTGCATATAGGTTTCTTACCAGACAAGTAAGGTAATCTAGAATTCCCATATCTTGAAGAATTTTCCATAGTTTGTTGTGATCCACATAGTCAAAGCCTTTAGCATAGTCAGTGAAGTAGAAGGAGATGTTTTTCTGGAATTCCTTTGCTTTTTCTGTGATGCAGTGTCTTTTTGAATTAGTGTTTATTCTTTTCAGAAAAATACCAGGAAATAGAATTAATAGATTATATAGTAGTTCTGTTTGTAATTTTTTTTAGGAACCTCCATTCTGTTTTCATAGTGGCTATACCAACTTACATTCTCACCAACAGTTCCCTATGTTCCTTTTTCTCTACATTCTTGCCAACCCTTGTTAATTTTTGTCTTTTTGATCATAACCAGTCTGACAAGTGTGAAGTAATATCTCATTTCCCTGATGATTAATGATTTTGAGCATCTTTTAATGTGCCTGTTGGCCATCTATATGTCATTGGAAAAATGTCTATTCAAGTCTTCTGTGCATTTTGTATTTGGGTTTTTTTTGTTTGTTTGTTTGTTTTTTAAAGCTGAGTTTTATGCATCCTTGTTATATTTTGAATATTGACCCTGTATCAGATCTGTCATTTGCAAATATCTTCTCCCATTCAGTGGGCAGCATTTTCATTTTGCCATAGTTTCTTCACCTGTGCAAGAGCTTTCTTATTTAATGTAGTCCTATTTGTTTATTTTTGCTTCTATTTTCCTTGCCTGGCGAGGCAGATCCAAAAGAATATTGCTGGGACTAATGTTAAAGAGCATATTATGTTTTCTTCTAGGAGTTTTATGGTTTCATGGCTTACATTTAAGTCTTTAATCCATTCAGGTTTTTTTTTTTTTTGTATACTATGTGGAAAAGTAGTGCACTGTGAGTCGGTCACGTGTAACCGGCCAGGTTACCCAACACCATTTATTGAAGAGGTTGTCTTTTCCCTATTTCATAGTCTTACTTCCTTCTTTGTAAATTAATTGATCAGGAAAGTGTACGTTTCTTTCTGGACTCAGTTCTATTCTATTGATTTCTGTGTCTTTTTTTTTGGTGCCACTCTCACACTGTTTTGATTACCATAGCTTTGTAGTGTAGTTTGAAGTAAGGGAGGGTGATGGCTCCATCTTTGCTCTTCTTTCTCAATATTGCTTTGACTCTTCAGGGTCTTTTTATGTTTTCATACAAATTTTATAGTTATTTGTTCTAGTTTGGTAAATAACCCTTTGGGATTTGATAGGACTTGCATAAGTCTGTTGATTTACTTGAATGATAGGATCATTTTTACCATACTATTTCAGTCCATGAACACAGTATATTTTTCAATTATTTGTGTGGCTTCAGTTTCTTTCATCAGTGTCATAGTTTTCTGAATACAGGTCTTTTGCAACCTTGGTTAGATTTATTTCTAGGTATTTTATTCTTTTTAATGTAATTATAGATGGGATTATTTTCTTAATTTCTCTGATAGTTCATTGCTAGTGTATAGAAATGCAACAGTTTCTGTATATTAACATTTTGAATTCATTGAGGAGTCCTAACCATGGAGTCATAACAGTTTTGTGGTTATATCTTTAGAATTTTCTATATATTTGTATGTGTATATAAATCATATGGGTTTCCCTGGTAGCTCAGCTGGTAAAGAATCCACCTGCAATGCAAGAGACTCCAGTTCAATTCCTGGTTCGGGAAGATCCTTTGGAGAAGGGATACCCAATCCAGTATTCTTGGGCTTTCTTTGTGTCTCGGATGTAAAGAATCCACCTGTAATGTGGGAGACCTGGGTTTGATCCCTCGGTTGGGAAGATCCACTGGAAGAGGACATGGCAATCCACTCCAGTATTTTTGGCTGGAGAATCCCCATGGTCAGAGGAGCCTGGAGGGCTACAGTCCATGGGCTTGCAAAGAGTCGGACATGACTGAACAACTAAGCGCAGCACAGCATAAATTATATACATATTTTACATATATGTGTATATATATAGTATACACACACATAAATATATTCATGTCATCTCTAAATAGTGAATTTTGTCTCCTCCTTTCCAATTTGGATTTCTCATTTCTTTTTCTTGTTTGATTGCTGTGTCTATGACTTCTAATACTATGAAGCCATCTATGCCTAGATTTTGTTGAGAGTATTTTTTTTTAATATATTACTGATTAAATGTTATTACTGGTAATTTTTCCTCTTCATATTTTCTAATTCTTCCTGATTCAGTCTTGGGAAATTCTACATCTTTAGAAATTGATCCATTTCTTCTAGGTTTTCCATTTTGTTGGCACATAATGGCTTGTGGTGATCTCTTATGAGCCTTTTATTGGCACATAATAGCTTATAGTAATCTCTTATGGGCCAACTGTGGTATCAGGTGTCATGTCTCCTTTTTCATTTTGATTTAATGTTTTGAGCGCGCTCTGTCTTTCTTGATGAGTCTGGCTAAAGAGTCATCCATTTTGTTTGTCTTTTCCAAAAACCAACTAATAGTTTTATTGAACTTTACCTCTCTTCCTCTCTCTCCTTTTTTTGTCTCTGTTTATTTCTGTTCTGGTATTTTTTATTTAGTTCCTTCTATTAACTTTGGATTTTGTTAGTTCTTTATTTTCTATTCTTTTAGGTGTAAGATCAGATTGTTTATTTCATATTTTTTTGTTTCCTGAAAAAAACAGGCTTTTATCACTGTAAATTTCCATCTTAGAACTAACTTTTCTGCATTTCAAAGATTTGGGGTTGTTGTGCTTTAATTTTCACTTGTCTCCAGGTATTTTTTTTACTTCATTTTATTTTTGTCTGTTTCTCGTTGGTTGTTTAACTAGCATATTGTTTAGCTTCCACATGTTTGCATTTTCTGTAGTTTTTTTTTTTTTTTTTCTTCTTGTATTTGATTTCTAGTCTCATAGCATTTTGGTAAGAAAAAACTGCTTGATATATTTTCAGTCTTCTTAAATTTATTAAGGTGTATTTTGTGGCCTAGCATGTGGTCTGTCATGGAGAATGTCCCATGTGCACTTGAATTTGTGTACTGTGATATTTTGAGATGGAATATTTCACGCGTATCTACGAATTCCATTTGCTCTAATATGTCATTTAGGGCCAGTGTTTTTCTCATTAATTTTCTGTCTAGATGATTTGTCCATTGATGTAAGTGTGGTGGTAAAATCCTTTACTACTATTGTATTACTGTAAGTTTCTCCTTTTATATTGGTTAATATTTGCTTTATTTAGTTACTCCCATACTGTATGCATTTATATTTACAATTACTATATCTTCTTGTTGGATTGATCCCATTATCATTATGCATTGACATTCTTTATCTCTTGTTACAGTTTTTGTTGTAAAAAAATTTCATCTGTCAGTGCTATGCCAGCCTTTTTTGTTTCAATTTACATGAGTAGTTTTTTCATTTCTTCACTTTCAGTCTATGTGTGTCTTTAGATATGTAATGAATCTTTTGTAAAAAGCGTATATATGGGTCTTAATTTTTTAATCCTTCAGTGAATGCCTTTTCATTGGAACATTAAGTCCATTTAAGCTTAAAGTAATTATTTGATAGGTATGAACTTATTGTCATTTGATTAACTGTTTTTGGGTTTTTACTGTAGTTCTTTTTTCTTTTTTTGTTCTTTTTCTTCCATTTTGACTTGATGACTATTTTAATGTTGTTTAGATTCTCTTTTTTTGCAGTTTTGTGTGTATATCTATTTTAGGTTTTTGATTTGTGGTTACTGTGTGGTTCATATATAACAACCTATGTATGTATGTATACACATATGTATATGTGTGTGTGTGTGTGTGTGATTATTTTAAGTTTATGATCTATTTACTTTGAAGGCATTCTGACCACCTTATATTTTTATTCCCCCACTGCTACATTTGATGTTTATATTTTTGTGTCTCTTAACTATTTATTGTGGATATAGATGATAATAGTCCTACTAGTTTTATAAGTAGGTGATTTATTACTTTTGCTGTATGTTTACCTTTATCAGTGAGATTTTTTTTCATTTCATAATTTTCATATTTCTAATGTGGCCTTTTCTACTTAGAGGAGTCCCTTCAATATATCTTTTAGACTGAGTTTGGTGGTGTTGAATTCAGCTTCTGCTTGTCTGTAAAACTTTTGGTTTTGCTAAGAAATCTGAATGAAAGCCATGTCAGGTAAAGTATTTTTGGTTGTGAGTTTTTCTCTTTCATTGTTATATATATTATGCCACTACTTCCTCATCTGCAGAGTTTCTGCTAAAAATCAGCTGATATGGGAGTTTCCTCAAACTTAACTTGCTGCTTTTAATAGCCTTAGGAGAGTTCCTTAATATAACTTGTTGCTTTTAACTTACTGCTTTTAATATCCTCTTGTTATCTTTAATTTTTGCCATTTTATTTATAAAGTGTTTTGGAATGAGCCTTTTTGTGTTCATCTTGTTTTGGAATCTCTGTGCTTCCTGGACTTGGATGTCTGCTTCCTTCCCCTGGTTAGGGACATTTTCAGCTATTATTTCTGCTCCTTCCTGTCTTTCTTCTGAGGCTCCTATAATGTAGATGTTAGTTCCCTTGATATTGTCCAAGAGAACTGTTAAACTATCCTAATTTTTTTTTAATTTTTTTTTTTTTCCATTCAGCTTGGTTAATTTCCACTAGTCTATCTTCCAGATGGCTTATCTGTTCCTCTGTATCTAATCTACTATTGATTTCTGCTAGTAAATTTTTTATTGCAGTTATTGTAATTTTTGCTCCATTTGGGTCTTCTTTATATTTTCTAGTACTTTGTTGAAATTCACACTGTGTTCATCCATTCTCCTGAATTTGGTGAGCATCTTTATGATTATTACCTTGAATTCTTTATTGGATAGATTGCTTATCTCACCTTTGTTTGGGTCTTTTTCTGAGATATGACCTGTTCCTTCATTTAAGACATATTTCTCTGTCACATCATTTTGCCCAGTTCTCTGTATTTGTTAGATTGATCAGTTACATGTCTTATTCTTGAAGTGGCCTTATGTAATAGACATCCTGGGTGGCCCAACGGCATCCTCCACTCTGGTCACCAGAACTATATGTTCTAAAAGTGTCCCCTACATGGACTGCATGTGCTGTCTGTTGTGGTGGGGCCAACTACCATGTTTGTGATGGTAGGTGAGGCTGGCCCCAGCCTGGTTGACTGTGAAGTCATGTGTTATGTGTTAGCTGTAGGCCTGCTAGGGATAGAATGAGCTTCCCATGCCATTGGTTATACAGCTTGGGGGAAACAGGACTGCTTCTCACCTGTTGTTGGTTGGGCTAGGTCCTAACATGACTGTTTGCATGGTCCAGGGGGTTACTGGGCTGGTACTTACTGCTAGAGAGAGGAGCCAAGTCTTTGCGTGGCTGTCTACACATTCCAGGGACGTATGGGCCTTTTGCTGTCCCACTACTGGCTTGAGGCAGGATTCCAAAATGAGAGTTGACAATGCTGATGTTACTGCCATAGAATGAGCTCCCAGAAATGGTTGTTGCCAGATTCTCTATCCCCATGGGGAGCCCCAGTTGCTTCCTGCCTCTCTGGGAGGCTCTCTGAGTCAGCAAGTGGATCTGACCACGCTCCTCTCAAGACTGTTGCCTCTGTGCCGGGAGGCAAAGCTTGTGAGGTTTGGGTCATGCCCTTTGAGAGCAGAGAGTCTATTCCTGTAGCTTTCTGGTTTTCCCAAACACAAGACTTCCTGGTTTTCAAAGCCAGGTGTTCTGAGGGTTTGTCTTCCTGGTGCAGGATCCCCAGGCTAGGGAGCTTAGTGTGGGGATCAGACCCCTTAGTCCATGGGGAGGAACACTAAGATTTTGATATTATTTTCATTTGTGGTTTGACAACTTGAGGAAATGGGTTCTGACTATATGGCATCTCTCCCTCTCATATTCATCTCCGTGTTTTCCCTTCTTTACGTATTTAGTTGTAGAAGATTCTTTATGCTAGTCTTAATGTTGTTTTCATGGAGAATTGCTCTGTAAGTAGGTGTAATTTTAGTGTATCTGTTTGGAATGAGATGTGCTCATGGTCTTCCTACTTCATCATCTTGGCCACTTCTGCAAGATATTTTTAATGATGTAATTATAATTAGTAAAAATTGTATTCTCAAATACTTAGAGTTACATTTTGAGTTGCTTATTATTATCAGATAGCAGTTTGGAACCACTTAAATTTGATATTCTTATTTATGTGAGAACAATTGGAACATAAAGCTAGAGATAAGTTCAGTTCCTGGATAGTAAATATTTTTTTGAAAAAAATGAATAAACTGTACATTATTTTATTTTCTTATTGCTTTTTAATGAAAATTTGGCTTAGAAAGTAACATGTACTTAACAAATTATGGTTGAATAAATATAATTATGTTTATAGATCAACTCTACAAATTGCCCTAATGGAAAATAAATTCAAATCAGTCTCTATATTCATATTTAAGTCTAAAATGTAGAGGAAACATCTCTTACTGCTTTACAGATAATCACTATACAATGAATCATTCTTAAAGTGTGATCTGCATAAATAATGTTGCTGTTGATTATAGTGAAAGAGGGTCTTTACTTAAATAAGTTTGGGACACCTCGGTTCAAGTAAATTTCAATAGGCTTTTCTATTACAAGACTTCTCAGAGCCTTTTAATGAAATTGTATCTTGTGTAAAGGGGGGAATAGTATGCAGTGTTTTTTCAAGTATATATTGGCATAGAAACTTAATTTGAATGAACATATAATAGAGTTAGCGAGCCATAAACCACAACTTGGAAAATGCTACTACAGTGATTTTATTTTGCATATACTAAGGAACTGGAGATCATCAATTTAATATTTCCATATACTCTATTTGAATTCCAGTAAGAAAAAGCAATCAGAATATTATTATTGGTGGAATTGAATTTGCCAGGAATGCGAGCACAGCTTCCTCAGTAAAGATCTTGCCTTTGGAAACATCTCACCTCTTGGCAGCTCTCCAGAGTTCAGACTTGGCAGCCTCAAGGACAAAGCACAAGGTGTGTTTATTTGATTTAACATTTGGCAAAAGGTGTTTTGACTTGTGGTTTGTTTTCTTTCACTTTGTTTTTCTTGTTTTTGTTTGTTTTTGGCAATGAACTTGAGTTTGGAATTTGTTCTTTCTTATGGGAGGCAGGATTACGATGGGGAAATGTTTTTACTTGAATTTATTTTGTGATTTTGGATAAATCCAAGAAAACAGAGTGAGGTCTATAAAACCATAAACCTTTATCTGATTAATTTGTTAAATCATTTAGTATTATTGTCTATGAGAATTTGTTGCCAAATTAAAATATTTGATCTCTCTTGATATTTGGTACACTATGATATTTTGGTACTTTACTGTATTTTGATAATTATACATTGGTTAAAAGGTAATGGCACCCCACTCCAGTACGCTTGCCTGGAAAATCCCATGAATGGAGGAGCCTGGTAGGCTGCAGTCTGTGGGGTCGCTGAGTCGGACATGACTGAGCGACTTCACTTTCACTTTTCACTTTCATGCATTGGAGAAGGAAATGGCAACCCACTCCAGTGTTCTTGCCTTGAGAATCCCAGGGATGGGGGATCCTGGTGGGCTGCCGTCTATGGGGTCGCACAGAGTCGGACACAACTGCAGCGACTTAGCAGCAGCAGCAGCAAAATCAATGTACCTGCATATAAGCAATTAAGGTCATAGAACAAATTAAGATCATAAAATATCTATTATTCAACATTATTTTAAATCTTTCTTGATTAATTGATACATTGATGTCTCATAAGTCTCGTGGAGAGAAGAAATTTGTCATAAAATGGAAGAAAATGGGCCCCTATTATTTATGTGACGTTATCCTCTACTGTCTTTTTCCACCCCTCATTCTAGTTAGAACTCTTCATTGGTTCCCCATATATTTATGGTGTAGACTCCAGGGCACAGAGGAAGTAGGACACTTTTTATACTTGAAGGAGACGGGACACTTCTTGCACTGAGATCAAAGTACTGACATGATCAATGTTTGTGTCTGAGCACACGTATGCAGATTTTTGTCTGTTTGGTATATGTGTAAATATGTGTTTTGGTGTGTGTGAGAGAATGAGAGTGAACTGGCAAAGTCAGTTGACCTTACCTAAAGATCTATATTTTTGTGATTTGGGAAACAAACTCATGTGCCCAGACTGAGATGAAGATGTGTTTCAGGAGAAACACAATCTGGAGTTGCTACTGAATCAAACAGGAGATGAGATCAACTTGGGACTGAGAGGTTGCTGGGCAGAGTTCTGTACTTGTAAAAAATCAGGTTAAACATTTTACTGTAAAAATTGCTTTGCAAAGTTCAATTGCTTTTTTTCTTTAAATTGTTCAGAGTTCAGTAATAATTTGAAAATAAACATTTTAAGTGAATTTTATGTATGCCATTTTCATTAAAAGGGCCCATGATATGTAATCTATTCCCTGCTCCCAAATTTTGGTCAAAATAATAAAGACCCAATAGTAGGGGAAATATTTCTAAAATTAGTGAGGTAGTTATCAAGTGCTTTTATAAAATCATTTTTATGATGGACCTTGAAATAAATAGTATGTTATAGTGAAGTTAATTTTCAAAAATAAAATAGAGAAGTGATTTGAATATTATTATATTTTTCTTAAGGGTTTTTTTTGGAAAACATTGGAATGGACTGTAATTTAAAGGATATCCTAAAATTATATTTCTTACTCAGCATTATATTTTAGAGCTAGGGTAATTTTTAACATTTGGAATGCTAAATTTGGTACTGCAAATTCAAGTTTTGATCATTAATGGAACCAGTTTTATCTAATGTTTGATTACCACTGCTCTAGTAAAAAGAACCATACTTACCTACCTAATTCAAGTGTGAATATATAAGAGAAATTGTGACATATAGGCTTAGAAATAACATCAAGGGTTTACAACTGAACTCCTGAGGAAGGAATAACAGAGAAGTAGTGCAAGTGTTGAATGGAGAAGATTCTTTTCTTAGACTGGAGAATAATTTGAGATTTCTGACAAAGATTAAATTGTTAGTTTAAAAAATGGGACCAATGTTCAAGATTTTTGTTGTTGTTCAGAAGCCTTCCATTTTAGAAAGTATTTTAGAATGCTCCTTATATACATAAACTGTAAGTATATAAGTGATAATCTATTCATCCAAAGTTTTCAACACATTAAGAAGAAGACCATATATGTAAGTTGTTGTTTTAAGTTATCCAAAGATATTTTTGCTGAAGCCACTTAGCTGATGATAGAAGATGGTTAGGAGACCAAATGATAGCAGAAAGGGTACTATTTATATGTAATTAAGTTACACATAGATATTATGAGACCATCCTTTTCTTTTTTTCTTTATGTATCTCAGTGACTTTTTACATGAATGTAAGGTCTTCAAGTTCAGATTAGTTTTTTTCTCTTAAAAAGCTTATTTGGACTGTATGGTGACTCCACAGTGAGTAAGTGATTAAGTCAGTATGATGTAATGATGCTAACAACATTTATCCAGCACTTACTATGTGAGGAGCACCATGTTAAGTACTTTAAATGAACTAGCAATTTAATTTAATGCTTACAGCAGCCACATGAGATAGGAATTCTTACTGTACTGATTTGAAAAATGGTAAACGAGCTTAGCTTAGTAAACAATTAAAAAGGGACAGAACCAGAAAGGAAATAAGTTCAAGCAAGGAAGAGTTAACTCATACTTTATCAGACTCATCTCCTTATAAAAGAGAACTTATAGTAATATTTTAAAATTCAAAGCTTTTAAAATCAAATTTATAATAATTAAGCATAAAATGTGGATGTTTTAAGTTAACATAATAGGTCTGGAAAATATCTGTTCAAAAATGTACTGAGTATCCAGTGTTCTAATTTATTTGAGATTTTTTAGTGTACAAACAACTGTACAAACATTCTACTGAAGGGAAGTCAGAAAATAAAAAATAGACTAAATTTAATATGAAAAGAGCTTTTTCACCTTTTAAAAGTAACAATTGAAAGGTCTAAGGTAAAATAACTTTCCTGTTGCAACACTGATCATCTAATTGTTCATATTTTGTCATGCTTGCATCAGATCATGAAGAAATGAAATATTGATTGCTATAATATGGTTATTCATTTTAAATATTATTGACCATGACTTTGAAGAAATCTCTTCTCTCCTCCCTTCTTATACACTGAAGATGCAGCATTCCAAGAAAGCAATTAAATGTCATTTGTAAAATAACTTTATTTTCTATAATTACAGACCTAGGCGGTCTGTGGCTTAAACGGATCGACAGTGAGAAGTCTTAGGACATATTTTTCCTATGAAGGACACATTTAAGTGCATTTTAGCATCAAAATAGCTACAAATGCTCATGATTAAAGACTCAGTCTTCTTTTTGTTTGCAGTATATAGGGGTGTGTTTATGTGTGTATAGAAAAAAAGAGGAAGGGAAAGAATAAACATGAAGATGATAATGAATTATGCCAAGGCTCCCTAGGTGTTTTGTTTTAGTAGCTTTTCAGAATCCTACCACTGTAATTCAGGGAATTGACTAAACATTTACCTTTATCATTAAAAGACAAAATACCATTTTTTTCTGTTCTCTGTTTCCTCTATTTTCTCTCAGGTGGTCTCATATTACTGTAGTGGATTTTCTTTTATGTAGCCGTCTCTACTATACCACTCTGAATGTCTCTGCTCGGTGGATCATCTCGCATCTATTCTTTCTTGTGAATGCTTTAAGGAGTTAAAAAATGGATATGGTTTATGAACTTCGTTATTGAAGACGTAATAATGTGGCACAGTGAAAAATTGAAGTGTTCAATCACAAGGTCATTAACAAAGAACGAAAAATAATTAAGGGCAAAAGATGAAAGGAGGTTTTAAGGTAAATTTGAAATTGAAGCATGAAAACACCACTGTCTTGAGAGAGGCATAGGAGAGATTTTTGCAGAGGATAGAACCTGTATTGAAAGTCTGGTTCTGTAGTAACTAGACTTCTGTACTGAAAGAGATAACGTGTTAGTCTTAGGAACAGGCTATAAAAAAATTTTGGAAAAAGGTAGCAAAAGTGACAAATGTATTATAGTTAAAAAATAAACGGTAAGGGAATATGATTCATCAAGGGGAAATTTGGACCAGAGATTGTGATTATGGTCAATAATGTGAAAAAGTTGAACAATTATTTTTTATTTTGGGCTTTCCTGGTAGCTCAGCTGGTACAGAATCTGCCTGCAATGCAGGAGACCCTGGTTCAACTCCTGGGTTGAACAGTTGAAAAATTATATTTTTTCTTTATTAATTGCTTCATGAAGTTTATTAGTGCACTCAGTTGTTTACTTTCATAAAATTCCATTTTGTAAAATGAACCAAAAGGGCAAGTTTAAACACAGGGGCCCAGAAGAGTTCACAGCCTTTTTATGACATTCATTTCCAAATGCCTATTTGAAAGAGAATGTCCTGGTTTACGATTTTCTTTCTTTTTTTTTTTTTTTTACTTTTAGAAAGAGGCAGATGGTATGAAAACTGGACTCCCTTGTTTAAAGGGAATGTTGATATTTATAACCAAGCTTATCTCCAGCAAGATTTGTTTTTTGCAGCTGTTCCAGGTTGAAAAAAAATATATTAAAGTCCTGGCTTGTTTTTCTTTCCATATTTGGGGTGGGGGGGGAGAATCTTCAGAATGTGAAAAAGTGATGTTTGATTTTAAACATGAATGCAATGTAAACTGTGATTTTTTTGCTTCTATATGTGAATTTTCTGTTTGTATGCTGTGATGATATTACTCTTTTTGTTTCACTGATCTATTTCCTAGATACATCACACTTGGGAAATAATTTACTTATCATTTTCCTATCATCAAAGTATTCTAGGAAATGTAGATTTTCTCTGAGTTAGCCTTTATTATTAAACTATTTTCTGACTTTTCATTTTGATATATTAGTCATTTTCTTTCTTCCCAGAGTGAGTATATTTTTCACTGGGAAATAAATGTTTTCTGTCCTTTTTTATAGTTATATTATTTTTTATAAGGTGTGATATTCTTTGCTTCTATTTTCAGTTGTAAATGCTGCTATGTCTCTGAACATATATATCTTAGCAACTTCCTTTAATAATTTCATTGAAAATTAATTGCACTTTGTACTCTAAAATTAATACATGGAGCTGTCTCATTGGGAACATGACAACACTGGAATGAATATCTAAGTTCAGTTGAGTTCAGTCACTTAGTTGTGTCTGATTCTTTGTGACCCTATGGACTGAAGCATGCCAGGCCTCCCTGTCCATCACCAACTCCAGGAGCTTTTACTCCAGGAGCCGGTGATGCCATCCAACCATCTCATCCTCTGTCAGCCCCTTCTCCTCCTGCCTTCAGTCTTTCCCAGCATCAGGGTCTTTTCATGTGAGTCAGTTCTTCGCATCAGGCGGCCAAAGAATTGGAGCTTCAGCTTCAGCATCAGTCCTTCCAGTGAATATTCAGGACTGATTTCCCTTAGGTTGGACTGGTTGGATTTCCTTGCAGTCCAAGGGACTCTCAAGAGTCTTCTCCAGCACCACAGTTCAAAAGCATCAATTTTTTGGTGCTCAACCTTCTTTATGGTCCAACTCTCATATCCAAACATGACTACTGGAAAAACTGTAGCTTTGACTATATGGACCTGTGTCTGGAAAGTGATACCTCTGCTTTTTTTTTTTTTTCCTTTTTTTTTGCCACTTTATTTTTTAATTGAAGGATAACTGCTTTACAGACTTTTATGGTTTTCTGTCGAACATCAACAAGAATCAGCGATAGGTACACACCCATGTTCGCTCCCTCTTTAACCTCCCTTCCATCTCCCTCCCCATCCCACCCTTCTAGATTGTCACAGAGCCCCTGTTTGAGTTCCCTGAGTCATACAGAAAATTCCACTGGCTATCTATTTTATATATGGTTTGTCATAACTCTTCTTCCTCGTAGCGAGCGTCTTTCAATTCCATTGATGCAGTCATCATCCATAGTGATTTTAGAGCCCATGAAAATAAAAGTCTGTCACTATTTCCACCTTTTTCCATCTGTTTGCCATGAAGTGATGGGACTGGATGCCAGGATCTTAGTTTTTTGAGTGTTGAATTTTAAGCAAGGTTTTTCACTCTCCTTTTTCACCTTCATCAAGGGGCTTTAGTTCCTCTTTGCTTTCTGCCATTAAAATGGTATCATCCACCTATCTGAGGTTGTTGATAGTTCTCCTGGCAATCTTGGTTCCAACTTGTGATTCATCCAGCCCAGCTTTTTGCATGCTGTACTCTGCATAGAAGTTAAATAAGCAGAATGACAGTATACAGACTTGATATTTTCCTTTCCCAATTTTGAACCCATCCATCGTTCCATTCACTCTAGTATGTTAGTTCATTTTACAAATGCCATTTTTCCTTGCATTAGTGTTTGCCTAATGTGGGTTTAGTAAAAATTTAAATGGAATTCTCACAATAAACAAATTGACTTGAAACATTCAGTAAAACTTGCTAGTATTCTATTACTCTGTACTTTTACCATGTAATAAAGCAGGTGAAACAAAAGTCATCACTACTCCTGATTTTGTTGTTATTGCTCATGTTCCCAATGGATACCATATGAGTGAGCACTTAAAGATCATTGACCTGAAGTTGTCTATATTCATTTCTACTTTTTTAACCAGAAGATCCAAAGTGTATGTTTCTCAAATTCTTTGAAAATAATAAAAATAAGAAATATGAAAGGATATTTTTTCAATTAGTACTATAGATATCTGAATAACATTTAGTTCAAATATCAATGGCTAAGGCAGAAATAAAATACATTATTTTATTATATGTTATGGCTGAAGGAGATTTGTGCTTAGTCATATTAGAAGTGACAGTGCATAAAGGAAAGTGATATAAATATATATTTATAAACTATATTAAAATAATTGAATTTTTAATTCAGAAGCATTTATGTATTTCCCAGGTTTGCAGCCTTTCATTTTGAACATCATCATTATTCTATTAGTTCATGGGAAAAATAGCACACTGTTCACAATAATCACCCTCTTTTTTTTTTGAAATATTCTTCTAGAGGACTTGATTCTGAGATAAAATGTTAGCTTGTATGAAGGAGGATTTAATTAACTCTGTTGAAAATTGACCAGCGGGAAAGAGAGAAGACTTGCAAAGTAGTAATGCCAATTTATAGAGAATAAAAATTGATTGTAAAATAGAAACCTTTAAAGGAAATGTTAGTAGAGTATAATGGCAGTTTAATTTCCTGATAAGAATGTAGCTTGGAGAGCATCTAACAAACTTTATACGTTTCTTTTTTTGTCTTTAAAAATAATTAGTGAGAATTCCCTGGTAATGGTTAGGATTCAGTGCTTTCACTGTGGGAACCAGATCCAGTTCCTGGTTGGGGAATTAAGAACTTGCAAGCTGTGTGGTGCTGCCATAAAAACAAAACAAAACAAACAAAGAAACAAAAACAAAACCAAAATAAATAATTACTAATGATAACCAATAGCTATGTTTAACTGATTCAATAAACTAGATACTAGCTAATTCATTTCCAGACATGTATTAGTTTTCTATAATGCATAGCACGTTACCATAAACTTAGTGGCTTACATCACAGTCACTTATTAGCTCACAATTTTGTGGGTCAGGAGTCCAACATGGTCGTAATAGGTTTCCTCCTTGGGATCTTGCAAACCTGAAATCGAATGCCAACCAGACTGTTCAAGGTTTTGTGAAAGAATCTACTTCTAAGTTCTTATAGGTTGTGGGCAGAATTTAATTTCCTGTGGTTGTAGGACTGAAGACCTCCTCCTTTCCTTCTTGGTTGACTGATCTCCTCCATGTCACCTTTATTTCTTGCTACATGGACCCTTCCATCAATGGAGAATTTCTTATTCATAAAATTCCTTTGAATTTCTCTGACTTTTCTTACTTTGACTTCTTGACTGTGATTTAAAATGCTCGTATGATTAAATCAGTACCACCTGGATGATGTCCTTATTTTAAAGTCAGCTGATGTAGAACATTAACTAAATGTGTGAAACCCTTTTGCTGTTAATGTAACATAATCTTAGGAGTTATATTTTGTCATATTTACAGATTCTACCCACACTGTAGATGAGGAAGAGATTTGCAAAGAACAGCATATTGGAGGCAATCTTAGAATTCTACCAATCACGTTTGATATAGTCATTGCCTATCAGTATAATGTATGGGTAATTTTTAATTTACTGGGTGCTCCAGGGTTGCCTCATTATTTTTGTAGTTAATACCAGCTCTTTCTTTCTCTACTTACTTACCATTTTTGTATTTACATCTAACATCCTACTTTCTACAGTAAGTAGAATTATTGCTATTATTATATCTTTTTTCTTATCTGTGTTTAGAACAGATGAGACATAGGAACCCACACATTGAGATTCCTACTTTTAAAAAGTAGCTAATGAATTCCTATGGAGAGTTATTCTTGGTCTCTCTTGGTCATTCAAAACTGTTTTGAGAAAACACAGTTAATTGTAAAAAGCTATATTGTATTTAGGAATTGATAGGGCAGAAATAGAATAATGAATTATATATTTTACCCCAGGCTCCCCAGACAACAGATTCTGAGGCACAGCTTAAACTTGGATGCCATACTAGGGAGATAAGAGTGAGTGAAAAATAGAAGAAAAAAAAACTAGATAAGGAGGAAAAACAAATATAAGGTGGTTACTGAACTGGCCACAGTGTAAGAGAAAATATAGACTTTTATATAGTCATGTGGGACATCTCCAGGCTGGCTGTATAGAGCCAATTAGTTGGATTGAGGAAGAGAAAGAAATTTATCTGCTAACATCTTCCTGTCACTTATTTTTTATTGGTCAAAGCTCTATCCTTGTACTTTTCAGATTGCCTTGGGGCTCTGGGGCTTGGGATTTGGAAGTGGTGGGAGAAGCCAAGCTTCTTATCGATCTACGTGTAGGCATTGCTGTCGCTGTGGAGGTGGTGTTGGAAATAGTACCTTCACCTTTACCCTCACCCACCCCCCAGAGGAAGCCATGTCAGCTAGCACTGTTAGATTAGTTGTGGGTAATTGCTGGTGCTATGCATTGGGCAAGTGACTGAGCATCCAGGAGACAGTGAATGTGGGAAAATACATAAGTTGGGTCTAACAGAGAATGTTGTGTAGTGATTGCATCTGGTCAACTTCTTTAAAGAAGTTGAGTCTTTAAAGTCTTTAAATCATCTTTAAATAATTTAATCTTTAATTTAATCTTTAAATATTTAAATAATCTTTAAGGATTATTTGTAATATGTAAGTGTGCCTTTGATAGGATGCAGGTCACAGTTCAGTTCAGTTCAGTTCAGTCGCTCAGTCGTGTCCGACTCTTTGCGACCCCATGAATCGCAGCACACCAGGCCTCCCTGTCCATCACCAACTCCCGGAGTTCACTCAGACTCACGTCCATCGAGTCAGTGATGCCATCCAGCCATCTTATCCTCTGTCGTCTCCTTCTCCTCCTGCCCCCAGTCCCTCCCAGCATCAGAGTCTTTTCCAATGAGTCAACTCTTCACATGAGGTGGCCAAAGTACTGGAGTTTCAGCTGGTCACAGTTAGAACTCCTTAAATGTTTAAGAAGTTTAATTTTTACATAGAATATCCTCCTTTGTTCACAGACATGAAGTGAAGTGCAGTGAAAGTCATTCAGTCATGTCCAACTCTTTGCGACCCCATGGACTATACAGTCCACAGAATTTTCCAGGCCAGAATACTGGAGTGGGTAACAGTTCCCTTCTCTAGGGGATCTTCCCAACCCACTGATCGAACCCAGGTCTCCCACACTGCAGGTGGATTCTTTACCAGCTGAGGTTCTCAGATAGTCCTTTCACAATTTATATAGCTTTTTTTTTTTTTAAAGATGGGGAAATTAACCAAGCATAATTAATGTGATATATCATTCCTTTGGATATCCTTTGTTAGTTGAGTCCTAGAGTTTTACTGAAAGGCATCAATCTTGTGGATGTGTTGCTTTCAAATATGAGCATTCAACTAGGTCAATATTTTTTTACCAATGTAGACAAAAGCCAGTTGTCTATTTTCACATGATTACTGTAATAGCAGAATCTGAGATTAGTATTTACGTGATCCTTCTTAGACAAAGATTTTGTTATTATTTATTTTTTTGCTATTGTTAGTAGGATCAGTGTAGGGTTGAACTCAGGTTCTCCGATAAGGCTTGTTTAAAGGTTAAGAACAAACAGATGTATTTCATCTCTGATGTTTCTTCTGATTCTGTGATTCTGTTGTACTAAATAAACTGATATGCTGGCTAGTTATTATCAGCTCCTGCCTTTAAAATATTTAAGGTAGGTTCCATGACTTCAACACTGACATTCTTATTCGCAAGTTTAGGTATACTCATATGTCTTTTCAACAGTGAGGCTGGGAATCCCTGAGCCTTTTGAGGTTCCTGGGTGGCGGATCAGCCCCAGGGCAGCCAGCACAGCAGAAAGGCCTGGGAGCCCTCCACTCCTGGGCATCCTCCAACATTTGTAAGCTCCAGTCAAAAAATCCAGCAGAGCCTTTGCTCAGGCCCTGGGGCGGCACATTGACCAACACTCAGTATCCAGTAAAGGTTTGGTTGTTGTTGTTCAGTTGCTAATTCATGTCTGACGCTCTGCAACCCTATAGACTGCAGCGTGCCAGGCTTCCCCAGTCTTTCACCAACTCCCTGACTCTGCTCAAAGTCATGTCCATTGAGTCAGTGATGCCATCCAACCATCTCATCCTCTGTCAACCCCTTCTTCTCCTGCCTTCAATCTTTCCAAGCATCAAGGTCCTTTCAAATGAGTCAGCTCTTCACATCAGGTGGCCAAAGTGTTGGAGCTTCAGCTTCAGCATCAGTCCTTCCAATGAATATTCAGGGTTGATTTCCTTTAGATTGACTGGTTTGATATCCTTGCAGTGCAGGGGACTCTCAAGAGTCTTCTCCAACACCACAGTTCTAAGGCATCAATTCTTCGGTTGCTCAGCCTTCTTTATGGTCCAACTCTCACATCCATACATGACTACTGGAAAAACTGTAGCTTTGATTAAATGGACTTTTGTTGGCAAGGGCTCTACTTTTTAATACACTGTCTAGGTTTGTCATAGCTCTTCTTCCAAGGAGTAAACATCTTTTAATTTCATGGCTGCAGGCACCACCCACATTTTAGAGCCCAAGAAAATAAGGTCTGTCACTGTTTCCATTGCTTCCTCGTCTGTTTGCCATGAAATGATGGGACCAGATTCCGTGATCTTCATTTTTTGAATGTTGCATTTTAAGCCACCTTGTTCACTTTGCTCATTCACCTTCATCAAGAGGCTCTTTGGTTCCTCTTTGCTTTCTGCCATAAGGATGGTGTCATCTGCATATCTGAGGTTATTGATATTTCTTCCAGCAATCTTGATTCCAGCTTGTGCTTCATCCAGCCTGCAATTTCGCATGATGCACTCTACATGCAATTTAAATAAGCAGGTTGACAATATATAGACTTGACGTACTCCTTTCCCGATTTTGAACAAGTCCATTGTTCCATGTCCAGTTCTGACTGTTCCTTCTTGACCTGCATACAGGTTTCTCAGGAAGCAGGTAAGATGGTCTGGTGTTCCCATCTCTTTGAGAGTGTTCCATAGTTTGTTGTGATCCACGCAGTCAAAGAATTTAGCATAGTCAATGAAGTAGAAGTAGGTGTTTTTCTGGAATTTTCTTGCTTCTTCTATGATCCAGCGGATGTTGGCAATTTAATGTCTGTTTCCTCTGCTGTTTCTAAATCCAGCTGGTACATCTGGAAGTTCTTGGTTCACATATTATTGAAGTCTAGCTTGAAGGGTTTTGAGTATTACCTTGCTGGCATGTGAGTATTACCTTGTTAGCATGTGAAATGCCTGCAATAGTCTGGTAGTTTAAACATTCTTTGGCATTGTCCTTCTCTTGGATTGGAATGAAAACACACATTTTCCAGTCCTATATCCACTGATTTTTCCAAATTTGCTGCCATATTAAGTGTAGCACTTTAACAGCATCATCTTTTAGGATTTTGAATAGTTTGGCTGGAATTCCATCACCTCCACTAGCTTTGTTTGTAGTGACGATTCCTGAGACCCACTTAATTTCATACTCCAGGATGTCTGGCTCACATGATTGTGATCACATGATTGTGACTGATCACACGATTGTGGTTAACTGAATCATTAAGATGTTTTCTGTATAGTTTGTCTGTGTATTCCTGCCACCTCTTCTTAATATCTTTTGCTTCTGTTAGGTCCATACCATTTCTGTCCTTTATCATGCCCATGTTTGCATGAAATGTTCCCTTGGTATCTCTACTTTCCTTGAAGAGATTTCTGGTCTTTCTCACATTATTGTTTTCCTCTATTTCTTTGCAATGTTCACTTAGGAAGGCTTTCTTACCTCTCCTTGGTATTCTGCATTCAGATGGGTATATCTTTCCTTTCCTAGACCAGTGAAAGTTTACACACTCAGGAGGATCAGCAGTGGGGCAGCTGGTAGCTGGGCATGTCCTATGGCTATGTGGAATAGCTGAAGGGCATGTCCCTGCTTGTCTGGGCCTGAGAAAACATTGTCCACTGGAGAAGGGAATGGAAAATCACTGTCTTGCCTTGAGAACCCTATGAAAAGTATGAAAAGGCAAGAAAAATATGACACCAAAAGATAAGCATTCCAGATTGATAGGTTTCCAGTATACTACTGGAGAAGAGCAGAGAAATAGCTCCGGAAAGAATGAGGAGGCTAAGCCAAAGGAGAAATGACAGCCAGTTGTGCATGTCTGGTGATGAAAGTAAAGTCCGATGCTGTAAAGAACAATATTGCATAGGACCTGGAATGTTAGGTCCATGAATCAAGGTAAATTGGACGTGGTCAAACAGGAGATGGCAAGAGTGAACATTGACATTTTAGGAAGCAGTGAACTAAAATGGAGGGGAATGGGGCAAATTTAATTCAGATGACCATTGTATCTACTACTGTGGGCAAGAACTCCTTAGAAGAAATGGAGTAGCCCTCTCATGGTCAAAAAAAGAGTCCAAAATGCAGTTCTTGGGTGCAGTCTCAAAATCAACATAATGATCTTGGTTCAGTACCAAGGACAACCATTCAACATCACAGTAATGGAAGTCTATGCCCCAACCACTAATACCAAAGAATCTGAAGTTGAACAACTCTATGAAGCACTCTAGGTGAGTGACCACACCATCATGGTTATCTGAGTCATTGAAACCATTTTTTAGTAGTTCTTCTGTGTATTCTTTTCACCTCTTATTTTCTTCTGGTTCTGTTAGGTCCTTACGGTTTCAGTCCTTTACTGTGCCCATCCTTGCATGAACTATTCCCTTGATATCACCAGTTTTCTTGAGGAGATCTCTAGTCTTTCCCATTCTACTATTTTCCTCTATGTCTTTGCACTGATCCCTTAGGTCAGGGCCAGGGATATAGGTCCTTGGGATATATAAATACATCTTTGAAGGAGTGGGGCACCCAAGGAGAGCACATGTGGACTGGTTGTACTGTGCTGTGCTTAGTCACTTAGTCATGTCCGACTCTGCAACCTCATGGACTGTAGCCCACCAGGCTCCTATATCCATGGGGATTCTCCAGGCAAGAATACTGGAGTGGGTTGCTATCCCCTCCTCCAGGGGATCTTCCCAGCCCAGGGATCAAACCCAGGTCTCCCGCATTGCAGGCAGATTCTTTACCAGCTGAGCCACCAGCGAAGCCCAGTTGTACTGTGGGTGGCACCAAAATTTAACAAGCAGACTGAGGAAAAAATGCTTATGATGATTGTAAGCAATAAATCAAGGTGATGGAGGTGGAAAATCGGGTGAGTACTGACTTGAACACTAATGCCTAAGAGTTTCAATACTAAGTACAGTTGGCCTTCCATATCCTTGGGTTCTGCATCCACTGATTCAACCAACAATGGATCAAAATGGTTCAAAACGAGAAAAAAATTCCAGAAAGTTTCAAAAAGCAAAACTTGAGCTTGCCACGTGCAACTAGTTTCATAGCATTTGTATTGTATTAGGTATTGTAAATAGTCTAGCCATGATTTAAAGTATGTGGCTGTATGTATATAGGTTATATTGGAGAAGGAAATGGCAATGCACTCCAGTATTCTTGCCTGGAGAATTCCATGGACAGAGGAGCCTGGTGGGCTGCAGTCCATGGGGTCACAAAGACTCGGACACGACTGAGTGACTTTATATGCAAATGTTGTATTATCTTATATAAGGGGCTTGAACGTGAAAGATCCTGGCATCCTTGGGGATTCTAGAATTATGAGGGACAGTTGTACTCTACTGCCACATATCACCAAGAGAGAGGTTTCATAAATAAGAACTGTTTGTCCTGTGGCATAGCCTATCTTGTGGTATTCTCTTATCTGCAGCATATGTTGTCTAAAATAGTCATCTGTTTCCTGAAATGTAAATATTCCCGAAGAAGATTTGCCATTCTAACCTTCACCCTACAACACCTTGTAAAAGACAAACCAGTTGAGCTACAGTGTGTTGTGAATTGCCCTTGTGTGCTTCATAGTTGGGGTTAGAGTAATACTGATGGGCCCTGGTTTATAGTTGTTCAGCTGGTGTCACAGGGCCTCATTGACATGAGACCTCAAAAGTGCCCTGATTTAGGATGTATAGTCACCCTATTTTAGGTTCCTATTGACAGAATATTTCTTTCACATCTGAAGCTGCGGAGCTGGTTGATAAGCATGTCTCTTAACCAGTTCTTGATAACTTTTATTCATTAACCGGATGCTTATTCTCTTCCGTTATAATCCTAAATCAGCTTTCTGAAAATCCCTTTATTTCACCAAACTTTACATGAAACAAAAGTTTTATAGGGTGATAATGTGCAAAATTTGAAAAGTTGGACAAGTAACATTGGAAATGTGGCATTTTCAAATCTTCTCTTAGAGACTGACAAGGCACAAGTGGAGACTTGGTAAAGCTCTTCAGTAAAGCCAAACTAATAATAGTATAGTGTCCTAAAACATTTTGGGAACTTGATTCATGTTTACTTCAATGTAAAATACATGTAAATTAAGAAAAAGATTTTTAACTTTGAAATAAGCCAAACTTGGTTATAAATAGTGATTTTGATAGATTTAAGGTGAATCAGAACATTTCGTCTATACAGATATATTATTTAGAAATTCCCAGTCATATGTGTAACATTTGGGCTAAACATAACAAGTTGTACATTTTGCTCCTAAAACCTGTGTCTCAGGTAACTTATTGAAAGCTCTGAGAAGAATTTGCTAATATTACTTCACAGCCAAGAAAAGGGAGTTCATATTGAAGAATTACCATAAAACAAACATATATCTGTTTACTTAGGAATTTCAGAGATAAGAATAGATGCCATGTGAGATGTTTGCATCTAGAGCTTATTGTTTTCTCTCATCATTTAGCTACCAGTTTTTGATACCATCTGGATAGAATAAAGTTTTTTGTTGTTGGTATAATTGAAACAATCTTGGGTTTCATAAAATTCTCTTAAAATAACCTAGTTTAAAGGGATTATAAGTGTTGAAAAATCAGTTTGTGACCTTTATAACTAGAATCCTATTTTTAATTACTCAATTTCTCATCAGGAAAAACAATCCGAAGGTGTTTTGGTACAAGATTCGAAACTGCCTTTTCCCTACTTCAACTCACTGAAGCCAAAGATAGCCTTGGTATCTCTCTCATGCTGAGCTACTGTTAGTAGCTTGTAGCATGTGGTGTACACACTGCCTGACTTACTGATTTATATTTGAATTGTGGACGTCTTTGTTCTTTTTTACATGGTTGAGTACGTTTCTCTTCTTATATCAGCTTATATATTACTTTGTATTAGTAAAAGCAGGGTCTGCAGTATTATTTGGTACCATATTATGGTAACCTACATAAACTTTTTAAAAGTACAGTTTATACTCAAAATAACCTTTATTTGAAGTGTTAGTTGCTCAATCATGTCTGACTCTTTGCAACCCCTGGACTGTAGCCCAGGCCAGGCTCCTCTGTCCATGGAATTTCCAGGCAAGAATATTGGAGTGAGTTGCCATTTCCTTCTTAACCAGGGATCTTCCCAACCCAGGGATCGAACCCTGGACTCCTGAATTGCAGGCGGATTCTTTATCATCTGAGCCACCTGGGAAGCCCCCTTTATTTGAAAGACAGTATAATGTATGTCATTAGTGATTGTTTTATTAACTATTAAAAGTTATATGATAGGCCAGTCTAGCTTAATTAACACATCTTCTTTTGTAAATATAGTACAGGAAATTAAAATACATTTCCAATGAAAGTGAAAGAGGAGAATGAAAAAGTTGGCTTAAAGCTCAACATTCAGAAAACGAAGATCATGGCATCTGGGCCCATCACTTCATGGGAAATAGATGGGAAACAGTGGAAACAGTGTCAGACTTTATTTTTTTGGGCTCCAAAATCACTGCAGATGGTGACTGCAGCCGTGAAATTAAAAGATGCTTACTCCTTGGAAGGAAAGTTAGGACCAACCGAGATAGCATATTCAAAAGCAGAGACATTACTTTGCCAACAAAGGTCCGTCTAGTCAAAGCTATGGTTTTCCCAGTGGTCATGTATGGATGTGAGAGTTGGACTGTGAAGAAGACTGAGAGCTGAAGAACTGATGCTTTTGAACTGTGGTGTTGGAGAAGACTCTTGAGAGTCCCTTGGACTGCAAGGAGATCCAACCAGTCCATTCTGAAGGAGAGCAGTCCTGGGTTTTCTTTGGAAGGAATGATGCTAAAGCTGAAACTCCAGTACTTTGGCCACCTCATGCAAAGAGTTGACTCATTGGAAAAGACTCTGATGCTGGGAGGGATTGGGGGCAGGAGGAGAAGGGGACGACAGAGGATGAGATGGCTGGATGGCATCACCGACTTGATAGCTGTGAGTCTGAGTGAACTCCAGGAGTTGGTGATGGACAGGGAGGTCTGGCGTGCTGCGATTCATGGGGTCGCAAAGAGTTGGACACGACTGAGCGACTGAACTGAACTGAACTGAAACTTTGTAAATCATAATGATCATTTCTCTGCTTAGGAACACGGTCTAGATATAAATCCCTCCCAGATTTGAAGTGCCTATTCCTTTGATATTTATGCAATTCAGAATTAAAAAAAAATAATGTAACTAATCTCCCTACCCCTAAATTATGAGCGTTGTTGGTGATACATGCAAGGCAGCTTTTTTGTCTATTCTGGGCAGTATAAATTTAATGTGTTGTTTTCAAGTATGTCATGTGTCCAGATGCCACAACAATCTGTGCATTAGAAAGGCATTAAAATAAAAATAAGTAAAATATTTGTTGATATTTTTTTAATGAAGACCAGTGAATTTGTGGTGCATTATGTTTGGATTAACTAATTCTATTAGGTTTCAGGAAAAACAAGTACATTGTTTTCTTATAGCCATTTGAAACATTTTATAATATGAATTTATAATAATACTCTGCCCTCACCACCTACCCCATACCTACTTCTCCCACTATATTACGTATTTCTGTTGATGATGGTATCATATCTCTAACCTAGTATTTTGCCAAGTATGGTCCACATACCAAATGAGTTTGAAAACTCTGACATGGAGTTGGTGCTTGTTTAAAATGCAGCTTCCTTGACCCCTCCCTCCCCAACATTACTGACCAGGTATCTCTGAAGAGTGCGACCTGGGACTTTGTTTTTTAATTATGACTCTACTTTTAAAGCACAGTTGGCTTCCCCATTTCCTCTGCCTCATGCCCCCATCCAGGGTGTTCCCATAGTCTAAAAGTCGAATACCAGACTGTCACTTCCTACCCACTTGCTGCATTCCTCCCCTAGTGGGTTGCCTTTGAATATAATTTGGCTTTTTTAAAGCTTATTAACTATGTTCAAACCTTCTAGTCTTTCTAATATTATTAGAAAGTATCTGATTTACTCACCACATTGCACAATACCCTTCTATAATTTTCTGTTGAATTCAGAAAAAGCCTGAGGTTTCAGCTGGTCCTGAAAAGCTTCCACAAGGCAGACTGCCCACTCGGCCTCTACTGAAAAGGCCAAAAGGTCTCATGGTCCTGGTGCAGGCTTCACATCTACTTCTAGCAGTGTTCCTCAAATGGTCCCACAGAGGAGAATTACCCAACAGCTGGTTAAAAAGAAAACTAATGTCTTTCAAACATTAATGGCCTAAACAAACAAACAAACAAAAAACCCCTGGAGATTCCTGAACCTTATCCCTTGGGATTCCTGGGGCCCAGGAATCTGTATTTTTGCTGGTGATGGAACACATTTTGGGAAATACTGGCCTAGGGCTTCTAGTCACTCCTGGTGAATTTGTGTGCCTAGTTAGACTCTTGAGTCCCGAGCCTTTTCCCTGGAACTGAGATCGTCAGGTCTGGGCAGCAGATTCTTCCCACTGGTCCTGGGATCTCCCATTTTTACCCACGTCTCAGCTGACTGCTGGGAGGCCTGAGTACTCCGTTCAATTTTGAGATGAGTTGGTTCAATATACTCTACATTCCTGCTATCTTGATTCACCATTTGGTGTTTTCAGTCGCTAAGTTGTGTCCGACTCTGGCAAGCCCATGGGCTGTAGCCTGCCAGGCTCCTCAGTCCATGGGATTCTCCAGGCAAGAATACTGGAGTGGGTTGCTATTTCCTTCTCCAGAAGATCTTCCCGACCCAAGAACTGAACCTGGGTCTCTTGCATTGCAGGCAGATTCTTTACCAACTGAGCTATGAGGGAAGCTGTCATTCACTGTTTAAGATGACCTGTTTGACCATTTGTCCTCCCTTTAACACATATGCATCATATTATTTTGTGGCCTGTTTGTTTTTCTCTTTTTTTTTTTTTTGGACCAGTCTTTTGCTATTTCCTTGTCTCTCTATAATTTTCTTATGCCCCTCTTGAACCCCATACTTTCTCAAGCAGTTATTACTTTTACCTCTTGATGTTAATTGAAACCTTATTCTTGTCATAGACACCATTTCCCTGAAGCTTTTTAATGCAGTGGCTATTCTTTCTTTAACCCTCCACATACCCATGGATTAAGAGTCAGTTGTTACCTTTTTATTTATTACCACTTCTAGATCGTTTCCTTTTCCGTGCATGTGGAGTGACAAGTAAAAAAAAGGCCTGACTCCTTTGTGCTTCATTCCATTAGACTGTAGTGCCGTTTACCGCTCTTCTTTGCTGTTATCTGTGGACATTCAAAGCACAGTCTCCCTATCTTAGTTTTTCTTTCCATCCTAACTCCAATTGTACCACCCTCCTGCTGCTGCTAAGTCACTTCAGCCGTGTCCGACTCTGCGTGACCCCATAGACGGCAGCCCACCAGGCTCTCCTGTCCCTGGGATTCTCCAGGCAAGAACACTGGAGTGGGTTGCCATTTCCTTCTCCAATGCATGAAAGTGAAAAGTGAAAGGAAAGTCGCTCAGTTGTGTCTGACTCTTAGCGACCCCATGGACTGCAGCCTACCAGGCTCCTCCGTCCATGGGATTTTCCAGGCAAGAGTGCTGGAGTGGGGTGCCATTGGTGCCTTCATTATTCATATGTATTGAAGTATGTATTATTCTGGTCTCACCTTTCCTTATCAGCCATAATGTTTTTCTATCATTTTAGTCACCCTCTATCATAACCTACTCCATCTCAATGATAACGTAAATCACCTCACATGTTCTATTGATAACCTTTAGGTCTTCTCGAGTGAAATAAGACATTGGTAGTTTGGCTTCATCCAAATCTTTTAAGTCCAAAAATCAATCTGCTTTCTTCTTAACTCTTAAATTGCTGCTATCTCCACTTCTTTTTTTAGATAATGTTTATTTTATTTTAATTAGAAAATTTTTATTTTGTATTAAGTATAGCCAATTAACAATATTGTGGTAGTTTCAAGTGGGCAGCAAAGGGACTCAGCCATACATATACATATGCGTCTGTTCTCTGAAAACTCCCCTCCCATCTAGGCTGCCACATAACACTGAGCAGAGTTTCCTGTGCTATACAGTAGGAGTTATTGGTTATTCATTTTTAAATATAGCAGTGTTTACATGTCAGTCACAAACTCCCTAAATATCCCTCCCCCCCCTTTACTTCTCCTGTAGCAAGCATAAGTTCATTCTCTAAATCTGTTGAGTCTATTTTCATTCCTTTTTGTATTCTGCATATGAGAGATGTCATATGATATTTCTCCTTCTCTGACTTACTTAACTGAGTATGACAATCCCTAGGTCCATCCATTCTGCCAAAAATAGCATTATTTTGTTCATTTTATGACTGAGTAATATCCAACTGTATATGTGGACCACGTCTTCTACATCTATTCCTCTGTCAATAGGCGTTTAGGTTGTTCTATGTCTTGGCTATTGTAAACAGTGCTGTGACAAATATTGGGGTGCATGTATCCTATGTTTTTTCTCTGGATATATGCCCAGCAGTGGGAATGCAGGGTCATATGGCACCTCTGTTTTTAGTTTTTAAAGTACTACCAAATTCTGTATTGGATGTACCGATTTACATTCCCACTAACAGTGTAGGAGGGTTCCCTTCTCTCCACACCCTCTCCAGTGCCGAGGTCCAGCCCCGGCTGATCCAGGGTATTCGAAGGAGAGATGGCATCGGTGATTTATGTAAATATTAATTAGAGATATAAAGAGTAATAGAATGAGGATAGCTCAGTAGGAAAATTCATTGGAGAAAAGAGGCTGAGTAGCTTGGTTTACACAGAAAATCAATATAACCTGTGACACCAGGTTAGCTCTGACCACGGAGGCCGCAGGTGCCCTCTCGAATAGCGGAAGGTGTCCCACCTTAGACACCTTCTCTAGTGGGTCTTAGAAGCCCAGGCAAATAAATGGTCGCAGAGGACCTCCGCGCTCCAGATGGAAACTTCAGCCGGAATGTGAAAAGAAAGAATGACATGGGGAGACCAAGCTTTAGTGAGCAAGGCCCGTAGCTTTATTTTCAACAGGGGTTTTTATACCCTAAGTTACACATAGAGGATAATAGGGGATGTGAAATCATGCAAAGTCAGCAGTCTTTGATCCTTGTCAAAAACCAGGGTTTCTTTCCTGCACATTTATCGTATACAAATGGTTGAGGTGATTTACATCATCTTCTGGCCAGAAGGCCTATTAACATTTTATGACTCTTGACAAAGGCTTGTCAACCGTAAGACTTATTTTCTCTAAGAGTAATTATTTTAAGGTTTGGCACCATCCTCTGAAGGTGTTAGATAAAATTGCATACCTATAGGGCAGAAGTGTAATGGGTTTACAACAAAGGAAAGAATTTATTACCTTAAGGGTCTAAAGTTGCTAACACCAAGGCCACTACTTATTTTTCTATATACCAACTATATTAATTAATACACATTCAAGGATACAATACAGGGGATGTGGAAACTTGGCAGCAAGCATTGGCTCATCAATGAAATCTTTTACTAGTTTTATTCTGAACAGTTTCTAACTCTCTGAGAGGCTCTAAGCTATTTGAATATCTTAAGCTTCCCGTGCCTCTCCAGGCTGACTGTAAACGATCGTATGCATAGCTGTAGGAGTCTGGGTAAACTTGTCAGGCAAGTTAGAGAGCTATCTGAGGGGTTTGTATTTAAACACTCCTAATTGCCCAGGAACTTTATTAATTGGAGCTGTAAGTTAACTCTTTGTCAGAGAGAGCGAGATGGTGGTGGGGGACAGCCCCCAGTAAAGTCAGAGGTGAGAGCACAAAGCAATAAAGTAGGCAGACACTGGTTTTTGCGGGTAGATGCTCGAGAATATCCAGGGGGACTCCTGAGGCTCGATCCTGCCTTTGCGTATGCCGAGCCTCCTTCCTCATGACCTTTGGTAGATGCTCGAGAATATCCAGGGGGACTCCTGAGGCTCGATCCCGCCTTTGCGTATGCCGAGCCTCCTTCCTCATGACCTTTGTCATGAGTGGAGTGCCTCTCGCCGGCTCCCGGCACTCCAGCATTTATTTAATAGATTTTTTTGAGATAGCTGTTTTAACTGGTATGAGGTGATAGCTCACTGTAATTTTGATTTGCAGTTCTCTAGTGATTGCAGCCATGAAATTAAAAGATGCTTACTCCTTGGATGGAAAGTTATGACCAACCTAGATAGCATGTTCAAAACCAGAGACATTACTTTGCCAACAAAGATAGTCTAGTCAAGGCTATGGTTTTTCCTGTGGTCATGTATGGATGTGAGAGTTGGACTGTGAAGAAAGCTGAGCGCCAAAGAATTGATGCTTTTGAACTGTGGTGTTGGAGAAGACTCTTGAGAGTCCCTTGGACTGAAGGAGATCCAACCAGACCATCCTAAAGGAGATCAATCCTGGGTGTTCTTTGGAAGGAATGATGCTAAAGCTGAAACTCCAGTACTTTGGCCACCTCATGCGAAGAGTTGACTCATTGGAAGGACTCTGATGCTGGGAGGGATTGGGGGCAGGAGGAGAAGGGGACAACAGAGGATGAGATGGCTGGATGGCATCACCAACTGGATGGGCATGAGTTTGAGAGAACTCCGGGAGTTGGTGATGGACAGGGAAGCCAGGCATGCTGCAATTCATGGGGTCGCAAAGAGTTGGACACGACTGAGCAACTGAACTGAACTGAACTGAATAATTACCAGTGCTGAACATCTTTCCTGTGCCTCTTGGCCATCTTTGTATATTCTTTGGAGAAATGTCTATTTATATCTTTTGCCCATTTTTTGATTGGGTTGATAGTTATGATGATAGTTAAGCCTCATGAGCTGTTTGTAGATTTTGGAGATTAATCCCTTCTCAGTCACATCATTTACAATTATTTTATCCCAGTCTGTGGGTTGTCTTTTCACGTAGTTTATTGTTTCTTTTTCTGTGAAAAACTTTAAGTTGGTCCAATTTGTTTATTTTTGTTTTAATTTCCATTATTCTGGGGGATGGATCAAAAAAGATATTGCTGCAATTTATGTCAGAATGTTCTACCTGTTCTCCTCTAGGAGTTTCATAGTGTCTGGTCTCATATTTAGGTCTTTAATCCACTTCAAGCTTATTTTTATGTATGGTGTTAAAGAATGATCTAATTATATATTTTTTTCATATGGCTGTTTTCCCAGTACCAGCTATTGAACAGACTATCATTTCAACATTGTGTTATCTTGCCTTCTTTGCTTTATATTAATTGTGTGGGTTTATTTTTAGGCTTTCTTTCCTGTTCCATTGATCTATATTTGTATTTTTGTGCCAATACCATGCTGTTTTGATGACTATGGTTTTGTAGTATAGTCTGAAGTCAGGGAGCTTATTCCTCCAGCTCTGCTTTTCTTCCTCAGGATTGCTTTGTCTATTAGCGATCTTTTGTGTCTCCATGCAAATTTTAAGATTGTTTTTTCTTTGTTCTAGTTCTGTGAATAATGCCATTGGTAATTTGATAGGGATTGCATTGAATCTGTAGATTGCCTTGGGCAGTATAGCTATTTTGACAATACTGACAATTGTCAGTATAGCTATTTTGACAATTCTTTCAGTCCATGAACATGGTATGTCTTTCCATTTGTTTGTTTCTTCTTTGATTTCTTTCATTAGCGTCTTACAGTTTTTCAGAGTACATGTCTTTTGTCTCCTAGGTAAGTCTTTTCCTAGGTATTTCATTATTTTGATATAATAATAAATGGAGTTATTTCTTGAAATTTTCTTTCTGATCTTTTGTTGTTAGTGTATATAAATGCAACAGATTTCTGTGTATTAATTTTGTAAACTACACCTTTACCAAATTCATTGATGAGCTCTATAGGTTTGTGGTAGCACATTTATTGTCTTCTATGTACAGTATCATGTCACTTGCAAACACTGACAGTTTAACTTCTTTTCCAGTTTTTGTTTCCTTTATTTCTTTTTATTCTCTGATTGCTGTAGGTAGGATTTCCAAAACTGTGTTAAATAGAAGTGGCAAGAGTGAACATCCTTGTCTTGTTTCTGTTCTTAGAGGAAACGATTTCAGCTTTTCACCACTGAGTATGATGTTAGCTGTAGGTTTTTTGTATGGGCTTTATAATGTTGAGGTGTGTTCCCTCTATGCCCACTTTCTGGAGGGTTTTTATTGTAAATGGGTTCTGAATTTTGTTAAAAGCTTTTTTTACACCTATTGAGATGATTATATGGTTTTTATTCTTCAGTTTGTTGATGTAGTTTGTCATAATCATTTTGTAAATATTGAAAAATGATTGCACTCCTGGGATAAATCACACTTGATCATGATGTATGATCCTTTTAATGTATTGTTGGATTCAGATTGCTCGTATTTTGTTGGGGCTTTTTGCATCTATGTTCATCAGTAATATTGGTATGTAACTTTGTTTTTGTGTGATATCTTTGTCTGGTTTTGGTATCAGGGAGATGGCAGCCTTAGAGAATGAGCTTTGGAGTTTTCTTTTCTCTGTAGTGTTTTGGAATGGTTTGAGAATAGATGTTAGTTGTTCCCTAAATGTTTGATAGAAGTCTCTTGTGAAGCCATCAAGTCCTGGACTTTTGTTGGGATTTTTAAAATCATAGTTTCAATTTCTGTGCTTGTGATTAATCTGTTTATATTTTGTATTCCTGATTCAGTATTGGGGGACAGTATCTTTCTAAGAATTTTTTCACTTCTCCCAGGTTGTCTACTTGATTGGCATTAAGTTGTTTGTAGTGATCTCTTATAATCCTGTGTATTTTTGTGGTGTCAGTTGTAACTTCTCCTTTTTCATTTCTTATGTTATTGATTTGAATTTTCTCCCCTTTTCTCTTGATGAATCTGGCTAAAAGTTTATCAATTTTGTTTATCTTTTCAAAAAACAAACTTTTACTTTCATTGATCTTTGTTGTTTTCTTTGTCTCTAGTTTATTTTTGCTCTAATCTTTATGCTTTCTTTCCTTCTGCTAACTTTGATTTTGTTCTTTCTCTAGTTTTTTTTTTTTAGGTATAAGTTTAGGTTGTTTATTTGAGACGTTTCTTGTTTCTTGAATATTGTATTGCTATAAACTTTCCTCTTAGATCTGCTTTTGCTCCATGCCATAAGTTTTGAATCATTGTGCTTTCATTTTAATTTTTCTCATAGTGTATTTTTATTTCCTCTTTGATATCTTTAGTGATTCATTGACTATTTAGTAGATATTTTATAGTGTTTTTCTTGTAGTTTATTTCTAATCTCATAGTGTGTGACCAGAAAAGACACTTGATGTAGTTTTAATTTTCTTAAGTTTAGCAAGGCTCACCTTGTGGCCTAGTATGTGATCAATCCTGGAGGATATTCTGTGTGCATATAAGAAGTAGTCTACTGCTTTTGGATGGAATGCTCTGTAAATATCAATTAACTTCCTCTGGTCCAATGTGTCATTTAAGACCTTTGTTGTTTGTTTCCTTTTTAATTTTCTGTCTGGATGATCTGTCCATTGTTAAAGACACCCACTATTATTATGTTACTGTTGATTTCCCCATTTGTGGTTGTCAGTATTTGCCTTACATATTGAGATGCTCCTATATTGGGGGCAAATATATTTACAGTATTATATCTTCTTCTTGAATTGATTTCTTGATCATTATATAATGTCCTTTTTTGTTTTAACAGTCTTTGTTTTAAAGTCTATTTTGTTTGATATGAATATTTCTACTCCAGCTTTCTTTTGATATCTGTTTATATAGAATACCTTCTTCTATCTCCTAACTTTCAGTCTGTATGTGTCCCTAGGTTTGAGATCCATCTCTTGTAGACAGCATACTTGTAGGCACATCTTGTTTTTGTATCCACTTATCTAGTGTATGTCTTTTGGTTGCATTAAATGATGCATTTAATCTATTTACATTTAAGGTAATTTTCAGTTTGTATGTTTCTGTTACCATTTTCTTGTTTTGGATTTGCTTTTGTAGGTGTTTTTCTTCTTTCATATTTCCTGCTTAGAAAGGTTCCTTCAGAGTTTGTTGTAATGTCAGTTGGGTAGTGCTGAAATCTCCTAACTTTTTCTTGTCTGTAAACCTTTTGATTTCTCTGCCAATTCTGAATGAGAGCCTCACTGGTTAGAGTGTTCTTGGTTGTAAGTTCTTCGCTTTCATCACTTTAAATATATCATGCCATTCCCTTCTGGCTTGCAGAGTTTCTGCTGCAGAATCAGTTGTTAACCTGGTGTGAATTCCCTGTTATTTGTCATTTGTCCACTATTGTTTTTAATATTTTATCTTTGTCTTCTCCTTCTGGGACCCCTGTGATGTGAATGTTGGTGCATTTAATATTGTTCCAGCAATCTCTTAGACTGTCTTCATGTCTTTTCATTCTTTTTTCTTTATTCTGTTCTGAGGCAGCAATTTCTACCATTCTCTCTCCTGGGTCACTGATCCATTCTTCTGCCTCAGTTATTCTGCTATTGATTCCTTCTAGTGTATTTTTTATTTCAGTTATTGTATTGTTCATCTCTGTTTGTTCTTTAGTTTTTCTAGATCTTTGTTAAACGTTTCTTGTATCTTTTCTGTCTTTGCTCCCACTCATTTTCTGAGATGGTGGATCATCTTCACTTTCATTATTCTGAATTCTTTTCCTGGAACATTGACTACCTTTGCTTCATTTAGTTGTTTTTCTGGGATTTTATCTTGTTCCCTCATTTGGAACATAATCCTCTGTATTTTCATTTTTTTTTTTTTTTTAACTTTCTGTGATTGTGGTTTTAGCTTGAAGGCTGCAGGATTGTAGTTCTTCTGCTGTTTGCCTTCTGGTAGATAAGGCTAAGAGGCTTGTGCAAGCTTCCTGATGGGAGGGACTGGCAGTGGATAGAACTGGGTTTTGTTCTGGTGGGCAGGGCCATGCTCAGTAAAACTTTAATCTGCTTGTCTGCTGATAGTGTGGCCATTCTCCATTCCTGTTAGTTGTTTGACCAGAGGCTACCCAGCCCTGGAGTCTGCAGGCTCTGTGATAGGGTGACTTCCAGGAGGGCTCCTGCCAACAGGTACTTCTTAGGACTTCTGTTTCTGGTGCCCTTGTCCCTGTGGTGAGCCACTGCTATCCCATGCCTCTGAAGGAGACCCTCTAACACTAGCATATAGTTCTTCAATCTTCTGTGGGATAACCAATCCTTTGCCTTGGGTCTTGGTTTGCACAAGATTTTGTGTGTGCCCTGTAAGAGTAGAGTTTCTATTTCCTCCAGTCCTGTGGAAGACCTTCAGTCAAATTCCACTGGCCTTCAAAGTCAGATTCCCTGGGGTTTCCTAGTCCCTTTGTAGGACCCCTTGCTGAGAAGCCTGACATGGAGCTCAGAATCTTCACAACAGTAGAAGAACTTCTGTGATCTGTTCTCTAGTTCTAGGATGTACTCGGTGGGTATGGGATTTAATTTTATCATGATTGTGCCCCTCCTCTCATCTCACTGCAGTTTCTCCTTTGTCTTTGGACATAGGGTATCATTTTGTGGGTTCCAATATCTGCCTGTCAACGGTTGTTCAGTAGTTAATTGTGATTTTGATGTTCTCGCAGGAGGAGAGTGCACATCCTTCTACTCTGCTACTCTGAACCAATCTTCACTTCTTTTTCTATCTTTAAACTCCATGGTACATTATTTCCCCTACTTTATATAGTATCCTAGTCTTTTTTGCTCTACTGCCCTTCTGTTATGCCTGTCAGAGAAAATTGAAACTTTGCTTGATCCAGCTGTCTACCCCTCCCCTAAACCAGCAATGCACAGCTGAGCACTCAGAAATACATTATTTGCAATCATGTAGTTTGCTGCTACCATGGATTCATGGTTACTGAATTAATGTGGTCTCATAATGTTACTGATTTATCCTATTTTCCCTAGACACCTCTTTCCATTTCTCCACAACAGAAATTTCAGCCTTTGCACTCTTAAATCTCCAAACTTCTTACCTCCCATTTAACTTTTAGGAGATAACCTTGCCTCCTAATTCATATGAAATGAGAACTACCACTTAGAGCTCCCTCTACTTTTATGTACCAAACCTCGAAATTTACATATAATTTTACTCATTGTTTTTCCTCTTTCCTGCTGAAGTGAAGTAAGTAAGTATCTGCTATGGTTAGTACTTCAGTGTACATTGAATTCTGTCCCTTCTTATCTACTTGGAAACCTCCATGATTCTCGAGTTTTTTCCCCCTGTATCTTCACCTCCTTACTTTGTACTACTGCTGCTGCTGCTGCTGCTGCTGCTGCTGCTGCTAAGTCACTTCAGTCGTGTCCGACTCTGTGCGACCCTATAGATGGCAGCCCACCAGGCTCCCCCGTCCCTGGGATTCTCCAGGCAAGAACACTGGAGTGGGTTGCCATTTCCTTCTCCAATGCATGAAAGTGAAAAGTGAAAGTGAAGTCGCTCAGTCGTGTCCGACTCTTAGCGACCCCATGGACTGCAGCCCGCCAGGCTCCTCCATCCATGGGATTTTCCAGGCAAGAGTACTGGAGTGGGCTGCTATTGCCTTCTCCATACTTTGTACTAGGTCTTTCCAATTAATGTTTAGACCAACTCAAATTTCCATGTGTTCTCAAAAACAAACATCTCAGACTTCCGTGGGAGTTTAGTGGTAAAGAATCCACCTACCAATGCAAGGAGCATGGGTCTGATCCTCAGTCTGGGAAGATTCCAGATGCTGTTGGGAGACTAAGCCTATGCACCATGATTACTGAGGTGACATGCTGCAACTACTGAAACCCGTGTACCCTAGAGGCTGTGCTTTGCAGTAAGTGAAGCCACTGCAATGAGAGGCCCATGCATCACAACTGGAGAGTAGCGTCCACTCACAACAACTAAAGAAAGCCTGTGTGCAGCAAAGACGACCCAGGATAGCCAAAAATAAGTGTGTAAATAAGTATAAAAAATTAAAACAAAAAGCAAACCTAAAGGAAAACAAACATGCCCTCACATGTAACAAAACAAGGCATAAAGAAAATCTCCCTCCGCCTTAGTTCCTCTCTACTCATTATCCTATCTCTCTCCTTCCTTTTACTTATTTTGTAATAGATTTGTCTAGACTTTTGATCTGTGCTTTCTCACCTTGTACATATTTCTTATCCCACGGAAAGTATACTTAAGTGTATGTGTCAGGGAAGGAGCAGGGATTACATTGGTTAAATCATGCTATAAGGCCACTTATAATGAAATGGCAAATGCCTATTCAACTTAGGTCCAAAAGAGTCATTGCTTCTTTTGCTTACAGTACTGTTTTTGAGATTAATTTCCATTGTTGCATATTATCAGTAGTTTTTTTCTGGGTAGTATCTCTTTATGTGAATAAACCACAGTTTTCCAGTTTTTATATTTATCAACATTGGGGCTGTTTCCATTTTTTTGGCTATTATGAATAAAAATACTATGAATATCCTTTCATGAAGCTTTTTTTTTTTTTGTGAGCATATGTATATATTTCTTTTAGATAAATGCATAAGAGAAGAATTATTAATAGTTAACGTTATGAGAAATTGCTTAACAATTTTCCAACATATTTGTATGATTTTACAACTTATACACATGTGAGTTTTAGTTGCTCCACATCCTCCCAACATTCTGTAGAGCAAATCTTTATGTGAATTATTCTAGTGGGTGTGTAGTGATACAGTTCTAATTTTAATTTACATTTTGCTGATTACTACTGGTGTTGAGAAATTTTTTGTGTGCTTATTTGTTATATGAATATCTTCTTTGGTGAAGTTTCTTTTATCCATTTTTTGGTAGGTTTGTATGTTTTACATTATTGAGAATTCTTTATACAATCTAGATACAAGTTCTGTTTGTCATATACAGGTATTATGAATATTTGCTTCCTATATATAGGTCACCTATTTATTTTCTTACTTGATTAAGTCCAGTAGATGCTTTTTTTTTTTTCCTTTGATGCTACATACTATCTGTGTTCTCTCTCTAAAGTGTTATTTGCCTACCCCAAGGTCATGAAAATAATCTTCATTTTTTCCATAGCAGCTTTGTTGTTTTATTATTTATATCTTTTGTGAGTTTTGTGTGTGATAAGATAGGGTCCTGGGTTTTTTTTTTTCCTGTAAGAATATACAGTTGTCCCAGCCGTAATCACTTTAGTTCTAAGTGCGGTGGAAGGATAGTCCCAACCACTAAGATTTCTTTCTTATAATGTAACTTTTTGGAGTCATACAGAGTACTGTCCTATAGTTACTTTTTTTTGTTAATTTTTATGTCAATGTTGCCAAGTGATCACCATTTTAGAACTCACCTTTTCACACATTCAAGTTCTTATATGCTCTTTCTGCACCTACAAAGGAAAGTAATTTGGCAAATAAAGACAAAAATGGTCAGTTTGATCCCTGAAAAATTAGGAAGACCACTGTTAAGCTCTCCAGCTTTATACAGTAGGAATGTGTTCTATAACAGACCTGTCTCACTATTACACTTATGTCAAAGTGTAAACTGTCTACTTGAATGCTATGTCACACTTTGATAGTCTTTTCTGTTGTTCAGTCATTAAGTCATGTCTTACTATTTGTGACCCCCATTGATTACAAGATGCCAGGCTCCTTAGTCCTCTACTATTTCCCAGATTTTGCTGAATTTCAAGTCCATTGAGTCACTGATACTGTCTAACCATCTTATCCTCTGTTGTCCCCTTCTCCCTTTGCCTTCAGTCTTCCCCAGTATCAGGATTTTTTTCCAATGAGTCAGCTTTTTGAATCAGGTGGACAAAGTATTGGAGCTTCAGCTTTAGCATCAGTCCTTCCAGTGAATATACCAGGTTGATTTTCTTTAAGATTGACTGGTTTGATCTCCTTGTTGTCCAGGGGACTCTCAAGAGTCTTCTCCAGCATCAAAATTTGAAAGCATCAATTCTTCAGCATGCAGCCTACTTTATGGTCCAGCTCTCACATCTGTACATGATTATTGGAAAACCATAGTTCTGATAGTCTTTTAATTAACTAATTTTCATTTCCTTAGCATGGCCTTGCCCATTAGAACAAGACCCAGTTTCCCCTTCAGTTAGTCTCTCCCATCAGGAAGCTTCCATAAGCTTCTTATCTTTCTCCATCAGAGGGCAGACACACTGAAAACCACAATCATGGAAAATTAACCAATCTGATCACTTGGACCACAGCCTTGTCTAACTCAGTGAAACTATGAGCCATGCTGTGTAGGTACACTCAAGACAGATGGGTCATGGTGGAGAGTTCTGACAAAACATGGTCCGCTGGAGAAGGGAATGGCAAACCACTTCAGTAATCTTGCTTTGAGAACCCAATGAACAGTATGGAAAGGCAAAAAGATAGGACATTAAAAGATGAACTCCCCAGGTCGGTAGGTGCCCAATATGCTACTGGGGATCAGTGAAGAAATAACTCCAGAAAGAATGAAGAGATGAAGCCAAAGCAAAAACAACACCCAGTTGTGGATGGGACTGGTGATGGAAATAAAGTCCAATGCTGTAAAGAGCATTATTGCATAACTGGAATGTTAGGTCTGTGAATCAAGGCAAATTAAAAGTGGTCAAACATGAGATGGAAGGAGTGAATGTCGACATTTTAAGAATCAGCAAACTAAAATGGACTAGAATGGGTGAATTTAACTCACATGACCATTACATCTACTACTATGGGCAAGAATCCCTTAGAAGAAATGGAGTAGCCATCATAGTCAACAAAAGAGTCTGAAATGCAGTACTAGAATGCAATCTCAAAAATGACAAAATGATCTCTGTTCATTTCCAAGGAACACCATTCAATATCATGGTAATCCAACTCTATACCCTGACCATTAATGGTGAAGAACCTGAAGGTGAACGATACTATGAAGACCTACAAGATCTTCTAGAACTAACATGCAAAAAAGATGTCTTTTTCATGATAGGGGACTAGAATGCAAAAGTAGGAAGTCAAGAAACACCTGGAGTAACAGGCAAATTTGACCTTGGAGTACAGAATGAAGCAGGGCAAAGGCTAATAGGGTTTTGCTAAGAGAAGGCATTGGTCATAGCAAACACCCTGTTCCAACAACAAAGAGAAGCCTCTGCACATGGACATCACCAGATGGCCAACACCGAAATCAGCCTGATTATATTCTTTGCAGCCAAAGATGGAGAAGCTCTATAGAGTCAGCAAAAACAAGACTGAGAGCTGACTGTGGCTCAGATCATGAACTCCTTATTGCCAAATTCAGACTTAAATTGAAGAAAGTAGGGAAAACCACTAGACCATTCAGGTATGACTTAAATAAAATCCCTTATAATTATACAGTGGAGGTGAGAAATAGATTTAAGGGACTAGATCTGATAGACAGAATGCCTGATGAACTATGGATGGAGGTTCGTGACATTGTACAGGAAACAGGGATCAAGACCATCCCCAAGAAAAAGAAATGCAAAAAAGCAAAATGGCTGTCTGAGGAGGCCTAACAAATAGCTATGAAAAGAAGAGAAGTGAAAAGCAAAGGAGAAAAGGAAAGATATACCCATTTAAATTCAGAGTTCCAAAGAATAGCAAGGAGAGATAAGAAAGCCTTCCTCAGTGATCAGTGCAAAGAAATAGAGGAAAACAATAGGATGGGAAAGACTAGAGGTCTCTTCGAGAAAATTAGAGATACCAAGGGAACATGTCATGCAGAGATGGGCTCAATAAAGGACAGAAATGGTATGGATCTGACAGAAGCAGAAGATGTTAAGAAGTGGCAAGAATACACAGAAGAACTATACAAAAAATATCTTCACGACCCAGATAATAACGATGGTGTGATCACTCACCTACAGCCAGACATCCTGAAATGTGAAGCCAAGTGGGCCTTAGGAAGCATCATTACAAACAAAGCTAGTGGAGGTGATGGAATTCAAGTTGAGCTATTTTAAATTGTAAAAGATGATGCTGTGAAAGTGCTGCACTCAATATGTCAGCAAATTTGGAAAACTCAGCAGTGGCCACAGGACTGGAAAAGGTCAGTTTTCATTCCAATCCCAAAGGAAGGCAATGCCAAAGAATGATCAAACTACTGTACAATTGTACTCATCTCACACACTAGTATAGTAATGCTCAAAATTCTCTAAGCCAGGCTTCAACAGTACATGAACCGTGAACTTCCAGATGTTCAAGTTGGAATTATAAAAGGCAGAGGAACCAGAGATCAAATCGCCAACATTCACTGGCTCATCAAAAAAGCAAGAGAGTTCCAGAAAAACAGCTATTTCTGCTTTATTGACTATGCCAAAGCCTTTGACTGTGTGGATCACAATAAACTGTGGAAAATTCTGAAAGAGATGGGAATACCAGACCACCTGACCTGCCTTTTGAGAAATCTGTATGCATGTCAGGAAGCAACAGTTAGAACTGGACATGGAACAACTGACTGGTTCCAAATAGGAAAAAAGAGTATGTCAAGGCTGTATATTGTCACCCTGCTTATTTAACTTATATGCAGAGTGCATCATGAGAAATGCTGGGCTGGATGAAGCACAAGCTGGAATCAAGATTGCTGGGAGAAATATCAATAACCTCATATATGCAGATGACACCATCCTTATGGCAGAAAGTGAAGAACTAAAGAGACTCTTGATGAAAGTGAAGGAGCAGAGTGAAAAAGTTGGCTTAAAGCTCAACATTCAGAAAACTAGGATCATGGCATCTGGTCCCAGCACTTCATGGCAAATAGATGGGGAAACAGTGGAAACAGTGTTAGACTTTATTTTCTTGGGCTCCAAAATCACTGCAGATGGTGACTGCAGCCATGAAATTAAAAGATGCTTGCTCCTTGGAAGAAAAGTTATGACCAACGTAGATGGCATATTAAAAAGTAGAGACATTACTTTGCCAGCAAAGATCTGTCTAGTCAAGGCTATGGTTTTTCCAGTAGTCATGTATGGATGTGAGAGTTGGACTATACAGAAAGCTGAGCACCGAAGAATTGATGCTTTTGAACTGTGGTGTTGGAGAAGACTCTTGAGAGTCCCTTGGACTGCAAGGAGATCCAACCAGTCCATCCTAAAGGATATCAATCCTGAATATTCATTGGAAGGACTGATGCTGAAGCTGAAACTCAAATACTTTGGCCACCTGATATGAAGAACTGACTCATTGGAAAAGACCCTGATCCTGGGAAAAATTGAAGGCAGAGGATGTGATGATTGGATGGCATCACCGACTCAATGGACATGAGTTTGAGTAAACTCCAGGAGTTCGTGATGGACAGGGAGGCCTGGCATGCTACAGTCCATGGGTTCACAGAGTCAGACACCTCTAAGTGACTGAACTGAACTGAACTTCATTTCCTTAAGTGTGGAGAATTATCTCCGGAGATCTGAATCATGTACCCTTGTTTGAAATATTAAAATATAGTTTCCATGAATTTGGAGATACGGAACTGACATTTAAAGTAAAAAGTAAATGACCTTGTCAAATCATGGGCCTAGAAGCCTAATTTGATAGTGCACAGTAACATGAGTGGGGAGCAAATGATAAACTTGAATCATTAATAGCTCTTTATAGTAAGGAGTTTTGCTTAATATAGGGAAAAGGGCCATCACTTGGATGACTTAAGCATGTTAATTACCTGATCAGTTTTGAGTTTTTAGAATATTACCCTGGAATGTTAGATCGGAGATGTTTGTCTTTCTTCATTCCAGCATCCAGCATAATATGGTATTTTCATAAGTGGTTCTCAATTCTGATCAAGTCATAGCCAAACATTTTTGGCCTCTTTATAACTTCATACTTAAGTAAGAGGGTTTTTTTTTTTTTTTGTAAGTTCTATCTTACAGCCTTAATAACTGAGCTGGTTATTTTTTTGTGGTCATGGATTGAATATTTTTAATAACCTATGTTTTAATCTGTATTTAAATATCACGGTCTGGATTGAATTCTTTTTCTGGAAGCAGAGACATATGTGAAAGCTTCATGTTTCTTATTTCTTTACATGTACTTTCTAGATTTCATAAGAGAGGTATAAATGGGCAATAAAATAAGTTCATTGGAATGTGACTGAGTATAACGCTATCTTTGTTTTAAAGGTCACATGTTATGCTTAAAAATACAGGTAGCAAATTGCAGTGTAAAATTTAGGTTAAGAAAAGATATTAAAAACTAAGTATTCTCTTTAATTTTAAAAGTCTTAAAGAACATACAGTTTTAATCAAGTAAAGTTAATTATGAATTGTTTTAATATGCAATTTAGGCATTAAATAAAATTAGCATTTTTTTCTTCCTTAAAAATGTGTTATCAAGTTTCAAGAATGTTAAAAACTTCTCTGATGATTTAATCTGAAATCATTCCTACAGCAAAATTCATAAATAATAAATATTATCTTATTAATCCATATTTTAGTTTAGCTGGATCTCAGAGCAAGTTAATTCCTCAGGGAATGTAGCCTTCTTTATGAAAGAAGGTGATGAGATGTAATCTCTAAGGAATTAAATTGTGAAAACAATCTTGGTATTGTACATGCTAATATAAATCTGTTATTCCCTTTCCGCATCTATCACAACACATTTTAAATTGTGGCTGATCTGATATGCAAATAGCTGTCTTATTAGAAATTGTGGCTGTATGTGCTAATGTCTCCCTGGATTTCTTGGGAGTTTGCTATCTAACCATCAAAGCAATAGAAATGAATGATGATTACTGCAAGGCTTTGAAGAACAAAGAAAGTCAGAGCAATTTAGAGGTTCTAGATGTGTGAGGCATTGACAGTTTGTACCATAGACATGGATGGGTTTCTCTATAGGTCTTTTAAAATAGCTCAATATGGTTATTAGGAAAGTAAAATATTTCCCATCTTCTTGCATTTTTGCAACTAATATTGATAAAAATCTGATTTTTATCATAGGACATATGTGTGTCCTCTAGGCTTTTTTTGTTTGTTTCAACATTTGTTAAAATGTATCCTTGCTTAAAAAATAGAAGATAATTTCAAAGACAAGAATAAAGTTTAAATTTTTGAAATTTTACATAGGAATTACCAATCACCTAAATAGAAAAACTAGTTCCTCTTTAATGTCTCTCCTAGGTTGGAATTCTCTTAAAGTTTTCATATTCACAGGTTATTATATACCTAAAATGTATCAGTCATAGAGTATAGGCCCTTATATTGATAAAACTTTAGGTTATTTAGCTTTTTAATTTTTGCTATAGTTTTTTATATTTAAAGTATATTTTAAAGTAAATAAAGTTCAATTTACTTTGGTGAAAAGATAGTCTCTGTGAGTTCCTGACATTTAAAAAATTTACTCCAGATAATAAAAGAATAAAATACTGGCCTCTAAAGTGTTATCTTTATTTGACTCTTTGTGACCCCCATGGACTGTAGCCCACCAGGCTCCTCTATCCATGGAATTCTCCAGGTAAGAATACTGGAGTGGGTTGCCATTTCCTTCTCCAGGGCATCTTCCCAACTCAGGGATTGAACCTGGGTCTCCTGCATTGCATTGCATGCTTTACCGTATAAGCTACTAGGGAAGCCCACAGTGTTCTGTTTGTTTAGATGTTTGTTTAAATGACCAGGAAAGAACTGAGGGAAACATAGTGAGTGACTGTGTTGGTAAGTAGCCTTAATAACTTGCTTTTTAAACATTTAAGCTATTCCATGAGGGTGAACAACAACAACAAAAAGAATAAATTAAAGAGGGAATAATATATGGTGCCTCTATTCATTTAAACTAACTTCCTTCCTAAAATGTATTGATATCTTGTCTAGTCTTACGCAATCAAGATCAAAATAACTTGAGTCCTATCTATAATTAACAAATGCAAAACACTTGCAAATGAATAAATTATAATAAAATTATTGACATTTATGGGTTTTGTATTATTAGAATTATTTTTAATGTTCTGAATTATAACAAGTGAGAATATAGGATTAGGTGATGTCTTGGTTTCAATTCTGAAATTTAAGGATGTATTATCTTAGATGTAATAACTACATGGTTTATGAGATATGAAGACAATTTATTTGACTTTTTGTTTAACTTTGTACATTCCTCAGAGTTGGACACGACTGAAGTGACTTAGCAGCAGCAGCAGCAGCAGCAGCAATTACTGTGATATTAAATCTGAAGATTATTATGAATATAAAAGTGATTTTAGGTGAATTTATAATTTTATTACATATAGGTAGAAATTATTACTTTGGAGATGTCTTTTATTGTATAACATGTGATCATTGTTATTATTGCTCTGTGTGACCATGTGTTAGTCACTCAGTCATGTCCAACTCTGCAACCTCATGGACTGTAGCCTGCCAGACTCTTCTGTCCATGGAATTTTCTGGGCAAGAATACTGGCATGAGTAGCCATTCCCTTCTCCAGGAGATTAATTTATTTATATTCCATTAACTGAAACTCAGTCACATGCCCACAGGAAGCTGAAATATGTAATTGAGTGTGACCAGGAAAGAAAAAAAGGAGAACATGCAATTTAGTAAATAGCTTTCCCTAAATTCCATATTTCTGATCATGAGTTAGCCATGTGCATCCTTTTTCCTGCCTGCCCAGTAGGGAAATCCTAAAGTTCTCCATCTCCAAAGTCATGGTTCTCAAGCCAGTACACAGTCAGTGGTTCCTTGAGGTTTACAGATAATGAAATTTACCTACTATTCCCAGCCTCACCTGGCTTCTAATAAATAATAGTGAAGCAAAGGACAACTGCTTCATATCTCCGATAATTGTTCCCATTTAGAGGCAAGATGGGAAACACAGTGGGATCATGGATCCATGTTGTACAGGAGACCACTGAGAAGGCCCATTATAGTGACAGTAGGAGTTTCTTGCTTAGCCTCTAATTATGGTCTTTTTGGAGAAATTCCCTTCTCTGCCTTCTGGATGACTCCTCTTCCGGGTCACCTATGAAGTGCGTTACATATCCACAGTTTGTCTTCTTATGGCAACACTCTGTTGGTTTAAGTTTAGAGGGCCAAGGATTGATTGGTTTTCATTCACAGATGTTTTTAAACAAAGTTTCTGGTTTCCCTGTAAATACAATTCCCTCAGAGTTTAGTAACATTTTTACATTTCCTTTTAGTTCCACCTGCCAGTAATCACACCTCAATTTCTTTCCTAGACATGGTTCTCAAGTCCGCTTTCTCTATAAACATCAGACCTCCTATGTCTCTCTATAGTGGCTGCCTCCAGGTGATCTGGAACAATAGCTTCAGGTGAGAAAGGAACATTCTTGATCTGCTCTTGATCCCCTCCTCCATTTTAAAACTGAGAGGTCTTAATGAGCACTTTTTTCTTCAAGATCTCTTTTTTTTTTTTTTTTTTTTTCTGCTATTTGGTATTTAGAAGTCGCCTTTTCCACACTTGTTCCCAAATTACTGGGCCCTCTAATGCCTCGTGGTTTTGCTTGTTAACTGGCTAGTTCTTGCCTGACTTCATCTTTATCCTGCAGCTCCTTCCTGGAAGCAGTGAGGGACACCTTCCAGGCCCCACTCTGGGGAACGCTAACGTCTATAATAGACCCCACCAATGTACATGATTTGGTCACAGTAGAATTTCATTTCTTTTTCAGTAGAGTACAATGAGGGTGAGAACTAAAACGTTGCCTGCCCTGTCAGTGAACAAAGGATATTGCAGCCATCAAGTCATTACATTACAGCCGCAAGATGGTGAGCCCTGAGGGAACTCAGGATGGAGGCAAATGGGCTGGCCAAGCCCACCTCGCAGGCAGCCACAGCAGCCACCCCTGATGGTGTACCTGAGGAAGCTGGGGATGAGAAAGCACAGGGTGCTGGCCCCAGATGGCTGAAGTGCGTAACAAAGGAGTGATTTCAGTGAACCCGGGCTCCTGCATCTTCCCCTACATAGACAAGTGCTAAATTTCTTAAACTTGACATGTCTGGTTCTCTTTTATTAACAATAATCATGTTATGTTCCAACTTGGTCTTTTGTCACAAAAAAAATTTCTCTTTATCCTGGATCCCCGATTTGCCTTTTTGGAGCAGTCTCTTAGAGTTATTAGGTACGCTGTCTTTACTCTCAATTTGTAGATTATGCATTTTTTCAGTCGACAGTAGTAGTACGTAAGTGAGATAATACCCTCCTCCATCCCAAGCAGATCAGGATTTTGTGTCCTTACAAATATATCCTAGGGTTTGTCGGGGGATTGTTTCCCTTCTAGCCAACTGGAAGGGGAAAAAGAACACAGGGAGATTTTTTTAGTGTGCAGGTCTGGAGTGGCACACATCACTTCCGTTCATATTCTACTGGCAATAATTCAGTGAAATGTTTGACTTGAAGCTAGGAAATATAGTGCCAGGAAGAAAAGGAGAATATGGATTTTGGTTGGTAGGTTGCATTCTGTGCTGCTACTGCTAAGTCGCTTCAGTCGTGTTCGACTCTGTGCGACCCCATAGACGGCAGCCCACCAGGCCCCGCCATCCCTGGGATTCTCCAGGCAAGAACGCTGGAGTGGGTTGCCATTTCCTCCTCCAATGCATGACAGTGAAAAGTGAAAGTGAAGTCGCTCAGTCGTGTCTGACTCTTAGCGACCCCATGGACTGCAGCCTACCAGGCTCCTCCGTCCATGGGATTTTCCAGGCAAGAGTACTGGAGTGGGGTGCCATTGCCTTCTCCCACATTCTGTGCTACAATATTTAAATTCAATAACAAAAATAGGATTTGAAAGATATGTTACGGATTAAATCAAACAGTGCATATAATGTAGTATACAAGAGGAAGAAATTTTCTTCTACCCTTACAGGCTCTTCTTGCTGGTCTAAGAATTAATATAAGACAGACTGACAGGTGACACTCAAACAAAAGTTTATAGCACGCATACATGGGAGACCCAGGAAAACGGAGTAGCTCATCAAAATGACTGAAACTCTCAACTTAAATACCACATTCAGCTCTATAACAGGGTGGTTTAATTGAGCCTTGATAGTATTTGATAAAATGAATGTTGCCAAGAAAAACATTTGGGAAATTTAATTACCAGCAATTGTATTGGAAATAATTTTGTAATTTTTATATTTTTTGATAATTTATTTGAAGTAATTCTATATTTTTTTCCAAAATCTAATGGGAATAACATACTTCCCTGTTGGCTCAGATGGTGAAGAATCTGCCTGCAATATGGGAGACCTGTATTTGATCCCTGGGCTGGGAAGATCCCCTGGAGAAGGGAATGGTTACCCACTCCAGTGTTCTGCCCTGGCAAATTCCATGGACAGAGGAGCCTAGTAGACTACAGTCCATGGGGTTGCAAAGAGTTGGACACAACTGAGTGACTTTCATTCACTCAATGGAAATTATTTTGGGAACAGTTACAGACTTTATTTTCTTGGGCTCCAAAGTCACTGCAGATGGTGACTGCAGCCATGAAATTAAAAGATGCTCCTTGGAAGCAAGCTATGACAAGCCTAGACAGTATATTAAAAAACAGAGACATCACTTTGTTGATTTGTCCGTCTAGTCAAAGCTATGGTTTTTCCAGTAGTCATGTATGGATGTGAGTGAGATTGGACCATAAAGAAGGCTGAGCGCTGAAGAATTGATGCTTTCAACCTGTGGTATTGGACAAGACTCCTGAGAATCCCCTGGACTGCAGGGAGATAAAACCAGTCAATCCTAAAGGAAATCAATCCTGAATATTCATTGAAAGGACTGATGCTGAAGCTGAAGTTCCTGTACTTTGGCCATCTGATGAGAAGAGCTGACTTATTGGAAAAGACCCTGATGCTGATGGGAAAGATTGAAGGCAGGAGGAGAAGGGGGCGACAGAGGATGAGATGGTTGGATGACATCACAGACTCAATGGACATGAGTTTGAACAAGTTCCAGGAGATGGTGAAGGACAGGGAAGCCTGGTGTGCTGCAGTCCATGGGGTTGCAAAGATTCAGACACAACTGAGCAACTGAACTGAACTGAATGGGAATGAGTCAAATGAATTTTTACCCATTGCTTTAAAAGCAAATTTTATGAAATGAATTATTCCTGTAGCTTTTAGATAGTCCTTTTGATTTTTTTAGGACTTCATCATAATTATTTTTTTTCTTTTGCAGCAGGCATCTTGGAGATCAAAGATGGGCAGAAAAGATGCCTCCACTATAAAACTTCCTGTTGATCAGTACAGAAAGCAAATTGGTAAGCAATGAATCCCCTTTGATACATTCTTATGTGCCGGAGCCAGCCGGCAAAGTCGATCAGGTCCCGAGAACGTGCACGGCGGGGCTAAGAAAGAAACTAAAGCAAGAGACTACAAAGATGGGGTCGAGAGGTTCAGACACGTCACCACGAAGGGACGCAGTCTGACACCAACTTTATTCAACATCTCATATTTATACAGAAAAGCGTGAGAGAGACAAAACAGTTGACCCTTTTTTCTTGGTTAGCCTATACATCTTACAAACAGTCACAAGAAATCTTGAGAGCATGGGAATGGCTCCCTGTTATTATTTCTTACACCAGATAACATTTTTCTGTGCGTGAGAAGTTTGCACAGAACTCCAGGTGCCTGCAGTAAATAAGCGCCTAATCTCTGGGGTGGCGGGACAGAGAGCTATGTTTGCAAGCAAACCCTCAAGGACTGAGGCAGCTCCCAGAGCTGTGTCCTTCGGACAAAGGACCCCGTTCTCACGGGCAGCTCCCCGCAACTCCCCCTTTCTTTTTATATAGGCACACGCTTATGTTCCTTTAACCGCAGACCATTTCCATAGATGGAAGCCTTTATGATCCATAGATCATCAATCAGTTTTTTAATTAAACAAGGTGCAAGAAATAAAACAGTTAAAATTATTAAGAACAGTCCTCCCATGGCTGCTCCCAAGTACCAAATACTATTGACAGTAGGTACATGTCGAAAAAGTTCTTTAACAAAGGACTCAGCTCTTTTTGCAACATCCAAATCAGGTCTGGGTGCATTTTCAATGTTCATTATTTCCTGATGTAGATGCAGCAAATCTAAGGAAATATTTTCATTATGCCAAATACCTTCTAAATGAGCTTTCACCTTATCCCAAGCAGTTATACTACCATTATATTTTTTGGGAGTAACACAGATCCATCGAAAATCAGCATGACATTGTACTCGTAATCTCAACTTTATACTTTGAACCTCTTCACCTAAATATTTTACAACATCATAAAGGGCATTCAATCGATCCTCTAGCTTTTTGTCAATATCTTCTTGAGTCCCCAGGGCAACGGATGCATTTTGTGCCAGATTATTAACAAAAGTTGCAGTTTGCACTGATTGTGCCAAAGACAGGGCTTCAGTAATCGAGGAAGCAATAAGAGTTACCAAAGCTACAAATCCCAGAATTATTAACCCTATTCCCCTGCGATAACGCATTAAAGCACCCTCTACTTCTCTCCAAAGTTCAAGTCCCCTTTCATCATACCAAGACCCATTAATCTTTACAGGAACCATAACAAAAGCAGGCTGTCTTAAGACTAGAACCCTAGTTTGATTAGTAATTCCCCTAACACAGTTAGTCAAAGTACAATTGTTACAAGTTACATTATAATTTTGTAACCCAGGTTGTATTTTTACAGATCCTACTAGTAAAGCATAAGGGTGAGGCACACATGCACGAGGGTATCTCATGGTGAGATTCCACAAATGACCATGTCTCACTTTCGATCCCACCTGAAGGTAGGAACCCTCACATCCAAGGGCGGCAGCTAGTTTCCAGATTTTTGTTTGGAACACTTTAGAGCCGCCCAAGTTCCAAATACGGGATGCAAAGTTCCTATTATCTTGAGCTCCAGGGTTTCGGGCCGAGTCTGGAGACCAGTCCCACAATGACTCATTTGTCCCAAATATGTTATAAACCGTAGCAGTTCCATCTCGACACAGTTTCCATGGTGCAGCAGTGACTCTTCCCCTTGTTCCAAAGTCGCAGAAAGGAATATCTAAAGGACCAATTCCATTACGACGTTGAGGAATTCCAGACTCTTTCGTTACTCCAGGAATATACAGGCTCCAACCATTGTCAAAATCAGCATATCCGGACTCCCCAACAAAAAGACATCCTGTTGAATTAAAATATCTAGACAGACAAATAGGTAAGCGATCAAACACTCCATGATAAGAGAAATTAACTTGATTAGGAATAATATGTTTATCTGAAAAACCACCCAAAGCCACAGTATCATTAGTGTATATGGGAATAGACCGACCCTCCCAGCCCACGGGTTGGAGAAGGGGAGGATCGGGAAAATAAGCCCAGTAAGCACTTGAATATTCTTCAGAGTGTGCAGTGTTAATCTGATTTAAGATAATTAATAAGGTTATCAGGAAGCTTAAAGGCGATATCGGATCGCCCTGCACCGCAACACGATTCTGTGCCTCTCGCATCAATGCCTGAAGTTGTTGCCGAGATGGTAATTCATCATGCTCTTGAATTGTCAATCTCCTCATCTGATTTGCTAGAGACTGTCTCCGCCGTGCGTACCAACCTTTCCGGCAGCCAGCGCGGCGCTTCGGCATCCTGTGGGAAAACACAAACATGCCCTCGTCCCCAGATTAGTACTGGATCTGGTCCATACCATTTTCCTACAAGTGGGTCTTTCCAAAAGACTTTAGGTCTTATTGTTTGTGCATCAAAGTTCCAAAATCGCTGTGCTGCTGAACGGCCACTTATATCCAATTGTAAAAAATTTAGAACAAATAAAGCATGGTTTAGAGAGTTGGAGGGGGTATTGGGATACAATTCTCCCTTCTTTAGTTTTTGCAATTGATGTTTGAGAGTTTGATGTGCCCGTTCAATAATTCCTTGACCTTGAGGATTATAAGGGATACTTGTTTTATGTGAGATAGACAATTGCGTACAAAATAATTGAAAATTTTTTCCAGTGTATCTTGGACCATTGTCTGTTTTTATGGTTTTAGGGGTTTCCATAACAGCAAAACATTTAATGCAATGAGCTATACAATGTTTGCTAGCTTCTCTGGATTGTAGAGAGGCATGTAAAAAGCCGGAGAAGGTGTCAATAGTAACATGAACAAATTTTTGTTTACCAAATTCAGGAATATGGGTAACATCCATTTGCCATATATCGTTTGGCAACAATCCTCGGGGATTAACTCCATAGTGGGGGACGCTAAAAAACTGAGGACACGTTTGACATTGCTTAACAATCTGTCTGGCAGCTTTTCGAGTAATGCCAAATTGAAGTCTTAAGCTATTGCTGTTTTGATGGTGTAAGCTGTGGGAAGTTTTTGCCATTTGTTCCAGTGAAGGAAATATCATACGTGTAGCTTCATCAGCCAAAGCATTGCCTCGTGCTAAAGGTCCAGGAAGTCCAGAGTGAGCACGAATATGACCAAAATAGCATTTATTAACTCTGGAGCAAATTAAATGTTGTATATCACGAAAAAGAGTTTGGATAGTAGAATTCAGGGTACCAATAAATGGAACAGTCTCAATAGTGTTTAAGGCTCTTATGATATATTGACTGTCAGAATATAAATTAAATGGAGCAGAAATTTGTAACAAAGCCTGAAAAACGGCAAATAGTTCTACTTCTTGAGCAGACTTATAATTAGTATGCCAGGTGGTAGTATTGTCCTGTATAATCATACTAGCTATTCCATTAGAAGAGCCATCAGTAAATACAGTTAGGGCGTCGGCAAGGGGCTGAGAAACAACGATTTTTGGGAAGAGAAATTGGTGATAATGAGCAAATTGCAAAATTTTATCTGAGGGATAATGATTATCAAGCCGTCCACTAAAACCAGCTAAGGCAATAACCCAATTGTCGCTAAACTGAAACAGCCAGTCTTGCTGAATTTTAGAAAATGGAACACATATAAAATGTGGGTCTTTTCCTAGATATACAGTGGATTCTGACCGCCCGAGAGTTATTAGGGCAGCAACCAAATCATAATAGGGGGTTAATACCCGAGAGGGAGAGGCAGGCAAGTGAAGCCATCTTAAAGGCAATCCTTGGAATAAGACTGCTGTAGGAGCATGTTTAGTAGGAAGAATATATAAACCCCATTCTTGAGTATAGTCACAATAAGTAGCTTGTTGTTTAGACAGGGCCTGTTCAACTTTATCTAAGGCTTGCCTTCCCTCCAGAGTCAGAGTTCGGGGAGAAGTTGGATCAGGATCACCCTTCAGAATATCAAAAAGAGGCTTCATTTCCCCTGTAGTTAGCTTCAAGTAAGGTCTTATCCAATTAATATCTCCTAACAGTTTTTGGAAATCATTCAAGGTAACCAAATTATCTTTACGAATTTCTATCTTCTGAGCTCGAAACCATTCTTTTTCCAGAAAAAACCCCAAATAAGAATAGGGGGGGAAGCGTTGCACCTTTTCTGTTGCAATAATCAAACCATAATCCTGTAATGCAGTTTGCATATAAGCGAATGTTCTTAATAGCAACTCCTCATCTTCATATGCCAAAAGAATATCATCCATATAATGAATAATATATACTTGGGAGTACAAGGACCTAGTAGTTTTTAAAGCTTGAGCAACAAATTTCTGACAGAGAGTAGGACTATTAGCCATTCTCTGAGGTAAAACTTGCCACTGATATCTTTTCATAGGTTCTTTATAATTTGTAGAAGGGACACTAAAAGCAAATCTTTGACAGTCATTAGTGGCAAGGGGAATAGTATAAAAGCAGTCTTTTAAGTCAATAATAATCTTGTAAGTATCTTTTGGAATGGCCATGGGGGTAGGCAACCCCGGCTGAAGGGGGCCCATCAATTCCATTGTTTCATTAACCTTTTGTAAATCTTGTAATAGCCTCCATTTACCTGTTTTCTTTTTAATGACAAAAATAGGTGAATTCCAAGGTGAATTTGAGGGGGTAATATGGCCGAGAGCAAGCTGTTCCTGCACAAGCTGATTGGCGGCCGTGATTTTTTCTATTGATAGGGGCCACTGATCAACCCATACTGGATCATCAGACTTCCATTTTATCGGATCAGCATGGATTGCAGGACAATCAATGACCCCTCCTAAAAACATCCTATACCTTTTCTATCATTCTTAACTGCAGGGATCAGGGGTTGTAAAGGCCCTTGTGAATTTATCCCCAACCCCTGATGGGGCAAAAGGCCTTGGTCTAACAATTGATTACTAATCTTTTTATCTGGACTATAAAGATATACCCCCATATTCATCATAACATCTCTCCCCCATAGATTAACCGGCAGTCTTGGCAAAACATAAGGTTTAAAATGTCCTTCATGTCCTTCTTCGTCTCTCCATTTCAAAAAGGTTGAACTCTGTTCTGGGTCATGTGATTGCCCAATGCCTTGCAAAGTAGAAATTACAACCTGCTTAGGCCATTCATCAGGCCAATGTTTTTGAGATATAACAGAAACATCTGCACCAGTATCCAAAATACCTTTAAAAGGCTTTTCTTGAATATACAGTAGAAGCTCAGGGCGTTGCTTATTAATGGCCTGAATCCAATAAGCGTCTGAAGACCCGAAACCTCGGGATCTTCGTTCTTGCCTAATGGCTTTTTCAACTGGAATTATAGGAAGTAGAATTAATTGAGCAACACGTTGACCAGATTGTATTACTGTTATGCCCTGTGGTGAATGGGCCATAATTTTTATTTCACCCATATAATCAGAGTCTATGACTCCAGGGGCTACTAATAAACCTTTCATCGTAGTATTGCTTCTCCCCAATAGGAGGCCCACAGTGTTCTTCGGAAGAGGGCCAAAAATTCCAGTTGGCAAAGCCTGCATGCCCATTTCTGGAGTTAATACTGTGTAGGTGGAGGAACTGAGGTCCAATCCTGCACTCCCTGCAGTTGCTCTGAACAACTCGGTAACAGTTCTGCGTTTTGGCCTTGAAGCGTCTCCAATTTGGTCAGATTTTGCATCGCCCCATAACATTGTTTCGGGGCCTGGGGCTGGCCCCTCACCCAGTTTCCCGAGACCGGAGGAAGTGGTTTTTCCTGTAAGTCAGTTTTAGAACGGCAATCCCTTGCCCAGTGTCTGCCTTTCTTACACCTAGGACAAAGGTTAGGGGTTTGAGCAGGTCTCCGGGCCTGCTTCTGCGGGCAGTGGGCGGCCTGATGACCCATCTGGCCACAAGAAAAGCAGCCAGAGCCAGGGATTCGAAGCCGACCACTAGTTTTATCCCGCTTTTGTTGTTGATACAGTACTTCTTTGACTGTCTTTCCTTGTAATGCCGCGGCCAAAGTTATGCCTTGAACGTACGAAGGGCCGATATCAGCACAAATCCGTATATAGTCAGATAAGCCTCCCTTTTTCCTGTAAGGTCTCAGGGCAGCTTGACAAGCCGAATTGGCATTCTCATAAGCAAGCTGTTTAGTCAACACCATCCCCGCCTGCTCATCCCCTATCATTTTACCAATTGTCTCAAGCAGGCGGGCAACAAAATCCTGATATGGCTCATCTGGCCCCTGGCGAATTTTAGATAAATCTTCAGTCTTTTTATCAGAATTTGGAAGCTTTTTCCATGCTTGTAGAGCCGCAGCACTAATCTGAGGGTAGGCTCCAGGTAAATAATTAAGTTGACTATTAGTGTCTCGATATTCTCCCTCTCCCACCATCATTTCATAAGTGGTGTTCAGTCCCTGTCGCCGATTGATATCGGCTGTGATTCCACATTGCTCAGCAAACTCAGATTTCCATAGTAAATAATCTCTTCCAGATAAACAAGCTCGAGCAACCTGTTTCCAATCATTAGGTGGCAGATTTTGATTTCTTAAAGCCTCTATAATAGCCTGAGTAAACGGCGCAGTCGGGCCATATTGTGCACAAGCCATTTTTAACTCTTTCAGTTGCTTAAAGGGCAGCGGCTCATAATACCTCTGCTGTTGATCATTTTCAAACACTGGATAGATTCCTGAAAACCCGGGAATATGTTCTCCTTCTTCATTAGCTCGCTTAATTGCTTGTTGAAGAGGAGATAATAATATCTCACCTTTAATTTTTATGTTTTCACCGGGCAAAGAAGCAGGGATAGATATAAGCTCTCGCGGTTCTACGAAAGGCGGAGGTGGATCGAGTCCAGCAAGAACCGAGGGAGGATATGCTGGAGGCACAGGCTGGCTGGAGTGGGAGTCTCCCTGTGCATCCTTTTTTACTGCTATAACAATCTTCTGAATTAAATTCTCCAGCTGTTCTTCAGTAAGCCCTGAATGCTTTAATTCCCCTTTTCCTGAGGGGGATTCCATGTTAACCATCATCTCCCAAGGCATATCCTCTCTATGGTTCTGAGCCGCTTGTTCATTTAACTCTTTCTGTTCATCAGAGCTTAACACATCATCATTCCCTCCAGCCTTATAAGCTGTTCCCTCAGGCACAGCATAAAGCGGCTCAGGTGATGGGGCAGAAGGCTCTGTAACTTCGGGTCCTGTGGAATCCCTGAGAGCCGTTTGAATTTTATGTCCCTCATGTTCAGGATCCAGGCAGTCTCTTATGAGAGTCCACAAAGAAAAAGCATCCACAGGAACACGATTGGGACCATGTAAGGAATAATATGTCTGCAATTGTTTTCCTACTTTTTTCCAAGTTTCCAGACTAACTGTTCTTTCTTCTGGAAACCAAGGACAAACCTCCTCAATAAAAAGTAAAAACTTTTCTAGCTGTAACTTATTTACATGAATTCCCCTACCTTTTAACATAGTTTTCAACATATGTACAAATAACTGGCGGCTATTGCCTTGTCCCATGATTTATTACTCTCGACAATCACCCTCCCTGCCCTTTACTTTTAATTACTTAGGAATTCCTCTTTACTTACCTCAATCTTGGCGGGCAGCGGCCGTCGTTGCACTCCGATTCTCGGGTCCCTGTTCGGGCGCCACCTGCCGGAGCCAGCCGGCAAAGTCGATCAGGTCCCGAGAACGTGCACGGCGGGGCTAAGAAAGAAACTAAAGCAAGAGACTACAAAGATGGGGTCGAGAGGTTCAGACACGTCACCACGAAGGGACGCAGTCTGACACCAACTTTATTCAACATCTCATATTTATACAGAAAAGCGTGAGAGAGACAAAACAGTTGACCCTTTTTTCTTGGTTAGCCTATACATCTTACAAACAGTCACAAGAAATCTTGAGAGCATGGGAATGGCTCCCTGTTATTATTTCTTACACCAGATAACATTTTTCTGTGCGTGAGAAGTTTGCACAAAACTCCAGGTGCCTGCAGTAAATAAGCGCCTAATCTCTGGGGTGGCGGGACAGAGAGCTATGTTTGCAAGCAAACCCTCAAGGACTGAGGCAGCTCCCAGAGCTGTGTCCTTCGGACAAAGGACCCCGTTCTCACGGGCAGCTCCCCGCACTTATGAATTAAGATGAAGAAAAAAAAGCAGTTGTGTGTGATATTAACAAAATAACTTTTCCCTCATACATATGATGCACAGAATATGAGTAACAAGGGAATGCACAGAGGTTTTAAAGAACAAAAATAAGCGCAGCCTTATTTATCTATAAAGAAATACATTTTTGTACTTAGGATTTTTTGAAGCTCTTACAATTTTTATTGACTTGGTAAAAGCAAAAATACTTCTATTTTTATTCTTAAGGCTGTGTGCTTGTATGTAGTCAGTAATTTTAATATTATCATGTTTATTTCTTGTTATCCTTATGAAATCTTTCAGTTCTGTTGATGACTCTTGGTGGCAATAATGTGATAGCCTCAAAATTCTCCATTAAATTTTAACCTTAGTAAAATGGTGAACTAGAGAGAAGTCCAGTCATCAGCATAGAAAGATAAAAGGAATCTTCTCTGATTGAGACTGTGCTCTAAGTGCAGGATTTCCTACCCAATCTTTTCAATAATGCATGGAGTATTTACAAAAAATTACCTACATACTAGGTCACAATCAAGTCTCCTCAACTTTATAGAAGCAATATCCTACAACTAAAACTTTGAACAGTGTAGTAAATTAGAAATTGGTTAAAAGTAAAAAAGTTAACTTCTACGCCCCCCATCACCCTCTCTTCTTACATGTTCCGTCCTGTTCTCACCTGTTCCCATCCCTTTGGAAATTAGAAAGTAATTACAATAATAATTAGTTTAAAAAACTCTTCTAAATAACTAACAGATAAACAAAGAAGTTGCAAGTCAGAAAATAAGTAGAAGTAATTGATACCAAAAGACTATATACCTCTTTTATAAATATGATACATAAAGTATACTCCTAAAGGAAAAGATATTTCTGCAAAACAAAGAAGATGCAGACAAAGGGAAAATATTTAAAATTTATAACTAATTAAAAATTTACCTGTCGAAAGATTAAACCCTGCATGTGTGTACGCTAAGTTGCTTCAGTCGTGTCCAACTCTTTGCAACCCTGTGGACCATAGCCTGCCAAGCTTCATGAGGTTCTCTAGACAAGAATACTAGAGTGGGTTGTCATGCCCTTCTCCAGAAGATCTTCCCGACTCGGAGTGAACCCACCTGTCTTATGTATCCTGCATTGGCATGTGGGTTCTTTACCACTAACACCACCTGGGAAGCCCTAAATAAAGTCCTACTATAAATAAATAAAATAATCTGGAAACCCAATGGTAAAATGGGCAGAAAATATGAGAAGCCAATTCATATAAGTGGAACTCTAAATACATAAATAAAAACAAACAACTATACATTAAAAGGGATTTCCAGGTGGCAGTAGTGGTAAAGACCCCGCTTGCCTATTCAGAAGATTTAAGAGATGCAGATTTGATCCCTGGGTCAGGAAGATCCCCCGGAAGAGGGCATGGCAACGCACTTCAGTATTCTTGCCTAGAGAAACCCATGGACAGAGGAGCCTAGTGGGCTACAACCCATAGGGCTGCAAAAAGTCGGACATGACTGAAGCATCTTACTGCTTTGGAGATGCCTTTTACTGTATAATATGTGATCATTGTTATTATTGCTGTGTGTGACCATGGGTTAGTCACCAAGTCATGTCCAATCTGCAGCCCCATGGACTCTAGCCTGCCAGGTTCCTCTGTCAATGGAATTTTATTGCATATATTAAAATAAAACATACAATCAAAAGTCTTATGAAAAGATCTCATTCATCTAATTGATAACTGAAAAATAAAAAAATTCTGGCTATATTATCTCTTGAGAGAAATTTTATGATATTTGATTTTTTATATCCTCCCTTCACTTATGGGATGCTGTATCAATAATAGTGTGGATTGTTATATTATTTATGTATTTAAAGAGAAGGACTGACTTACCAGGTTGAAGTTTGATCAAATGGGATGTGCGAAACCACATGAATAAAGAATAAACATATTTGGGAACAATTCATATCCAACTCTTAAGCAATTGTTAGAATTTTGACAAGTGTATATATCCATGTAACCATATATGCCAATCAAAATGCAGAACATTTCTATCCTCTCAAATAGTTCCAATGTCTCTATCCCACCCTCCCATATGCAACCACTGTTCTGATTTCTGTCATCATTGATAATAGAAAAAATAAAGCATCTGCTAGGATTTTTATTGAAACTGAATTATATCTCATAATCCATTTTTAAAAGTAAACATACTAAAAATCTCTAAAGTATTCTGTTCTATAATCATTGCATATTTTCCTTTGATTTAGTTATATTCATATGTGTAAGAGCAAAGAAAAAATAAGACAGAGAAAGTAACATAATTGTAAGGTCTCATTCCTCTTCTTATACTAAATTGTTCTGAGGATTCTGTTATGCATTACTGTTATTCAATCACTTGGTCCTGTCCGACTCTTTGTGATTCCATGGACTGCAGCATGCCGGATTTCCCTGTCCTTCACCATCTTCCAGAGCTTGCTCATACTCATGTCCATTGAGTTGGTGATGCCATCCAACCATCTCATCCTCTGTCAGCCCCTTCTCCTCCTGTCTTCAGTCTTACTGAGAATCAGATCTTCTCTAATGAGTCAGCTCTTTGCATCAGGTGGCCAAAGTATTGGAGCTTCAGCTTCAGCATCAGTTCTTTTTTTTTTTTTTTAATTTTTATTTTATTTTTAAACTTTACATAATTGTATTAGTTTTGCCAAATATCGAAATGAATCCACCACAGGTATACATGTGTTCCCCATCCTGAACCCTCCTCCCTCCTCCCTCCCCATACCATCCCTCTGGGTCGTCCCAGTGCACTAGCCCCAAGCATCCAGTATCGTGCATCGAACCTGGACTGGCAACTCGTTTCTTACATGATATTTTACATGTTTCAATGTCATTCTCCCAAATCTTCCCACCCTCTCCCTCTCCCACAGAGTCCATAAGACTGTTCTATACATCAGTGTCTCTTTTGCTGTCTCGTACACCGGGTTATTGTTACCATCTTTCTAAATTCCATATATATGCATTATTATACTATATTTATGTTTTTCCTTCTGGCTTACTTCACTCTGTATAATAGGCTCCAGTTTCATCCACCTCATTAAAACTGATTCAAATGTATTCTTTTTAAGGGCTGAGTAATACTCCATTGTGTATATGTACCACTGCTTTCTTATCCATTCATCTGCTGATGGACATCTAGGTTGCTTCCATGTCCTGGCTATTATAAACAGTGCTGCGATGAACATTGGGGTACACGTGTCTCTTTCCCTTCTGGTTTCCTCAGTGTGTATGCCCAGCAGTGGGATTGCTGGATCATAAGGCAGTTCTATTTCCAGTTTTTTAAGGAATCTCCACACTGTTCTCCATAGTGGCTGTACTAGTTTGCATTCCCACCAACAGTGTAAGAGGGTTCCCTTTTCTCCACACCCTCTCCAGCATTTATTATTTGTAGACTTTTGGATCGCAGCCATTCTGACTGGTGTGAAATGGTACCTCATAGTGGTTTTGATTTGCATTTCTCTGATAATGAGTGATGTTGAGCATCTTTTCATGTGTTGGTTAGCCCTCTGTATGTCTTCTTTGGAGAAATGTCTATTTAGTTCTTTGGCCCATTTTTTGATTGGGTCATTTATTTTTCTGGAGTTGAGCTGTAGGAGTTGCTTGTATATTTTTGAGATTAGTTGTTTGTCAGTTGCTTCATTTGCTATTATTTTCTCCCATTCTGAAGGCTGTCTTTTCACCTTGCTAATAGTTTCCTTTGATGTGCAGAAGCTTTTAAGGTTAATTAGGTCCCACTTGTTTATTTTTGATTTTATTTCCAATATTCTGGGAGGTGGGTCATAGAGGATCCTGCTGTGATGTATGTCAGAGAGTGTTTTGCCTATGTTCTCCTCTAGGAGTTTTATAGTTTCTGGTCTTACGTTTAGATCTTTAATCCATTTTGAGTTTACTTTTGTGTATGGTGTTAGAAAGTGTTCTAGTTTCATTCTTTTACAAGTGGTTGACCAGATTTCCCAGCACCACTTGTTAAAGAGATTGTCTTTAATCCATTGTATATTCTTGCCTCCTTTGTCAAAGATAAGGTGTCCATATGTGCGTGGATTTATCTCTGGGCTTTCTATTTTATTCCATTGATCTATATTTCTGTCTTTGTGCCAGTACCATACTGTCTTGATAACTGTGGCTTTGTTGTAGAGCCTGAAATCAGGTAGGTTGATTCCTCCAGTTCCATTCTTCTTTCTCAAGATCGCTTTGGCTATTTGAGGTTTTTTGTATTTCCATACAAATTGTGAAATTATTTGTTCTAGCTCTGTGAAGAATACTGTTGGTAGCTTGATAGGGATTGCATTGAATCTATAAATTGCTTTGGGTAGTATACTCATTTTCACTATATTGATTCTTCCAATCCATGAACATGATATATTTCTCCATCTATTAGTGTCCTCTTTGATTTCTTTCACCAGTGTTTTATAGTTTTCTATATATAGGTCTTTAGTCTCTTTAGGTAGATATATTCCTAAGTATTTTATTCTTTCCGTTGCAATGGTGAATGGAATTGTTTCCTTAATTTCTCTTTCTGTTATCTCATTATTAGTGTATAGGAATGCAAGGGATTTCTGTGTGTTGATTTTATATCCTGCAACTTTACTATAGTCATTGATTATTTCTAGTAATTTTCTGGTGGAATCTTTAGGGTTTTCTATGTAGAGGATCATGTCATCTGCAAATAGTGAGAGTTTTACTTCTTCTTTTCCAATTTGGATTTCTTTTATTTCTTTTTCTGCTCTGATTGCTGTGGCCAAAACTTCCAAAACTATGTTGAATAGTAATGGTGAAAGTGGGAACCCTTGTCTTGTTCCTGACTTTAGAGGAAATGCTTTCAATTTTTCACCATTGAGGATAATGTTTGCTGTGGGTTTGTCATATATAGCTTTTATTATGTTGAGGTATGTTCCTTCTATTCCTGCTTTCTGGAGAGTTTTTATCATAAATGGATGTTGAATTTTGTCAAAGGCTTTCTCTGCATCTATTGAGATAATCATATGGTTTTTATTTTTCAATTTGTTAATGTGGTGTATTACATTGATTGATTTGCGGATATTGAAGAATCCTTGCGTCCCTGGGATAAAGCCCACTTGATCATGGTGTATGATCTTTTTAATGTGTTGTTGGATTCTGATTGCTAGAATTTTGTTAAGGATTTTTGCATCTATGTTCATCAGTGATATTGGCCTGTAGTTTTCTTTTTTTGTGGGATCTTTGTCAGGTTTTGGTATTAGGGTGATGGTGGCCTCATAGAATGAGTTTGGAAGTTTACCTTCCTCTGCAATTTTCTGGAAGAGTTTGAGCAGGATAGGTGTTAGCTCTTCTCTAAATTTTTGGTAGAATTCAGCTGTGAAGCCGTCTGGACCGGGGCTTTTGTTTGCTGGAAGATTTTTGATTACAGTTTCAATTTCCGTGCTTGTGATGGGTCTGTTAAGATTTTCTATTTCTTCCTGGTCGAGTTTTGGAAAGTTATACTTTTCTAAGAATTTGTCCATTTCTTCCACGTTGTCCATTTTATTGGCATATAATTGTTGATAGTAGTCTCTTATGATCCTTTGTATTTCTGTGTTGTCTGTTGTGATCTCTCCATTTTCGTTTCTAATTTTGTTGATTTGATTTTTCTCCCTTTGTTTCTTGATGAGTCTGGCTAATGGTTTGTCAATTTTATTTATCCTTTCAAAGAACCAGCTTTTGGTTTTGTTGATTTTTGCTATGGTCTCTTTTGTTTCTTTTGCATTTATTTCTGCTCTAATTTTTAAGATTTCTTTCCTTCTACTAACCCTGGGGTTCTTCATTTCTTCCTTTTCTAGTTGCTTTAGGTGTAGAGTTAGGTTATTTATTTGACTTTTTTCTTGTTTCTTGAGGTGTGCCTGTATTGCTATGAACTTTCCCCTTAGGACTGCTTTTACCGTGTCCCACAGGTTTTGGGTTGTTGTGTTTTCATTTTCATTCGTTTCTATGCAAATTTTGATTTCTTTTTTGATTTCTTCTGTGATTTGTTGGTTATTCAGCAGCGTGTTGTTCAGCCTCCATATATTGGAATTTTTAATAGTTTTTCTCCTGTAATTGAGATCTAATCTTACTGCATTGTGGTCAGAAAAAATGCTTGGAATGATTTCTATTTTTTTGAATTTACCAAGGCTAGCTTTATGGCCCAGGATGTGAACTGTCCTGGAGAAGGTTCCATGTGCACTTGAGAAAAAGGTGAAATTCATTGTTTTGGGATGAAATGTCCTATAGATATCAATTAGGTCTAACTGGTCTATTGTATCATTTAAAGTTTGTGTTTCCTTGTTAATTTTCTGTTTAGTTGATCTATCCATAGGTGTAAGTGGGGTATTAAAGTCTCCCACTATTATTGTGTTATTGTTAATTTCTCCTTTCATACTTGTTAGCATTTGTCTTACGTACTGTGGTGCTTCCGTGTTGGGTGCATATATATTTATAATTGTTATATCTTCTTCTTGGATTGATCCTTTGATCATTATGTAGTGACCTTCTTTGTCTCTTTTCACAGCCTTTGTTTTAAAGTCTATTTTATCTGATATGAGTATTGCTACTCCTGCTTTCTTTTGGTCCCTATTTGCATGGAAAATCTTTTTCCAGCCCTTCACTTTCAGTCTGTATGTGTCCCCTGTTTTGAGGTGGGTCTCCTGTAGACAACGTATGTAGGGGTCTTGTTTTTGTATCCATTCAGCCAGTCTTTGTCTTTTGGTTGGGGCATTCAACCCATTTACGTTTAAGGTAATTACTGATAAGTATGATCCCGTTGCCATTTACTTTATTGTTTTGGGTTCGAGTTTATACACCGTTTTTGTGTTTCCTGTCTAGAGAATATCCTTAAGTATTTGTTGGAGAGCTGGTTTGGTGGTGCAGAAATCTCTCAGCTTTTGCTTGTCTGAAAAGCTTTTGATTTCTCCTTCATACTTGAATGAGATCCTTGCTGGGTACAATAATCTGGGCTGTAGGTTATTTTCTTTCATCATTTTAAGTATGTCTTGCCATTCTCTCCTGGCTTGAAGAGTTTCTATTGAAACATCAGCTGTTATCCTTATGGGAATTCCCTTGTGTGTTATTTGTTGTTTTTCCCTTGCTGCTTTTAATATTTGTTCTTTGTGTTTGATATTTGTTAATTTGATTAATATGTGTCTTGGGGTGTTTCTCCTTGGGTTTATCCTGTTTGGGACTCTCTGGGTTTCTTGGACTTGGGTGATTATTTCCTTCCCAATTTTAGGGAAGTTTTCCACTATTATCTCCTCAAGTATTTTCTCATGGTCTTTCTTTTTGTCTTCTTCTTCTGGAACCCCTATGATTCGAATGTTGTAGTGTTTAATATTGTCCTGGAGGTCTCTGAGATTGTCCTCATTTCTTTTAATTTGTTTTTCTTTTATCCTCTCTGATTCATTTATTTCTACCATTCTATCGTCTAATTCACTAATCCTATCTTCTGCCTCTGTTATTCTACTATTTGTTGCCTCCAGAGTGTTTTTAATTTCATTTATTGCATTATTCATTATATATTGACTCTTTTTTATTTCTTTTAGGTCCTTGTTAAACCTTTCTTGCATCTTCTCAATCCTTGTCTCCAGGCTATTTGTCTGTGATTCCATTTTAGTTTCAAGATTTTGGATCAATTTCACTATCATTATTTGGAATTCTTTATCAGGTAGATTCCCTATCTCTTCCTCTTTTGTTTGGTTTGGTGGGCATTTATCCTCTTCCTTTATCTGCTGAGTATTCCTCTGTCTCTTCATCTTGTTTAAATTGCTGAGTTTGGGGTGTCCTTTCTGTATTCTGGCAGTTTGTGGAGTTCTCTTTATTGTGGCGTTTCCTCACTGTGTGTGGGTTTGTACAGGTGGCTTGTCAAGGTTTCCTGGTTAGGGAAGCTTGTGTCGGTGTTGTGGTGGGTGGAGCTGTATTTCTTCTCTCTGGAGTGCAATGAAATGTCCAGTAATGAGTTATGAGATGTCTATAGTTTTGGGGTGACTTTGGGCAGCCTGTATCTTGAAGCTCAGGGCTGTGTTCCTTTGTTGCTGGAGAATTTGCTTGGTATGTCTTGCCCTGGAACTTATTGGCCCTTGTGTAGTGCTTGGTTTCAGTGTCAGTATGGAGGCATTTGATGAGCTCCTGTCAATTAATGTTCCTTGGAGTCAGGAGTTCCCTGGAGTCAGGGTTTGGACTTAAGTCTCCTGCTTCCGGTTATCGGTCTTATTTTTACAGTAGTTTCAAAACTTCTCCTTTTATACAGCACCATGGATAAAACATCTACATTAAAGATGAAAAGTTTCTCTATGGTGAGGGTCACTCAGAGAGGTTCACAGGGTTACATGGAGAAGAGAAGAGGGAGGAGGGAGTTAGAGGTGACCCAAATGAGATGAGGTGAATCAATAGTGGAGAGAGTGGGCTAGCCAGTAGTCACTTCCTTATGTGCACTCCACAACTGGACCACTCAGAGATGTTCACGGAGTTATACAGAGAAGAGAAGAAGGAGGAAGGTGACAGAGGTGGCCAGAAGGATAAAAGGGGGGAATGAAAAGGAGGGAGACAGATCCAGCCAGTAATCAGTTCCCTAAATGTTCTCCACCATCTGGAACACACAGAAATTCGTTTGGGTAGAGTAGAGAGGGGTTAGGGAGGAGACACAGGCGACCTGGTGGAGAAAAAGGAGAGTCCAAAGGGAGAGAGAGCAGTCAAGCCAGTAATCTCGCTCCCTAGTGAAAAATGGGTCCTGAAGATTGGGTTCTTAAAGGTACAAAATTGGTAACAAATACATAAAAGCAAAAATTAAAAATCTAGAGTAGAGTTTGGAATTTCAAAAATACGATGTTAAAGAAAAGAAGAAGGAAAAGAAAGAGAGAAAAAACGAACAAACAAAAACAAGGTCGCGAAAATTATAAAGAAAGTACAGGTACAAAATTGATAACTAATACCAAAAAGCAAAAATTAAAAATCTAGAGTAGAGTTTGGAATTTCAAAAATACAATGTTAAAAAAAAAGAAGAAAAATAAAGAGAGAAAACAAACAAACAAAAACAAACAATGTTACAAAAATTATAAAGAAAATACAGGTACAAAATTGATATCAAATACCAAAAAGCATAAATTAAAAATCTAGAGTAGAGTTTGGAATTTCAGATATACAATGTTATATAAAAGAAGCAGAGAAAGAAACAGAGAAGAAGAAGAAAAAAAAAAAGTCACAGAAATTATATAAAAAAAACTATAGGTACAAAATTGATAACATATACCAAAAAGCAAAAATTAAAAATCTAGAGTAGAGTTTGGAATTTCAAAAATACAATGTTAAAGAAAAGAAGAAAAAAAACAAAAAAAAAAGGTCAAAAAATTACAAAATATATATATATGAAGTTTGCTGAAGAGGAAAAAAATAGGGTCTTTTTTTTTTTTTTTGCAAAGTAATAGGTTATAAAAGTGAAAATTAAAGGAACACTAGAGGACTTAAAATTTTTTTTTTAATTAAAAAAAAAAAAGAAAGAATGATCGTAAAAATAATAAAAATATATCTAGGACTTTCTTGGTTTTGTTGTGGGTGTTGTGGGTTCAGTTCATTTTTGGCTAGTTCCTTGGTCAGACTTATATTTCTCAAGATCTATAGGCCCCTTCCTATGTAGTCCGTAGTAACCACAGGGTTTTGATCTATTGCCTGTAGCTTCCAAGGCGTTTCCCTCTGTTATATCTTCTTCTGTTTGCTAGTCTCTTCAGTATCTGGTTTCCGCCCTGACACAAAGGGGATGGTAGAGGACACTTTTTTTTTTTTTTTTAGGCTTACTTGTTCAGTCGCACTGTGGGGAGGGAGGGAGGGATGCCGCAAACAAATAACACTGGCGTGGGCTTGCAGTGCCTCAGCCACCCTGGGTCTGCCCCTGCTCACGGCGCGTGTAGCCACCCTGCCCACACTGTTCGGGCTCTAGGTTGTTCCGCCAGGAACAATCCGAGGCCGGCCCTGGGTTGCATGCACCTCCCAGGTCCAAGCCGCTCAGGTTCAGGCACTCGGGTAGTCCTCAGAGGCGCAGACTCAGTTGGGCCTGCATTTTGTGCTCTTCCCAGGTCCGAGCAGCTCAGGTGATGAGGTGTTTGGCGAGCGCCAATGCTGCGACTTATCGCCTCCCCACCACTCGGTTATCTGGGTGTAAAACCGGCGCACCTTCTCAGGCAGATATTGACCATCCAGACCCCCAAGAAGTTTTAGTTAGCAAAGAAGCCTGCTTACAGTTTTATAGATAATGTCTCTCTGGGGCTGCGATTGCCCCCTTCCGGCTCTGGCTGCCTGTCACCAGAGGAGGAAGGTCTGCAGCCGGCTATCTCTGTTCAGTCCTTTGTTCCGTGCACGGGCCTGGAGGTCTTAGGTTAGGGCTGGCTTTTCGCGTGGTAGATATCCCACAGTCTGGTTTGCTAGCCCAAATTATTTCGCTCAGATAGCGCTCAGGGTATTCAGGCCAGATTCTTACTCTCAGCGATGCAGCCCGCGCCGCGCCTCTCTGCCCAGCCCCCGCTTGCTAATGGCGGATGCAGGCGTCTGCGCTGCTTCTCCGCTGGGGGAGTTACCATAGAGCTCGCAATCTGCGAGTTTTAATTGTTTATTTATTTTTTCTCCCTGTTATGTTGCCCTCTGTGCTTCCAAAGCTCGGCACAGATTCGGCAGTGAGAAGGTTTCCTGGTGTTTGGAAACTTCTCTCTTTTTAAGATTCCCTTCCCGGGACGGAACTCCATCCCTCCCTCTTTTGTCTCTTTTTTTTGTCTTTAATATTTTTTCCTACCTCCTTTCGAAGAGTTGGGTTGCTTTTCTGGGTGCCTGATGTCCTCTGCCGGCATTCAGAAGTTGTTTTGTGGAATTTACTCGACGTTTAAATGCTCTTTTGATGAATTTGTGGGGGAGAAAGTGTTCTCCCCGTCCTACTCCTCCACCATCTTGGCTCCTCCCCCCAGCATCAGTTCTTCCAATGAATATTCAGGACTGATTTCCTTTAGGATTGACTGGTTGGATCTCCTTGCAGTCCAAGGGACTCTTAAGAGTTTTTTTCCAACATCACAGTTCAATACATCAATTCTTTGGTGCTCAGCTTTCATTATAGTCCAATTCTCACATCCATACATGACCACTGGAAAAACCATAGTCTTGACTAGATGGACCTTTGTCAGCAAAGTGATATCTCTGCTTTTTAATATGCTGTCTAGGTTTGTCAAGCTTTTCTTCCAGGGAGCAAAGCATCTTTCAATTTCATGGCTTCAGGCACCATTTACAGTGATTTTGGAGCCCAAGAAAATAAAGTCTGTCACTGTTTCTATTTTTTCCCCATCTATTTGCCAGGAAGTGGTGGATGCCATGATCTTAGTTTTTTGAATGTTGAGTTTTAAGCCAGCTTGTTCACTCTCCTCTTTCACTTTCATGAAGAGGCTCTTTAGTTCCTCTTTGCTTTCTGCCATAAGACTGATGTCATCTGCATATCTGAGGTTATTGATATTTCTCCCAGCAATATTGATTCTTGCTTGTGCTTCATCTACCCCAGCATAGAAGTTAAATAAGCTGTGGTACATATACACAATGGAGTATTACTCAGCCATTAAAAAGCATACATTTTAATCAGTTCTAATGAGGTGGATGAAACTGGAGCCTATTATACAGAGTGAAGTAAGCCAGAAAGAAAAACACCAATACAGTATACTAACACATATATATGGAATTTAGAAAGATGGTAACAATAACCCTGTGTATGAGACAGCAAAAGAGACACTGATGTATAGAACAGTCTTTTGGACTCTGTGGGAGAGGGAGAGGGTGAGATGATTTGGGAGAATAGCATTGAAATATGTATAATATCATATATGAAACGAGTCGCCAGTCCAGGTTTGATGCACGACACTGGATGCTTGGGGCTGGTGCACTGGAATGACCCAGAGGGATGGTATGGGCAGGGAGGAGGGTTCAGGATGGGGAACACATGTATGCCTGTGGCAGATTCATTTCGATATATGGCAGAACCAATACAATATTGTAAAGTTTAAAAATAAAATAAAATAAAAAAAAAGAAGTTAAATAAGCAGGGTGATGATATACAGCCTTGACATACTCCTTTGCCAATTTTGAAATAGTCTATTGTTCCATGTCTGGTTCTAACTGTTGCTTCTTGACCTTCATACAGGTTTCTCAGGAGGTCGTAAGGTGGTCTGGTATTCCCATCTCTTTATGAATTTTCCAGTTTGTTATGATCCACACAGTCAGAGGCTTTAGCACAGTCAATGAGTCAGAAGTAGATGTTTTTCTGAAATTCCCTTGGTTTTTATTTGATTCAACAGATATTGGCAGTTTGATCTCTGGTTCCTCTGCCTTTTCTAAATCCAACTTGAACATCTTAAAATTCTTGTTTCACATACTGTTGAAGCCTAGCTCGAAGGATTTTAAGCATTACCTTACTAACATTTAAGATGAGTGCTATTGTGTGGTAGTTTGAACATTCTTTTGCATTGCTCTTCTTTGGGATTGTAATGAAAACTGACCTTTTTGCAGTCCTGTGTCCACTTGCTGAGTTTTCCAAATTTGCTGGCATATTGAGTGCAGCACTTTCATAGCATCATCTTTTAGGATTTGAAATAGCTCAGCTGGAATTCCATCACCTCCACTAGCTTTGTTCTTAGAGATGCTTCCTAAGGCCCACTTGACTTCGCATTCTAGGATGTCTGGCTCTAGATGAGTGATCACACCATCATGGTTATCCAGGTCATTAAGATCTTTTTTGTATAGTTCTTCTGTGTGTTTTTGCCACCTCTTTTTAATATTTTCTGCTTCTGTTAGGTTCTTACCATTTCTGTCCTTTATCGAGCCCATCTTTGCATGAAATGTCCTCTTGGTATCTGTAATTTTCTTGAAGAGATCTCTAGTCTTTCCCATTCTGTTGTTTTCCTCTATTTCTTTGCATTGATCACTTAGGAAAGCATCCTTATCTGTCCTTGATAATCTTTGGAACTTGGTTTTCAAGATGGCAGAGAAGGATGTGTGCTTCTCTTCTTCTGGGAGAACACCTAGATCAAAACTAGCTGCTAAACAGCTGAAATGGGAATTCTGAGTTCTTGTTTGTGGAGCCAAAGAATGGAATTCACAAATGTGCAAACACTCATGGTAGCTAGTGAATAGGATTTTTAGAGAGAAGGAAAGTACAAAGCTCCCAGCAAAGACACTGAGAGTGGGTACAGAGTCCCCCAAAAGGCAGGGATTACAGCAGTTTTGTTTCTTTACCAGTATTAATCTGTACATTTTTGGTTGGCTCCTCTTCTTAAATCACGTTATTTCTATCCAATCAGTTTAAAGGTCAAGATGCTTAGCTTTACATCCTTATATCTTCTCTTGATCCTTGGATTAAGTCATCCCCTGGCCATTTTATAATGGACCAGATGTATGAGTTTAAGATTTATGGTCACCAGTTGTTTTTCCCTCAGGCATATGGAACATAAGTTAATTACTCCCCTTCCCTGGATCTGAGTGCTGATAATTTATCTGACTGAGGACACATTCCAGGAACTCAGGACAAAGGATATAGTAAAACAAGACCTAGGTCTCAGAGTTCTACACTGACTGCCTCAGTTCAGTTCAGTTCAGTCGCTCAGGCGTGTCCGACTCTTTGTGACCCCAGGAATCACAGCACGCCAGGCCTCCCTGTCCATCACCAACTCCTGGAGTTCACTCAGACTCACGTCCATCGAGTCAGTGATGCCATCCAGCCATCTCATCCTCTGTCGTCCCCTTCTCCTCCTGCCCCCAATCCCTCCCAGCATCAGAGTCTTTTCCAATGAGTCAACTCTTCACATGAGGTGGCCAAAGTACTGGAGTTTCAGCTTTAGCAGCATTCCTTCCAAAGAAATCCCAGGACTGATCTCCTTTAGGATGGACTGGTTGGATCTCCTTGCAGTCCAAGGGACTCTCAAGAGTCTTCTCCAACACCACAGTTCAAAAGCATCAATTCTTCGGTGCTCAGCCTTCTTCACAGTCCAACTCTCACATCCTTACATGACCACTGGAAAAACCATAGCCTTGACTAGATGAACCTTTGTTGGCAAAGTAATGTCTCTGCTTTTGAATATGCTATCTAGGTTGGTCATAACTTTCCTTCCAAGGAGTAAGCGTCTGTTAATTTCATGGCTGCAGTCACCATCTGCAGTGATTTTGGAGCCCCCCAAAATAAAGTCTGACACTGTTTCCACTGTTTCCCCATCTATCTCCCATGAAGTAATGGGACCAGATGCCATGATCTTCGTTTTCTGAATGTTGAGCTTTAAGCCAACTTTTTCACTCTCCACTTTCACTTTCATCAAGAGGCTTTTGAGTTCCTCTTCACTCTGCCATAAGGGTGGTGTCATCTGCATATCTGAGGTTATTGATATTTGTCCTGGCAATCTTGATTCCAGCTTGTGTTTCTTCCAGCCCAGCATTTCTCATGATGTACTCTGCATATAAGTTAAATAAGCAGGGTGACAATATACAGCCTTGACGTACTCCTTTTCCTATTTGGAACCAGACTGCCTAGCAATTTCTAACTCACAATCACCCACAGGAAAATGTTGAATCCCACCAAAAAAAAAGAAACCTTACATGCAAAGGCAAAGGAGAAGCAACAAGAAGATGGTAGGAAGGGTGCAACTGAGTATAAAATCAAACTTCGTACCCACCAGAGATGCTTGGAGGGCACAAGTAAAACCTCATGTGCACCAAGACCTAGAGAAATGAGCAGTGACCTCCACAAGAGACTGAGCCAGACCTGCCTTTGGGTGTCTGAGTGTCTCCTGTGGAGCCATGGGTCAGCAGTGGCCTGCAGAGGCTATGGGGGCTCTGGCAGCACCATCCTCAGAGGTGTGGTGTGGGGCATATGTCCTCTTGAAGGAGGTTGTCATTAGCCCCATTATAGAGTCACTGAGCAGGTGACCCATGACCTGGAGAACAATTTTACCAAAAAAGTTCTTGCACTGTTGTGAAAGTTCTAGGGCCCACAACAGATTTCCCAACCTGGGAATCCAGCAAAGAGACTGAGAACCAAACCCCCCCCCCCCCCCCCCCCCCCCACCCAGGGAATTTGACTTTGAAGGTCAGTGGGATATGATTATGGAACTTCCACAGGACTGGGGAAACAGAGACTTTTGGAGGCAAAAACAAAACCTGTGTGCACTGGGACCCAGGAGAAAGGAGCAGGGACCCCACAAAGGACTGTGCCAGGAGTCTCCAGCAGAATCGTGGGTCAGCAGTGGCCTGCCGCAGGGTCAGGGACACTGGTAGCAGCAGTCCCGGAAGGTGCAGCGTCCTGGCATAAGTCCTTTTGGAGGAGGTCGCCATTACCCCTACCATAGTTTGGACTCAGGCAAACTACAGGGAGGGAACTCAGCCCCACCCATCAGCAGAAGATTGGATTAAAGACTTACTGAGCATGGCCTTGCCCACCAGAGCAAGACCCAGTTCTTCCCACAGCCAGTCCTCTTATCCTTATCCATCAGAGGACAGACAGAATGAAAACCACAATCACAGAAAACTAACGAAACTGATGACATAGATCATAGCCTTGTCTGACTCAATGAAACTGTGAGCCATGCCATGTAGGGCTACTCAAGACGGAAGAGTCATGGTGGAGAGTTCTGACAAAACGTGGTACATGGGAGATGGGAATGGCAAACGACTTCAGCGTTCCTGCCTTGAGTGCCCCATGAACAGTAAGAAAAGGCAAAGATATGACACTGAAAGATGAGCTTCCCAGGTCCATAGGTGCCCAATATGCTACTGAAGAAGAGCAGAAACATAGCTCCAAAGAAATGAAAAGGCTGAGCCCAGTGGAAACAACACCCAGTTGTGGATGTATCTGGTAGTGAAAGTAAAGTCTGATGCCGTAAAGAACAATATTTCATTGGAGCCTGGAATGTTAGGTCCATGAATCAACGTAAATTGGAAGTATTCAAATAGGAGAAGGCAAAAGTGAGCATCAACATCTTAGGAATCAGTGAACTAAAATGGACAGGAATGGGCAAATTTAATTCAGATGATCATTACATATACTACTGTGGGCAAGAATCCCTTAGAAGAAATGGATTAGCCCTCACAGTCAGCAAAAGAGTCCGAAATAGAGTACTTGGGTGCATTCTCAAAACAACAGAATGATCTCTGTTCGTTTCCAAGACAAACCATTCTATATTATAGTAATCCAAGTCTATGCCCCAACAACTAATGCTGAAGAAGCTGAAACTGAATGGTTCTATGAAGAACCTACAAGATCTGCTAGAACTAACACCAAAAAAGATGTCCTTTTCAACAGGGAACTGGAATGAAAAAGTAGGAAGTCAGGAGATACCTGGAGTAACAGGCAAGTTTGGCCTTGGAGTACAAAATGAATCAGGACAAAGGCTAACCAAGTTTTGCCAAGAGAATGCACTGACCATAGCAAACACCCTCTTCCAACAACATGAGAGACAGCTCTACAGATGGTCAATACCAAAATCAGATTGATTATAGAGCTTCTCCACCTTCAGGTGCAGGGCTTCCCTTGTGGCTCAGCTGGTAAAGAATCCAACTGCAATGTGTGAGACCTCGGTTCGATCCCTAGGTTGGGAAGATCCCCTGGAGAAGGGAAAGATTACCCTCTCCAGTACTCTGGCCTGGAGAATTCCATAGACTATATAGTCCATGGGGTACTAAAGAGTTGAACACGACTGAGAAACTTTCACTTTCACCTTCAGGTCCAATGAATATAGTCAGCAAAAACAAGACCAGAAGCTGACTGTGGCTCAGATCATGAACTCCTTATTGCCAAATTCAGACTTAAAATGAAGAAAGTAGGGAAAACCATTTGGAGAAGGCGATGGCACCCCACTCCAGTACTCTTGCCTGGAAAATCCCATGGACGGAGGAGCCTGGTGGGCCCCAGTCCATGGGGTCGTGAAAGAGTCAGACAGGACTGAGCGACTTCACTTTCACTTTTCACTTTCATGCACTGGAGAAGGAAATGGCAACCCACTCCAGTATTGCCTGGAGAATCCCAGGGATGGAGGAGCCTGGTGAGCTGCCATCTATGGGCTTGCACAGAGTCGGACATGACTGAAGTGACTTAGCAGCAGTAGCAGCAGCAGAGAAAACCATTAAGCCATTGAGGTATGACCTAAATCAAATCTCATACAGTGGAAGTGACAAATAGATTCAAGGGATTATATCCATAGACAGGTACCTGAATAACTATGGATGGAGGTTCATAATATTGTACATGAGATAGATTAACAGGACAAATATCAAACAAAAGTTTAGTAACACATTTACATGGGAGAGGCCTGGGAAAAATTAACTCACCCACATGGCTGAAACCCTCACCTTGAATACCATCTTCAGCTAAAAATAAAGAAGGACTTTGGGGTGGTGGTTTGGGATTTCAGAGGAGAGGAACGCAATTCACATTGGATGGAAAGCAAATGTTTGGTAAACAAATGTTTTCTGGGTCCTACAGAGATAATGGGGGCTTCCATGGCTCAGAAGACAGAGTCTGCCTGAGATTCAGAAGACCTAGGTTTGATCCCTGGGTCAGGAAGATCCACTGCAGAAGAGAATGGCAACCCACTCCAGTATTCTTGCCTGGAGAATCGTATGGACAGAGGAGCCTGGTGGGCTACAGTCCATGGGGTCGCAAAGAATCATACATGACTGAGTGACTAAGCAGTCAGACAGGCAGAGATAATGGAACACAAGAGTTCACTCTGATCTTTAGGCACTACTGAGTTTCTCCCACCACACTACACTGCCCAATATATTTTGCAGATATCTCTAGTGATAGCTCTATTCTTAGAGCACATCTTCTATCTAAATTTTTTAAGTAGGAGAAGGTACAAGTTTCTTCCTGAGTGTTTTTGGGCCTTGATTGTTTTCAACTCAAATGATCTGCATGCCAAAAAGACGTTTGGGGTGGTAAATTTTGCTCCCTTACACATATGTATATAAATTGTTGCTTGGTTAGTATTTTTAATGCATTTTCTAGGAAGTTTATTTATATAAGCAACTTACTGCATTATATTTGTAGGAGTCCAAAGTGAAATGCTTGTTTTTTAGTACTAATGCCATTAAATAATGGTATGTCCTTGCAATGTAGAATTAACATCCCTTTATTTTGTCCAAAATTTGAAAAATCATCATTGTTTGAGTTGCCTCTGTAATATAATTGCAGAAGTTTTCCTGAGATTTTTGTTTTTGAGGATGAACTCACTAGTTTCCTCTGTATAGCCCTCAATAATTTTATGAAAAATACTTTTTCAAATATTATTTTTATAGATAATACCTCTTTTTTTTTCTTTAGGTAAATATATGGCATCATTTTATAAGACTAGCTAAGTATAAAGGTATACAGTGCTGATGAGACTCTATTAGATCTGTGTTTTATTGTGTTTCTGGTTTTTGTAATAATTTTCTTTTATCAACTGACTGATTAAAATTATAATGTTATTTTGCTTGTGATCATGTAATTTGTGAGTTTATAAATCTTACAGCTATCAAAATGCAGATGTTTTGTTTACTGGCCTAGCTATTGGAACTTGCTATAGACTTTCATAAGACTCTTGACCCTTGCTTTTGCAAAGAATTTTCTACAGTTATTTGTAATTTATAATATAATAACTAAAAATTGTGTTCATATAGTAGTTGGAAAATGACTCTATGTCAAACTGTAATGTTCTTCTATGTATAATTTTGATAATATGAAAAAAATAAGATCCCAAATAGCTTTTTGCTTTTTTAAGGAAGGGAGAAGGGATTTGAAGCAGTTGATGAGAAATTATTTAAAAATGTTGAAAGAAATATAGAAGTATTGTTGATTAGCAACTTTTATTATTTGTCAGTAATTTTGGCATGCTGTAAATAACTCGTCTTCTAATAATTCATTTGAGTAATTAAATTTAGATTGCAAATTTTTCTTTTCAAATATTTTGACTCTTATCTCTTCGCTTTCCTATTGTATCTTAATTGGTGTGGTCTATATAAATGGACAATAAATTATATATCTTTGTTATAGAGATCAGACAGTGAATAGGACTTGGTATTCATCCCAGACAGAATTATGATTGAATGTATTTGCAAGATTAAAGCACTGAATTTACTTTTTTCTAATTAAAGGCAATTAAAGATTTCCAGACACAAATAAAAGACAATGAATTGAGGAATAAGTGTAGGAGCAAGTCCATTTGCAGGTGAAAAGATGTGCCTTTGAAGCAGAACCAGCTGTATTTTCATGGAAAGAATAACAGTTTAGGAAGCTTTTCTGCATGTGCTTGCTTGATAGCATAATGTACTCATAAGCAGCTTATGCAGTATTCAGAAAATAACAGTGCATTAATTTTTAAAGCAGCAAAGGCAGAGGAAGAGCAGTACTGCCACACGATGATAATGAGTGGGGCTAGTGTAAAGTCTACTGTTCTAAGAAAGGAAAAAATCAGTGGGCTTCTGAAAAATGAACAGTTATAAAACAATAACCGGATATTCACATGATAATGAGCTTAGACAGCAGTATCAACACAGGGCAAAGATGCAGTCTTGTTTCTAGGCAAAACGAAGGAATCAAAAAGCAAAAAGCGGTTAATCTATTCTTTTATTAAACTGAAGAGACTGTAAAACTATGGCATAGTTAACACTGACTATTGCTTTAAGTGTAAAATAATTCACGGCATAAATGTAACTTTTTATGTTGAATTAAATAGAACATATTGATTACTTTGTTCTTTCCTAAATTAATATAATATGAGGAATGGTAAATGATAATATTGAGGTACCAAAATATTTATGATCTTTATTAAATATATGTTCTTATGATTCTTTACAAAAACAGTGCTCATGCTAAAGTTAAATATATTTTAATTATATGGAATAAGAAAGGAACTTTTAACATACATAGCGCCTACTGATTAGAGATTATAAATGAAAATGACTTCTGAAAGTATTCTGTTTAAAAAACAGATATTACACAGATTGTTTGCAAAGTACACATAAATAAAAATTATAAGAATGTATGGCATCATATTTGCTATAAAAAATTCAGGCATACATAATTCAAATATCTTTGGTATAAATGTTTTCTTTTTTAGTTATTATTTTGCTTTTAGTTGGTACTTGTGATCCCTGTTTAAGACTTGAAGCAGGATATTCTGGTGATTATACATGCTGAGTTTTCAAGTATAAGTTTTCAGTTTGTATTTAACAGCAGAAATCAGAGACAGAGTAGTTTGCTTTGTTAAAGTTGCTTGAATTGGGAACTGTACACATATTATTGAATGAATCTTAGTTTTCCATCATTGGAAGTAACTTGTGAGACAACCTTTTGGAGCATACAAATTATTAAAATGATCCCAAGGAAAAATATCCTTTCCACCTTGCTCTTAGTTTTGTAAGAGTGTGAGTCAGGGCTGGAGATATCCATGACTCCAGACTGAAACAAGAAATAAACTCTTCTTCTTTTATCTCCTGGAAACAACAGTAATCAATTATACTCTCTCTCTCTCCTCTATTTCTTTCTCTCTCTCATTTTCATGTTATTTCAATTTGACTTTCTGTTCCTTATCATGAAATAATCCTAAGAATATCTAAGAAGATTCTCAAAAGCTACCCAGATATTTTCCAGCCAAACCAGGGGCTGTTGCTTTCCAAGTCTAGGATCTTGAGTTATATTTAGACTTTTATCTTTCTTGTGAGAAAGAAATATTTAAATGTTTATAATGCTGTTTTTGTTTTTCCCTAGAAATTGGTTGTGTAGAGAGGATAGGCATTACACTTTAGGAGAGGAGTAAGCAAGGAACTATAGGTTCAGGTTATTATTGTCAGTCTTGTAGCTGGTCATCGTGGTTTTAATTTATGATCTCCATTCTCAAATATTCATTCTAGATCTTTCTATTTTAGCAAGCTTCTTAATTTGATGAGCACTTTGCCTTTAGTGAGAAAGATAAATCTTCATTCCTGAAGATTCTAAGTGACTTTTCTTGTTGTAAAGACAGATAGTTGGCCTTGCTATCCATGGGAGATTGGTTCTAGAACCCCCATGGATACTCAAGTCCCTTATAGAAATAAAATGGCAAAACACAGTTGACCGTTGGGCATCATGGGTTTGAACTGCTCAGGTCCACTTATATGAATTTTTTTTTTCCCCAATAAATATATAGTAGAGTACTACAGGATCCTGAGTTGGGTGAATCCATGCATGTGGGACCAGAAGGCTGACAATAAAGTTGTTACTATATTTTTGACTGTGCAGAGAGTCAGTGCCCCAACCCCTGCATTGTTCAAGGGTCCGCTGTATTTGTGAATAACCTATGCACATCCTCCTGTATGCTTTAAATCATCTCTAGATTACAGTTGTGCGGAAACAAAAAACTGAAACTGAAGTCGCTCAGTCATATCCAACTCAATGCGGCCCCATGGACTGTAGCCTGCCAGGCTCCTCCATCCATGGGATTTCCCAGGCAAGAGTACTGGAGTGGGTTGCCATTTCTTTCTCCAGGGTATCTTCCCGACCCAGGGATCTAACTCCCTGGGTCTCCTGCATTGCAGGCAGATGCTTTACCATCTGAGCCATCAGGGAAGCCCTGGTGTTGATGTGTGGCAAAACCAATACAATATTGTAAAGTAGCCTCCAATTAAAATAAATAAATTTAAATTTAAAAGAAAAAAAAAAAAGAATGCATGCTAAGTTGCTTCAGTAGTGTTCGACTCTTTGCAACCCTGTGGACTGTAGCCCACCAGACTCCTCTCTCCATGGGATTCTCCAGGCAAGAATAGTGGAGTGGTTGCCATGGCCTCTTCCAGGGGATCTTCCCAACCCAGGGATTAATCCTGTGTCTCTTAAGTCTCCTGCATTAGCCGGCGGGTTCTTTAAAACTAGTGTCACCTGAAAAGCCCAAGATTACAGTTGACTGTATAGTTATTTCATTACAATTTACCATTGGTCATAGCAATACATGGAATTAACCCAGGAGTTCCTTCACAGCTTTCCATATTTCTTTTAGTCCTCATTGTGTATTAACAAATCATTTTTTCCTTAATAGCAAACATTATTATAATAATTAATTTACCCCACCCAACACTGCGAATCTCCATTTTACTGTTTACTCATAGGCGTGAAGAATCCAAACTGATTAAACGGAAGGCTCAGTTTCCAATTCAGGAAAAAATAATACGTATTATCTTAGGTTACCTCTCTTTCTAGGTAAGCTATACAACAAAATGTACTACTTAGACTTTGGCTGCTGGGAGGATTTCCCTCATAGACAGTGTTTTAGGGCCGCCTCCAAAACAGCGGTTTACTTCCATTGTGCAGCATGTTTTAAAGAACCATCCACATACATTTTGTAAACTACTAAAATGGTACACAACTTTATGATTTGTTGGATGAGATGACTCCCAATTCATGACTGGTAGCTCAGGCCAGATGGTCCCTGAGTCTCATAATCAGATAGTTAGTCTTCATCAGAGCTTGGTAGCAATCCAGGCTTTGTTTCATAGCAGTTGTTTCCTGTTGAAGGGTGTATGGAATTGTTTCAAAACCCTAGAGGCTGCCACTTCTTTTTTATTGGGACATGCTAAAGGCTTATTTCTATGTCTCAGTTAGTTAGATGCACTTAAGGCTCCACTGACTATGCTATGTCATAAGTTCTAAGAGGTAGAAGAACTTGCACAGCAATCTACCAGAGAACTTTTATTGTACCATGTCTTAGCACCTTTTCACATTCTCTCCATGCATAAAATATGCATGTAGATGAAAAAGCTTGACAACTACGTAAGCAGCCATGTATCCATTATCTAGGTTAAATATAAGATATATACTTCTTTATGCACTTTCCCAATTGCAACACCCTCTATGCCACTGTATTGGTGAGAGAGAACCACTATCTTGATTTTGTGTTAATTTCATTTATGAAATTTCCACCTAGGTACATGTTAAACAATGTATTTTTTGTTTATGAACTTATATAAATGAAATCATGCTGCATATATTGTCATAAAACTTGCTCTTATTGAATATCATATTTTTGAGTTTTATTCTTATTGCTAAATGGTGATATGGTCCATTAATTTTCTATGCCTTATAATAATCCATCATCTGCCTATACCAATATTTTCCAGCCTATTCTCTTGGTTTTGACAATTGCATGATTCTCAGTTTTTTCTCTATGAATGATATTATAAGGTTTCTATAAATAATTTCAGACATGTCTGCTCTTTGGTTCACAGGAACAAGAATTTCTCTGCAATATATACACAGTAGAAAAACATTGAATCAGAGGTATAGATATTTGATATTATCAAGTAATGCCAGTTTTATAAGAAGTTGTGCCTATGTTTCATTCTTAATGATAGATATGGCACAAGTGCAGCAAGTTGACTCATTTTTTGCAGATAATCCTGCTATGCTCTAAATCAATGAGATTTCATGAATCAAATGTAGTTGACAAGCCTCTGTGTTTTTAAAAGAATGCTCTGTGTTCTCTCTCATATATATGATATATATATATATATGTATATATATATATGAATGCATGAGTGCATGCTAAGGTACTTCAGTCATGTCCAACTCTTTGTGACACTATGGGCTCTAGCCCACCAGGCTCCTCTGTCCATGGGATTCTCCAGGCAAGAATACTGGAGTGGGTTGCCATGCCCTCCTCCAGGGGATCTTCCCAACTCAGGGATACAACCCATTTCTCTTATGTTTCCTTCATTGGCATGTGGCTTCTTTACCACTAGTAAAGAAGCCCATATATGAATTATATATATATATATATGTATTAATGATATATATATATATAAATGAATGATATATATCTGAATGAGGTATCTCACAAAGTTTTCATATCTTCTTCAAGGCTTATTTCGTACCAGTGCCATGATGTGGTACAGGTTGGTGAGGCAGTTACTCTCAGAATTAGATTATAGCAGTAAATGGAGAGTTGATTTAGTATACAAACAGTATATTACTGTTCCTTCCAGTAAAGGTATATAGTCTCTTATGGTATCTGTGATCAGAATTTAGAAAAACTCATTGGGTAGATTAATTAGCTAGTTGTAACCATGTAGAAAGGACATTTATATTCTGCTAGAATAAGAAGGCAAAGTGGTGGTCTGAGGAGGCTTTACAAATAGCTGAGGAAAGAAGAGAAGCAAAAGGAAAGGGGAAAAGGTGAGCACAGATTTCCAGAGAATAGCAAGGAGAGATAAGGACTTCTTAAATGAACAATACAAAGAAACAGAGGAAAGCAATATAATGCGAAAGACTAGAGATCTCTTCAAGAAATCGAAGATATCAAGAGGACATTTCATGCAAGGATGGGCACATTAAAGGACAGAAAGAGTAAGAACCTAACAGAAGAAGCAGAAGAGAGTAAGAAGAGGTAGCAAGAATACACAGAAGAACTTCAAAAAAGATCTTAAAGACCCAAAAAAAACCATGATGGCGTGGCCACTCACCTAGAGCCAGACATCCTGCAAAGTGAAGTCAGGTGGGCCTTAGGAAACATTATTACAAACAAAGCTAGTGGAGGTGATGGAATTCCAGTGAGTTATTTCAAATCCTAAAAGATGATGCTGTGAAAGTGCTGCATTCAATATGTCAGCAAACGTGGAAAACTCAGCAGTGGCCACAGGACTGGAAAAGGTCAGTTTTCATTCCAGACCCAAAGAAGGGCAATGTTAAAAAATGTGCAAACTACTATACAATTGTACTCATTTCACATGCTAGAAAGGTTATGCTTGAAATCCTTCAAGCTAGGCTTCAGCAGTATGGGAACCAAGAACTTCCAGATGTACAGGCTGGGTTTCAAGAGTCAGAGGAACCAGAGATCCAATTGCCAACATTCTTTGGATCAAAGAGAAAGCAAGGGAGTTCAAGGAAAACATTTATTGCCTCATTGAGTCTGCTAAAGCCTTTTTGTGAATCACAAAACCTGTAGAAAATTCTTAAACAGAAGGAAGTACCAAACCACCTTACTTATCTCTTGAGAAACCTGTATGCGAGTCAGGAATCAACAGTTAGAACTGGTCATGGAACAACTGACTGGTTCCAAATTTGGGAAAGGATTACGACAAGGCTATATATTTTCACCCTGCTTATTTAACTTATATGCATAGTACATCATGCAAAATGCCAGGCTGAATGAATCACAAGCTGGAATCAAGATTGTCAGGAGAAATATCAACAGCCTCAGATATGCAGATGGTTCCACTCTAATGGCAGAAAACAAACAGGAACTAAAGAGCCTCTTGATGAGGATGAAAGAGGAAAGTGGAAAAGCTGGCTTAAAATTCAGCATTCAAAAAGCTAAGTATGACATCCAGTTCCATCACTTCATGGCAAATAGAAGAGGAAAAAGTGGAAGCAGTGACAAATTTTATTTTCTCGGGCTCCAAAACACTGCAGATGGTGACTGCAGGCATGAAATTAAAAGATGCTTCCTCCTTGGAAGGAAAGCTATAATTAACCTAAACAGTGTATCTAGGTTAAAAAGCAAAGGCATTACTTTGCCAACAGAAGTCCATATAGTTAAAGCTATGGTTTTCCCAATAGTTTGTACGGATGTGAGAGTTGGACCATAAAGAAAGCTGACTACTGAAGAATTGATGCTTTCCAACTGGCGTGCTGGTGAAAATTCTTGAGAGTTCCTTCGACTGCAAGGATATCAAACTAGTTGATCCTAAAGGAAATCAAGCTTGAATATTCATTTGAGGGACTGATGCTGAAGCTGAAGCTCCAATACTTTGGCCACCTGATGCAAAGAGCCAATTCACTGGATAAGTCCCTGATGCTGGGAAATATTTAAGGCAAAAGCAGAAGGGAATGGCAGAGGACAAGATGGTTAGATTGTTAGTCATGTTCATCACTGACTCAATGAACATGAATTTGAGTAAACTCTGGGAGATAATAGGGGACAGAGGAACCTGGTATGCTATAGTCCATGGCATCGTACAACTTAGCAACTGAACAACAAGTGCATTAAAAAAAAATTCTGCCATAGTAGATTTAGTATTACTCAGTTAGTCTCTAAGACCAACTAGACGGTGAGAAAATAAATAGATTTATGAAAATAATCAGCATAAGCACATACTTAGTTTTTCATGATATAGTCAGTTTCTGAAACTTCTCCAGGAATATGCATTCCCTTTGATTTACCACTTTAGTAAGCAAGGGGAATAATATTTCTACTTCAGTCTTACTTTCTAAAGCTCTCACATCACATGTCAGGAAACCAAGCTGGAGATTTTCCCTATTTCCAAGGATATTATTTGGGCCCGTATACTCAGATATTGACACTTGGTTTTTGAACAATGAGCCTGACATCAGACATTGAACTTTTAAATTTCATTACCTATTAAGCTCTCTTTCTGACTTGAGAAACTTCAGTGACATTTTGACCTCCTCCAAAAGTTAGTGTTTTCTGAGTCTTTACAGCTCTATATGCCAGTATTTGGAATCACTTCCAGTAGGTATCCACATGACTTCCTAAATTCATTCAAGTATCTGGATAAGTGACATCAACTGATAATGCCAAGTGCTGTTATCAAGAAGGCCTTTCCTGACCACTCTGCTTGAAACAGTACATCTTTTGCTATTCCTTTCTGCCCCTTGCCAACTGTGTTTTTCTCTTTAGTGCTTTTCATTACCTGGCAAATTGAACTATTCTTTTTATGTGCTTATTATCCATCTTTTTATAATGTTCAAGATAACAGGCATTTGGTCTGTTTTGCCAAAGTTTTATTTTTAGTACCTTGAACACTGTTTCTATCTAGTGTAAGTACTCAATAAACAATTTTTAATGACTGAACGAAAGCATTGTTTAAGAAAATAGGAGTTCTTGTGACCAGTTGTGAATATTGTCAGTTATTCTTTGGCATAAGATTAACTAAAAAAATTGTGATATGTTCTGATGTTACAGTATTTACAATACTGTTCTCAGAGAATCTACCAACTCTGTCTGCTAACCATAAAAATAATGTTTCATGTAATTAAGAGCTTGGATACAGGTGAAAAAATTTTTTAAAATATTATAGATATATAGACATACAGATATAACTTTTGTATTTCCTTATAGATAATAATATTTTGTTACTTGCTAGCCAGAATAAGCTATTCAATATATATGTGTACAGTCACAGTGATTTGATAATCAGTTGCTAATATTTGTTCAAAGAGAAATTTTATAATATAGATTTCCTGTGTGAAAATGAAAATTTTATCGAACCCAAAACAATAAAGTAAATGGCAACGGGATCATACTTATCAGTAATTACCTTAAACGTAAATGGGTTGAATGCCCCAACCAAAAGACAAAGACTGGCTGAATGGATACAAAAACAAGACCCCTACATATGTTGTCTACAAGAGACCCACCTCAAAACAGGGGACACATACAGACTGAAAGTGAAGGGCTGGAAAAAGATTTTCCATGCAAATAGGGACCAAAAGAAAGCAGGAGTCACAATACTCGTATCAGATAAATTAGACTTTAAAACAAAGGCTGTGAAAAGAGACAAAGAAGGTCACTACATAATGATCAAAGGATCAATCCAAGAAGAAGATATAACAATTATAAATATATATGCACCCAACATGGGAGCACCGCAGTATGTAAGACAAATGCTAACAAGTATGAAAGGAGAAATTAACAATAACACAATAATAGTGGGAGACTTTAATACCCCACTCACACCTATGGATAGATCAACTAAACAGAAAATTAACAAGGAAACACAAACTTTAAATGATACAATAGACCAGTTAGACCTAATTGATAGCTATAGGACATTTCATCCCAAAACAATGAATTTCACCTTTTTCTCAAGCACACATGGAACCTTCTCCAGGATAGATCACATCCTGGGCCATAAAGCTAGTCTTGGTAAATTCAAAAAAATAGAAATCATTCCAAGGATCTTTTCTGACCACAATGCAGTAAGATTAGATCTCAATTACAGGAGAAAAACTATTAAAAATTCCAACATATGAAAAAAAAAAAAAAGAAAGAAAATGAAAATTTTAATGTTACTCACTGAAAATGCCCATTTTTCAGCATTAAATGCAAATTGTTGTTTAGTCACTAAATTGTGTCTGACTCTTTGGAACCCCATGGACTGCAACGGACCAGGCTTCCCTGCCCTTCACCATCTCCTGGAGTTTGCTCAAACTCATGTCCATTGTTTCAGTGATGCCGCCAACCATCTCATCCTCTGTCGTCCCCTTCTCCTCCTGCCTTCAATCTTTCCCAGCATCGGGGTCTTTTCTAATGTATCTGCTCTTCTAATCAGGTGGCCAAAGTATTGGAGCTTCAGCTTTAGCATCAGTCCTTCCAATGAATATTCAGGACTGATTTCCTATAGGATTGACTGGTTTGACCTCCTTGCAGTCCAAGGAGCTCTCAAGAGTCTTCTCCAGCACCACACTTCAAAAGCATCAGTTCTTCAGCACTCAGCCTTCTTTATGGTCCAGCTCTCACATCTGTACATGATGCTGGTAAAGCCATAGCTTTGACTGTATGGACCTTTGCTGGCAAAGTGATGTCTCTGCTTTTTAATACACTGTCAAGTTTAGTCATAGCTTTTCTTCCAAGGAACAAAATCTTTTAATTTCATTGGTACAGTCACTGTCCACAGTGATTTTGGAGCCCAAGGAAATAAAACCTGCCACTATTTCCATTGTTTCCCCGTCTATTTGCCATGAAGTGATGGAACCAGATGCCATAATCTTAGTTTTGTGGATGTTGAGGGTTTTTTTTTTTTAATAATTATTTGTTTTTAATCGATGATGATTGCTTTACAATATTGATTTGATTTCTGTCATACATCAATATAAATTAACAATGGGTGTACGTATGTCCCATCCCTCTTAAATCTCCCTCCCACCTCCCGTGTATTCCCACCCCTCTAGGTTATTACAGAGCCCCAGTTTGAGTTCCCCGAGTCATACAGCAAATTCCCATTGGCTTTCTGCTTACATATGTCGGTGTATACCGTTTCATACTACTCTGCATTCATCACCCTCTCCGTCTCCTCCTCCACACTTGTCCATAAGTCTGTTGTCCATGTCTGCATCTCCTTTGCTGCTCTGAGAACAGGTTCGTCAGTACCATCCTTCTAGATCCTATATATATATATACATACACACACACACATACATACACACATAATATATGATATTTGTTTGTTGAGTTTTAAGCCAGCTTTTCACTCTCTTTCACCTTCAAGAGGCTCTTCAGTTCCTCTTTGCTTTCTGCCATTAGGGTGATATTATTTGTATATCTGAGGTTGTTGATATTTCTCCTGGCAATCTTGATTCCATCTTATGCTTCATCCAGCCTGGCATTATGCCTGGCATATGTACTCTACATATCACTTAAATAAGCAGGGTGATAATATACAACCTAGCCATACTGCTTTCCCAATTTTGAGCGTCTGTTGTTCCATGTTGGGTTCTAATTGTTACTCTTGACCTGCATACAGGTTTCTCGGGAAGCAAGTAAGGTGGTCTGGTATTCCCAAATTAATTTTTAAAATGCAGATTATTTTGAAACTTGAAGAAAGCTGCTAAATTCTATTATGCAACATAAATAGCAAAGTTTACATATTCTAAGTGTTTTTTCCCTTATATAATTACTATAAGTCCAGTGATTAACACGAAAGTTAATGTTTTATTGCTCCAAGTACATTACTTGTCATTAGCATATTTGGGGATGGCTTTTTTAATTTCTTCCTAATAATTATCTTAGATTTTACATACAAAAGGAGAACCTTTCTAATGAGATATTGACAGAAACACACTCTATTTCAGATAGTACTAAAGGAATTTTAACTTTCAATGTCAGAATTTCAGAGAAATTTTCTTTTTTTATTGGCAATATTAATAATATGGTCATCTAAAGATATATTAATATTTTTTTAAGAATTATACATAATGGATAATAGAACCTATATTCTTACTAAGACATAAAAATTGTTTTTCATGTCACAGAATTTTTATTAGAATATTGATTTTGCAACTCAATATTAAACATATTTAATATTTTAAACATACAAAGATGACATTTCATTAGTATACATATATCTCATAAGTTTAAGTTTTAATATGTAGTTATTTTAGAGAAAATCAGAGAGAGCATTATGGCTATTTTGGTGAAGGTAATTGAGATTGAGGATTAAGAGTGGCATTTGTCATCATTTATCAACCTGAACATTACATTTATTCCTGCATTTGTTTCAGTTTTACTATATCAAGGAAATTCTTTTAATATAAATAGTTAACATAATAATGTAACTTTAAAAAACAAATATTTATTTTTACTTGGAGGATAATTGCTTTAAATATTGTGTTAGTTTATGCCAGCGATCAATATGAATCAGTCATAGGTATACATATGTCACCTCCCCCTTGAACCTCCCTCCACCTCCCACCCGATCCCACCCCTCAAGGTTGTCACAGAGAATAATTTAACTTTTTAATAGTACAGATCTAGCTAAAGCTATTCTTCAACTAAACTGAATACAACACTTGACAGAAGAGTAGTTAGAAATTTTATTCCAGAATGAAACTACAAGTATTATCTAAGGACAACTTGCAGTTTTTATCACGAATATAAAATTTCAGTAACCAAGTATAATAGTCCTTCTAACTATGCATGTGCCTTTCACTTTTTATTGTAAAACAGTTAAGCTATAATAAGCAGATGCATCAAACAGGGACACCAGTCTCTTGCCTAGCATTTTTAAGGAAAATACATCTGTTCTACAGTAGTATATTCACTTGTATAATTCTTTGCAGGCATTTAAAGACTTGAATTATTAAAAGTCATTTACATATAATGGAAGCAACTTTCCTAACCTGTGACATATGTCCAAGACAATAAAATATAGGCACAGAAAAGTCAAAAGGGGGAACAACTAATAAATCTAGCACTACAAAGCAATGTGTTGCTTGTTGACATTTTATTACAATGTGGACTGTATTGGATTGCATGTTAAAATTTTTTAATGATATAGAATATGTTTAAAATATGAAATTTTATAAAATATTGATCTGAATTAGACTCTTAAAAGTTAAGTGTATATTTTATAATCTCTAAGGAAGGTATTGCAACATTATTCTAAGAGATATATCAAAATACAACATATGATTTGAATGTGATATTGACAAATATTCAAATAATTCAAAAAAAAGCTATGAGCAGTCCAACAGAAGGAAATCAAAGGAAAGAAAAGAAAACAAAAATAAAATGGTAGACCTAAATAAAAATACGTTAATAGTTTCATTAAATGCTCACACTCTGCTCAGTCGCTTCAGTCATGCCCAACTCTTTGCAATCCCATGGACTGCCCTCTGGACTACTCTGTCCCTGGGATTTTTCAAGCAAGAATACTGGAGTGCATTGTCATTGCCTCCTCTAGGGGATCTTCCTGCCCGGGGATAGAATATGTATCTCCTGCATTGCAGGCAGATTCTTTACTGCTGAGCCACTGGGGAAGCCCTTCATTAACTGTGTATAGTCTAAACATACCAATGAAAGGACAGAGGATTTTCAGATTGAAATTTTATAAATTGACCTAAATATAGGCTGGAGATAAGAAACTCATTTCCAATGTAATGATATTAAAGGTAAAAGGATGAAAGAGAAGCACTTCTTGAATGGCAAGTAAGGACCTCAAAAGTGTGTTTTTCTAGACAAACAGATGGCTAATAAATACATGAAAAGATGCTGAATATCACTAATTATTAGCGAAATGCATATCAAAACTACAATGAGGTATCACCTCAGACTGGTAAGGTGGCCATCATCAAAAAATCTACAGACAATAAATCCTAGAGAGGATATGGAGAAAAGGGAACCCTCCTTTTCTCCTTTTCCAACAATTCATCCACAGTTGGTGGAATTGTAAACTGATATATTTAGTATCCTACAGTTGGAAGAAATGTAAACTGATACAGTTATTATGGAGAACAGTGTGGAGATCCCTTAGAAAACTGGGAATAAATCTACCATATGACCCAGCAACCCCACTACTGGGCATATACCCTGAGAAAACAGTGATCAAAAAAGACACGTGTACCCCAGTGTTTATGGCAGCACTATTTACAATAGCTAGGACATGGAAGCAACCTAGATGACCACTGGCAAACAAATGGGTGAAGAAGTTGTACCTATATACAATGGAATATTGCTCAGCCATAAAAAAAAGAATGTAATTGAGTCAGTTTTAGTGAAGTGGATGAACCTAGAGCCTGTTATACAGAGTAAAGTAAGTCAGAAAGAGAAAAACAAATATAGTATATTTATATATGTATACATATATACATCAGATCAGATCAGATCAGATCAGTCGCTCAGTCGTGTCCGACTCCTTGCGACCCCATGAATCGCAGCACACCAGGCCTCCCTGTCCATCACCAACTCCCGGAGTTCACTAAGACTCACGTCCATCAAGTCAGTGATGCCATCCAGCCATCTCATCCTCTGTCGTCCCCTTCTCCTCCTGCCCCCAATCCCTCCCAGCATCAGGGTCTTTTCCAATGAATCACCTCTTCACATGAGGTGGCCAAAGTACTCGAGTTTCAGCTTGAGCATCATTCCTTCCAAAGAAATCCCAGGGCTTATCTCCTTCAGAATGGACTGGTTGGATCTCCTTGCAGTCCAAGGGACTCTCAAGAGTCTTCTCCAATACCACAGTTCAAAAGCATCAATTCTTCGGCGCTCAGCCTTCTTCACAGTCCAACTCTCACGTCCATACATGACCACAGGAAAAACCATAGCCTTGACTAGACGAACCTTTGTTGGCAAAGTAGTGTCTCTGCTTTTGAATATGCTATCTAGGTTGGTCATAACTTTCCTTCCAAGGAGTAAGCGTCTTTTAATTTCATGGCTGCCGTCATCATCTGTAGTGATTTTGAAGCCCAGAAAAATAAAGTCTGACACTGTTTCCACTGTTTCCCCATCTATTTCCCATGAATTGGTGGGATATATGAACCTAATTGCACAGAATGAATGGAGACACATGTAGAGAATGGGCTTGTAGACACAGTGGGGGAGGAAAAGAATGGGGCGAATGGAATAAGTAGCACCAGCATATAAATACTATCAGGTGTAAGATAGCTTTCTTCTAGCTTGTTGTGTAGCACAGGGAGCCCAGCCTGGCCCTTTATGATGACCTAGAGGGGTGGGTTGTGGAAAGGGGCAGGAAGTTCAAAAGGGAGATGATTGGTACATATATAGATATAGAAATATAAAATTATGGCTGATTTGTGTTGTTGTACAGCAGAAACCAAGGGAACATTTCATGCAAAGATAGGCTTAATAAAGGACAGAAATGGTATGGACCTAATAGAAGCAGAAGATATTAAGAGGAGGTGGCAAGAATACACAGAAGAACTGTATAAAAAAGATCATCAGATAATCACGATGGTGTGATCACTCACCTAGAGCCAGACATCCTGGAATGCAAAGTCAAGTAGGCCTTAGGAAGTATCACTACAAACAAAGCTAGTGGAGGTGATGGAATTCCAGTTGAGCTATTTCAAATCCTAAAGATGATGCTTTGAAAGTGCTGCACTCAAAATGCTGGCAAATTTGGAAAACTCAGCAGGGCCACAGGACTGGAAAAGGTCCGTTTTCATTCCAATCCCAAAGAAAGGTAATGCCAAAGAATGCTCAAACTACTGCACAGTTGCACTCATCTCACATGCTAGTAAAGTAATGCTCAAAATTCTCCAAGCCAGGCTTCAGCAATACATGAACCGTGAAGTTCCAGATGTTCAAGCTGGTTTTAGAAAAGGCAGAGGAACCAGAGATCAGATTGGCAACAGCTGTTGGATCATCGAAAAAACAAGAGAGTTCCAGAAAAACATCTATTCCTGTTTTATTGATTATGTCAAAGATGTTGACTGTGTGCATCACAATAAACTGTGGTGAATTCTGAAAGAGATGGGAATACCAGACCACCTGATCTGCCTCTTGAGAAACCTATATGCAGGTCAGGAAGCCACAGTTAGAACTGGACATAGAACAACAGACTGGTTCCAAATAGGAAAAGGAATACGTCAAGGCTGTATATTGTCACCCTGCTTATTTAACTTATATGCAGAGTACATCATGAAAAACGCTAGGCTGGGTGAAGCTCATGCTGGAATCAAGATTGCTGGGAGAAATATCAATAACCTCAGATATGCAGATGACACCACTCTTATGGCAGAAAGTGAAGAAGAACTAAAGAGCCTTTTGATGAAAGTGAAAGAAGAGAGTGAAAAAGTTTGCTTAAAGCTCAACATTCAGAAACTAAGATCATGACATCTGGTCCCATCACTTCATGGCAAATAGGGAAACAGTGGAAACAGTGCCAGACTTTATTTTTGGGGGCTCCAAAATCACTGCAGATGGTGACTGCAGCCATGAAATAAAAAGACACTTACTCCTTGGAAGAAAAATTATGACCAACCTAGACAGCAGAGACATTACGTTGCCAACAAAGTCCCGTCTAGTCAAGGCTTTTTTTTTTTTTTTTCCCCCAGTAGTCATGTATGGATGTGAGAGTTGGATTATAAAGAAAGCTGAGCACCTATGAATTGATGCTTCTGAACTGTGGTGCTGGAGAAGACTCTTGAGAGTCCCTTGGACTGCAAGGAGATCCAACCAATCCATGCTAAAGGAAATCAGTCCCGAATATTCATTGGAAGGACTGATGCTGAAGCTGAAACTCCCAATTGTTTGGCCACCTGATGCAAAGAGCTGATTCATTTGAAAAGGCCCTGATTCTGGGAAAGATTGAAGGCAGGAGGAGAAGGGGATGACAGAGGATGAGATGGTTAGATGGTGTTACCAACTTAATGGACTTGAGTTTGAGTAAACTCTGGGAGTTGGTGATGGACAGGGAGGCCCGGCATGCTGCAGTCCATGGGGTTGCAAAGAGTCGGACATGACTGAGTGACTGAACTGAACAGCAGAAACCAACAAAACATCATAAAAATGTTTAAAAATTAAATTAAAAAAGTCTACTCATCTATATAAGCAAGAACAATGGCAAAAAATTGTCAAAATCAACTTTTTAAAAACTCTGTAAATTAATGCAAATTTTAAAACCTTGCAAGTATATTTATTTGAGAAAAACACTAAATCTGAGTAAAAGCATCGAGCTTTGTTTTGTTTAACTTGCCTTAGTGTCCCATTTTCCTCTCCTGAACCTTACAATGATAACAGTCATGAAAGACAGCAGCCTGCAGTCACTGGAGAAGGTGGAATGGGTCTGGGGCCACCCCAAATCCCATCCTCTGAGAACTGTCACTATTTGACCCATCCAGCAACTCACTGCATATCCCCATTTTCAGAACTTGTCTTTTTTTTTTTTTAATTTAAATTTATTTATTTTAATTGGAGGCTAATTACTTTACAATATTGAATTGATTTTGCCATACATCAACATGAATCCTCCACAGGTGTACACGTGTTCCCCATCCTGAACCCCCCTCCCATCTCCCTCCCCGTACCATCCCTCTGGGTCATCTCAGTGCACCAGCCCCAAGCATCCTGTATCCTGCATCGAACCTGGACTGGCGTTTCGTTTCTTATATGATATTACACGTGTTTCAATGCCATTCTCCCAAATCATCCCACCCTCTCCCTCTCCCACAGAGTCCAAAAGACTGTTCTATACATCTGTGTCTCTTTTGCTGTCTCGCATATAGGGTTGTCATTACCATTTTTCTAAATTCCATATATATGCATTAGTATACTGTATTGGTGTTTTTCTTTCTGGCTTACTTCACTCTGTATAATAGGCTCCAGTTTCATCCACCTCATTAGAAGTGATTCAAATGTGTTCTTTTTAATGGCTGAGTAATACTCCATTGTGTATATGTACCACAGTTTTCTCATCCATTCATCTGCTGATGGACATCTAGGTTGCTTCCATGTCCTGGCTATTATAAATAGTGCTGTGATGAACATTGGGGTACACATGTATCTTTCAATTCTGGTTTCCTCGGTGTGTATGCCCAGCAGTGGGATTGCTGGGTCATAAGGCAGTTCTATTTCCAGTTTTTTAAGGAATCTCCACACTGTTCTCCATAGTGGCTGTACTAGTTTGCATTCCCACAAACAGTGTAAGAGAGTTCCCTTTTTTCCACATCCTCTCCAGCATTTATTGCTTATAGACTTTTGGATCACAGCCACTCTGACTGGCATGAAATGGTCCCTCCTAGTGGTTTTGATTTGCATTTCTCTGATAATGAGTAATGTTGAGCATCTTTTCATGTGTTTGTTAGCCATCTGTGTGTTGTCTTTGGATAAATGTCTGTTTAGTTCTTTGGCCCATTTTTTGATTGGGTCGTTTATTTTTCTGGAGTTGAGCTGTAGGAGTTGCTTGTATATTTTTGAGATTAGTTGTTTGTCAGTTGCTTCATTTGCTATTATTTTCTCCCATTCTGAAGGCTGTCTTTTCATCTTGATTATAGTTTGCTTTGTTGTGCAGAAGCTTTTAATTTTAATTTGGTCTCATTTGTTTATTTTTGTTTTTATTTTCAGTATTCTGGGAGGTGGGTCATAGCGGATCCTGCTGTGATTTATGTCAGAGAGTGTTTTGCGTATGTTCTCCTCTAGGAGTTTTATAGCTTCTGGTCTTATGTTTAGATCTTTAATCCATTTTGAGTTTATTTTTGTGTCTGGTGTTAGAAAGTGTTCGTTTTGTTCTTTTACAAGTGGTTGACCAGTTTTCCCAGCACCACTTGTTAAAGAGACTGTCTTTTCTCCATTGTATATTCTTGCCTCCTTTGTCAAAGATAAGGTGTCCATAGGTGTGTGGATTTATCTCTGGGCTTTCTATTTAGTTCCATTGGTCTATATTTCTGTCTTTGTGCCAGTATCATACTGTCTTGATGACTGTGGCTTTGTAGTAGAGCCTGAAGTCAGGCAGATTGGTGCTTCCGATTCTATTCTTCTTTCTCAAGATTGCTTTGGCTATTCGAGGTTTTTTGTATTTCCATACAAATTGTGAAATTATTCTTCTAGCTCTGTGAAAAATACCGTTGGTAGCTTGATAGGGATTGCATTGAATCTATAAATTGCTTTGGGTAGTATACTCATTTTCACTATATTGATTCTTCTGATCCATGAACATGGTATATTTCTCCATCTATTAGTGTCTTCTTTGATTTCTTTCACCAGTGTTTTATAGTTTTCTATATATAGGTCTTTAGTCTCTTTAGGTAGATATATTCCTAAGTATTTTATTCTTTTTGTTGTAATGGTGAATGGAATTGTTTCCTTAATTTCTCTTTCTATTTTCTCATTATTAGTGTATAGGAATGCAAGGGATTTCTGTGTGTTGATTTTATATCCTGCAACTTTACTATATTCACTGATTAGCTCTAGTAATTTTCTGCTACAGTCAGGAACAAGACAAGGGTGCCCACTTTCACCACTACTATTCAACATAGTTTTGGAAGTTTTGGCCACAGCAATCAGAGCAGAAAAAGAAATAAAAGGAATCCAAATTGGAAAAGAAGAAGTAAAACTCTCACTGTTTGCAGATGACATCATCCTCTACATAGAAAACCCTAAAGACTCCACCAGAAAATTATTAGAGCTAATCAAAGAACTTGTTTTTATTTGACCTTGTCTTTATTTGGCAGGTCAAATAAACTCTTCATTCTGTGTGAAGAGTCCTTTCCTGATGGCATTTGGGAAATACAATCCATGGCAAGCATTAAATATCACAACTGCCTGAGGCAGCATTACTAGCATGAGGCTGACCTAAAAAAAATTGTTTGTTTTTTTTTAGACCAGATAATGAGATGATCATAGTGTCTTTGAAAATCCCTGATAGATTCTTGGGGATCTAGAAGTCATGAACCTGTGGAGGGCTATGCCATGTCCAGTAAAGACCTGGGCAAGCTATAAACTCTCACTTCTTGCTGATCTTGAGGAAGCTAGCAGGAAGTGAAGGCTAAGGCAGAAGTATAAAGTCCTGTTAAAGCATGAAACATCTCTTCAACAAACCTGGAAGATTTACTGGTTCAAGACATTTAAGACAATATCTATCCAGTTTCTAGATGAACATTTAGGGAAGTGATTCCATATGACAAAGAATACAGACTCTATAGAATTATCCCATTAAAGTCACTAAACAAACAGACAAACACTAACACCAACAAAAGAAGAACAAAGACCAGTAACAACAAATTCTAGGGGAGGTGTGTTTTGCAGAGTTGCCATTTTACATTATTTAACTGTTGCCACATAACATTATTTTGTAGAAAACTGTTTTCTACAAAAAGTATGAAAAAAAATTAGCAAATTATGGTCCATGCACAGAAAAAGGATAGAAAGTGTCCCTAAAGAAGCTCAAACTTTGAACTTACTAGACAAAGACTTTAAATCATTCATTTTAAATATGTTCAAAAAACTAAAGAAAACCATGTCTAAAGACTTGATGTATGTAAATGATGTCTCAATAAATAGAGAATAATATTATAGAAATGTAAATTATGTATAGAAGGGAATAGAAATTCTAGAGTTGAAAAAATATAATAATAAATATAAAAATTTCACTTAAAGAGCTTCACAGTAGGTTTTACCTTATAGGAGAAACAGGAAACATGAAGAGAGGTTATTGAGATTATCCAGTTTGAAAAACATTACATAAAAATAATGAATGAGATGTGGTTAAATAGGAACAGAGCCATAGATACCTGCAGGACTCTATCCAGACTACAAGTCTATGCATAATAATAGTTCTAGAATAAGAGGAAGAAGAGAGAGGGTCAAAAATAATATTTGAAAAAATAACGTCCAAAACTTTCTCTGATATGATGAAAAACTTTAATTTGTATATTCAAGAACCTCACAAAATTTTGAGTAAGAAAAACTGAAAGAGATCCACACCTGACCACATGATAATAAAATTGTTGAGAGTCAGACATAAAGAGTGAATTGATGTGATGAAAGCAAAGGAGTGCCAATCAAGAATTCTGTACCAAGCAAAACTATCCTTTAAAAAATGGAGAAATTAATGTGTTCTTGGATAAACAAAACCAGAAAATCCATCAGTAGCACACTTGCCCTATAAGAAACACTCGAGGAAGTTTTGTAGGCTAAAATCAAAATCCATAAGACAGTAGTTAGAATCCACAAAGAAAAAATAAGCTAACATCAATAAAAGTGACTGCATAGGTAAATATATCTACAAGTGTTTTTGTATATATTTTTTTCTTCTCCTTTATGACTTATGAGATGCTGATAAAGCAGTATTTAGATGTAAATTTATACCTGTTAATGACATTATTAATAAAAAAGATTTAAAATCAATAACCTTTATCTCTATCTAAAAAAATAGAAAAAGAAGAGCAAACTGAACTCAAAGCAATGTGAAGGAAGGAAATAAGAAAGATTAGAGTGGAAATACAATACGAAAAAAAAATCTGTAGAAAGAAATCAATAAAACCCAAATGTTGTTATTTAGAAAGACAGATGAAATTGAAAAATCTTTAGTTAGACTATCTAAGGGAGGAAAAAAAAAATAGTACTAATACCAATAATAAAATAAGCCAGAATACTATCAATCTTATAACTATACCATGGATTATAAGTGAATATGAGCTTTCTTAATAGTTCAGTTGGTAAAGAATCCACCTGCAATGCAGGAGACCCCAGTTCAGTTCCTGGGTTGGGAAGCTCTCCAACAAACTTGGAGAGCTGGAAAGGGGAAAGGCTACCTGCCGGGGTCCAGACCTGGCTGACCCAGGGTATTCGAAGGAGAGACGGCATAGGCGACCTATTTATATAAATATTTATCAAAGATATAAAGAGTAATAGGATGAGGATAGCTCAGTAGGAAAATTCAGTGGAGAAAAGAGGCTGAGTAGCTTGGTTTACGCGGGAGACCAATAAAACTTCAAGACAAGAAGTTTGCACCACTTACGTAGGCCGCAGGCGTCCTTCCGTTCTCCCGAAGGAGAGGAGACACTGAGGCCTCCCCGGTCAGATCTTAGAAGCCCAGGCATAATTAGCAAGCATGGCGGGTTCTGCGCTCCAGATGGAGACTCAGCCAGAATTTGGGAGAGAGAGCGACATGGGGAGACCAAGTTTTGGTGAACAAGGCCCGCACTTTATTTTCCAAAGTAGTTTTTATACCTTAAATTGTGCATAGAGGATAATCGGGGAAGGGGTGGAATCATGCAAGGATAGCAGCTCCTGGTCCTAGTCGAAGCCAGGCTTTCAAACTTATCATATGCAAAAGTTCAGGTGAATTACATCATCTTCTGGCCAGGAGGCCTGATAACATTTTAAGAAACTTATCTTTCTCTAAAGGTGATTATTCCAAAGTCAGGCACCAGCCTCCAAAAAAGTATTGGACAAAGCTGCATCCCTATAGGGCAAAGGTGAGGTGGGCTCAATCAAGAAAAGACAACTCAAGGGTCCAAGGTTACAAACATTGAGGCTACTACTTACATTTCTATACACCCATTATATCAATCAATACACTGCCAAGGACACAGTAGGTAAGGAGTATGGAGACTTAGCAGCAAACATTGGCCCAATAAGTGAAAAACCCTTCACCAATACAATTTCTAATCAATCTTTTAACTACTCAAAGGAATCTGTGTTTAGACAGTTTAGAACATCTCCTGCCTCTCACAGTTGGGAGGCTGTTAACAATCACATGTGGCCGGAAAAACCTATTCAGGCAGGCTAGAGGATTTCCAAAGGAATTTGTAGGTTAAACACTGTCACACCCAGGAATTATTAACTGGAGCTGTAAGCTAACTGTTTTTTCAGAGAGAGGTAGTGGGGGACAGCTCTCCGTAAAGTCAGAGGTGTAGGTGAAAGCACAAAGCAGAAAGTGGGCAGACTCTGGTTTTGGGGGTAGATGCTTGAGAATTTCCAGGGAGACCCCTGAGGCTTGATCCCGCCTTTGCGTATGCCGAGCCTCCTTCCTCATGACCTTTGTCATGGGCGGAGTTCTTCACGCTGGCTCCCGGCAGTGATAGAATTCCAGCTGAGCTATTCCAGATCCTGAAAGATGATGCTGTGGAAAGTGCTGCACTCAATATGCAATATGCACTCAATATACAATATGCCGGCTCCCGGCAGCTACCCATTGCAGTATTCTAGCCTGGAGGATTCCATGGTCTATATAGTCCGTGGGGTCGCAAAGAGTCAGACACGACTGAATGACTTCACTTTAATAAGGGAATAGTATGGGCAATTATACACTGAAAAATTAGATAACCTAGATAAAATAATACCAAGTGCTAGTGGTGATGAAAAACTATCAGAACTCTAATTTGTTGTTGGTGCGAATGCAACCACACTGAAAGATGGTTTGGCAATTTTTTAAAAGGTAAATATGATCACTCACCTAGAGCCAGACATCCTGGAATGCAAAGTCAAGTGGGCCTTAGGAAGCATCACTACAAAGCTAGTGGAGGTGATGGAATTCCAGCTGAGCTATTTCAAATCCTAAAAGATGATGCTTTTAAAGTGCTGTGCTCAATATGCCAGCAAATTTGGAAAACTCAGGACTGGAAAAGGTCAGTTTTCATTCCAATCCCAAAGAAAGGCAATGCCAAAGAATGCTTAAACTACTGCACAATTGCACTCATCTCACATGCTAGCAAAATAATGCTCAAAATTCTCCAAGCCAGGCTTCAGCAGTACGAGAACCATGTAGTTCCAGATGTTCAAGCTGGTTTTAGAAAAGGCAGAGGAACCAGAGATCAGATTGGCAACAGCCGTTGGATCATTGAAAAAGCAAGAGAGTTCCAGAAAAACATCTATTTCTGCTTTATTGATTAAGCCTTTGACTGTGTGGATCATAATAAACTGGAAAATTCTTCAAGAGATGAGAATACCAGACCACCTGACCTGCCTCCTCAGAAATCTGTATGCAGGTCAGCAAGCAACAGTTAGAACTGGACATGGAACAACAGACTGGTTCCAAATCAGGAAAGGAGTATGTTAAGACTGTATATTGTCACCATGCTTATGCAGAGTAGTACATCATGAGAAACGCTGGGCTGGATTAAGCACAAGCTGGAATCAAGGTTGCTGGGAGAAGTATCAGTAACCTCAGATATGCAGATGACACCACCCTTAAGGCAGAAAGTGAAGAAGAACTAAAGAGACTTTTGATGAAAGTGAGAGAGGAGAGTGAAAAAGCTGGCTTAAAACTCAACATTCAGAAAACTAAGATCATGACATCTGGTCCCATCACTTCATGGGAAATAGATGGGGAAACAATAGAAACAGTGAAAAACTTTATTTTCTTTGGCTGCAGCCATGAAATTAAAAGATGCTTGCTCCTTGGAAGAAAAGCTATGACCAACCTAGACAGCATATTAAAAAGCAGAGACTTGACTTTGCCAACAAAGATCTGTCTAGTCAAAGCCATAGCTTTTCCAGTAGTCATGCATGAATGTGCAAGTTGGGCCATAAAGAATGCTGAGCACCGAAGAATTGATGCTTTTGAACTGTGGTATTGGAGAAGATTCTTGAGAGTCCCTTGGACTGCAAGGAGATAAAACCAGTCAATTTTAAAGGAAATCAGTCCTGAATATTCATTGGAAGGACTGATGCTGAAGCTGAAACTCCAATACTTTGGCCACCTGATGGGAAGAACTTACTCATTAGAAAAGATCCTAATGCTGGGAAGGGTGAAGGCAGGAGGAGAAGGGGATGACAGAGGATGAGATGGTTGGATGGCATCACCAACTAGGTGGACATGAGTTTGAGTAAGCTCCAGGAGTAAGTGATGGACAGGGAAGCCTAGCGTGCTGCAGTTCATGGGGTCGCAAAGAATCAGACATGACTGAGGAACTGAACTGAACTGAATTGATGCTGAATAAAAAAAACCTTTGTCACATTATTGCCACATTATTGAAAAGACAAAGCTAGATAAATAGACAATAGATCAGTGATTGCCAGGAATTATGGGTTGGAGGGAGGTTGAGTATAGAAGGATAGTGCCAGAGAGTTTTCTGTAAGATGTTATAGAAAAATACAAATGAAGGTTTTGGCCAACCCAATATAAATTTTCTATATCTAGACTGTAGTAGTAATTACATGAATCTGTATATAAGCATTAAAATTGATATAACTGTACACCAAAAGAAAAAATTGTTGACTTTACTGTATGATAATTTAAAAATAAAATTAAATAATAGGCTTATATTGGAGAGAGATATAAATCAGTCCATCAGAAATTAAGGAGATGCTTTTGTTGGGGGAGAAAACTTTTGTTACTTAAACTGTATCGTGGGAAATTCAAATATGGAAATGTGATGAATAGTGAAAATGAGAAGAGAAAAATGAGATGATTGAGACCCTGTATTAGCTTAGTGGGCTTAAATTTCCCTAATATAAAATATAATGAGCAATTGCTAAGTTGCTACTTTGATTATTGTGTTACTGATGTAACCAGAATCAGATCCAATTGGATTTCAGAATTTGCCTACATATAAAATCTAGATTATATAAAAGTGTTTTTTCTTAGGTGTAAGTAAGCAAAGTCAAGAGCTTCTTTTTTATATTTTTATGATCATGTGGGCATAGGTATTTTTTGAAGCCATAAAAAAATGTTAAAATTCTCATTGGATATAAAGGAAAGATCTGGTTTTAGTTACAAAGAACTTAGCAGATGTCCCTGTAAATGTTTTCCCTTAGCAGAATGAAACCACATTTTGCAGTATATACTTTTGGATATCATAGTCGGCAAAGAGAATGCTACATTAATGACAGATGTACTTTTTGAGGTATGAGGTGTGCAATAATTTTTAAAACTATTTATTATAAATATAGCTTCAAATGTATCAACTTTAATATAAATCTATAAATATTATTCTTTAAGAAATTATAGTTGAATTGAAATAGAATGCATTATTTAGCCAACGGCAAGTGAAGTAGAATGATAAAATCCCACTTTAACATTAACTCTTTTAGGCATTTTTTAATCTATTTTATGACAGACACATCATCCAAAATACTGTATGTCTATGAAAAGCAAATGGGTTAAGATAATTCTTTTTTGTTTATTTATTTTGTCCCTCTTGCACCCAGAGTTTATTATAAGGCATATATAAGATAATATAAGAAATGACTCCTTGGCTTCATATACTAATAATGAAATTTCTTTTTAGATTCTCATTAAAAATTTGTTTTGTAACCATGAGTGGAGACATTTGATGTGTCACCAGTTTCATTGTTCTTAACTGTTTATATCTCAGCAGGAATAATGACATGAATAGTTTGACTATTGAGAATGTGAAATCTGAGTGAACACTTGTCAAGGTTTTTTTTCAGCAAAATTAAATGTTGCTAATTTAAAATGGGTCAGAGTAATATTTTTCTGTATTTTGTTCATTGTATAGTTTAAATTTAGATCATTTGATATACATTCTTACAATTGGCTCATTTCTGGATCATTAAGCTCTATCATCAAATAATATTTATTAGACTTCTGCATGCTCATAGATCCAGAATGACTGCTATACCATACAGTTAAGAAAATAGCATACACTCTTCTTTAATAAAAACATAATTCTTCAGCCAAACAAATACTTTTCTGTGTCTAACAAACACAAATATGGCATTTCTTCGTTATTCCAGTCTATTTGTCTCACTTCTCCTTGCCATTTCTAATTCTAAAAATCTAATAGAATTTTAAAGATATTTTTGAACCATTAGCAAACACATTAAGAAATATATTGCACATTACACTTTGATGATATACTTTAGATAAACTGCTTTCAGGCTTACTTCAGTGTGGCCAAATAAGAGAATATAAAATACTCAAAGAGATTATTTGGTCAAATGTTAATTCCCACTCAGAATGACATATGCTTATATTTGACCCTCATTTGACTCAATTCTTAGCTAAGAGTTTGGTTAACAAAAATATGTATATTATTCTAGTCAGTGTTTTTGTTGTTGTTATTGTTGTTAAATCTATTTTCCTCACAGGCTGTGTAATAGCTCTTTTGTTACTCATTAGTGGGGTCACCAGATGGTACACAGCAAAAAGCAAATTTTGTGACTCTAACTCAATTTTGTTCATTTCTGGTTGTTAAATTTGGAAAAGAAAATTGAAACTAATATTTCAATATAGCTACCCTGGATCATTTATCAAGCCATATTTATTCTGTCCTCCATTGATAACAAACAGAAGTTAAATATTTTTTTCTAATGAATTGAAAGTTAATTATTTACAGATCAGTCTTCAATATCTTACCTAGAGAAAGCTTGAGAATATTTCTCAAATTGATTATTGAATATTTGATATATCCATAATAAAATTTCTAATAAACTGTTACTCTTCAGTTACCAAGACAAAATTGTTTCCCTGCATGCTAAGTCACTTCAGTTGTCTCCAACTCTTGTGACTCCATGGACTGTAGCCGCCAGGCTCCTCTGTCCATGGGCATTCTCCAGGCAAGAATTCTGGAGTGGGTTGCCATGCCCCTCTCCAGAATGAAGATGTTTAACCTTACCTATTTGATGGGATCTTATGTATATTCATTTATTTCCATATTTATCTCCAAATGCTCCAGATGGCCTTTGCTTTAAACATCTTATTCTCTAAAGGGATTTTTTTTTTAATCTTTGTTGATATTCACTTCACAGGAAACTGAATATGTCTGTCAAGTCGTCTTCCTGAAAAAGTAGGAGAAAGAAAAGTTGACCTTTTAGGGTGACCAGTTTATGGTTTCTGTAACTGGGAATTACTTTGCAACTTTGTGTTCCAGGTTTACTCTACAAGTTCTTTGACATTTCAGATGCTGTTAAACTTGAATTATAGCTCATTGTCTGAAATTATTTCTTTTTAGGTAAACAGGATTATAAAAAAACCAAACCTATTTTACGAGCAACTAAATTAAAAGCAGAAGCAAAGAAAACAGCAATTGGCATAAAGGTACCTATATTTGATAACTTTAAAATTTGATATATTGCCTGCCACTTCATTTTCTAAAATGGATTGCATAAATATTGAATTCTAAATGTTTTATGACATTTCAAAATCTAAGTCAAATGCCGGAATTAAAGGCTTTTGAAAAGAATTTACTTAATGAGAAACATCCTTCCCATTCTAAGATTTTATCAGGTCTTAGATTAAGACCCAATATCACTTAAGAGAACCAGTTACACTTAAAGTTGCAACTTACTTTTTCTGTAGCTTCTGTTTCACTTCAGCGATATATGTGGCCTGGATCAAAAACTTTTCTCATTTGCAAAAAATTGCACTTTATGGTTGTTTATATTTTAATTATAATTGTATACACTTAGGTCACTAATATACGTAATTTTGCTCATGTATTGGTTTAGTTGTCAGTACTCTCGATGATGAAATTCTAATGATGTTCCCAGATGATGTTCTTTTAAAAAACCAGTGTTTTTACTGCTTAAGAAGGATAAAAGCTATTGAGAATGATGTTAACAGATAATCCAATGTGCTATCACAATGAAGTTCAACAAAATTACATTTACATTATTACTCATGTCAACTCTGCCAAGTATTTAGAGTAAAATTAAACTATAAATAGAAAAATTATTTTGGTGGCTCCACTGTCAAATGTGTAAAAGTGGCTAGTACATATATTTTATTTAAATATTAAAATGTTAAAAGGAGATTTTGGTTTTTATCTGGCAGATGAAAAATCAATTTTTCTAAGTTATAGCTTATAGCAAATGCCAAGGTATTACTACCAAGCTGTAACAGCTGTTGAACTGCCAGATGATATATTTGGTTGTCTTCCAGAATTTGCTATTATAATCACAAAACACGGCCTTCTTTTTACTCCTGGTTGCTGATTTAGATCAAGCATTGCTGTGTGCTGTGGTGTGTTTTCACAATAGTCTCCTCAGTTAGTTCTGTGTGTCGGTTTTTAATGAAAAAAAAAAAAAAAGTGAATTACCTTTTTATTTAAAAGAGAGAGATTAATCTTTTGACATTTTCTTCTAATTTCACATGAAATTTCATTCATCTTTAAAATTATTTCTATGACATGAACTTTCTAAAACCAGTGCTTATTTCCTTATTTTGCAGTTAGTTACCTGATGATTGTCTTTTGTAGTGAGAGCATGGTCTTGTCATTTTCCAGGAAAGGAATGTGTCATTTACTTTTATCTTTCATAATACAGTACTTTGCTTTTGTTTTGTCAGAAAAATATCGGGATAGCACACTCTACTTGCAGCACAATATAATGAGAAACTAAATTAGAATTTGAAAAACAGTGCAGCCCTGCATTTATTGATGTATACCACTTTCCCATACACTTCCTTTTTCATTGGCTCTTATAATTTTTGCTATGGTTTTACCCGGAGGAAATAACCATATTTCTAGTATAAGTCTACTTTACAGTACAGTCATTTAAAGTATTTTTTCAAAACAATGTAGAATTTATCTCTTATGAGAAAAAAATTGTTCTTAGATTTCATTTATGATTTAAAGCACGTACAGAAAAGTTTTTGACCTCAAAAACGTAGCTCCTTTTTAATAAACTAGCAAAGCATTTTGATTTGTAAACCTGTGAAAAACAAAAACCTTAGCCTTAAACATCATTTACTTTGCTTGAAAATTTATGTGAAAACCCCATTAAAATGATAGGAAACTTTTTAGAATCAGAACCATGGAGGTGTTTTACATTTCAAATCTAGCATCCTAATTAGCTTGCCCTGTCAAACTTTGATTGCCTTGTCATTTTAGTATAGTATTTTAAATAACGAAGTTTCTTTCAGGATTGCCATTTAATGCTATTTAATTTCCCTGGTGAGTGATTTTATCCATAGCGATAATGTCAGAGAAGCAACTAAGGACTAACGAACATCAGACATGTTTGACTCTTAGCTGGTTAATACAGGATGACTGTAATGGTATCTTTTATCACTTGACTACTTAGTTTTTAGAGGGAATCATAGTTATGTTCTTCAAATAATGTAAATCTATAGAACATATGAACAACTGCATGGAATAGAAAAATAACAGCAATGATAAAATTGAACACAGAATAAAGAGGCCTAGAATCACTTGCTTCTTTCCTCTACTGTTATAGTGATGCAGACTCTAAGATAGCACATTTGTAAAATGGATTTTATGCCATTTACCTCACAGAATAGTTGGGAGAATTAAATAATACAATGATACAATGAAAACACTTAACATAAATATGTGTTTGAAGTAGCTATTACTGGTTTGCATAAATAAGACTTTCCTTGGATGCTTGTCATTGGCCTAAAGATCCCCTACTTCAACTAAGTCTGCCTTGTGTGACTGTACTACATATTACAAAACGTTCTTAGTTTTGTTGTGAAGATAGTATTGCGGATGTTATTGCGGTAAAGTTTTCAAAGCAGTCTATAATTTTAATATATACCTTACATATGAATTATATAAATCTGACTCAATCCTTCATTATTTATTTAGAAATTGTATTACCACATTGTAGAACCTGTGAAAGGAAAGAAAAGGCATCATTGTTTTGGAGAAATTTTTACAAGAAACCACTTCCAGATTTCAGTACCATCTAAAATCAATTGATTGAGGAATCATGGATATGAGATATAAAAATTACACAGTAGGGTACCTTACCCTCAGGGGCTTCCAGTGTGTTTTAATAAATGAATGTTTAGCAACAGAAAAATTCAAGAAACAGTAATGATTTAGAATAAGACATGAATATGGCTACTTCAAAATGTGAACTAATTTCTATTGTGAAGCTATTTTTGGTTCCTGTCTCTTACCAATGTAAACAAAATAATTTATGACCCAGTAAAGTGTACCACCTACAAAATATTTGCATGACTAATATTTGCTCTTTGGTTGCTGTTCAACTTGAAAACTTTTTTCAAGAATTGCAAATTAGTAAAAAAAAATTTTAGAATGCAAATACCTGTTTCCTAGTATTTACAAGGAAAAAATCTATATTTATTAAGTGGTTTATTAAGTTTATTTGAAAAATAATTATAATAAAATAATAAGGATCAAAATTTGATTTATCTGTTATATAAATGACATATTCAAATGTCAACCAGATCTTGCTAACATGAGCCACCTGGAATTATTATTTTTATTCTTTTTTGTTATTTCTGATCTAAAGCCAAAATTGGCCAAGGGCAAGGAGAGTCATAAATGTCTTAGGGGTATAGGTTATGATTAGCATAACCAGCATTCTGAAGGCAGTGTTTTCCAATTTTACCACAGTTTTAACCTTCCAAACATGCAGTCCCCACAGTAATAACCTCTTTAACAGAAAAGGGACATTTTGACAAAAATGACTTGCTGTACTTCCTCATCCAGTACTTCTTGAGCCTCACCTGCATAACATAGTATAGTGAATAGACTTAATTGAATTAATAGGTCCTTTGAAGTTGTATTCTATGAATGTTCTCCACTTTCTACCCTTAAACCTCTTTTTTATGCCTCTGGATATTCTAAAAATGTACAATGAAGGTGAAACAGTGTTGCTTGAAAGGATAAGGAGGAGTTGAAAAGCAGCAATTAGAGGTGATTATTAGTGAGAATGAGAATCATGGCCTCCAATCAAGAGTAAAAACTTTATTCTTGTGTTAAGCGAATGTGAATGGTGACTGCTGTTGAACAGTTCTGTTGTCCACTATACAGAACAGATGGAGTTTGCAGTTGTGTGTCACTTGTTTATTACAGCCTCTTAAAATTAGTAGCTGTGTAACCAGATGGGTCTGGGAGCACAGCTGTGGATACGAGAAAATAAATGAAACCTGTCTGATGCTGCCGTGCCCTTTTGAGATGCCAAAGTATTCCAACTGCAACAGAGAAAAATTCACTTTAATTTGACATTATATTGATAGAGTAATTTTTGTTTTGTTTTGATTTCATTAAAGTAGATTTAAAAATCAAATCTTAACAAAAATAGTTGACACTAAATCTTTCAACCCCATGATTTTCATTAATATTTATTTTTATAGTTTTCAGATCCAAAAAAATGTAATTATAAAGCTAAAAATTTATATAAAATATCCAGTTGTAATTTCAAAATTCAGGTAAAAATGAAATGTTTATTATAAACCAAATTGATTTTGTTGTCTTTAAAGTTTATTAAGTGGCTTATGAAAGCTACATTTGTATTAAGTGCAAAAATGGTTTCTCCATAAAATAGTATCAGGAAGGGGTGTGATATGAAAGTGAAAATTAGAAGGGAATATTTAAGCCCTTTAGGATACTGTACTGGCATTATTTGTTCTTTTTTTCTGTTTAGCCAAGTGATATGCTAATATTGAGAAAATTCCTTCATGGTATGTCTCTATATCAATACAAAAAGTTTATAGATTTTCTAAAAAATAATATGATTTTGCTCTTGTGTATGTGGTAAACTTCCTGGCTATTATTTCAACGTAATCAATATAATCTGCATCAGATCACTAAGTGAAGTACCCAGGACCATCCTTCATAGTTGTGATAATTCTGTCATATCATATCATGCTTCATGACCCAAGAGTATTCAGTTTTGTTCTGCCACATTGTAAACTATAGAAGTTAAAAATAAGAGTTTTAGCAAAATAATATTTAATAAGGATGTTTATGGGCTTCCCAGGTGGCACAAGTGCAGAGACATAATCTAGAAACTTGTTATAGTTGTTTCTTTCCATTAGAAAAGGAGTGATCATTTTAGAATCTGTGTCCAATTGCTATAACTAATATAAATGTGTTGAAGCAAGAAATACAGAGAAAGATAAACTGTGTAGGTACAAACTACACTGCTTGCATCCAACAGTTTGATATCTAAACTATGAAAATATATTAAAATTGTAAATGTTAATGTTATTATTAGAAAGACACAAGCTAAATAAAAGTAATAACAAGTATGAATATACTTCTGTTATTATACCCACTGATGTTGTTGTTTAGTCACTAAGTCATATCTGACTCTTCTGCAACCCCATGGATTGTAGCCCACCAGGCTCCTCTGTCCTTGGGATTTTCCAGGCCACCAGGGAAGCCCACCCACTGATGTACTTGCCATTATAATAGGTGTCCTCAACCACAAAATAAGTTTCTTTGCTTAATGACAGAAAGTGTTAAACAAAAAGAATGTGATCATTCTAGACTTTTTTTTTTTAATGTCATGAAACTGATAACATTAACCAATCGCATTTCATGAATTTCAAATCTACTTTTTTTTTTCCTTCCTCAGGAAGTTGGCCTTGTGCTTGCAGCTATACTGGCCCTCCTGTTGGCTTTCTATGCTTTCTTTTATCTCAGACTGTCCACAGATGTTGACCCTGATCTGGAACCAGATGAAGAATAGTTGAGCAGCAATCAATGCATGAAAAGGAAATAATTTTATAAAAGCACCTCTAGGGACCAATACTTTCTGAAGTACTGAGACAGCAAGATCTTGAATTTTTTTCTGCTGGTATTTTCAGTTTGCAGAAATATCTTTTTAAGTAGTTGCATAGGATATCAAGAAAAGAACCTTACCTAGCAATGTAGTATAATATGTGTGCTACCAGATACTCCTATAAATCTTTCTACTTTGACAGGCAACCTATTCATGGTGCATTTTGATAAAATGGGAAACAGATCCTAAACTCTTCGGATGTCTTAGGCAATTTATGTGTATAACTCCATCACATGCAGATCACCAAATCTGTTTCGTTCCATATACATCATGAGTGGGAGTATATATCCTCATTTCCAGAAGCATTCTCTAGTCACACTGAGCGCCTAAGAAGGGATGAAAAGTCATGGGAAATTTTTCATTTTACAGAGAAGCCCTGCTTTCTTTCCAGACGTATTTTATATCATTAGAGAGACTATCTGCACATACATCTCCCGTAATCTTTTTCCTTCCTTGCCAACTGTTCAGTGCACATGTGCTCCATCAGAAATGGCACCTGGATGACAGAAGCTCAAAGAGTCACATATGTCTCGAAAATAGAGTTCCTTTCCTCTTGGGCTGTCTGAACTGGTGTACATAGAAAGTTCAGTTGATCTTGATTTTAATTAACTTATTACTCTACTAATATAAACTTGGAATCCTTTTTTAATTATGTTGTTCTGGCTGCTTGCTGTATCAGTTTGCCCCTCTCGTTAGTGAGTAACAATCTGTCATCTAACTGTGCAGTCTTTTTCATACAACAGTCATAGCAGAAGTCCTACCTACTCAGAGGCACTTTCTTGGGTTGTCTCATATCTGAACAATGCAGACTTGTTTTACAAAATTGTACTTTGCCTCTTGGGAATTAAATCAATTAAGACTCTTGTGAAAAGCAAGTAACAGAAGAAAATATGTGTCTTATATTACCTGCATATGGAGTTTTTTGTTTATATGATTTTTCAAGGTATTTTACATTTGTTGGGTTATAATGACTAATGACTAATATAATGACAATATTTTTTACTGGTAGTGGATTTTTAAAATATTTTTACAGCACACAAATACATTAAGCTTAGAAAATGGAAAAATATGTGTCCACAGCAGAGTCGTTAGTTACTACCTTATATAAATGTGTATAGAAAATGAATAGTTTGCAACATGTTCTTAAGGTGTTTTATAGTGTATTTATAAAGAGTAAATAAAATGTTAAAGATTGTTTCCATACTCACCAAGAGAACAAAGTTTTGATAAATATCTTTGAGACTTTTGCAGATTTGAATGTGGCTGTATAGCATTTTGTTCTATAGAATTTTTTCAAGTGGTTTAATTTATTTCATTAGATGCAAATAGCCAAAAGATCCAGTATCCTCATAGATCCTTTTTGTCAAACAGCTGAGGGCAGAATTTAGCCAATGCTATTTACTGGATTCTTCCCCTTGAAATCACAAACTTAAGAGACAGACCAAGAGTTCCTATATACTCACCACAGTGGACCAATCCAAGTGGCATTTTTACGAAAGGTTGCAGCATTTAATGCCATGTGGTATGTCTGTTTGTGAAGTGGGTGGCAAGGGAATATCCAAGCTGGCATTTTGGATATGATGGGTCTTTTACTTTCCTGAGTGACATGCCACATGTCAAGAAATACTGTTTTCCCTTACTCCTATCACATTTACGTGAACAATTTTCATTTAGTTATTTTCCCTCCCATCTGGTGCTAAATGCAGTCATATTAAATAAAGATTATTTCTAATTTCAGCGGTAATTTAAATGCAAGGATATGTAATACTTGTTTATTATATACCTATCCAAGTGAGATATAACAGAATTTATAGTATTTAAAATACATGATTATACTCTTAGAAATGTTTGAAAATTCATTACCCTGAAAAAATAATTTATTATCCTGTTCTACCATTGAGGTATTCTTTGGGAGAAAATGTTGTTTTTGATAATAATGAATATTAGGCTAAACATAGTATGATTATAGGCAAGTTTCATTACATAGTTTTACCAATACTCTGAGTCTATGGCTGGTCTGTTTGTATGACTGACTGACTTATGGTAAGTTCTAAGAGCTAAATTCTGATTTTAATAAATAGCAGGTAAAGTGAGACAGTGTATGTTTACAATACACTATTTTCATGAAGTCCACATTTTTCAAACTCACCTTAGTTAGAAAGCAGCAGTTTTTTATAGAGAAATCCCGGGTTGAAGTCTAGTTTGAATCTTTGAGGTCAGAGAGGTGTTATCCTGCCTACGGTTTTCAGGGCACTACACTTTTGAATAGTGAGGGGTATTTGGTGTAAGTCTGAGACTGGCACCAGACAGATTTTAGGAGTGGGTTTTTCCCCTGCAATAATTCATCGCTCAGAGTAATTCAGAAGACAAAAACAGAAAAATTTAATTACTTTTCAGAATATTAGAATCTGTTAACATGCTGTTTCTGCAGGAAAAAATAATTTCAACTAATGCAGCTGGACTTAATGTACAACCTAGGAAATGTTGTGAATGAAGTGAAAATGGTTACTGCATCTTATCTTGCATGCAAAATAAAGAAAATGTAAATTCATCTGAGAGGAGATGTAAAAATATTACCTCATCTAGAATTTCTTTTGAAACAAATGTACTAAAAGCCTATTTTAGTACTAGTATGAGGTTTGTTGTTTTAAGGTGACAAAATACTTGAAGATTTTCTAACCTTTTTCAATTTTTCATAAAATAGAAATATTTCCATTTCAACTGATGATTACAAAGTCCTGAGAATATATTCTTATTTTTCTGTAATTTCAGTAGTGTGGTGATCTGCATATATTTAATAAATGCATGTTAAAATTAATCTCTTTTAGTCTTCTCAGAGCCTGGCACAGTTTTTGCATGTGATATATGGTCAAAAATTATTTGTATTTAATAAATAAAACTTAAAATTACAATATTTTTCAACTCAGCACTTAGCATTTATGATCTTTGCTTGTATTGGGGCACATATACATTTAACCCTAGTTTTCTTGAAGATCAAGACAACTAGCATTAGATCTATTGTAAAACAGAAATATTGCTCTTTTCCAGGAAGTCAAATACGTTATTCTGATCTTAATTATCATTCAAAATCATACTCATTGTTTGAAATTTAACTTAGTCTAAATCTTCACTCTTACTGAAAGTAAAACTAAATTTTCATTATAATGTTTATATTTATGTGAAAATGAAGATGCTTTATTTTTCCAGATTCTGAAATTATATAGTCATGATAATTCAGTAGAACAAGTTATACTTTAGATAAGCTTCAGAAATAAACTTCTAGAAATTAAACAGATTTTAAATGTTAATGTATTTCATCTATAAATAAGGTTGTTGAGCCAGAGGCTATCTAAGATAAGCTTTTATTTTCTTGTTACCAGCAATTAGGCTTCTTTACACTTACCTGAGGCTTCTCTGGGGAGATTCACACCGCTTCTCCCTTAGCAGCACTGCCTTCTTTTATTAGAATTGCTCCAGTGCAGTCTGGTTAGGATGTTTGCTAGATTTTGTTCCACTGACACCATATCTAAAATCAGTATAACCTACAGAAAATATCGTAGCAGATGAATCCAGTGGATACAGAAACACTTTGCTATTTTGTATAGGTTTTAGCTATATAGGTAAATATAGAGGGAACTGGGAGAGTTGCTTAAAGAACTATACCAATGTGGAAATATCTATAGTGGGTCAGTAAATATATTTAAAACAATTGAACTGCTGTCATATTCAGCACTGTGCCTCCTTGTTAAACAAATTTTTTTTTATCCCTAGCAACAGACATGAGATCATATTTCAAGAAAAATAAGATACTTCACTTGCCAGAAGATTTTTTGATGACAGTACCCCCTCCTATTCTTCATTTTTTAAAACAACAACCAAATTGGTGGGGAGGCAGCCAAAATTTGAGGTACCAATGCCTCTCGAACAGATGTCGCACCATTATTTTTTAGCTCGTTTAGATGAATAAACATGTTAAACTGTGAAGTATTACATTTTAGATTTTTTCATTAAAAAAAGAGACAATCTGTTTACTGTCCTAATTGAGACAACAATCCTTGTGGTTGCCAGTTTTGGCAGTCATAACAATGAACTATAAATATTTGGACCTACCAAGTAAATGGTGGCTATAAAGGCTATAGCATGTGTAAAGTTCTGTTTTCATGGGCACCCGTCTTAGTATGGCATTTTTTTTTCTGACTTCTTCAAATACAATTGTTTGTGTAAATGTGAAGTTTCATGGTAAGCCTAAAAGAAATTGATTTCAATATCTAATTTTGTTCCAGTTTATCATCCTTTTCAGTGTTCAACTATCCATCTGCTGGTAACAAATTGCTTCTGCAGTTGCTCTATTGAATGTGACAAGGCAGGTCTTCATTGGCTTGTCTTCTCTGTACATCCTAGGATAACACAAAATTCAGAGGCCTCTTTTTTTTTCCTATTCTCATATTTATAAAGTGAAGGTAAAGGCATCTTTAAAACTCTCTCAAATTATAGCAGTTTTTTAAAAGAAAGTTTTATAAATAAAACATGACCAAATATAACTCTTGGTATAATGAGCAATGATGGAGGTCATAGTCTTAGCCCATATTAGTATGCTGTACATAAAACAACAGGAGAGAGAAGCTGGTGGACCAAAGAGAAGTGACCCAGACATTAAAAACTTATTTATTGCACTAGCTCCTCCACATCTGTGATCAAGATAGTGCCCGTCTCGGCATCTTATTTGAGTTCTCTTGTTCACTTACTCTTCACCGTCTCTCCTATCTGCCTCAGTTCTAAATTCTTGGCAGTCTTGAACATTCCTTCTCTGTTTGTATGAACCTCACATGTACTTTGTCATACTTGGTGCGTACTATATTAACTGCCTCTACATATCTACCATTTTACTTAGAAATATCACTGATCCTTCACTTTTTTTTTCAATTGTCTTTCTTCTTACCTGCTTTCTTTATCTGTCGCTTTCTTTATCTGTCACTAAATACAAGTATTACACAAAGCTCAAGAGAAGAGTACAGTGAACCTCAATCTACCCATCACCTAGTTTCAACAACTACCAATGTTTTGCCACTCTTTTTATATACTCCACCCATTCTCTTCTGTAACCTGAGGTATTTTAAAGCAAATTTCAAATATGCTGACATTTTTACCTGCAAGTATGCATTCCTAAAAGTACTTTGGTATTTTGTTTTTGTTTTCTGTTAGGTTTTTTTTTTTTCTTTAGTTACTAAGAAGCTAATCAAATTAAATAATTCGTTCCTCATATCACTTAATACCAAGGCAAGAGTCAAATGTCCTTAATTGTCTCTAAGATAGCTATTTAAGGTAGGTTTTGAATCAAGATCTGTATTACCTTTGTTTGCATGTCTCTTAAATTCTTTTAAAGCTGACCCTTGAACAATATGGGGACTAATTGCCTCTAACTTATAGTCAGCCCTCCATATTCCTGGTTCCTCCACATCTGAAGATTCAGCCAACCATAGATTGTGTAGTAGTATTTACTTTTGAAAAATATCCGCATGTAAGTGGGCGCCTGCAATTCAAACCCACGTTGTTCAGGAGTCAACTGTATTCAGCAACAAACCTCTCTTTCTTTCATGCCATTGATTGTTGAAAAAACCAAGTTATTGGTCCTTTTGAACATTCAACTTTCTAGATTTGGCCTTTTCCATTTTATTATTCATTTTTTCCTTCTATTTTTCCTATTTTCTGTAAAATATAAGTTAAATTCTAAGTTAGGTTAGATCCAGACAATTTTGTTGTTGTCATTTGTTTTTAAAGCAAGGGTATTTCATAATTCCTAATGAGACACATGATATCTGCTTGTCTCACTTACAGCAATGCCAAAATTTGTCACCGGATTCATGTGCTAGTAACCTGATTCCCTCCAAAATAAGGTTTTACATCAAAGTTTTACCTAAAGCTTTTTAATCCATTCATAATTGTTTCCTAGGTTATTAATCTCATTAGGCATTTCAAACTGGTGATTTTCCATCATTCCTTTAGCATATGTTAAGTGAAATTATTAAAAACAATTTTTACCAATTATTTGGTTAGCTTAAACAGCTTAAAGAAATCCAAATTTCAGAGTAATGATTTAGTACTCTTAACTGTGGCCAATGAAGAGGTACCATTGTTGTCCCTGTTGTTTATTTATTATCATTATAAAGGCACAGATTTTACATATGTGATATGATTCAATCCATTGCAATCTTTGTTCTCTTCAGTACTGAAATGAGAATTACGTTATCATGCTTCATATTATTAAAATCATGAAAGCTTTATGCTTTTATACTATTTTAAGTTATTCTGAAAGTGAAGTTAGTTTGTCAGATTTTAAAAACAACAGGAATAAGTAGTAAATGTGGGGAAAAGTATAATATTTGCATATTATATGATGGACTAGAAAACTAAGAAAATATTAAGATTTATGTAGCATGCTCTTTTAGAAAAATATTTGTGAAATAAATAGCTTTATCTATCTATACAATAATTAGCTAAATAGCATAGAAATATCTTTTACAATTGCAATCTAAACTATAGAATTATCTAGAAGAAAATCAGCAAAAGTATGAAGAGAATTCATTGGATAAAACAATGTTACAGGGTGACATAATAAAGCTTTAGAAAAGGAATTAATAAAAATAGTCTTCTGCTCTGGAAATAGAAAAGAGAACCTTAACCCATCAGATATTAAAGTGTATTATAAAGTTATAATACATAAAATAATATCATTGTCAAGGAAAAGTAGATAAACCAATAGAAAAAGTGCAATGTCCAGAAGTAGATCAAAACATGAATATTCATTTAATGTTTCCTATACGTCATGAGGATAGGTAAGTTATTTATTAAATACACTAACTGAATATCCATCTGGAAATTAAAAGATGCGTAGACCATGACTTAAAGTTAATTTCTGATGGAATTTGATTTCTGTATGAAAATGAAATGATAAAAAGTATTAGAAATTATAGACATTTTTAGAAGCTCTTAGTAGGGAAATTATTTCTGGGCATTGATTTATGAATCAGAAGCCATAAAGGAAATACTGTTGGTTTATAACACATTAAATTAAAATCTAACACACAAGCCAGTACCCAGTGTTAATTAAAGATGTGAAAAAACAGTCTCTTTAATATACTGCTTGGGGGAATAGTAACCTCACACACTTTCTGGAAGGGACTTTTGCAGTGTACTTTAAAACTTCTTAAATTTGATGTATACTTTAAGCATTCATAATGTCAAAAAAACAAAGAAACAATTAAAGCTATGTAAATGTCCAATATAGGAGTCTTTTTACTTATCTTGTTACTTCTATAAAATAAAATGTGATGGATTCACTAAAATAGCATGTATTATACTTAACTGCAGAGAAGGCAATGGCACCCCACTCCAGTACTCTTGCCTGGAAAATCCCATGGACAGAGGAGCCTGGTAGGCTGCAGTCCATGGGGTCCCTAAGAGTTGGGCACGACTGAGTGACTTCACTTTCGCTTTTCACTTTCATGCACTGGAGAAGGAAATGGCAACCCACTCCAGTTTTCTTGCCTGGAGAATCCCAGGGACGGAGGAGCCTGGTGGGCTGCTGTCTATGGGGTCGCACAGGGTCGGACACGACTGAAGCGACTTAGCAGCAGCAGCAGCATACTTAAATGACATGGAGAGAGGTCAAAAAAGTTATAAAGGATTACAAGTGATTGTGATACAGTTCTCTTCTGTTTGAATGTATGTCTTGGGCTCCCCTGGTGGATCAGTAGTAAAGAATCTGCCTGCAATGTGGGAGACACAGGAGACACGGGTTGGATCCCTGGGTTGGAAAATCCCCTGGCAGAGCCTGGGGGACTGTGCTTCATGGGGTTGCAAAGAGTCGGACGTGACCAAAGCAACTGAGTACAGAACATGTCTCTGTGTTGTACATGTGTTTGTGTGTTGGAAGAATATTTAGCAAGAATTAAAGAGTATTTCAGAAAAGAACTGATACTGTAATAGGCAAGAATATTTTGTATCCCTTTACCAGTTAATAACTAGAGATATGGCCTATAAGGTTAAGTTATACATAATGACTCATCTCTGGGAATCCTGCCTCCCAGGTAACGAGTGTTAAGCTAAATTACCCTTTGTTTAGCTCATAGTTTCCCTGGTGGCTGAGATGGTAAAGAGTCTGCCTGCAATGCAGGAGATACAAGAGAGGCAGGTTCAATCCCTGGGTTGGGAAGATCCCCTGGAGAAGGAAATGGCAACCCCCTCCAGTATTCTTGCCTGGAGAACTCCATGGACAGAAGAGCCTGGTGGGCTACAGTCCATGGGGTCACAAAGAGTCAGACAGGACTGAGTGGAAAGATTTTAGCTCAACAAGAAACATCCTGACCAGACCCACCTGTGAATGACTAGACAAAAGAAGAAATTAACACATCTCTTCTGGAGGCTGATGAAAAAATCAGGAAATACTGCACTTTACTCCTTCCCCTTTTAGTATAAAAGAAGCCTAAATTCTAACTCAGGCAATGTGGTTCTTTGAGGCATGAGCCCACCATCTTCTTGGTTTGCTGGCTTTCCAGATGAAGTTGTTATTCCTTGCCCCAACAACTCGAGTCTCCATTATTGGCCTGTCACGTGGCAAGCAGTATGAGCTTAGACTTGGTAACGATTTGGGGTTTATTCACTTGTTCATTTGAAAAAAATGAACATTTGCTACATGCCAGAATTGTTTTTGTGCTTGCAACATATCCGTAAACGTTAAGAAGCAAAAAGAAACAAAAACAATACTCTTGCTTTCGTGACATGATCTTGAGAGATGGAGATGGTGATGGTTTCATCAAACAGAGTGGAAAGTGTCTTCTAAAGCAAGAGAAAACCACTGAAAGAGGATAAAGATATACTAGCACTTGGCCTGTTGCAGCCAAGAGTGGCTGGAACACAGAGGGCATGAGGTAGATGGAGTGAGAGGTCATTTGTTAACGTCCCTTTGTACTCACTGTCACCTTTCTTTCCTCTGCCTAAAACTATTTCCTTATATTTAATCTTGGAAAATGCCTACCTATCTATCCTTGAAGACCTCTCTGTTCCCCGATTTGCCTGGCCTTTCCCCTTCCAGTCCCCATCCCTTCCAACTCACGGATAGGTGAGATGATGATTCTTTGTCTTTCAGAGAATTTATTCCATGACAATTATTCATTTATATAATTCTCCAACTGGACTCTGAGGTCATTCAGTGAGGATTCTGAGTTTTATTGCTGTATCTCAAATGCCAAGAATGCCTGTAGACCCATGTTTTTTGCCACAGTAAATATTTTTGAATGAATAAATACTACACCCCATTCCCTAGAATAGGGTTTCTCAGTGTTGGCACTGTTGACATTTTGGGCCAGATCATTCTGTGGTGGGGCTTCTGTCCTGTGCATTGGAGGATGCTTAGCCATGTACTCTACCCTGTATGCAAGTCTATGCCAGTAGGACCTCCTCCTGCCGTAGTTATTATTGGAGGACGTCATCAAGAAGGTGTGACCATTCGTTGATCCATCAGTTAGACTAGGGCAACTTTGTATTTTCTGTTGTTTTTGCTTTTTGAGCATGGTTGCTCTGTTATCTGGTGTCTTGTTATTTGGTGTATTGATATTCAAAGTTATTAAATCTTGATTATGAGTTTTGGCTTTTAGCATTGTAGAATGTCTTTGATGCTTTTATATCTGAGTTCTGCAGTTTTTTTTAATAAAAATGTCACGATGCTTGCAGACTTAGTTTTTTTTATATATTCTTTCTATAACTATAATTTCAACCTTCTGAATCACTGTATGTTAGGTGTGCCCTTTACATAGAATTAACAATCGCAGAGTTCAGATTTGTTTTATGAGCCGATTTGGAATTTTTTTGGAAATAGCTAAGTGAAACCCATTCACATTTTTCAATATTATCAATGCTGCAAATAATTTTATAACTTTACAGTCATCAAATGTATTGACATATATATGTTACTGTATTTAATGTGTCTTTGCTTCTAAAAAATTTGGTATTTTTGAACATTGGTATTTTTATCTAGAGATTTCACTTATATTCATACATTTTTAATACACTTAATATACATTTTCACAAATAATCTGTTACTCAGTGGACGGTCAAGCTTACATGATACCCTTGACCTTCGTCTATTACCTATACAGCAGTCAGTAATCTTAGACTGCTTTCTCCTTTGTCTTTCCCTTCATCCATCTCTAGTTGTTTTCTCTCTACTTTTCTAGAGTGTATTCATCTACCCTTTTTGGTATTTTACTCTTAAATTTAACTCTAGAATTAAAAATGTATGAAATGCTTATCATCAGTTCTTTTGCCAAAATTTTCTAGGTTATCTCCTAGTTGAATGAAGCTCAGCCAGCTAAGGAAGGGCTCATCTATAAAGTATTCCCTGGATCCATGAACCTTTTAAGTATTTTTTTTCTATTGCCTTTACACTTGAGGCAATATGGTTATTATAAAATACTTGACTTGCACTTTTTTTCCTTCAATTTCTTCAAAATGTTGCCACAATATTGCTTTGTTTTTGTTGTTGTTGCTGCCCTTGAAAAGCTTAATGCCATTCTTTCCCAGTTCCCCCTCCATGGGCAAGTAACTTGATCTTACTGCCTGTATACCCTGAATTCTAATTGTTTTTCTAGGATATGTCTCTCTCTCTCTATTTTTTTTAGTTTCCTGGGCACACAGTGGGCCCTTTAAATATGTAAAAATAATATTTTCTTTGTTCTGAAAAGTTTTCAATTATACTTTCATGTCAGTTAGAGAATGTTTTGTTTTCCTTCTTCAGACACTTCAACTGTATGTATTTTGAATTCTCTTTTCACTTCTTCCATTTCACCAGATTTTCCTTGACCCTTTTACTTACTACTTTATTTCACTTTTATCTTCTTGGTTTTCCTGCTTTTCTTGAGTCTCAGTAAATTTTGCTACAATCTATTATATCCCTTGGGTACCTTTCAATGTATTCTCTGTTTGTGAGTTGGGTTTTTTTTTCCAGTTTCTTTGCTGAGATCGATCAGCTCCTACTGCATTATTCCACATTTTGTCACTGTGGTCTTAAGCTTTAAAATTTCTATTTCTAGTTTATATCTGCATCTACATTTACATCTGCATCTCTACATATCTACATCTAATTTCCAAATGTTTAGTTGAGCATTTTTAGTTCAGTTAAAAATTGTGTTAGCATTCTTCTGATTTGTGTTTTGTTGTTGTTGTTTTTCGGTATGGAACAATTCTTCAGCTGAAGTGTTTTGATTTGAATTTTCTGTTTTATTCTTCCATTAGCTTTGTATGTAGTTGGCTTGATTTTTTTCTCTATTTCTAGTCATTTTAGGAATTGAGTCTGTAGTCCAGGATTCTCTCTTTACAACAACCTGCTGAAGACAGTTTCTTTGATGAATGCTCTCAGTGGTAGGGGAGACAGGCAGGATTGGCATGCCTGATTTCTTTTTCATTTCTGACAGATCCTCAGTTTTTCTTTTACCTTCTTTCTCATTTCTGCTACTTCCTCAGGAGCATAATCTTTTCTCTACTTTTATGATTCTTTATAGGAAGCTATGCACTTTTGATGCTGCTAACTTCTTTCAGTATTACTCATTTTCAAACCTTTCTCCTGTAGCTGGTACTGTGAAGTGCCAAATACCAGACCTCAAATGTTGGCACTTAGTATTATTTCCTTTCTCTGGGGTCCATGACTTATTGATGTGCTCCACTTTTTAATGGTGTGTCTTAAGCAATCCTGAAGGAAATCAGTCCTGAATATTCATTGGAAGGACTGATGCTGAAGCTGAAACTCCAATACTTTGGCCACCTGATGGGAAGGACTGACTCATTGGAAAAGATCCTGATGCTGGGAAAGATTGAAAACAGGAGAAGGGAACGACAGAGGATGAGATGGTTGGATGGCATCACTGACTCAATGGACATGAGTTTGAGCAAGCTCCTGGAGTTGGTGATGGACAGGGAGGCCTGGAGTACTACAGTCCATGGGGTTGCAAAGAGTCAGACATGACTGAGTGACTGAATTGAAGCTTCCTAATTTTGGAACCCACAGGTTTACAGTAGTCTTTTTAAAAATATTTATTTGACTGCACTGGATCTTGGTTGTAGCATGTGGGATCTTTCATTGTGGTGCACAGACTCCAGTAGTGTGCAGGCTCAGTAATTTAGTAGTTGAGATTTAGTTACTTCACAATATGTGAAATCTTAGTTCCCTGACCAGGGATCAACTTTCATCCCCTGTATTGCAAGGCAGATTCTTAACCACTGTATCACTAGGGCAATCTCTTACAGTAGTCATAAGATGCCTATTGGACTGTGGTATTTATGTTTCTGTTTGATTTTGGTATTTTCTACTTCCTAGGAAGGCTTAATGCTTGAGCCATTTGTGATTGTATTTGCAGTCATATTTTGATATCATTGGGTAGAAGACTTGAGAAATTTCACTTCAGGAGGATTTCATTATCTCAATTCCCACGGTTTTTAAATAAATCTTGAAATTGCTCATTTTCTAGGTTAAATGTACAAAGCCACCTTTGATTTGGTTTCTATAGACCTTATTATATTTTTATTTTTAAAATGTTTTTGTGTCTTCTAATTGTATACCCCTAAATGGACTTTATAATTTGGACTTTTATAGTTTAATATAATTCAAATTATATTCATTTGAATCTGATTCATCCTGATACCTGGTATACTTTTCATACACATAATAGTTTCTCTATTAACTGTTTAGTTATTACAACTATCATTTATCAATATAAGAAAACCTTTTTATATAAGAAATTCTAAGCAAAATATTTGGGTTCCCTATACATCTTTTCAAAAAGATGTGTTAGATAAACCCGAGAAATATCTTCTAAAAGCTATTACTTAAAATATCTTGAGAATTTCTCTAAAAGAAGCCATGTTTTAAAAGAAACACAAATATGTTCACATATTCTCACGAAAAAGATGGAAATAATAGAGACTAAGTAGTTTCTCCAATTTATTTTTTTTCAATAATTTCTCTGTAAAACATAAGTGGAAACCTATAAATTTTGTTCATTTTAACATGTGTAAAAATTAAAGCAGCAAGCAATAAGAAAATATAACACATTTTTGTAATCTCTGCTATTTATTAATTCATTTAATTTAAATGCAAATTATATGTTTTAATAATCATAAATTTCTTGGCATCAGGTTGTTCCTAGTAATGAGCAGTTCAAGAGATGGCACTTTTTTGAAATTCTAATAAAGCATTCCACGGAGCCCTTTTCCTTTGTGAGCATGGTTGCCCCCTTGAAACATCCTGCAATACAGAGCTGAAATAATTTAAAACCTCAGAAGAAGGTTTTTAAGGTTGGAATAGGAAGCCACTCTTGGCTTCATGGCCAGATCTGAACCACTGAAGTTAAGAAGTAATTTCAAATCAATCTGTAGAAAGATTTTACCTCTGATCATGAGCAAACAGAAGCCTTCTCTCCAGTAGGTGTCAGGAGTCATGTGATGGACACTAATGATGTCTGCTGCCTTTTATCATCTGTCAGGGACGACGCACATTTATTTCCACACAGGCAGTGAGAACATTTAATGAAACAAAACAGCATTATCGAGCTCCAGGTTTGCCAATTCTCTTTGGTGCTAGAAATGAAGCTCTAGGTTCATTAAATTGTGGCTTGTGGAGGTATACTACAATTATAATCCACCGAACCAAAAATTATAATAAGATACCAAAGCGAGGCTTTAATATACACAGACCTCCTCTATTTCAAAAGTTTAAGTTAATTCAGCAAATATCACAGGCTTAGAATATATATATATATATAGAAAAAATAATTATAGGAAAAATGCAAAAACAAAAAACCAAAATCATATTGTTCATAAATATACCCTAATAACATCTATTCATTAATTAGTTTGCTTTTAGCCTTCTAGACTTTATTCTTTCATATTATAAAATATGCAATATATTTGTTCACAGATCTCAATAGCCTGTGACTACAGTAATACCCAAATTTTTGCTGTCTTTAATGAAAAGATACACAAATGTAGACATATACAGGCCTGCCATGTTGCTTTATTCTTGTTTATTCATTCTTTCAACAAATATTTACTATATTTCTACTAGAAGTAAGGCACTTTTTAGCAACTGGAAATATAGCAGTGAGCCAAAAATGATAAAATCTAGGTCCACATAGAGCGCATATTCTGGAGGAGTAAGTGAGCAGAAATAGAAAATGAACAAATTAAAAAATATGTACAAATATATAAACATAATATACCAGGTGATAAGAAGTGCTGTGGAGAAAAAGAAGGTCAGGGGCTTGGCAAAGGAGTGTCTCTTCACTCAACTTGCTCTACCAAAGCCACAATTCAGGCTCTTCCTGATTTGACCAAACACACTTCCACCAGAGGGCCTTTGCACTGACTTACGTCTATTGACTTTTTCCTTCATCTCTAATCTTTGCTCAAATGACACCTTCTCAATGAGGCCGACCCTAACTAGTCTACTTAAAATTGCAACCTGATGCCATATCCTCTCCCCAGTGCTTCTAAACTGCCACTGTATTTGGTCACTCCCTAGCCTACTTTTTCACCTCTCCTGATTTTTTGCAGCCTCCCCTTTCTCTCTCTGCCCTTAACAGGCCAGTGTTCCTCAGAGGTCCATTTGTGATCCTCTCAGCACTCCTCTGTCTTTAATCTGAGTCCCTGGTTCCAATCTAATTAAATTGAATGAAATTCATTCATTCCCCAATGCTCACCTATGTTTTTCTTCTCTGCTTTTTGGCCACACTGTCCTTACTTTCTGGATTCTTTTTCTGCTTTCACCATCAACCCACTATCAGATCTGTAGTACTGATTCTTTCAGACTCAACTGGAATAGCCAGTCCCTTCCTCCCCAGAGCATCTCAGCTTCAGTAAGGTGCTGACCACAGCCCAGCAAGCATTAGCATTCATCATACATTCTATCATCCCCCTGTAGGCTGGCCACATGTCTGATTCATCTTTTCCTGCACTGGCTTTATATAGCAGAGATTCAGTAAATGGGCTGATATTATAATGGCACAATAATAATCACTAGGAAAATGCCACTTAGTTAGCAACTTCCTGAATACCTAACATACTCTGAAATTAAGAAGTGAGCACACTAATTCCTGTCCTGTTGAAAACATTGTGCTTGATGAAACCACTCAGTGAGTGATGGGTACAGCACAGCATCACTGAGAAGCAGGTATCTTTTTCATATTCTGAAAAACCAGACATGAAAATATAGGAAAATATATATATTTATAGAAAATATATAAAACAGATTTACAAATATGCAAATTATAGTGGTTATCTTTTCTTCAGTTAGTTTCAATGAACTATATGTACATCAATACTGTTATTTCACATGTTTTTATAATGTTTTACACATCTATTATGTATGACTTCACAGTTCTCTGAGTACCTTGGAAGAGCTCACTCTGAAATAAAATTAACATTAATGATTACTAATAACAATTTAATGAGGCATTATATTAACGTGAGAAGATTAGGACTTATTACTAATAGTCCTCATATGATAATTTCTTTGACGGTTTTAAAATTTGTCATGTTATTGTATTGACCCCTTTTCCTTAAGCATTGCTTTGGCTTACAACTACCAAGACGGCAACATTTTACTAGCTAGTTATAATAGTAACAATAAAAGCTACCATTTACTGAGCACTGTGCCAGTGAAGTCTACTGGTAGGCACTTCGTGTGTATCATTTTCTTTGATCCTTACAGAACCCCAGGAGGCAAACCATATTGTTATCCCCATTTTGCATTGAAACTGAGGCTTAGAAAAGTGAAGTGATTTTTCAAGGTCGTGATCTGGAAGTAATGAATCTAAGTTTTCAAAATAAAAATGTCTGATTTTAGAGCCAGTCTTTAAACCGTGCTTATTCAGCTTCTAAATATCTTTGCTGTCAGTAAGACATATTTGTATAAACAATGCCACTTCTACTGAGTCTGCCAGTTTTTGTATTTAACATCTGTAAGGTCATGTTGCTCTAGGAAAAAAACAAGTGTTCCCAGATAAGGAACTTATTAAACACATTATGGTATGAGATATGATTACTGCATTTCCATAATATTTTATAAATGAAAATAAACCTGATATAAGTTCTTATTGTACAATTTTGCCTTCACTTTCAGTTCAGTTCAGTCGCTCAGTCGTGTCCGACTCTTTGCGACCCCATTAATCGCAGCACTCCAGGCCTCCCTGTCCATCACCAACTCCCAGAGTTCACTCAGACTCACGTCCATCGAGTCAGTGATGCCATCCAGCCATCTCATCCTCTGTCGTCCCCTTCTCCTCCTGCCCCCAATCCTTCCCAGCATCAGAGTCTTTTCCAATGAGTCAACTCTTCGCATGAGGTGGCCAAAGTACTGGAGTTTCACTTTAAGTGCTCACAAAATACATTTTTAAACAACACATCCTAGACTCTTGACTGGAGTCAAATTCTCTGACCTGCTTTGAAAGAGCAGAGCTAAGTCTGTCCACCTCAAGTCTCTCAAAATTTCACATCTTCATGATTCCGTGTGTGTGTGTGTGTGTGTGTGTGTGTGTGTGTGTGTGCTCAGTTGCTCAGTCATGTCCAACACTTTGTGACCCCCATGAACTGTAGCCTGCCAGTCTCCTGTATTAATGGAATTGTCCAAGCAAGAATACTGGAGTAGATTGCCATTTCTACTTAAAGGGATCTTCCCTACCCAGGGATGGAACCTGAGTCTCTTGTGTCTCCTGCATAGGCAGGTGGATTCTTTACCACTGTGCCCCCTGGGAAGTCTTCATGAGTTCATTGTGTATGTGTGTGTGTGTGTGTGTGTGTGTGTGTGTGTGTGTGTTCAGTTGCTCAGTCGTGTCTGACTCTTTGTGACCCCATGAGTGTGTTAGCTACTCAGTAATGTCCAGCTCTTTAGGACCCCATGGACTACAGCCCACCAGGCTCCTCTGTCCATGGAATTCTCCAGGCAAGAATACTAGAGTGGGTAGCTATTCCCTTCTCTCAGGAATTTTTCCAGACCCAGGGATCGAACCCAGGTCTCCTACACTGCAGGTGGATTATTTACCATCTGAGCCACCAGAGAAGCCCCATGATTCCATAAGGATATCCAAACTAGACTGACGAATTCACACTAAATTTCCTTAAAGTTTTAAATAAGTGATACATGAAAGCTAAGAGACAAATGTAGTTGAGACAAAAATTCTTCTTATGGATCGAAGGCTTTGATTTCCTCTTACAAGCATATGTCCCAGCTTTCCTATCTGAGGATCATCTTCCTTCGACAACCAAGGCAGAAAGAAATGGTTAGCCTTTACCAGGTCTGTTCTCTACTTGTCATCTGTCAGTACTGATACAATAGGACCCAAGCAGCCAGCAATGTGGAACTTCCTTGCTCTTATTTGGAATATAAGTGAAACTTTTTTGTATTTGTCTTTATCAATTTGCTCTCACTTCAATTCATTTAGGAACTTAGAAACTTGAACTTCTTGATGGCATTCTTTAAAGTCTCTGCTACTACTTTTTTGGTATCTGTTCTTTATTTGTGGTAGCAAGTTTTTTCTTTAAAATTTTTGTTGTATTTTTGTTTGTTTTGCTTTTATTGTCAAAACCTGTTTATATTTACAGTGTTTTAAGAAGAAAGATGATGGTAGCATTTTTTTCAAGTGAAGATGGTTAAACTGTATAGTAAACATTAAAAGAAAAAACCTACGGCTTAACAAATCCAACCAGTGAATGATATAAAATATCTTTAGTTTCTCTGGCGATAATATTTCATATTGACAATATTCACTTTAGACAGCCTTCTGGCACATCAAAGAGTAAGGATGGCCCTATTTTCAGGGCAGCAATGGAGATGCAGACCTAGAGAAAGACTTGTGGACGCTTTGGTGTAGGAGAGGGTGGGAAGGACAGAGAGAGTAACATTGAAGCTTGTTCATTCAGTCGGTCTAGAACCATCACTTTAGAAGTTACATATGCCTCTAAAGAGAGCTTTCAAGATGTATTAAAGAATAACAAATATTATTCTCAATTTATTCTTCTTTAATATACCTTTTTACATTGAAATCCACCAGAAAGCACCCATTAGAGGTATTAACCTCTCAAGTGATGGTTCTAGACCAGTTGAATGAACAAGCTTTGGGGACCTGATGAAAGCTCAAGACACCCACACTCCTTGAATAATGCACCTACAGACTCAAATCTGTAAAGACTTTTCTCATTTTTATCTTTATCAGGATTATCATAATTGTATTGAGGCAGTGAAAATGTAATATAAATAATTTAACTTTTTCACTTTTCCTTCTAATTAATATACAGCACTGTGTAAGTTTGTGTACAGCATAATAATTTAACGTACATACCTCATGAAATAATTATCACAATAAGTTTAAATACCCATCATCTTATACAGATATGAAATTAGGGAAAAAGTTTTTTTCTAGTGATGAAAACTCAGGATTTTCTCTCTACTTTTATATTTAAAACATATAGTGGTATTAATTATATCAACCACATTGTATATTACACCTGTTAGTATGTATTTATCTTATAACTGGAAGTTTGTACTTTTTGACTTTCAACATTATGTTAATTCCTGGTATATAAACAGTGATTCAATATCTCTATTCTATGCATTATAAATGATAACCATGCTAAGTCTAGTTACCATGCAAAATGTCACATTATTTTGGTTACTTTCCCCACATCATGTATTTCATACTCCTGACTTACATATTTTGTAACTGGAAGTTTGTCTCTCTTAATCTGCTTAATCTATTTCCTCTCCTTCAGTCCCTTCCCCTCTGGCAACCACCTGTTTTGTTCTCTGTATTGATGAGTGTTTCTGTTTTGTTATGTTTGCTCATTTATTTTTCAGATACCTTATATCAGTGAAATCATTCAGTATCCATTTTTCTCTGACTTACATTATTTAGCATAATACACTCCAGATCCATACATGTTGTCACAAATGGTAAAATTTCATTATTTTTTATGTCTGAGCAATATTACATTGTGTCTATATATGTATCATATCTTCTTTAGCCATTTATCTATTGATGGGCACTTTGGAGAAGGATATGGCAAGCCACTCCAGTCTTCTTGCCTGGAGAGTCCCCATGGACAGAGGAGCATGGTGGTCTGCAGTCCATGGGGTCACAAAGAGTCAGACATGACTGACCAACTAAGCACAGATGGCCTTTAGATTTTGCTGTTATTTTCCTTTGCTGTTCAAAAGACTTTTTGTTTGATGTAGTCCTATTTATTTTTGTTTTTGTTTCCCTTGCCGGAGGAGACAGAGCGAAAAAGCAAATATTGCTAAGGCCGATGTCAAACAGCATGCTGCTTGTGTTTTTTTCTAGGCGTTTTAAGATTTCATGTTTTATGTTTGAGTTTTTAATCCATTTTAGTTTATTTCTGTATGTAGTATGAGAATATAGTCTAGTTAAATTTTGACAGCATGTAGCTGTCCAGTTTTCCCCAAACCATTTGCTGGGGAGACTATCTTTCCCTCATTGTGTATATTTGCCTCCTTTCTTGTAGGTTAATTGGCTATGTAATTTTGGATTTAGCTCTGGGCCCTCTATTCTGTTCCATTGATTACTGTGTTTGCTTTTGTCCGAGTGGCATATTGTTTGGATTATTGTAGCTCGGTAGTATAATTTGAAGTCAGCGTGCATGATACATCCAGCTTTATCCTTCTTACTCAAGATTGTTTTGGCAGTTGAAGGGCTTTTGTGCTTCCATACAAATTTTACAGTTATTTGTTCAAGTTCTGTGAAAAATGCTGTTTGTATTTTGATAGAGATTTCTTGAGTCTGCAGATTGCCTTGGAGAGTATGATGATCATAATATTAATTTTTCCCAATCACAGGCAGGACATATCTTCATATTGTTTGTGTCATCTTCAGTTCCTTACATCAGTGTCTCATAGTTTTCCAAGTACAAGTTTCTTCCTCCTCAGATTTATTCCTCTGTATTTTGTTCTTTTTGATGCAGCTATAAATAGAATTATTTTCTTAATTTCTCTTTCTTATAGTTTTGCTATTTGTGTATAGAAATGCAACAGATTTACAGATATAAATTTTGTATTCTACAACTTTTTCTGCATTCCTTGATGAGCTCTAATAGTCTTGCTGCCTCATTAAGGTTTTCTATATAAAGTACCATGTCATCTGCAAACATTGACAGTTTTTCTTCGTTTTCAATTCGGAATTCTTTTGTCAACTAAAGAAACACACAATGTGTTGGTTGTGAGTCAAGTTTTATTTGGGACAAAATCGGGACTATAGCCTAAGAGATAGCATTTCAGATAGCTCTGAGAAGCTTCTCCAAAAAGATAAGGGGGTAGGTCAGTGCATATGTGATTTTGGTAAAGGGAAAATACATGAAATTAAGCACACTGTTTTGCAGAAGTCTGCTGCTTGTCTTATGACAGTTACTGCTAATCTCAAGAAATAGACATTACCATTAAAGATTTTAGTACTTTTCTAGATATGAGGAGATGTAAGAATTGGGCTCATAAAATCTCCTCCTGAAAATATCTATCTGAATTCTCTTCTGTGAGCTTTTTCCAAGGCACAGTGATCTCCACCCTCTCCTCCTCTCAGCCTGTGTTGAAGGTCAGCAGTCACAGAAGCTTATGACCTGATCCTTGTAGAGGTAAATGGCAAGTGCCAATTTGTAGTTGATATTTTTATTTCTTTCTCTATTTTTTGTCTGATTGTTGTTCCTAGGACAACATCAATGTGTTATTAGATAACATATTAAATAAAAGTGGCAAGAGTGGGCATCCTTGACTTGTTTCTGTTTTCACCATTGAATACAATGTTAACTGTGGGTCTGTCATATATGACCGTTATTATGTTGAAGTATATTCCCTCTATATCCATTTAGCTGACACTTTAAAAAAAATCACAAATAGATGAATTTTGTCAAAAGCTTTTTCCAAATCTATTGAGAAAATCATATAATTTTTATTCTTCAATTTTTAATGTGATGTATCACATTGATTGATTTGCAGATATGAAAACATTCTTGCATCCCTGGGATAAATACCACTTGATTATGGTGGATGATCCTTTTAATGTATTGTTGAAGTTGGTTTTCTAATGTTTTCTTAGGAATTCTTGATCTATGTTCATCAGTGGTATTGGACTATAATTTTTTTTCAAGTATTTTTGTCTGGATTGGGTATCTGAGTGATGCTGGCCTTGTAGAATGAATTAGGAAATCTTCCTTCCTCTACAATGATTTAGTGTAGTTTGAGAAGGATAGGTATTATCTCTACTCTAAATATTTGGTAGAATTCACCTGTGAGACTGCCTGTCCTGGACTTGCTTGTTGGAAGTTTTTAAAGTTACTGATTCAGTTTCATTACTGATCTGTTCATGTTTTCTATTTCTTCCTGGTTAAGTCACAGAAAATCGTACATTTCCAAGATCTGGTAGTTTTTTTAGGTGGTTCATTTTATTGATATGTAATTGTTTGTATGTCTTTGTCTTTCTGTGGCATCAGTTGTAAGTTTTCTGTTTTAAATAATTTAATTTTAAAAATATTTATTTTAGGGTCTGACACCACCAGTTTACAGATGTCTAATTTTGAAGACCGTTCTCATAAGATTTGTTTACCACCTTAATTTCCTCCCAGAGCTATTTTTTTTATTTATTCAACTAAGGCAATGTATGTAATGGAAAAATACAAGGCTTTGATATATAACGTTAATCAAGGTATTTAATATCTCTAAGCTACAGTATTTCCATGTGCTAAATGCGATTAGCATCTACTTCATTGATTGTTTGCTTTTTGTTGGGTGAGAAATAGATGAGAATCTCAGCTCCTCAACAGAAAAAGTGTCATTGATTTTGTTAATTGTGGTTCCTCAGCACTGGTTCAGAACAGCACCTGGCACATAATAGTTGCTGAATGAATATTTACTTAAAGACTCAATAAAGTATGCAATATTGGACTTGTGTTGTCATGATGTCATTCTGAAATTTAAAATTAAGTACTAAGGACATACCATCTGCTAAGAATATGAGAGAGGAGAAACAAGAATAAGAAATTAATGAGAAAGACAGAAGCTACAAAAGAGACTATGAGAGAGAATAAAAAGACATCCAGAAATAAGAGAAAGGAGTATGTACATAAAGTTAGTCACTCAGTTGTGCCCGACTCAGCGACCCCATAGACTGTAGCCCACCAGGCTCCTCTGTCCATGGAATTGTCCAGGCAAGAATAGTAGAGTAGGTTGCCATTCCCTTCTCCAGGGGATCTTCCCAACCCAAGGATCAAACCCAGGTCTCCTGCATTGCAGGCAGACTTTACTGACTGAGCCACCAGGGAAGCCAGTGTGTACATAAAGACTAGTTAACTGAAAAGACCAATCTCTGTACTATTTTACAAGCATGTGAATTTTTAAAAAATTACTCTCCTTTGGCAGCAAGAAGCTTCCTGCAGAAGCAGTACATTCGAAGCAAATTTTTATACCTGCTGCTTAGCATTGACTGGATATATAATACAGGTTTATTCAATTTCTTAGACTATCTTAGAGTCCCTAAGTATGTCTTCAATTATTTACTGATAGAATTTAACCAACAAGCTAGTATCCTAGAGCTTCCATAGCATTTTCTTTGGTTGTTCTCAGCATCTATTTGCATGGCATCATTATACATTCCCTGTGAAGCACGCCAAGGAACGGCCACAGGTGCCTGGCACATTCTGACTATGTCCAGGAGACCCATATCATTAGGATAATGACCACGAGTCATCCTGCCGGGCTATGTGTTGGAAATCAAAACAAGAGGCAAAATCAACATAAATATAGTTAATTTAAGGTACTTTCTCTCTATTTATTAAAGCTAATTTCAAGTCTGTTTCACATACAATGATTGCCCAAGGGATTAAAATGTCCACGTCATATAACAGAGTTGCTCTCACACTGCCCCCGGCTTTAGTACTTCCAGGAACGGATTTCACTGCTTGTGACATTATTGCTGGAAAGAGTCCTACTGTAAAATAAGTATCAATGATGTCTTGGCAATGCCAAAGCAATTTATGAGTTTTATGACCATCTATACTGGTGTCTAGTATTAAAGCAATACAGCTGGAGGCTAATTAATGGGTACAGGTAGGATGCTCCATCCTGTAAGAGGGAGGCCGCCTGTTCCCTCACCGGCTGCTGGCTGCAGCTCTCATACTGATAGCATGTTGTTGCCAGTGTTGCCACCTCATTAGAAAATTAGCTTTTAATTAACTTTGGAAGCTGTTGCATGGGTTTCAATAGGAGGCATACATTTGTACACATCTTGTTGCAGAATTAAACCGCCCCTCCATGCTTCTAATGGGCCTCTCCTGCCTCGCAGAAAACCAGCAGTCTAGCCGCTTGCAGGCAGCAGCTCCATGGGTAGCAGTGGCCACGCAGCTCCAGCTTGCTCCCAATTACAAAGAGATGTCCCTTAGTGCCCTCGTGAGCAGCCCCTTACGCCAAGGCCACTTGAGACATTAAGCGGCAACAGAGAGGACCACGATCCCAGATGCTCCCCTTTCATGCTTCTGACCCCCAACCTGGCTTTAATGGCACATAGTCTGGCAAAAATGTGCCTTACCTCATTTTTATATTTAAGCATCTCTGCCTGAGCGCAGTGGTGATAAACCTACAGACAAGATAAATAGCTAGATGATCACTCTTCTCCCCAGGGGAAAGTCATGCTGTCAATTAGGCTAATGGGGGTTCCAGGTTCAGCTTTGGCATGCCCTAACACTAGGGAAGGCTTTTCGCCCTGCATCGCTGCAAAGCCCAAAGATGGATTTGAAATGTAGCTACAACCCTAGGGTGGCCAGTCAGCAAAGAGGGAAGTCAAGAATCTGATGATTAATCATCTGCCGCAACAATAGCAGAACAGAGAGGATGAGGCCCACGAGACCAGATCTTTTGAGCTCTATTATAATTATACATCGTCTCTTTGAATTCTTTTTGGTGGCTTAAAAGGAGATATGGGTGTTTCCTCTTGAAGTGAGGCTCCATCCTTTACTAAAAATAAGTGTTCTTTTGTCATACTTTTTCAAAGCACTTACTCTGACATCTCATTTGATCTTATTACCAATCTTGGAAGGACTTAGGGCAAGTGGCATTTTTCTCATTTTCCAGCTGATGGAACTGTGCAACACAGCAGAGTTTAGTGATTTGCCTGTGATCACACAGCCAGCCGGTGATGGCGTCAGGACAACAAGCCAAATAATCTAACTCTCCTAAATTTTTATATGGTTCTCTACTGCATCATACCTCATTCTCCAGTCACAGAAATTAAATTATGAACTGCTGACAAATGATTTTTTCAATTGTATCTGTTACATTATTTGTCATGCATTGAAGTATAACCTAAAAAGTAGCACCTCTTGGCAAATACAGTCTGCTAAACAAAGAAATAATTTATTTAATCCAGAATTAGAAAGCATAGGGTTAGCACTGATTTATTGAACAATTGGGGGAAATTGAGATCATATTTTTTTTAGATACTAGCAGAAAATGACAGACTGTGCAATATTGGGATTTTCCATTCCAAAGACTGCCTTTTTGCAGTATTAACGTTAAATTATAAGCAGGGCGACCATGTAGTCTCCTGATTTACCTGGGCAGATCCCAGTTTTCAGCTGATATCTAGGCATTCAGTTGGTTTTAGAATTTGTCCTAGAAAAGAAATTGACAACTTGGTAGGAAATTCTGTGGCACCCCAATTTGAAGTCAAAGATTTATCTTCTAGTTGTATTGTCCCAGTGAGGAACCGATGCTTCCACAGCTTAGCTGCTGGAAGATTTTTTAGGAAATCTTTATTAGCGTATACTGCCTCTGCTTTCCTGGGAGCAGATAATAGTTGTGAAGATGGCAACCACTCACTGGTCACTTTCTCTAGGCGAGGTGTTATGCTTTACCTACATCATTATTGCCTTTAATCATCCCCAAGTGCCTCCGGGCTTCCCAGGTGGCGCTAGTGGTAAAGAACCAGCCTGCCAGTTCAGGAGACATAAGAGACTCAGGTTTGATCCCTGGGTTGGGGAGATTCTCTGGAGGATGGCATGGCAACCCACTCCAGTATTCTTGCCTGGAGAATCCCATGGACAGAGGAACTACAGTCCACAGCATCGCAAAGAGCTGGACACGACTGAAGCCACTGAGTACGCACAGCATGCAAACCCTCTGAAATAGTTACCATTATTACCCATAGTTCACATAGGAAGACACTGAGGCTCACAGTAACCAAGTAACCAGCTCCAGATCCAACAGTAAGTAAGGGGCAAAGCCAGGACTTGAGTTCAAGTCCTCCTGGCCTCAAAGCCCAGACTCGGAACAGCGATGATCTTTCAGCGTAGGCAAAGTCTCAGTCCAGGTATGTCCACAGCGTGTCTGACTCCTAAAAAGGGGAAAGCACACAGCACTGTCTTAGGTCTCCCAAGTCCTTTTCATTAACCTAAATATTTTCCTCTTATGCTTTAACAGGAACAAGAATCACGTGAGGTGCTTTGTTGACATGCTGGGCCTTGTTTCAGAGATTGACTTGGTAGACTATAGGAATTTTCCTTTTTATTAAACTCTTCGGGTAATTCTGATGCTCAGTGACTTTTTCAACTATACTTTGGGTAACATTGATCTATATACTTTTACCTATTGGAAAGTTTGGATCTGAAGAGAGATCACCAAATAGGCTGGGAGAAGCAAAGGCAGACCATCTATTTCACTGAAAATCCCTGAAAAGGAGAACAACTAAAATGGCGAATATTAGCTACTGGATTTGCACCAGACACATTGACATTTTATTGCATTTAACCTTTATAACAATCTGGTTGTGTGTGCAAACATTGTTTACCAATGATAAAATTAAGATGGCTAAAGGTGAAATGTCTAAATTACTAAATTATGCATCTTGGTGATGGTAGTGTCAGGATACAAACTTGAATGGTTAATACAACTCTAATACTTTACGTTTTTTATATGGACTGAAATACATCAAAACTTTAAAAAATGTAATAGTATCTACTGCATCTACGTTCTGACAGTTTTTGTCTTTTTTTTAGTAGCTTATATTTTCTAAGTTACTTTCAGTAGGCAAGTGTGATTTTTATAATCAGAAAACAGTAGCAAAATAAAAATATTCTTTTTTCACTGGTTGGCTCTCCCACCAGTACACTTTAAAATAAGGATTTGAACACAAGTAGTTTATTTAAGAAGTGACCACAAGAAGCACTAGCAGGGAGTGCAGAAAGGAGGCAGGAAAGAGACTGATGCCCACACAGGGTACGCATGGACAGATAACCACGTGTGCAACTGGGACTCAGTCCTCCTGGGGACAGCTGGAAAACTGCACAGAGTGTTACTCAGGGCTATGCACCAGGGGGTTGAGAAAGTGAAGCTTTTCATCTTTCAACTGCTGTCCATCATTGTTACTCAGCATTTCCAATCTGCCCATCACACACAGTATGAGAATGCTCCTGTGGTCAGCTCAGCTACTGGGCAAGGAGCTGCAAGTGTTTCCACTAGAAGGTCATTGGGCTCAGGGAAACTGACTGAGTAGGCTACATTATGGAAGCAAAGCAGATGAAGCTCCAGTAAATAAACAAACAAACAGACAAACAACTAGTGTGTCTCCAGAAAGAATTATAGTTTGACTTATTCTGGTGTTTCAGAAGTATACAGCTCTCCTGATCATTCACTTTTCCTATTTAAAAATGCATAGATAAGATAAACTTAAGCTTTGACTTTTGTCTAGATTATAGGCTACACATAGGTTTATTTTTCTGTTACTAAGATTTTTATTTTCACTATCTTGTTAAAAAGATATACCATCATTTTAAGAAAGGAATCAGCTTCTATTCATTGTGTTGGCTTTCTGCACTGCACAGGATAAACTTACGTTTGAATTCCCAGGTTTCTTAGGACCATGAAAAAATGAAGTGAGGGAGATCTGGAATGTTGCATGTGATATTTCTTCCTCGTAGAAAAGGATGGAAGATCTATGCCACACCCACTGCTTTGGACACCCCAAAGGAGAGCTCAATATTATTGATCCAAGGAACTGACAGTTAGAACCTGACAATCCCCATCCGTCATAACTAAATCAGCTGAAATGCTGCCACTGCTCTTTGGGGAACAGTAGTCCAGCAGAGAAAATCACCTTTGCTAATTGAGCCTCTTCTGGGGGAATTGCCAAGTTTGTGCTAAAAGCAGCTGTCCCTGTTCTTCACTCCAGAAAAGGACAAAGGAGGTGGATCAGAGGACAATACATAGTGGGTTGCCATCATGTCCCTGTATGTTCCTATTGCCTGCACAAATTCACATCAAGGTAAACTCTGGGCTGTATAATAGGAAATAAAACTCCATCTCTTCATTCTTCTGTTTCTAGCTATAGAAATTCAAAGATAAGCAAAGGTTAAAAACTAGCAAAAAATGACAATATTTTCGAAAATTTGTCTAATGTGGAGAAATGAAAATAGGAGCAAAAGAATGTGAGGTAGTCTGCCTCAAAAAGCTGCTATTATTTTCAGCTGTGCAACAGGAAATGTCTACTTCTCTTCACTCTGTATTCTGGTCAAAGGATAAAAGAATACTCTCTATAAAAGAATACTCCTCTTTGCTCCTGTCCAACATATCCATTGCTTGAGATCTCTGAGACTGTTAACTAAAACATTTTCTTCTTGAGATTCATTCTCTTTTTCTAAGTCTCTCAGATGATCTGCTATAAGGAGGAGGTGTGGGTCCTAAATACCAGATCCTTAAGGCAACATACATACAACTGGTCCTAGATAGGAGACTGCATATAAATGCTTAAAGAATAATAAATAAGGGTAAGGGGAAAGTCCAAAGACAGAAGAATATGGAGATGCAGATCAGGACTTCACATTTGTCCAAGTTTCTCAGTAGTTTTTTCTGGGCTGGGCTCCTCAACAGCATCCCTACTGCTTTTGGTGTGGAGGACCAGAGATTTTTCAGAGAGCAGCCTCCTCTGTTGGCTCTATATTTAACTCTCCCCATGTGGATTTTTGTCGCTGTTTTGTTGTTGTTGCTTTAATTTTTCTGGAGTATAGTTGATTAACAATATGTCTGATTCACTTTGTGTACACCCAAAATTTCAGTTCAGTTCAGTCGCTCAGTTATGTCCGACTCTTTGTGACCCCATGAACCACAGCATGCCAGGCCTCCCTGTTCATTACCAACTCCCAGAGTTTACTCAAACTCATGTCCATTGAGTCAGTGCCATCCAGCCATCTCATCCTCTGTCATCCCCTTCTTCTCCTGCCCCCAATCCCTCCCAACATCAGGGTCTTTTCCAATGAGTCAACTCTTCACATGAGGTGGCCAAAGTATTGGAGTTTCAGCCTCAGCATCAGTCCTTCCAATGAATATTCAGGACCAATTTCCTTTAGGATGGACTGGTTGAATCTCCTTACAGTCCAAAGGACTCTCAAGACTCTTCTCCACAGTTCAAAAGCATCAATTCTTCTGCACTCAGCTTACTTTATAGTCCAAATTTCACATCCATCCATGACTACTGGAGAAACCATAACCTTGACTAGATGGACCTTTGTTGATAAAGTAATGTCTCTGCTTTTGAATATGCTGTCTAGCTTGGTCATAACTTTCCTTCCAAGGAGTAAGCATCTTCTAATTTCATGGCTGCAGTCACCATCTGCAGTGATTTTGGAGCCCCCCAAAATAAGGTCAGCCACTGTTTCCACTGTTTCCCCATCCATTTGCCATGAAGTGATGGGACAAGATGCCATGATCTTAGTTTTCTGAATGTTGAGCTTTAAGCCAACTTTTTCACTCTCCTTTTTCACTTTCCTCAAGAGGCTCTTTAGTTCTTCTTCACGTTCTTCCTAAGGGTGGTGTCATCTGCATATCTGATATAAATCTTTGATCATCACTTGAACTTGAAAAGACTAAAACATCAGTTGATTGAGTGGTATTAAGAAATTTTAGTTTGAGCATATGATTCTCTGCAAATGTTTATTTCTGAGGTTTTATTTATGTAGTCATGTCTGTATGTATGCATCTGACAACTGTTATTTTGAGGAAATAAAGTAGAGGTTAAGGTCCAGCCATCCTCAGCTGTTCGAAGCTAATATTATGTTAACAGATGCACCAGAAAACACTTTATCACTTTGTTTACACCTGAATTGGGGAGGGAGATAAAGAAGCACAATGTAAATAAGCATAATGTTTTCAAGGAGCATAAACGTTAAAACCAAGTGGTTAATTGCTTTTAGGGAAGAATACCTGACTATTCTTCACATCTGACCTGAATTCCTTCTCTTAATTAATTAGGCAACAAAAGCATTAACATAACCGTTCAAGCAGAGGTTTAATGGCTATTCTTCAGGGATATTGTAAAAAGAATTGCTGCTTTATTGAGTTTGGACACAATTTAGTTTAATAATTTGGTTTCCTGAAATCCTGGGGGTAAGTCAAAGTCAACAAGTTTAAATGGTTGGGTAGTTTGGAGATAGGGCTGGAAAGACGGGTTGATTTTTTTGGCAAAACTCCAACTACTAGGACACAATTAAGACTGCCTCTGGGGGTGGGAAAAAAAAGTGGAAGACTAGAAAGGCAGAAATTGGGAAAGAGAAAGATCTCCCAAAGACAGTGGAAGAATTGGAACTCCTCGGGACACAATCTCTTTAGACCAGTGTGTTCTAAACTTCAGTTCATAATCCATTTGTAAATCTTGAACTAACATCAAGAGATAATTTTTAAACAATATTTAATCTTTCTGTGTGATGTGTTATCTAACACTTCTTGATGGCATTTTTCTTTTCTTTATTTTTATTCTGTTTAAAAAACTTTGTCCATGACTTCCACAGTCTCTTTCTTAGGCTTTCACTTTTTAGTTTCTCTTTCACACACATGGCAAAGAGGTAAAACAAAGTAAGAAGAAAAATTGCTGCAGATAATCCACGAGCTGCCATCTTATCCTGGGCTGCTGCATCTGTTACCTTGTTTTGTTTTGTTTTTCCCTTTAGCCCTATCTCTTACCAGGTTTTCTGCCTTTTAAAGAAAAGTCAAACCGTCCGGCCCTCTATTAAACCAACAATATGGTTACACATTTTCATGAATTGTAATGCCTAAAGTCTAAAATATTAAGTACTAAAGGTATAAATGATGTTGTCTGATTCACAAATTCTACTAACCCATTGTATTTGCATGAATATTGATGAGAATTCTCTAACAGAGCACCAATCCACTTAATTTTCTTCAAGCAGGAAGGGACTTTCTACAATGAGTAGATGGGTTACAAAGTCATCCTGAGAACTGAGGAAATGGACACTTGGTAGAGCTCTCAAGAATGATCCTGAAAAGCCACACCACAGAACTAGGTCATCAAAGAAACTACACCCATAAGCAAAACAAATGAGAGAAATTTAGTCTTTCTTGATACCCCTATGCATAGTCCAGAGGCTGGCAAGGTTATGGTTAGGAACAGTGCCAGCCCGGACCCTAGGTCTATCTCATCCCTTCGGTGTCTGTGTTCCCACCATTCTGTGTTCAGGAGAGCTCGACTACTGGCCTCCTCTGTCTTTTTTGTCAACTGACATGTTCTCTGTGAGACTTAAATTCCTGATCCATAAAATGGAACTAATACACCCTCCTGTAAAGTTCTTTTAGAATCACGAAAGCAAACTCTTGCACAAGACCTGGCGTAATGAATGTTAATTCCATTTCTTTTTTAAAAAGCTTATTATCAGCATGCAACATCTTATATAGGAGTGTTTTATTCTGAAGTAGTCAACTTGATGGATTGGAAAAAATTGAAGAACTGTTGCCTTTTTGAATCACAGAGGTATTTGTAATCATAAACCCATGCATGCCTTTGAGTCAGCGTGATTGAACTGAAATTAGTGTGATCCCTCCCCACAGATATAGTGCTGATAGGTGGCAGTGGACTAGGATCTAAATAGCTTAGACTTTCTGTACAAATGAAGCACAAATGACAGTTTGATGAGTGTAGCTTTTTTCTTACATGATAACAGTTTAGTGGAAAAAATCATAGACTGAGTTGGCTTGAGTCCCTGCAGCATGATCTGTGAACTTCCTGATCTTTCTGTTAGGTAGTTAGAATAGGAAAAAGGAGTCCAGAATGGTGGTGGCCAAAAGACAAAGAAGGGAACAGCCCACGAAAATAGAACAAAGGAAGGTCCAAGAACTGGAGTGAGGACCTCAGGTAAAACAAATAGCCCTCCTGGCTAGCCCAATTTACAATTTACATAGGGCAGGCTCAGGGGAGGAGAAAAAACAGATAAAAAGAGGAGCCAACATTGGCCCGGGGGCTCCTCTTCTCTTCGGTCTTTGGGTCAGCCTGCCCTCATGCCTCGAGGATGTATTTTCCTTAGCTTGCCAATAAAACTGAGCTGTAACACTGGTCCATCCGAGGAAATTACACAGGGCTGTCACACTGGTCCATCCGTTGCTTCAAATTTTTGTTGCGATGAGACCGAACCGAGGAAATCACAAACTCCCCTGACAGTACTAATGTCCTTAACCTCTAGCAGCTTTGGTTTATTTATTTGCTAAAGCATTTGGGTGAATCTGTAAAGCACCTGACACATAATGCCAGCACAGTTTGGTGGAGAAAGTATAACTGAAATGCATGCTCTTCCTTTTGGAAAGCATTAAACCTTATATAGTCATCATCTTTCTTCTTTGCTTAGAATCTGACCTTTGGTCAATAGATCCTTGAGTGCTGCACTCTCCTCTAGGAAGTAGTCTTTTTGCCATCTCTAAGTTCCCAACTACTGAGCATCACTCCATTTTCCCAAGTAAAAGCAAAAGAAAGTGCTTATCTTCTGCTATTTCTGAGAGAAAAAAACTGGTGTGTTACATAGCCCTAGGAAATAATATTGCTAATTGACCTTCACTATGGTTGCTTTAAGAAAGGAATACCTCAAAGAAAGGAATACTTAAATGTTCCATAAGCAAAACGTTAACTTTTGAAATTAACAAGGAAGTCAGAATCCACTTGTTCTAAATAGGTGCGGGAGAACTGGATAAATAATCCAAGCTTTTGCTCACTTTGATGGTAAATTTAATAAGGCAAAAAAAGAAAGAAGGAAAAAAAAAAGAAACAAGAGTTTTTAAATTGGGGATTGGTTGGAGATCAAACAGATCCTGGCAAGTCATTTTACTGTGTAAAATAGATTGTTATGTCATATTCACTGCCGATAGATATTCGAGGCACTTCACACATACTAAATAATAACATCTCACAGTATACATCAATTACAAAATTAGTCTTGGCTTGCTTTTGAATGGTAAAAATCCCTTTTCAAAATATAAGTATTGTGACAAAATCTGTGGGTGTAGTAAGCCCTTGGGTATCAGTGTGTCTGAACTATCAAGGGAACAAAAGACACACAGCCTATATTTTCCCAGGGAGTGAATAGTGCCAAACATAAATATTGCAGCATTTAACATAAAACACCCTATGCAAAAATATAGACCTTGTTTGTTTGATTCCCCTAATGCTTTAAAAAAGCTTACATCAAGGGTACTATAAGTACTATATTTAAGAATCTAATTCAACTTAAGGGGTTCTACACTGCCTATAAATTTTTTTTTCTATTGAATTCCTGCCTATTTTCAATTCAAGGCAATGCATTGTTCTATGCCAACAAACCTTGTTAGGGACTTAATAATAGCAATAATATACAAGGAGGGACTAAAGTGCTTGTGGAAAAATTAGTCATTATTAGTAATTACTGGCAACTTCTTCCCATTGGAGTTCAGATGTATAGTTCAAGGACTATTCTGACTTTTTCAGCTAATTTTATGAAATACCTGCTACGTATATAACCATTTTCAGGAGCTTTCCAGGTACACTTCCTTTAATCATTTTACCAGTCCTGCCAGGTGGATTTTTCAGGGAGGAATCCTTCTCCTCTATTTTTATATTTCCATGGAAGGGGCCTTTAAGGGGAATTTTAAGGGGGGACATTTCTGGCTCTATTCTCTCCTCTCCATACGTGGTCCTCCCAGGCCTGTGGAGAGCCTAACAGTCAGTGCTTCTCATCCCAACTGTCTCACACACGGTTGTCCCTCAGTCGTGGGTACAGACTCCATCTTGGTTCTCTTGAGCTCTTTGTTGAGCTGAAGAGAATTAAGATGAGGTTTTTCCTCAGCTCCCTCTGCCCTTGAACTGACAGACCCAGGACATGTTATAGAGCTCACTGTGCTCTGCTGAGCCCACTGGGGCTCCCCTCTAGGCATATAGTGAGCGTCGCTGCTGTTACCCTGAGGCAGAGCTACTCTCCAAGCAGCAGACATGGAGCAGGTATCTGAGGCTGTTTGCAGACCACATTCTTCCCCATTTCTGAGGTCTAGACCTGGGCAAGGAGTCAAGGGTGGGCATGGGGATGGGGTTGGGGAGAGGGCAGGAGACAGCCATGTTGACCTCAGTTATCAATCATGTATCTTTGTTATGAATTATTATACTTTTGAAGTGATGCACATCCCTAAATAGGCTGAGGCTTTGATTTTCAACCATCTCCCTGTTCCACTCCTTACCATTAGGCTTATGACCGACCTAGACAGCATATTAAAAAGCAGAGACATTACTTTGCCAACCATGGTCCATCTAGTCAAAGCCATGGTTTTTCCAGTAGTCCTGTATGGATGTGAGAGTTGGACTGTGAAGAAAGCTGATCACCAAAGAATTGATGCTTTTGAACTGTGGTGTTGGAGAGTCCCTTGGACTGCAAGGAGATCCAACCAGTCCATCTTAAAGGAAATCAGTCCTGAATATTCATTGGAAGGACTGATGCTGAAGCTGAAACTCCAATACTTTGGCCACCTGATGTGAAGAGCTGACTCATTTGAAAAGACCCTGATGCTGGGAAAGATTGAAGGCGGGAAGAGAAGGGGATGACAGAGGATGAGATGGTTGGATGGCATCACCGACTCAGTGGACATGAGTTTGAGTAAGCTCCAGGAGTTGGTGATGGACAGGGAAGCCTGGTCTGTTGCAGTCCATGGGGTCGCAAAGAGTCAGACATGACTGAGTGACTGAACTGAACTGATTAGGCTTTGAAGGAGAAGAGCACTGTGTAATTTGGACCCTAAACTACAACAGGAATGATTTTATTTTTAACTGGGAGATGACTGAGATGCAGAGAGGTGAATAAGTTGCCCTAATTGACCATATAAATAGGTGTGATTTAGAGTAGTGGTCATCAAAGTGTGATGCACAAGATGATTTGCTGGGTTTGCAAAGAAAATGTTATAAGCTATCTTTGTATTTTTTATATGAAAATGATCACGATATTAAACTCAATTAATATTTAACATGGGGCCTAAAAATAACACCTCTGTTCAGCATATTGTATATCAGGCAGTCATTTATCTGTAAATATACAGGGTTCATCTACAACACGAAGAGGCATGCAGCCTTGCCCTCATTTGCTTTCAAGGTATTGCAATGTATTGGGCTGCTATGTGCCTCATTAAACTGATTTAAAGAATATATTTTCTTGTTTTAAGTAAATGAGCATTGCCACAAAACAGATAAATGCCTTCTAAAGATTCCTTGTTGTGCTATTGTTTAGTTGCTACATTGTGTCTGATTCTTTTGTGACTCCATTGATGGTAGCCCCCCTAGGCTCCTCTGTCCATGGAATTTCCCAGGCTAGAATACTGGAATGGCTTGCCATTTCCTTCTCCAGGAATTCTTGGAGAGAATCGAATAAGCATCTCCTGCATCTCCTGCATTGCGGGTTTGTATTCTTTATCACTGAGCCACCAGGGAAGCCCAGAAATAAAAAACAACAACAACAAAAAACCATTGAAGACAATACTGATAGCATGAAGACAATACTAAAGCATAAATACACGTGCACAATAGGAAAATGGCAAAGCTGAGACTTCTTACATATTAGGGCAGGATTTTGTGGTCATATTTGAAAGAATAATCATGGTAATCTAATCAAATCCCCAAAGAATTTGAAAAATATTTAGAAACTATTATGAACAGTATTCAATATGTAGATCTTATCTGCTATAACTAATAAACCTTATCTTGCCTTGAGATATTAACGACAATATAAACTAATAATAAAAAGACTTTTAAAATTAAGGCATCTAACTTTTGAAGCAAGCCTATTTTTTTTTCTTAACATTTAAAGTTATTTGAAACTCATCTTAGTATTATACATAATTTCATTAAAGGTGATGATAAATATTAAAAAATTTTTTGAGTTTGTTAATGAAATAATGCCATAATAATGCATGTAATGGAGAAGGAAATGGAAACCCACTCCAGTATTCTTGCCTGGAAAATCCCATGGATGAAGGAGCCTGGTGGGCTACCACCCATTGGATCGCAAAGAGTTGGATATAACTGAAGTGACTTCATTTCATTTATATATATATATGTTGGGGGAGTTTGTAATTTCCTCAGTTCTGTCTCATTGCAACAAAAATTTGAAGTGATGGACGGACCAGTGTTACAGCTTTGTGTTACAGTTCAGTTTTATTTAGAAAGCAAAGGAAAATACATCCTCGAGACATGAGGGCAGGCCCACCCAAAAGACGCAAAGAGAAGAGAATCCCCCAGCTCAACTTTGGCTCCTCTTTTTATATGTTTTTTCTCCTCCCCCTGAGCCTGCCCTGTGTAAATCGAGCTAGCCAGGAGCCCTGTTTGTTCTACCTGAAGTCTGCACTCCGGTCCTCAGACCTTCCTTTGTTCTATTTTCATGGGTTTTTCCCTTCTTTGTCTTTTAGCCACCGCCACTGTGAACTCCGTTTTCCTATTCTAACTACCTAACATATATATTGGAGAAGGCAATGGCAACCCACTCCAGTACTCTTGCCTGGAAAATCCCATGGACAGAGGAGCTTGGTAGGCTGCAGTCCATGGGGTCGCTAAGAGTCGGACACGACTGAGCGACTTCACTTTCACTTTTCACTTTTATGCACTGGAGAAGGAAATGACAACCCGCTCCAGTGTTCTTGCCTGGAGAATCCCAGGGACAGCGGAGCCTGGTGGGCTGCTGTCTATGGGGCCTCACAGAGTTGGACACGACTGAAGTGACTTAGCAGCAGCAGCAACATATATATACATATAATATATATGTAGCACTTTGAGTCTTTCAATTATCTTTTTATTATGGTGGTGGGATTTCAAAAATGTCTGGAGACTCCTGGACCAGAGAATAAGTGCAAGCCTACAGGAAAATTTTAGGAGGCATACTAGAAAATGAGTTAGACAGCATATTTTGCAAATGGGCTTCCCTCATAGCTCAGTTGGTAAAGAATCCACCTGCAATGCAGGAGACCTGGGTTCAGTCCCTGGGTTGGGAAGATCCCCTGGAGAAGGGAAAGGCTACCCACTCCAATATTCTGGCCTGGAGAATTCCATGGACTATACAGTCCATGGGGTCGCAAAGAGTCGGATATGATGGAGTGACTTTTACTTCACTTCACTTCAAGCAACATAAATCTGAAAGGTATCTCATTCTAATTAAGATAGTGGGATAAACCAGTTGATTGAAGCAATGGATTCAATTCAACTATAATATATTTAAAAAGATAAAGTTTAAGTGCTACTCTTTGAACTTTATCTTTTTAAATGTATATTCGATAATGAAAATTTCCAGTCCTCTACTGCAGGATGGGTAAACAGCAGTGTAAGAAAAGAAACAACTTAGCAGTTTCTCAAGACAGAATGTGATACATGTGCCATAAAAGACAATTTTTTTTGGCAGTATGGACAGAATCCTTTATCTAGAATGTAGAACAGTCTAGTCAGACACCAGGGATACAGTTTGTAGTAAAAGAAGTCATTTTTTAAGTACCTTCTGAAAAAAAATTTTTTTTTAAATTGGGGTATAGTTGATTTACGGTGTCATGTTAGTTTCAGGTGTACAGCAAAGTGAATCAGTTATACATGTACATATATCCTTTTTAAATAGACCAGAAGTAAGTATTAATAGAAGAGCTACCAAAGGAGAGGGCTTCCCTGGTGGCTCAGAGGTTAAAGCGTCTGCCTCCAGTGCGGGAGACCTGGGTTCAATCCCTGGGTTGGGAAGATCCCCTGGAGAAGGAAATGGCACCCCACTCCAGTATTCTTGCCTGGAGAATCCCATGGACGGAGGAGCCTGGTAGGCTACAGTCCACGGGGTCGCAAAGAGTTGGACACGACTGAGCGACTTCACTTTCACTTTACCAAAGGAGAGGCAGACAAAAGGATTCGGTCTTAGGAATTGAGGGTATCAACTTTAAAAACCCTCAAAGTTGTCATGAGCCTACTAATATTTAAAGGATGACTATGTGAAAAGAGAATCACCGTTTGCATGATCCCAAGGCAGTCCTGCACCATTCAGTCCATAGCACAGCAGCTGCTTCCACCACGCCACGCTCTGTGAGCTGGCTACAGTCCGGGTTGACGCCTGGGATCTGATGGCCTTTACACCCCACAGGTGGGCCTGCCCTTGAGGACACACCCCTCTATTTTTAGATTCAAATGTAGGGATTGGAATCTGACTCCCCAGGACCATCTGAGGGCCAACCATGGCAACCTGAGGATAGAGGAGAGTTAGGATAGGTCATCCTTGACCTATAAAGAAGGTGGTCTGAGGAAGTTTGGCAGATAACTTCCCTTCCTCTATCCCCTGTGTGACCCACTCATTTTGAGTGGAGGTGTAACTCTGCTGTATCTCCGTCTGGCTCCCTGTAAAGTGGCAGCTGACACATTCTACCCCTGCCTGCTTCACATCCTCTTTAGTGTCATCTGGGCTTGTAAAAGTGAAGTCGCTCAGTTGTGTCCAACTCTCTGCAGCTCCGTGGACTGTAGCTCACCAGGATCCTCTGTCCATGGGATTTTCCAGGCAAGAGTACTGGAGTGGGTTGCCATTTGCTTCTCTGGGCTTGTACCTTCTACATATATTACCTCCACTTTTTCCTTGGCTCAAGCTTTCATTTTTAGAGGATCTACACAAAGACAACCAGTTCCTAGAATGTTAACATGCAATGTGATGATAATCAAAATAGACAAACACTTCGTGGTCAAGTATATTTGGAGAACTTTGCATTAAATAAAAATAGATTCACTTACTACAAAACTTCTTTAATAAGGTGGATATTATGCAGGCTTTTTTTTTCATATTTCTTGGAAATCTCTTTCCAGAGAGCACGTGTAATGTCAGCATAATATAGAAAGAATTTGGGGAGTGCTGTTTTAGTTGGCAAAATAAGGAGCTATTTTCTAGCTCAACTTCAGGCACAGAGTTGTCTTATTGTCAAAGACAAAGAACTGTACAAAGGTAGAATCAAGGAGCCTTGGAAGACTGATAGTTCTGATTGCTACATTCCTGGTATGCACAGGGAATACCCTGATGTTAAAGAGATGAATCAGCAACAACTCATCTGATGATTTCTGAGGCTCATTCTAGTATTCCGAGTCTACTGCTTCACTTTATTAATTTGGCATTTTAAGTTTAAAGACAGGAATGTCTTTGCCATTATTTATAGTAGATCATATGGACACTCCATTTACAATTAGTATTTAGGTGTTTCTCTGAAAGAGTTGTTCACCTCCTCTACCTGAGCTTGCCCACCTCAGTATACTACACAGCAGTCACACACCAAAAGCAGCTAGAACAATTTCTCATACATAAGTGGTGTCAAATAAATCAGAGTTTTCATATTTTTCATGAGAAGGAAATTTGACCATATTTGGTAAATAATTCAAAATCCTTTAGAGCTGCTGCTGTTTAGTTGCTAAGCTGTGTCTGATTTTTTGTGACCCGTCCCCCCTCCCCCCATGGACTATAGTCCACCAGTTACCTCTGTCCGTGGGATTTCCCAGGCAAGAATACTGGAGTGGGTTTCTATTTATTTCTCCAGGGGATCTTCCTGACCCAGGAATCAAACCTGTGTCTCCTGTTTGGCAGGCAGCTGGGGAAGCCCAAAATCCTTTAGAGAGGATCAGCTAAATAAACATCAAAGATTTAATTCTTGGTGACCAGGCCTTTCTCTTCACGCTTGGAAATACTGGGTCTTTTATAATTGGTGTCATATTCATGCCAGGTTCTTACGTACTCTGCTCTACTATAGGTCCAGTCTCTTCTCTTTGTACTTTCTCGACCTGCCATACTGCTTAGGAATAACTACTTATCTTTTAGGTATCAATGCAAAATACACTTCTCTAACTTCCCCAGACAGAACTAGCAGCCTTGTCTTATGCTTCTACAACAAGGTAGCGTCTTGGCAGAAAGCCCTCCAGCTGGTTCAAATCAAGAAACTATTTACAAAGGAACAAGCAAATGCCTTCAGAGACTAGAAATGAAAATTAATTACCAACTCTAGAGATGAAAGAGGGACGGAGGAGCCTGGTGGGCTGCAGTCCATGGGGTCGCAAAGAGTCGGACACGACTGAGCGACTTCACTTTCACTTTTCACTTTCATGCATTGGAGAAGGAAATGGCAACCCACTCCAGTGTTCTTGCCTGGAGAATCCCAGGGACGGCAGAGCCTGGTGGGCTGCCGTCTATGGGGTCGCACAGAGTCGGACACGACTGAAGCGACTTAGCAGCAGCAGAGATGAAAGTGTAAGGGGAGAAAGGAGGGTTACTAGGACCAGTGAGAGTGGAGCTCTGGAGGAGGAGCACTTCCATTCTGGAGGAGCTCTGCTATTGCCAGAGATGTGCACCTTAGCAGCCTCTCATTGGCCAGAATAAATTGCAAGTCAGGTGGCAAGAGAGTCTGAAGAATGTATTCTCAGAGGCATGCCCATCCGCTGTGGTACAGGGAGAAGGATGGATGTAGGAGAAAGGGGGGATAAGTGGAGAATAACCTTTTTGACACTTTAGCCAACTTATCAATTAGATTTACTTTGTTCATGTGTCTGTCTTTCCTCTGCTTTGACAAAGAGATAAGTATGCTTTGTTTCGTTGTGTTGTATTATGTACATATCCTTAGTAGGCAATAGTGCAGCAGTAAATGTAAGTTGGAGGAAAGGAAGAGAGGGAGGGAGAGAGAAAGGGAGGAAGGGAGGAGTGATTTGTGTTTATATGAAGCATGTTTAATACAAAGTAGCAGTTCAATCCCAGTGAGACGTTCTAAGAGGCAGCAGGAATGGAAGGTCTAGAAGCAAGTGGCTCCAAGTAGTGACTCGGGAAACAAACAGTGCATCATTTGCACTGTGTGCTCCCAAATTAGGCAGACTTCCTTTTGGCTTTGCACCACGCTGGATTTTAACTTTGTGTGTTAGCTTTAAACCTTAAGTGGTAATGGTCCTTCACACAGGTCATTTATATTAGAGGTACCACAACTTTATCATCATATTACAATACATTAGAGGTAGTTTTGAAATAAATTTTTGAACTGAGGTTGCTTATTACTTTATACTGATTTTACTATCTCAATATCCTGATTTGGTCATTTTAAGCATTTTAAAGCATTTGCTTTTCTGTTCATTATCAAATTCTCCTACTCCTTGGTGACCAGTTACTATTAAAAATATTTTTTTTTTTTTACCAGATCTAAAGATGGAGATAAGCCTTCTGGAAATATCAATATTTGTTATTGTTCAGTTGCGACCCCATGCATGGACTGCAGCACATCAGGCCTCCCTATCCATCACCAGCTTCCAGAACTTGCTCAAATTCATGTCCACTGAGTCAGTGATGCCATCCAAACATCTCCTCTGTTGTCCCCTTCTCCTCCTGCCTTCAGTCTTTCCTAGTATCAGGGTCTTTTCCAGTGAGTCTGCTCTTTGCATCAGTTGACCAAAGTATGGAGTTTTAACTTCACCCTCAGTCCTTCCAATGAATATTCAGGACTGTTTTCCTTTAGGATGGACTGGTTGGATCTCCTTGCAGTCCAAGAGACTCTCAAGAGTCTTCTCCAGCTCCACAGTTCAAAAGTATCAATTCTTTGGCACTCAGCCTTTTTCATTGTTCAGCTCTCACATCCATACATGACTACTGGAAAAAAACATAGCTTCAACTAGATGGACCTTTGTCGGCAAAATAATGTCTTTGCTTTTTAATATGCTGTCTAGGTTGGTCATAGCTTTTCTTCCAAGGAGCAAATGTCTTTTAGTTTCATAACTGCAGTCACCATCTGCAAAGATTTTAGAGCCCAAGAAAATAAAGTCTTTCACTGTTTCCATTGTTTCCCCATCTATTTGCCATAAAGCGATGGGACCAGATGCCATGGTCTTTGTTTTTTGAATGTTGAGTTTTAAGCCAGCTTCTTCACTCTCCTCTTTCACCTTCATCAAGAGGCTCTTTAATTCGTCTTTGCTTGAGGGTGGTGTCATCTGCATATCTGAGGTTATTGATATTTTTCCCTGCAGTCTTGATTCCAACTTGTTCTTCATCCAGCCTGGCATTTCGAATGATGTATTCTGCATATGAGTTAAATTTCAGGATGACAATATACAGCCTTAACATGATCCTTTCCCCATGTTGAATCAGTTTGTTTTCCAATGTCCGGTTGCTTCTTGACCTGTATACAGGTTTTGCATATGATGATGGCTAAATATTAAGTGTTCCTGAAAGAGTTGCAGTAGTCAGTGCAAATACTGAACATTTATGTAAGTGGTTTAAAAAATAGCTTTCAGTGTTTAGAAAATACCCTTAAGCTATAAGGAGGGGAAGGAGGATGGAGAAGAAAGAGAGATAGATGAATGGGGTAGGTATAGATTCTAAAGTATGTGTTTATTTTGTACTTTGCCTCAAGTGTTTTTGAAATATTGAAATTATGAGAAATTTTTAAGATAATCAAATTTGTACCTTTTGAAAGGAAAATATGCAAACTTGTTTTATGAAATTTGATCTTCTTTAGTAGTATTCATTTATTAGGCATTCATTCTGATTTAAGGGTAAATGCTCTTAGTAACTTTCCATTTGGGGCTTCCCAGGTGGCACAGTTGGTAAAGAATCCACCTGCCAATGCAGGAGACACAAGAGACACACATTCGATCTCTGGGCAGCAAGATCCCCTGGAGGAGGAAATGGCAACTGCTCCAGTATTCTTGCCTGGAGAATTCCATGGACAGGGAAGCCTGGTGAGCTATGGTCCATGGGGTTACACAGAGTCAGACACGACTGACGGACTAACACACATACACACCCTATTAGTTATTCTTGGTTCCTACCACTAATATCTTCTTACCACCATCTCTGAATGTCTTACATGTTATTTGGCCTCATAAATATTTATCAGCTTATGTAGTGGGTAGGATGTACTGATGTAAATATGAACAATAGGGCCCTGTAATATAAGAGTGCCTACTCTTTCTTATTGGTGGAAAGGACGTGACAATAAATGACTACTGTATATCCCTGTGAGCAGTAAGTGGAGCTATTTACAAAATGCTAGGTGAGCAGCAGAAGATGGTAGTATTGACATTAGTTTGGAAGAGTTGTGAAAAATAAAAACCAACTCGTTTCGGCTGAGTCTTGAAGAATTAAATAAATCATTGTATTTATTTAATTATTACCAGGAAGTGGGAACAAAATTGTACCAGAGTCACTGGTACAATTAAGAATCCTAAAAAGAGTTTTCCATAATGTTTTATGATGCCCAAGCTGCCACATCACTGAGGCCCACTCTACACTAATTTCTCAGGGGAACTTTCTATGACACGAAAGGGAGAAATAGTGACTTAGACACCCAGTCACTTAGACGCCTTCTAAAATCCCCACATACTAGCTATAAAAGCTTGTAAAAATATTTCATAAACTTTTCCCCAAGTAATCAGTTACTTTCTAAAGGAAATTAGTATCATTTCATGTAGGTATAGCCATTGCTTCAATTTTTCAGAAAGCTAGGAAAGAGTATTTTCTTCCCAGGAAGGAAAAAAATAAATATGTTAAGGCAAAAATCAAACAATAGACATTTAAAATTACTGTATTTAAAGTGTTAGCATTGAGATAATTTGATTTCTTTATTGGAAAGAGCAAAAATTAATTTAATTTAATCTACATAATTAGTATTATGTAGTTAACACTGGGGTAACAAAGACCAGATTTGCTGTACTGACTCATACAACCGAAAAACAGGAAAACTATAAGAAACAATGGTTTTAAGATACTGGATATCATAACTGGATAACAAAGGGCAGCAGTCCTGATGAGAAACAGAAGTAAGCCCTCTAACTGTCCTAGCTTGTTGCCTTGAGAGAACTTCCAGGCCACTGTAGTGCCTGCATGCTAAGCCGCTTCAGTCATGTCCAACTCTGTGACCCTATGGGCTGTAGCCCGCCACTGCTCTGACCATGGGATTCTCCAGGCAAGAATACTGGAGTGGGTTGGTGTGCATGCCTTAAGGGGATCTTCTCGACCCAGGGGTCGAATCCACGTCTATTACATCTCCTGCACTGGGAGGCAGGTTCTTTACCAGTAGGGACATCTGGGAAGACCAGAACAGGGAAAGGAAACCCAAGCAGAATGTACAGGTTCTTTGAAGTGAGGAGACAGAATTGAGATTCTGAAGAGACCAACACAGCCAGTGTTTTCAAGATAGAGAACCACGGAGGAAAGAAGGAACTGCACACAGAGAGAGCTCCAGGGACCTGCAGAAACCCCCTCTCAAGTATTCAGCTGAGTACTGCTCAGCACATCCCTGTGAGAAAGCTCACTACTCAGAGCTGGGGAAAGAACCACTCAAATGCATGAGAAGCAACAGTGCAAGGAGCTCGCACAGGCCGAGGAACAGCGCTTATTCCCAGAAGTCGGAGTAGAGAAATTTCTAATTCACAGGTCAGTGACTAGGATTCCAATAACCCTAGACTAAAACTGCTTTGGTTCCAACCTAACAAATCTTAAAAACAAGACCCAGCATGATCATACTGTTTCCAAGTAGCTCCACCTGTTCCAGAATACAACTCAAGTATATTTGTAGCAATATATAAATATCCAACAAGACGTCCAATAAAAAATTACCAGACATGCAAAGTAGCAGGAAAATACAATCCATAATGAGGAAAAAAATCAGTCAAAATTGACTGACACAGATGTTAGAATTGGCAGACAAATTATAACAGCATTCCATATTTTCAAAATTTAGAGGTAAGATCGAATGTGTTAAGCCAAGACATGGAAGATATAAAAAGGACCCAAATCCTTCTTCTACTGATTAAAACTGTAATGTGTGAGATGATAAAATAAATTTAAAAGCAAATATAAAAGACTGGATTAGATACTTGTTGAAGAAAAGATTAATGAACTTGAAGACAACAGTGGAAATTACTCAAAACATAGAGGAAAAAAAGAAGCTAAAATAAATGAATATAGCATCAGGAAGCTTTGGAAAATTTCAAACAGCCTAACAATAAGCATATTGTTTATTAAGGAATGTCTAAGGGAGAGGCAGATTAAAAGCTCAAGAAATAAGGGTCAAATTATTTCAAACTGGATGACATTGTAAACCTACAGATCTAAGAAGCTCAACAAGCTCTTGAGCTCAAGAAATGAAGAAAGCTATACCACAGACCATCATAATCAAATTGCTTCAAACCCACTAAAGAAAAGTCTTAGAAAGAGTCGGGGGGAAACTGGATAAGAGCAGAGCTCTCTTTGGAAAGAAGGCAGGTGAGGAGACAATGGCTGCCATCTTCAGCAAAGGAAAAGAAAAAAATTTCACCTGTCAACTTACATTTTCTAGCCAGTGAAAATGTTTTCCTCAATGAAGACAAAATGAAGACGTTCAGACATACAAATGCTAAAGGGATCCATCCCCAGCATACCCATACTGTGAACAGTGTTAAAGGAAAGCATTTAGGCAGATTGAAAATGGTACCAGAAGCAAACATGGCCATGCACAAGGAGGGAAAAGCATGGGAAACGGTGGCTATACTGGGTTAACGCACAAGATTATTTTCTTCGTTTCAAACCTCTTTTTTTTTTTTTTTAAGAAAAAAAGGTTGGCTGAATAAAAATAAAAAGTGTAGGATGAGGCTTATAGTACATGGAGAACTAAAATCTGTGGCAACAATAACACAAAGACCAGGAAGGAAGAAATAGAAGCACACTGTTGCAAGATTCTTATACTGTAAGTGAAGCATCATAAGAAGATGGAGTGATATGGTAAAGATGTATGCTGTAAACCCTAAAACAACCACTCAAGTAGCAAAATAGTCACAGCTATATATTAAACCAACAAAAGAGCTAAAGTGGAATCATAAAAATACCCAATCTAAAATTAATGTATTTTATAAGACAACAACATTGTTATTACCCCTTATGAAAGCAAAAGGCTTCATATACATTGTAGAAATATTTTCACCAAGGGAAATTAATGTCATTTATATTGTTTCCCTCTGGTGTCTTAACTCGATAAAAGTATAGATATAGCCTGAGAGAATAACACAGTAAATATATTTTCTATGCCAGAAATCCTTTACCACTTTTTGCCACAACCACAGAAAGGATGTTTTTTAACAAGGGTGATGCATTTCCATTGCCGGAGAAATGCATGTGTAGATGTGTTGCTAAATCACCTGTCCTTTCTCTACCATATAAGAAAGAATTTAAAAACGTGTGAGTGAGAGCTACAATATTGACCTCCAGTCTTTAGTTTATATCAAAGTTATATTCATATATTCCAGTTATTTCTTACTAGCAGTAAATGACCAATGATACATCTCACAGCCTACGTAGAACCCAGTCTGTCTGTCTATAGTTAAGAATAGCTGTCTTGAACCTAATTCCCAAACTCAAATCCAACTCTGGCAAGAACACTCTTGCTACAAAATGGTTGCTTCCCCTCAGCCCCATCCTCAGTAACTTGATTGCTTCTCTCCTGTTCCCCCTTTTGCCTAAATCATTGTGTCCATGTAAAAATTTGGAAAGTTGGCAAGTTTATAGAATAATTCAAGTTAGAAAACATTGCCTTAGGCACTGTCTTTCAAATATAATTTTTTAGCTGTCTTTTCAATGGGAATGGATGGCAGCCAGGACAAGATGTAATTTACTAATGAGATTAAAGTTCAGTTCAGGTCAGTTCAGTTCAGTCGCTCAGTCCTGTCTGACTCTTTGTGACCCCACGGACTGCAGCACACCAGGCCTCCATGTCCATCACCAACTCCTGGAGCTTACTCAAACTCATATCCATTGAGTCAGTGATGCCCTCCAACCATCTCATCCTCTGTCGTCCCCTTCTCCTGTCTTTAATTTTTTCTAGCATCACGGTATTTTCAAATGAGTCAGTTCATCGCATCACATGGCCAAAGTATTCAGCTTCAGCATCAGTCCCTCCAGTGAATATTCAGGGCTGATTTCCTTTAGGATGGACTGATTTGATCTCCTTGCAGTCCAAGGGACTCAAGAGTCTTCTCCAACACCACAGTTCAAAAGCATCAATTCTTCAGCACTCAGCTTTCTTTACATTCCAACTCTCACATACATGACTACTGGGAAAAACAGCAAAGTACAGGCATGTCGTGTTCTTGATTGAGACGAGATCAACCTTTCAGGTTCTCAATAGTCCAGTACCAGTGAAAGACTGACTTTATGTGAAGGGGTGTAAAGTCCATGAAGATATTGAATGACTGCTCTTACCACACACTGGGCTCAACTCTGGTGAGCTAGACAAATAGCAGGCTCTTCCACAGCACTGCCTGGCACACAAGAGCTGTGTGTCCTGTGCTCAGTCTCTCAGTCGTGTCCAACTTTGCAACCCCATGGACTGTAGTCCTCCAGGCTCCTCTGTCCATGGGATTCTCCAGGCAAGAATGCTGGAGTGGCTTGTCATTTCCTCCTCTAGGGGATCTTCTTGACTCAAGGATTGCATCTGCAGCTCCTGCAGCTCCTGCTTTGGCAGGTGGATTCTTTATCACTGAGCCACCCAGGAAACCCCCCAGCAAACACTGGTTGAGGTGAAATCCTAGCGGGGAAAGACAGCATTGAGCAAATGTGTGTGTTAAAAAGTCACGTTGTGGGAATTTCTGGAAGTAGTTGGGGAAGATAATACATAAATGTTCCATTTCACACTACTCTAAGTTTTGAATTTTAAGTCCCTGAGTTACTGTTGTAACAAAAACTGTGTATTTTGAAATTACTATTTTTGTTTCTCCTCCTCTTCTTTTTGTTGCTCTGCTTGTGTTACTCTGATATTTTGTAATTGCTACTTTATTTCTAATTTTAGGAAGTTGGTATTTGAAAGAGGGTTTCTGAAAGGGTAAGTATTTTTCCCCCAAATAAGAAAGACTTTGGGAATATGGAAATGACAACCCACTCCAGTATTCTTGCCTGTGGAATTATGTACACAGAGGTGCCTGTATCGAATGAGGACCCCGCAGTCCATGGGGTTGCAAAGAGTCAAATGTGACTGAGGGACTAACACACACAATTTTTTTTTACCCAAAATAAGAAAGACTTCGGGGATATACTCAATAACTATGTCATATCTTTGTATGGTGACATAATGTAACTAAACTTATTGTGATCATTTAAAAATGTCTAGAAATATACAATCATTATGTTTTGTAACAGGAACTAACATAGTGTTGTAGATCAATTATACTTCAGAAAAAAAAAAAAAAAAAAACAAACTCATGGAGAAAGAAACTAGACTTGTACATAACAGGAGTGGGAGACAAGGGAAAGAGAAAAGTGATGAAGGAGGTCAAATAGTAAAAACTACCAGATATAAGACAGATCAGTCTGAAGCGATGTAATGGACAACATGATAAATGTGATTACTACTGCTGTATGCTTTCTATGAAAGTGTTAGTAAATCCTGTTCCTGGAAAAAGAAAAAAAAATTGAGTTCTTTAATTTTCTATTAATATCTCTATGAGATAATAGACATTTACTAAATGTATTGTGATAATTGTTGAGTGTTATATGAAACTCAAACCAGTGTACTATATACCTTAAACTTATACAGTGCTGTATGTCAATTATATCTCAATAAAACTGGAAGAAAAATACTATGTGTTGTGTGCGTGTGTGCACATAATGGTGTGTGCGCATGTCTCTGTGTGTGTGTTAGTGTATGTTGATAGCAGAGGAGATGAAATTGTCATACTTCTTATAGTCTGTAGCCTCAGTAGAATTAAAATGGTGCTTACATATAAGGGGCAGTGATAGGGGCGGTTCTTTAATATCATTTACTGTTTGTTTGTTTTTTCCAAAGATGCTGCCCTTCAGTTGGATGCTTAGGGCAAACCGCTGATTTTATGCAGCTCAGTGTTTCATGTTTAGAACTCGGCCTCCAAACTCAGAAAGACTGGCTGAAGGCCAGCTGACAGGTGGAGCCCACCATGTACTCACGGCAGCCAGACCCTGAGCCTGGCCTGTCACCTGCCAGGTGGAATCTGCTGATGAATTTGGGGTCTTTTTAGCAGCACACCCCACTTTTTCAGCCAGCCAGCCAGCCTCACAACCTTCTGTATGACTCCAGAGTGCCATGGAATAAGCCATTTCTAAAGGTTCCCCCCGAAAGCAATGCAGTTCTCAGAAACACCACCCACAAGCTAGTAAACGAACAGCCATAACTTCATTTGTACTTCCTAACTCCAGACTTCTTCTCCTGAATGACAGATCACCTTTCCTGGAGTGGAGCAGTGTAAAGAGAGTGATGGTGACAGCTGACAGGTGAGGTGGGTCCTTCTGCAAGGCAAGCAAGCTTTCTGATCTTGGGCCAGTGGGTCTCACCTGTCAGCAACTGCTGACAGCCCAGGGCTCCCTGCCAAGAGCAGGAGCCCTGTGATTTTGACATGGCAGATGGGAGTCAAATATAATAGCTGACAAGTGAGATGGGCAACCCAGGGATTGTTCCCCTGCATGTTCCAGGGTCAGAGTCTATGCAAAAGATCCGTGGTGTTGCCAAGCTTGCTCAGTGGCTAGACCACCTTCTGTAGCCCATCGAAAGGGCAGGAACGGAACCTCTCAAGTAATAATAAGAACATAGTGCCTATTGTGTTGCAGATATTTACAAATATTTTTTGTCTCCAGAGCAACTGTCCAAGGGGATGGTCACTGTGTTACAGATGGGAAACCAAAAGCCAGTTGAATGAGCGTCTCGGGGCCACACAGCTTGGTGTGAGAAGAGCTGGGATCAGACAGAGATGAGCCCAGCTCCCACGCTGGGCCATTTCCAAAATTCTGTTGCTGGTTTCCCAGCTAGTTCCTGTTTCTGTAGGCCAGTCAGTCATTTCTATTTCACTTTTGTAGTGAAAAGGAAGAATGAATAATAATAGGAAGAAAGTATAAGTGAAAAAACATTAGAAAGAATACAATACATTCATTTTACTGTGGACAATGATTGGCTTATTACAAAGTTAAATGTTTTTTCTAAACTTAACACATCCCAGGAAACTGGCACAGTGCTTGCAAGTACCAGACCTGAACATGAACAGGAATAAGTTTAGGAATCCCCTTAGAAGTGCATGTAATTCATAAGTAATACGAATATAGTTAGAACAAAGGACAGTGCAGAATTTTTTACATTCTCGGGACTGGCAGAATTTATTCTGGGATGAAAAACTGCTCTTTTGTTTAGTAAAGCATCTTATTAGAACTTTTGAGTATACCATGATACTGTTTGGAATGAGGAAGTTAAAAACAGTTAAATTGTGTGATTTAAACAGATAGGCTCCTTGAGGCTGTGGAAGGTATGAGGTGTAGGGGCTGGGCTGGGAGCAGAGAGGACTGAGGAATGGAGATGAGGTTTTGCAGCAACTGATAGAGAGCAGTATCTGTTACCCTTGCTCAGGAGGGAGGAAAGTTCCAGAAGACTCAGATGATGTCCTTTGGAAGTGATGATAGTGGACATTGATTTTTGTTTCCTTTTTCTGTAACATAACTTCCTTATGATGGGTGCTGGTGTTTGACAGTCGTCTTAACATACAACCAGTGTGTTACCAGGGCCTTTGACTCAAATAAGGAAGGAAGGAGGTTGTATTCATGCTCAGAAAAAGCCAGTAAATGGAGGGCCAACACAACTTACACTCTGAGACTAACATGATGCCAGTGGCTTCTGTGCAAGAAAATCCTGGAATCCTTTGTGAGTTTCAGGAAGTGATCAGTTGTCAAGATCACCACCCTTCAGAGTGGAGCTGAGATCGAAGTTACTGCTGTGAAGCAAGACATCTTGTCGTTACATCGTCTCTTCTGTATGAAAATTACTCCCCTGGTGATCTCATCCTGTCTCATGACTTTAAATGTCAGCCTCATATTGACGATAACTTAAAGCTAATGTTTATCTCCAACCTCTCCCTCACCCACCTAACCTCTCCACTTGGGCATCCAACAAACATCTCAGACTTGATGTGTCCAATGCTCCCCTCTGATTTACTAATTCTTCCCCAGCCCATCTCTCTTAATGTTTGTCATCCCAGTAAATGGTACCGCCGCTCATCCTCAAGCCAACCGAAACACCCTGTTTTCATCCTCAACTCCTTGTTAGGATATGGATCCCACTTCTGTCTCAAATGCGACTACTTCTCATAATCTTCACAAATAATGCTCTAGCCAAGTGACTGACCTAAGCCCTGGCACAATGGACACTGAGAGAGTCTCTGACCTCATTCTTGCCCCCTGTCCTGGCCATCTGTCCTGAGTCTATTCTTTATGCAGCAGTGAGAATGAGCCAATTACAATGTAACTCAGAGCAGTTCTCCTGTACTCGTTGCCCTTTGATAACCTTCCTGAGCAGGTGTGGTCAGCTCTTGTCTTGTGTCTCAGTGGCTAATACAGTGCCTAGCAGAGAGTGTTTAAGAACGTCAGTCTGTTCACAGACTAGAGAAATACAGTGTTCTTCTACCCAAATAGGAAAGCAGTGAGAATTGGGGAGGTGTGTACTACTGAAGAAGGTGCTATGTACTCTTCAGCAGCTTTCTTTTCAAGGCTAATTTCACAGCAAACATGGGATTATGTTTTAACAGTTTCTGAGAAATGATAGCAAATGGCAGGAAATCTGTACATTAGCAACATAGACAACTTCATGGCTCAGAAAATGAGAAAATGCAAAATTGTGATAGCATAAATAGGGGGTTTTCTGTATATATAGCTTCCTCTTAGCCCAATCTTGTGTTTATTGAATATTCATTGGGGTATGTTAGAACAGTGAACAATATTTTATGAGCTTGGCAAAAGGATAAATTGCTGAATGGCTTACATTTTTTTGCTAACCAAGAAAGCCTCACAGAATCTGCCCAAAGTGGATTTTTACCAGTCAAAGGTGGCTGAAAAAGAAATTTATTTAATTGCTCCTATCAGTTCAGCTTCCTGTATTTGCTGAATTCTCTTATTTTGTACTCCTCAATGACTATCAACATCACTTTTATAAAGGTTTGTCCCTTTATATATTTCTTCAATCTCTTTCTTTACATAGGCATCCTGATCTCTTCTAATAACCACATTTCCCTCAACAGACTTATGTTTTCAACTATTGTTTCCAATAGTCTCATTTATTTCAGAACATTATAGAAAAAGTCTAAATCTCTTTATTGCTGGACAAAATGTTGGGCACTGTTCTCCTGATGTTCTTACACTTCATTCTGAATTAAGACCTAAGGGACTTTGCTTGATGCCCTTAATCTAGTGGAATTTATTTGTTCTACTAAAAGAAAAGTCATAGTAAAAAGTTACTATTTCTATCTGTTAACAATTTATTGAAGGATTTTTAAAGATATGATAACAGCCCCTGTGAAAACAATGAAGCAAAGTTTCTAGCACATAGTAGGCCAATAAAAATTTTCTTAAGAATGAACAAAATGACTGTGAGTGAATAAGGGATTAAGTATGTTATTTAGTAGCATTTAGACTTGATATACTAGTTCATAGGCAGATGTGAAATTTGAATGCAATTTGAATATGATGTTTTAAGTAGCCAATAATTTTAATATTGTAATACATTTCAGAATGGTTTATGATGCAGGCTATAATACTGTCACAAAACATATGATCATCACCTAATATAGTGTTTGAAATCTTGCCAGCCAAAATTATCAATAAATAATTTTTATCCTAATTAAAAGCTAACTTTATTTTTATAACCATTGTATCATAATTGCTTAAAGAGATGTTAACAGATTTAATCATTTATCTAAAAATATTATCCTACATTTCTGAAAGGAATAAAATTCAGGAGAGCAATCTTTTAAATTTGCAAAAATGTGTGTTTTTTCTCAGTTAATTGAATAGCTGAATGTCATGATCAAACCAGAGACATTACTTTGGTAATGGACTGACAAATGGACTGACAAAAGTCCATTTAGTCAAGGCTATGGTTTTACCAGTAGTCATGTGTGGATGTGAGAGTTGGACTATAAAGAAAGCTGAGCACCGAAGAATTGATGCTTTTGAACTGTGGTGTTGGAGAAGACTCTTGAGAGTCCCTTGGACTGCAAGGAGATCCAACCAGTCCATTCTAGAGGAGATCAGTCCTTACTATTCCTTGGAAGGGCTGATGCTGAAGCTGAAACTCCAATACTCTGGCCACCTGATGTGAAGAACTGACTCATTGGAAAAGACCCTGATGCTGGGAAATATTGAAGGCAGGAGAAGGGGACACCAGAGGATGAGATGGTTGGGTGGCATCACTGACTCAATGGACATGAGTTTGAGTAAACTCCGGGAGTTGGTGATGGACAGGGAGGCTTGGTGTGCTGCGGTCCATGGGATCGCAAAGAGTCGGACACGACTGAGAAACTGAACTGCACTGAACTGATGTCATGATCAACTTATGCTCAAATTAGTCTGGGAAGAATTTTCTTGTTTTCTCTTTCTCCTCTGTCAGTCCTCACCTCTCGCTGTTAAAACTTCTTTCCCAAAGACTTTCAGTTTTGTTTCCTCACCTATTACTTTATTTCAGATCTTTCATTTTCCTTTAATAAAGTCTGCTGTTTAATCAGTATATCACTCCTGTTATTATCATGTTTTTGCTTCTTTTTAATAATAACTGTGGGCCACGTGGTGCCTTAAAATACATGATATAAATGTGCATAGCTCCCTGTGGCAGATTTCGTTACTCACCCAGATGCTTCACTCCTCCTGGTACCCACCTCCGGGACCTCAGGCAAATGGAAATGTGTAGCTCCTTGTTAAAATGTGATTAAAAATTTCAAGACAGCAACAGCAAAGCATTAAACTAACCATGGATCCTTAGAAGCTTGTGGCTCTGCCTGTACAAATAACATGAAGGCAGTCCTGTTCCAGCCTTTGCCAGGTGATCTTCCAGTTTCTTCCCCTAGAGTCACTGTGTCTCCATCCTGTGGATATTGGGTGCAATGGTCTGAAGTCTGTGTCCCCCAAAAAAGTTCATATGCTGATATCTTTGCCTCCAAGATAATGGTATTAGGAGGCGAGGGCTTTGGAAAGTGAGGGATCATGAGGGTGTGTCCCACATGGATGGGATTAGTGCCCTTATAAAGTGAAAGTCACTCAGTTGTGTCTGACTCTGCAACCCCATGGACTGGGGCCCTCCAGGCTCCTCTGTCCATAGAGTTCTCCAGGCAAAAATACTGGAGTAGGTAGCCATCCCCTTCAGCAGAGAATCTTCTCTTTACTGCCTGAGCTACCAGGGAAACCCTTATAAAAGAGGTTCCCAAAACATCTTTGCCCCTTCTTCCATGTGAGGTCATAGTGGGAAAGTGGTCTACAATGAGAAAACAGACTCTCATCAGATATCAAATCTGGTGGTGCCATCACTTTGCACTTCTTAACCTTTAGAACTCTGAGAAATACATTTTTGCTGCTTATAAGCCACCTGGTTCATCATATGTTTGTGATGGCAGCCCGAGTGGACTAAGACATTGGGCTTGACCAGGTGATTTGCTTCAGCCAGGGGAATGTGGGTGGGAATGACGTGCACCAGGTCTGCCTGGGCCCTTTGAAGGCATCAGGTGTCTCTGCTTGCCCCTCTGTTTTTTGGTGATAGCCACACGAGGGGTATGTCTCAACCAACCCATCAGGATATGAGACTCAACCCACCGTACAAAGTTAAGCCCACCTGAGCCCAACCTCTTTCAGTTAACTTCAGCCAACCTTCAGGCCCATCAGTGAGAATAAATGATAAGCAGTTAGATCTCGTGAATCTTGGAGTAATTTGTTACACAGCAGAAACCAACTAATACACTACACGAAACCAGTTATCTAAGAGGCCCTAGCGGGCAAACTGGGTTTTAGTTGTTGATCCTGGCTCCTTCTCTCTAATACCTCACTGGCCCAGCTCAGACTGTGACCCCGTTGGTTGCCATATCAAGACCCTGATTGTGCTTTTCCCTCCAAACCAACCCCTTTAACTGCACTCTAAACTCTACACAAACTGCCTCCCCAGCTCCACTCTTGGCTCTGACAGAGCTTAGCATCCCCGCCTGCTAGGGATATGTCATACATACACAAAGCACCGTTAACTCAAGGTATTTGTCGTGACAGTGCCTTTTATCTGCTCTCCCTACTTTCCCTTTCAGTGGTTTTTGAACTACTTTCCATCCTGTGGTCACAGTGACCTTTGGAAAGCAAGAATCAGTGCACACCATCCCATGCTTACACCTTCTTTGGCAACATTTGATGTTGGAGTAAGATCTAAACTTCTTATACTGCCTACATTCTTGATTTCACTTCCCGCCATTCCTCTGTTGTGCGTTATCTTCCAACCGCAATAGCTTTCCTGAAAAATGCCATGCCTATTTCCATCTCAGAACCCTTAGTCATTCTAATAAAACCCCTCTCGCTACCCCATCTTCAAGTCCTCCCTAAGTGCAGAGTGCTCCTACCAGTTGAGTCTAATAATTACTGTCCTATAATATTCTGGAAGATGTTTGTCTGGAAGGGTACTGAAAATCAGGTGAAAAGGGAATAGCATGATGCACAACTTACAAAAAATAATATCAAAGAAAAGAGATCTGTGACCAGATCAGGGGTCATTATATGCTCTGAGCTTTGAATGAAGGAAACAAGGTTCCTTCCTACACTCTCTCAAATAGAAGAATCCTAAGAAGGACTTCCACTGTTTCCTGCACTTTTTAATGAGATCAAACATGAGATGTCTATTAACAAGTTTTTTATATTCCTGCCACTTTATATTTGTATTTGATGAAATATTCCTGAACTCCACATATCTTGATTTGGGATAATAGTACTAATTATAAAAAAAATTCTTTCTTTATATATTTTAAAGGCAATTTAGGGAGACTTTATCAAAAGCTATTAAGCAGATACTTTTAAACTGGAATTTAACTGCATTCTTTGTCATTTCATTGACTTTATCTTTCCAAAATTGACCTCATGTCTCCATTTTTCATTCACAAATCAGCATGCATGAAGATAAATTCTTATAAAATTTTCTGTTAGATTTTTTTATATTCTTGACCCAGGAAGAATAATTATGAACTTTAATTGTCGTTTAAAAAGGAACAACCAATAATATCATTGCTTATAGCATTGCCCTGGTCACTCAGATGGCAAAGACTCTGCCTTCAATGGGTGAGACCTGAGTTTTATCTTTGGGCAGGAAGATCTCCTAGGAAAGGGAATGGCTACTGACTCCAGTATTCTTGCCTGGAGAATTCCATGGACAGAGGAACCTGGCAGGCTTAGAATTCATGAGGTCACAAAGAGTCAGACACAACTGAGCAACTAATACTTTCACTGTTAATATGGACAATGTAAGAATATGTAAAGGATAAAGAAATATCATCTAAAACTATGATTATGAGGGGCTTATGTGCAAAGTGTACGAGCCACAAACAAGGTCAACAGGAATAATGATTAGAACTGTGAGTTTGACCAAAGCAAGGGATTGCTATGTGAAAATGCAATAAAGCTTTGTTAAGCTTAGGGAAGATTATAATAGAGAAGGTGAACAGAGTGAAGTGGAAATGGGTCCCATCCATTCATGGCCAGGGATGAGACTGAAAGATTCCATGTGCAATTATAAGCAGTTGGGAAGAGTTGAGCTGTACATTCATCATGTGATATATTAGGAAAGAATGATGTCCTCCAACAGAGTGGGGAAGTAGAAGCTTGACAGAAGCTATGTCTGAGTAGGATTAGAGCACTGAAAATATTCCCAGTAAAAAAGGCAGAACAAGTCATAAAACACAGGAGGGGAAATGAACATTGTATTAATAACTTGAGAGTATCTTGTTTCCCAGAAGACACTGGGATATAGCTGGGGAGCAATGCTACTTTCAGGGATAAATGTGGAATACATTGTTTGCTGTGGCTTATATACATTTAAAGAGTACACTGTATTAACCCTAATATAATATATTAACATTCAATACAAAAACATGTAAGTTAATAATAAATTTTTCCATTATGTTATTACTTTGGCTCTCTGACATGAAGAGCTGACTCACTGGAAAAGACCCTGATGCTGGTAAAGATTGAAGGTAAAAGGAGAAGGGGGTGGCAGAAGATGAGATAGTTAGATAGGTGGTTAGACAGCATCCATCACGTGGGTGGATAGTCCATCCACGACTGAATGGACATGAATTTGAGCAAACTTCAGGAGGTAGTGCCGGACAAGGAAGCCTCAGGTGCTGTAGCGCATGGGGTGGTGAAAACTCAGATGGGACTTAGCGACTGAACAACGTAAAATCATTATGTTATGCATGACATCCCACTCCAGTATCCTTGCTTGGAGAATCTCGTGGACAGAGGAGCCTGGCAGGCTACAGTCCATAATGTTGCAAAAAGGTGGACTCAACTAAAGCAACTGAGCACGCGTGCACTAATGCATGCATGTGCATTTTGTTTAAATAGGTTAACTATTCCTCTTGTAGAAAATTTGGGAAATGCAAGGAAAGAAGAGAAAAAAAGATGACACTTGTGTTTCCCCCAAACTGAATTTGTATGTATAACTGTTGTTTGTGTACTCTGAAATTTTGATTTGGTCACTGGTAAATTTTCAGTTCAGCTGCTCAGTCGTGTCTGACTCTGAGACCCCATGGACTGCAGCACACCAGGTTTCCCTGTCCATCACCAACTCTTGGAGCTTGCTCAAACTGAAGTCCACCGAGTTGGATGAAGTCCATCCAACCATCTCATTCTCTGTCGTCCCCTTCTCCTGCCTTCTATCTTTCCCAGCATCAGGGTCTTTTCCAGGGAGTCAGTTCTTCACATCAGGTGGCCAAAGAATTGGAGCTTCAGCTTCAGCATCAGTCCTTCCAATGAATATTCAGGACTGATTTCCTTTAGGATGGACTGGTTGGATCTCCTTGCAGTCCAAGGGACTCTCAAGAGTCTTCTCCAACACCACAGTCCAAAAGAATTTTACTATAAATTATATCTTATCTAACAAGACTTTCTCATTAATGACTCTGCCTTGTGTTTTATAACCACATTAATCATAAATTTTATATATAAAATAGCATATTTAAAAGCTTTTCATTTTTCTTCTTAAGTAAACCATCGTTATTTTTGAATTCTATACTTCGTGCATTTTTGATTACATCAGTAACATATTTGAGACTTTTTTTCAGGGAAATATTTTTAGTAATGAACTTTGTAAATCATTAACTATTTGAGATTATCTCTCACGACAACTTGGATGGATATAAAATTCCTCATTACATCTTTTGCCCTGAAGTACTCTAAAAGGGTTGTTTCAAACTTTAAACATCATGGAGAAACTGGAAATCTGTATGATGTCTTTCTTTTGCTTGTGACCTATTTTTTTCATGGATACTTGCAGGAGTATTTATTCTTAAAAATTATTTCTCATCAGGAAATAACTTGATCTTATCTCTTCACATTAATCTATCTATATACATGCTAACTGTCCATGGGGTTCTCCAGGCAAGCATACTGGAGTGAACTGGCATTTCCTCTTCCAGTTACCACTCTGGTGGCAGAAAATAAAGAGGAACTAAAGAGCTTCTGGATGAAGGCCAAAGAGGAGAGTGAAAAAGCTGAAATTAAAAGACTCTTTCTCCTTGGGAGGAAAGCTATGACAAACCTAAAAAACATATTGAAAAGCAGAGACATCACTATGATGACAAAGGTCCATACAGTCGAAGCTATGGTTTTTCCTATAGGCATGTATGGATGTAAGAGTTGGACCATAAAGAAGGCTGAGCACTGAAAAACCGATGCTTTCAAATTGCGGTGCTGGAGAAGACTCTGTGAGTCCCTTGGACTGCAAGGAGATCAAACCATTCCATCCTAAAGGAAGTCAACTCTGAATATTCATTGGAAGGACTGAAGTTGAAGCTGAAGCTCCATTCTTTGGCCACTTGATGTGAAGAGCTAACTCATTGGAAAAGAACTTGATGCTGAGAAAGACTGAAGGCAAAAGAAAAGGGTGGCAGAGGATGAAAAGGTTAGATAGCATCACTGACTCAATGGGCATGAATTTGAGCAAACTCCAGGAGGTGGTGGAGAACAGAGGAGCCTGGCATACTACAGATGCTGGGGTCACAAAGAGTGAGACACATCTTAGTGACTGAACAACAATAACAATACATGTGAACCTAGTTAATTAAAGAAATCTTTTGCTTTTAAGACTAAGTTGCCATATGTTTAGCTCTATGGAATATTTCTTTCTCAGGAAAATTAGTATATTTGACATATTAAGTCATTTTATCTGTCATAAGAATATGAGAGACTCAAACTAGTCCCAATATCCTCTGCTTGTTGTTGCTAATGGGCTTCCCTGGTGGCTCAGAGGTTAAAGCGTCTGCCTGCAATGCAGGAGACCTGGGTTCGATCCCTGGGTTGGGAATATCCCCCTGGAGAAGGAAATAGCAACCACCTCCAGTATTCTTGCCTGGAGAATCCCATGGACGGAGGAGCCTGGTGGGCTACAGTCCACGGGGTCACAAAGAGTTGGACATGACTGAGAAAGTTGTTGCTAATGTTGATTGCCAACCCCATGGACTGCAGCATGCCAGGCTTCCCTCTCCTTTACTGTCTCCTGGAATTTGCTCAAACTCAAACACATTGAGTTGATGATAACATCCAACAATCTCATCCTCTGTCATCCCCTTTTCGTCATGCCCTCTATCTTTCCCAGCACCAGGGTCTTTTCTAATGAGTCAGCTCTTCATATCAAGTGGCCAAAAATCAGAGCTTCAGCTTCACCATCAGTTCTTCCAGTGAATATTTAAGGTTTGTTTCCTTTAGGATTGACTAATTTGATCTCCTTGCTGTCCAGTGGACTCTCAAGAGTCTTCTCCAGCACCACAGTTCAAAAGCATCAATTCTTCAGTGCTCAGCCTTTTTTATGGCCCAACTCTCACATCCGTACATGACTACTGGGAAAACCAAAGCTTTGATTATATGGACCTTTGTTGGCAAAGTGATGTCTCTGCTTTTTACTATGCTGTCTAGGCTTGTCATAGATTTCCTTCCAAGGAGCAAGAATCTTTTAATATCATAGCTGCAGTCACCATCCATGATGATTTGAGAGCCAGTTTGAGAAAAAAAATCTGTCACTGCTTCTACTATTTCCCCTTCTATTTGCCACGAAGTTGTGGGACCAGATGCCATGATCTTAGTTTTTAAATATTGAGTTTCAAGCCAGCTTTTTCCACTCTCCTTTTTCACTCTCATCAAGAGGCTCTTACAGTTCAGTTCAGTCGCTCAGTCATGTCTGACTCTTTGCGACTCCATGAATTGCAGCACGCCAGGCCTCCCTGTCCATCACCAACTCCCGGAGTTTATCCAAACTCATGTCCATCAAGTTGGTGATGCCATCCAGCCATCTCATCCTCTGTCATCCCCTTCTCCTCCTGCCCCCAATCCCTCCCAGCATCAGAGTCTTTTCCAATGAGTCAACTCTTCGCATGAGGTGGCCAAAGTACTGGAGTTTCAGCTTTAGCATCATTCCTTCCAAAGAAATCCCAGGGCTGATCTCATAAACTATGATTCTATAATAGAGATTAATTCTCTGTACTTTTCATTTTTAATCTAATCTTAAACTTAATTAGACATAAAATGCACATGAAATGTTGATAAAAATGACTCAGGGATGAAAGCCCAAATTTGAACTCCCTTAAGATTTTGATACCAAGAGAAGGCAATGGCAACCCACTCCAGTACTCTTGCCTGGAAAGTCCCATGGGTGGAGGAGCCTGGTAGGCTGTATGTAGTCCATGGGGTCGCTAAGAGTCGGACACGACTGAGCGACTTTGCTTTCACTTTTCACTTTCATGCATTGGAGAAGGAAATGGCAACCCACTCCAGTGTTCTTGCCTGGAGAATCCCAGGGATGGGGGAGCCTGTTGGGCTGCCATCTCTGGTGTCACACAGAGTCGGACACGACTGAAGCGACTTAGCAGCAGCAGCAGCAGCAACCAATAATACAATGAATAAAAGCTAGAGGAAAGCTTTAAATCAAAATTAGGTCTGTAAATTTATATTTAAATATAAAAGCTATTAATGGGCTTTAAATATACATTTTGGAAGATTATCCTGTATTTGGATTGATGCAACTGCTCATAATTTATACATGGAAAAACATGACAGCAGAAGAAAATTAACCATCTAAGTTGCCTCTGTACACAATGAGTCAGGCCTCTATACACAATGAGACAGGGGACAGCATTCAGTGCAAAAAAAGCTTCTTATAAAACTAGTTTATGTAAAGTAATTATTTTTCAATTTCAATATGTTATCAGCTGTATGTACCTTTAAATTTATCTAAATAATATAAGTATATAATACTTTACATCATAAATTTACTTCATAAATTCACAATATAAGTAGTATATTATTTCTGCTAACAAAATAACAACTTCTTGTGGAAAGTTTCAACATAGAAAATACAAGAAGAAATCAATGTGACTCATTATCCCATTTCCCCTTAGAGAACAACTGTTGACAGTTTTTATGGTGTCTTCATTCATTAAACACCTAGCATTCAGTGGTGGATGCTGGCACAAGTCATTAGTAATGTAGCTGGACAATTTGATTACTACACTGACTACTTTCCATGAAAAAAAAAAAAAGTTTAATTTACACAATTTTTTTTGGTCCATTTCTTCTGAGTATTCTTTGTATTTGAAATATAGTAAGTAGTATTATGGAATATAATTTACAAAGATTCTACAAAGTATAAGGAGTAAAGAAAAAATTAAATTAGAAGGAAAAAACAACAGTACAATCAAGTAATGTAAAGAATCCATATTATTTTTGAAAGCTTCTGAATAACAGTAGGGAAAAAAATGAATATGCTACACATTTGGACCAATACAGGAATTCCCACATTTCTTACTTGAGACAATTCATTATATGGGCCTCTAAGGAGCCTTAGTATAAAAACAAAGATCTAATTGTTTGCCTTAAAAACTGGTTACACAGTTTACCTAGCTTAATAATCTTGAACAACAAAGAAAGAATTTTTCAGGGTGAATGAGGCTTGGGGTTTGGTTGAGATCCATGGCTTGAGGCATGGGAAAGAAGAGTTCAGTTAGGAAAGGACTGCGCTTATGGTGGGAGTAGATTACTAAGTGGATAATTGATGGAGGCAAAGATAGGAGATGTTCCTTCCTCCTTGAGCTCAGTCTCACACCGAGGCTATAGCCCTGAGCAAGGTTGTTGGCTTTCAAGATCATTCTTTCTGAAACTTTTGGTCTTTCCGGGGTTTATTGAGCTGCTCTCTAAGGTTCAACAGGGGTCAAAACAGAAGACATCTTCTCCAAGGCATTAAACAGACATTAAAAGAACAAAGTCTTAAGAGTTTCACAGGATCTTCTTCAAAGATTTAATCTACAAAGGAGCTTTTTCTCCCTGACATAAGACATTTACTTAATGACCTTAGGAGTCTTAATTTATATCTTTATCCCTTTCAGTAAAAGTTTAAAACTGATCAAATTTGAGCACATAAATTCATATTAACAGTGTAGATAACTCTAAAGACTAAATCAAAAGTTTGAAGCTAGGAGATTGTGATAGATTTCTGTCTTGATTCCTTCCACATATTGGAATTTTTTAGACGTATTAATATTATTAAACACTGTATAAACATACATAAGAAGGGTATATATATATGATTTTCCAAATTTGAATGACCTATGCATTACAAACATACATAAATTTGTAAATGTCATTCTTAGATTATTTAAAATATCACACCATTTTAGTAAGTCATTTTGTGTGTACAGGCAGCAAAAAACAAAAGACATGAATTATCAAAGCTTTTTTATTTATGTCATTGCCATAAATAAATAAAGTCAGATAAAGAGTAGGTAACACTAAGTGTATATTGATAAATATCTATCAATTTCATCATTAAGGTATTATTGTAATAGTACAATGATAATTATCATGGTGCGGTCTTACAGCCACACATATTGCATGAATAAAAACAGCCTTGAAATCACTTGAGCGCCACTAGGTCTTCTGTTTTTGAATTATAATGTAAATAATGACAGAAGAATGCCTTTCTAAATGTCCTATTTTACTGCGTGTGTGTGTATGTTCACACATGCACGTAGATCATGTGTTTTCATTTAAAAGATGTGGCTTCTACAAAATTTAATTACATTTCCCTGCAGCTTTAAATTGTGAGTGGCTTTAAATCAAATGTGTCTTCAAACCAGAGGTAACTTCTATTAAATTTAATTATGTTTCCCTGCATATTGTACAGTGGAGGTGTTGCAGCCAAATGAGGGCACCGTCTTTTAAAATGGCACAGGGAAGATGTAGGAGCAAGTGGGATGGCCCTAATATCTTTTTGAAATGAATACAAATCCTGTTGTCTTGCCATAGTCAAAACTCTCTGGGGCCAGCTTTGGTAATATAAAACAAAGCCAAGAAGATTGAATTTTTCATGCTATTTTCACGTGTGATATATACATTTTTGGAAATGTTCCATTTATGCTAATTTTTCAATACGTTAAATTTGAATTTAAATGATTGAGATGTAAAAACTCTTTTGCATTATATTTGAATTTCAAAACCATATGCATCACTAATTTCCAGTCATACAAAAGGGACTAAAGAAGCAAAGCAACCTTGAAGGCAAAGAAATTATACTTTCTTTTGTTAAAAAGTAAACAAAAAGGAATACTAGGGATGCTCTTCTGTTATCCCCAAAGATGAAAACATTTTTCTTTTCAAAATAAAAAAATCATGATCTGATAGCTCTTAATAGTTGCTCAAGCATATGACTAATTTGTATGAGGGTCTGTATTTGATTATACATATATTAAATATTAAAAAACTAGTAAAAACAGAGAACTCATGAATGGTTCACCTGTAAAATGATATTGACTCAGAGTACCTGCTTTATTAAGTACTTATTGATTGATACTGGAGAAGGCAATGGCACCCCACTCCAGTACTCTTGCCTGGAAAATCCCATGGACGGAGGAGCCTGGTAGGCTGCAGTCCATGGGGTCGCTGAGGGTCGGACACGACTGAGCGACTTCACTTTCACTTTTCACTTTCATGCACTGGAGAAGGAAATGGCAACCCACTCCAGTGTCCTTGCCTGGAGAATCCCAGGGACGGGGGAGCCTGGTGGGCTTCTGTCTATGGGGTCGCACAGAGTCGGACACGACTGAAGCGACTTAGCAGCAGCAGCAGCAGCAGCAGCATTGATTGATACTATAAATCAGGGTTATATACATTGCAAACATAAAGTCTCCACAGGTGCAAGCAAAGTAAAATGGGTAACTACTTCTATATGTGTCTCACAATATTTAATAATATATTTTTATATAATTTATTATGCTACTATTATTATTGTAAAATTGCTTCTGGGAGGGTGGCAAGAAGTCAATTACCTCAATATTCCTCTCCATCAAGGACATAGATTTTTAAAACGGGTTTCCATTTCAGAGGTGTGATACTTAGAGAAGGAGATCTAATTAAACCAAGTATTACAGTAGGTCATATTCCGAAACTCAATATAATGCTCTTTCTTTTTTTTTTTGCTTTTCCTTCTTCCATAAACTGGGATCTTTTCCTAGAATGGAAGCAGAAATAGCCTTTTATTCTTGAGTAAAGGAAAATCGTGGCAAAACATTTTCCTAAGTTGTCTAGAAATAAAATTAACACACCCAGTTGGCACTTCTTTTGACTTGTAGAGCTCTGTGCTGTTATGATCTGGTCCTGAGAATAGTTATAGACCGGAGCAGACATTTTTACATATGAAAAAGCACAACCTGTGATAATAGAGGAAGTACTCTTATAACTTTGCTTATTTTTTAAACTGCCTAAAGATGTATTGGAGACAAACAGTACAGGTGTTGCTGCTGCTGCTAAGTCACTTCAGTCGTGCCCGACTCTGTGCGACCCCACGGACGGCAGCCCACCAGGCTCCGCTGTCCCTGGGACTCTCCAGGCAAGAACGCTGGAGTGGGTTGCCATTTCCTTCTCCAATGCATGAAAGTGAGAAGTGAAAGTGAAGTCGCTCAGTCGTGTCTGACTCTGCGACCCCATGGACTGCAGCCCACCAGGCTGCTCCGTCCATGGGACTTTCCAGGCAAGAGTACCAGAGTGGGTTGCCACTGCCTTAAAGTTGTGCATGTAACATTCTAACTCAGTTTAAAAGAATAGATTTAGAGATCTCCCCAGGTATTGAAGGTATGCCTGTATTGTGCAGTGTTTAGTCGCGTAGTTGTGTCCGACTCTTTGCGACACCATGGACTGTAGTTCGCCAGGCACCTCTGTCCATGGGATTCTCCAGGCAAGAATACTGGCATGGGCTGCCATGCCCTCCTCCAGGGGATCTTCCCAACCCAGGGATCAAACCCAAGTTTCCCATACTGCCGGCGAAGTCTTTACCGTTCAAGCCACCAGGGAAGTCCCTCTAACCATATAGAAGTGCAATTTGAAATGCTCATCTTCTAATTTAGGTGGAAATTTTGAAAAGTAAGGGAAACTTTCTATAAGGCCCCAATGTTTATTTTAGCCCATCTCCAGCTGCTGAAAAGAAGAATGAGGTTTTCAACACTAGAGATTCTATTTCCCACTTTTGCTCAGATTGAGAATTCTCTGAAAATTCTTTAATCAGTTGATTTTGTATTATTCAGGATGCATTGTTTATTAGGGCCCCTCACACGCCTTTATATTTTCTGTTAAATTTATCAATACACCACACAGGCATAGCCTGTAAAAATGATTTGTAGGTTATTTGTTTAAATGATGGTCATTGAGCTGATTGCCTGACTGTTCTAGAATAAATGTGCCCAAATAAATTACAAACTGAGATGTTCATTAGTAGATTGGGGGCGTGAGGGTAGAAGAAGTAAAATCAGCTGGGTGCAAAGATCTTAGCTGAGTTTGACTGTACTCAGGTACCAACATCTGTTACCTACTCACCAGTGTTTAATGAGTATCCTTTTTCATGACATCTCAGTAGAAAAAGTTCTATTTTTATGGCTTGTAAGTGTATGCTATGTACATAGTGCTATATATATGCATTAAATTGCAAAGCTTTTCCCATTCCATTTCCACTATTTCTAAATACTGTATAAAATAAAATGATTAAAATGTCACTGGATCCACATGCATTCCATTTTTGCAATAAGCATTCCGTGCTACAAAAGAGAAATGCTGTTTAATTTCAATATGATTGTGAATTTTGTAAAATGAGGATGTAATAGCATTTTACTTAAACTTATAGCATCTTCTACTCATATTGTGTTTCAGAATAGTTCCTGCATAATTAAAGTGTCAAAAAACACATTTGTAACAAGAATGATGAAATTCATTCTGAATAATCTGTCAGCAAATAATAACCTGCATTTCCTGCTCTCAAACAGAATCATTTAATACCTTTCAATCATTTGGTTCTTCCCTGTTTTTCTTTCTTTTTTCTTGTTACTCTTAGAAAATAACTTCCTATAGCAGCTTAAAAACTATTTTATGGGCTTAATGGAGGTTTTTCTTTAGCGGGAATGTTATATGGTTAGCAAATGTTTCCATAAATATGTAAAATGCTTCTCCCGCTCCCCAGTTCCCAATGGATGCCACCCAACTAGAGCATTTCCAAAACAATAAACAAGGCGAACAACGAATGCTTTAAAATAACCTTAACTTTGTATTTCCTCCCAAACATTGTCCATTTATTTTTCATTTTATTGATAAAAACAGAAATCATACTAAGTGGAGAATTCCCTCTTATCCAAAGATGAAGTCAGATTGACATTTAGATGCTCCAGCATATTATGTTTCTGGAATATTGAAGGGTCAGGTCAGATTATTCAAGCGGATTTTCTCCATCCAAATGTTTAAAAATGGAGCTGTCTTTAAGAAAGTGGCATTCATTTTACAGTTACAACTTTTAACATTTTAAATTAAAAAATGTATTATTTACATATGTGTACTTACCAGGGATTGTAATCAAATGCAACTATAAATAAGCAACTAACATCTATGTAAATAAATTAGCTTATATCATGAGGATCAACATTTTGTTTTGTGTAATATTTTAATGCTTAAGATTCCATACCTAATATTTTCATGGTCTTCCTTACTATTTTCTTACTACCTATGGTTAAAACTAAGCTTTGAGAGAACTGTTGGATTAGACAGGATGGTACACGTACTTGTATAGTCCACACACGCTGAGTTTTCCCATTTCTCTCTTCTGTGTGAAGTTTAGGACAATATTCAGACTGTGGAGAGCATGGAACTGGAACTGTAAATTATTTTAAAGCATATCTTACGATTTGAGCCCAACACAGGTCAAGCACAATTGTAAGAGGGAAAAAGAAAATCTCTTTAAATAATTTATTCTTTTAAAAATGCTTATACTGTCCACTGCAGCTGCAGAACCATAATGCTTTCATTAAGGATCACATCTGGGCTGAATTAAAACAGGAGCCTTTCCCAGCCCTGGAGTGCTTGTCAGGTTGAAAGTTTTTCTCATAGCTCCTGAAGCTTTTCCAAAAATCTAGGGCTAAGACAGAGAACAGACCTTGTCACGAGCTGGTACCAGGCTTTAAGTACATTCCTGCTCTGTTATTCACCGTCTGGCTCTAATTTGGAGGTACATCTCCCTTGTGTTCACTTTATTAACTTACGTATGACTAGCTCTTTTGTTTAATATGGAAATAAAGAAAACAGGATTTGTTGAAGAATAGTGCTATACATTGAGGCTTATTTTTCCACAAACTGGTTTTTTTCCACCCAATATTTGCTCTTTAAGGCAACTTCCCCATATATTTAAATATACTTGCATAATAAAAAAAAGGTAGATAATATAGAGAATTCACAATAGACTTTGTTTTCTCCTTCACTTCATGAAAAAGGAAGGGGGAAATATTACATAGGCTTAAATACACTGCTTTTTTTTCCATGCTGACCATAAATTTTATGTTAGAACTACAAGGACAAAAAAAATTCTATCAGTGTTATCCACAGATGCAATGATATTGATCTCTAGTGGCCTCGATCTGCAATAGCTTGGAACATGGCTTGGGTTCCTAGCCAGAGACTGGGCTGGGTCATGGAGATGAAAGCCCCGGATCCTAGCCACCAGGTCAGTGGTCAGTGACAAGGGCCCTGGCTGACCCTTCGGCTTTGCAGAAAAGAATTCCCGTAAAGACAAAAAGTAGGGAAACAAGTCAAGCAATTATTAGGAGGAAAAGAGTACAGTCCTTGTGGATAGACACGTAGGTGGACTCAGGGAGAGAGAGGGTTGCTGAGTCGCAGCCTCGTGGCAGTTTGGATTCCTTTTATGGGGGCATTTCTTTCTGGTTTCCTTTGGCCAATCATTGTGACTTACCTGGTTCACGGTTTAGATTTGGTGTATCTCAGGATCCTCCTGTGTGTGCACATGCATCTCTTAGCCAAGATGGATTTTACCGAAAAGGCATCTGGGTAAAGCGTCTCTGGACATTGCTCCCCTTTGGCCTGAAAGGAGCCTTTTCTGTGCATGTGTGGTCAAGGAGGTCTCCTGACTTCAAGCATGAGAAATACGTGGTTTGGACAGGGCCCAGCTTCCTTGCCTTAGTTGTCCTGCTATTCTCCTCTTGGAGTTTCGATCAGCAGGGAATAAACCTCTAATTTCTTTACCCTAGGGGGAACCATATGCCTCCTGTCTCAATCTGAAAGTAAAATTATGTAAATTTTGGAGAAATTATTTCAATAATAAATTGCAAAGTCGAATAGAATGTCAGCTAAATGTTGAGAAGTCATGACATTAAATAAAGATTAGAAATATTTTCAAAACTTTCAAAAAATCCTAAGCCATATTAGAATGAAATAAACCACCAGCCAAAGAGAAAGGGAGCTTTAAAAAATTATTGGAAATGCTTTTCTGATGACTAGAATATGTTATCAACTGTACAGCATATGCATGCTTACTAAAATTCCAAATCTTGGGGCAAAAGGAAACACAAACTCTAGGAAGTTTAATATATCCAAACGGAGACAGGTGAAGAAATAATTGTAATACGATATGACATATATTGGTATACAGTTAATGCATAGCGGTGGAAGTGATTAACTGTGCCTGAGGATGTCAGCTTTGAGCTGGTCTTTGAAGGATGAATAGAAGTCCATCAGACCTTAGAATATAGATTTTAGCAAATTTTTAACATTCACTCTTTACCTGAAATTGCCAATTGATATTCTTTCTGAGATAAAAAATGCACCTCACTATCACATTAATTTATTTCTACATTTATTATTATTCCAAATTTCATATATGAAAATGACATTTTAACTTCTTTGAACCTTACCTTTCTCATTACAAAAAGATGTGACTAATACCTGTCTTATGAAATGATAAGGATATAATGAGATGATGCATTTTGTTAACTTTGACAGCAACTAGTTCATATAAACTAACAATAAGTAAATAGTAATTCTCTTCCCTAGCTTTTATCTCTAAATAAGATAAACATGCATTGGCTCAAACTTGGTCTTTTTTCTAGTTTGCTAATGCCTTATGATGAACATTAATGTTCACATTCTTGAACAAATGAATGAAAATTGTTTGACAATTAGCTTGGTATAAAGTAGATTATTGGGAGAACACAAAAAATAAAGCCTTATCTAATTTTACTACCTATATATTTAGAGCTAATTTCTTGATGGGCAAAACAATTTGTACATTTTTATGATACAGTCCATTTAGTGAAAAATCTTTCCCGTGAACAAAAACGAAGGTTATCTCTTCCATTGTTTCCACAGACCCTCTCTTACTGCCTATTAAAATATTTTATCCAAGCCTCCAAATTCAATAGGCGTTTGCTGTTTTACTGCCTCTTGTTCTTAAAACTTAGACTTAGGATTTCCCAGAGAGCATTAGAGTAGTTTAGTCCAGTTTGAAAGATGAGACCAGAGCTTCTAAGTCAGCTCAAGTCAACCTATGTCTACATGTAAAACAATATGGCTTATAAAATGGTAAACCAACACACAAAAACTTTCAAATTGAAAGAAAATGAAAGGCTACAGTACCACTGAGTACTATATGAAATGATATGATTGATCTCCTAGCCATATGAAATATAAACATTTAAGAGGATGTAGGGCTTTCACTTTACACTTTCATGCATTGGAGAAGGAAATGGCAACCCACTCCCGTGTTCTTGCCTGGAGAATCCCAGGGACGGGGGAGCCTGGTGGGCTGCCTTCTATGGGGTTGCACAGAGTCGGACACAATTGAAGCGACTTAGCAGCATCAGCAGCAGCAACAGGGCTTCCCTGGTTGCTCAGATGGTAAAGAATCTGTCTGCAATGCAGGGAACTCAAGTTCAGTCCCTGGGTTGGGATGATCCCCTGGAGAAGGGAATGGCAATCCACTCCAGTATTCTTATCTGGAGGATGCTATGGACAGAGGAGCCTGGTGGGCTACAGGCCATGGGGTTGCAAAGAGTCAGACATGAATGAGCAGCTGACACACACAGGTTGGAAAACAGATTCCTTCCTAGTCACTGATTTTTACTTGTAGCATTAGACTGTGAAGGTAAATGCACCTGTTTTACTTAACAAAACTGGCTAGCTATTTTTATGGAAATTCTTTTTCAGTTTGTAACTCATGTTAATGTCAATGTCAAAGTAACAACAGCACCACTGGGATGAAATGGATAAAAGACTACTTGGTCAGATGAAGTTCTCTTTCCATTAATATTTAACCTTCACGTTTTCCATTAAGCCATGTTGTCAGCTCAGCTTCTTTCTTCTTTGAGAAGGGGCTGCTGATGGATGTTTATGTATAGTGTAGCTCAGGACAGAAAAATGCTTCTATTTCTATTTTTAAAAAATGCTTTAAAATCTTTGTATGAAAAACAAAATTTGACTATTTCTAAGTGAAATTGTTTTACATGTAAATTGTGAAATATTTCATACATTAGTTATAACTTTTGATGCTATATGTGTGTGTATGCACACCCACAAGAACATTTTAATCTTTCTAATAATAATAGCAGCAGCAGCACGTTTATCTTGTGTGAAGTGTTTGGTATATACAACTGGACATATTTCATCGACTCATAAAACCAGGTTTAGAAAGTACACTTTTAAGGTGGAATTTGGAAACTACAGCTACAAGCCCAGAATTTAGCACAATTTATTCACATATATACTTCAAAATTGTTTTCAGCCTGTGATTATTACTTAAAATGAACTACTAAAAATGATTAAATGTCATGTTCTTGAAAATTAATTTACCTTGGGCGTGAGGGCAATGGCCCTGCAGTTCCTCTCATCCTCAGTACTAATAATCAAGTTTAGAACTCGGCTTCTAGGAATAAAATTTTACTATAATTGAAATTATAAGAAACATTTTATTTCATTTCATAGCCAAGCATTAGATTTTTCCTTTTAAAAAGGAAAACCTTAAATACTCTCTCTGATTGTGCTTGATAGGTTTTTGGCCTCAAAAATTTGTCAAATGTTGTTTAAATGATTTTCTGTGGACAGGTTGGAGATATCATCAGGAGTTCCTATATTTGAGAATTAAGAAATATCATAATAACATACTATTTTTCTGCTATATGTGTAATCATATGGTAGATCCACAAGTGTTACATACACCTGTGAAATAATCTCCATGTACTTAAATAAAGTCAAGGAGGGATGTTTCCTACCTTCAATATTTTAGAAAAAGTTACCAAGAAAATATTATTTTCTCCTTTCTTTCTCTCTTTTTTTCCTTTCTTCTACCCTCTCTCCCTCCCTCTCTTCCTTCTTTTTTTCTTTCTTCTTTAAATTATCTCTAGGATAAATTACGTACGCATAATCATGCGTAAGTATGCGTGCGTGTGTGCTCAGCCACTTAAGTTGTGTCTGACTCTTTGCGACCCCATGGACTGTAGCCCACCAGGCTCCTTTATGGGATTCTCCAGGCAATACAGGAGTGGGTCACCATGCCCTCGTCCAGGGGGTTTTCCTGACTCCGGCATCGAACCCATGACTCTTGCATCTTCTGCATTGGCAGGTGGGTTCTTTATGACTAGTTCCATCTGGGAAGCCCTAGAATGAAGTATGCTGCTGCTGCTGCTGCTGTTAAGTCTCTTCAGTCATGTCTGACTCTGTGTGACCCCATGGACAGCAGCCCACCAGGCTCCTCCGTCCCTGGGATTCTCCGGGCAAGAATACTGGAGTGGGTTGTCATTTCCTTCTCCCAGAATGAAGTATCAGCCGATCAGTCAGTTCAGTTGCTCAGTCGTGTCCGGCTCTTTGTGACCCCATGAACTGCAGCATGCCAGGCCTCCCTGTCCATCACCATCTCCTGGAGTTCACTCAAACTCACGTCCATTGAGTCAGTGATGCCATCCAGCCATCTCATCCTCTGTTGTCCCCTTCTCCTCTGCCCCTAGTCCCTCCAGGCATCAGAATCTTTTCCAATGAGTCAACTCTTCGCATGAGGTGGCCAAAGTACTGGAGTTTCAGCTTTAGCATCATTCCTTCCAAAGCACACCCAGGACTGATCTCCTTTAGGATGGACTGGTTGGATCTCCTTGCAGTCCAAAGGACTCTCAAGAGTCTTCTCCAACACCACAGTTCAAAAGCATCAATTCCTCGGCACTCAGCTTTCTTCACAATCCAACTCTCACATCCATACATGACCACTGGAAAAACCATAGCCTTGACTAGACGGAACTTTGTTGGCAAAGTAATGTTTCTGCTTTTGAATATGCTATCTAGATTGGTCATAACTTTTCTTCCAAGGAGTAAGTGTGTTTTAATTTCATGGCTGCAGTCACCATCTGCAGTGATTTTGGAGCCCAGAAAAATAAAGTCTGACACTGTCTCCACTGTTTCCCCATTTATTTCCCATGAAGTGATGGGACCAGATGCCATGATCTTAGTTTTCTGAATGTTGAGCTTTAAGCCAACTTTTTCACTCTCCTCTTTCACATTCATCAGAGGCTTTTGAGTTCCTCTTCACTTTCTGCCATAAGGGTGGTGTCATCTGCATATCTGACGTTATTGATATTTCTCCCAGCAATCTTGATTCCAGCTTGTGCTTCATCCAGCCCAGTGTTTCTCATGATGTACTCTGCATGTAAGTTAAATAAGCAGGGTGACAATATACAGCCTTGACATACTCCTTTTCCTATGCTTAACCCTACAAAGAGGACAATTAAAGAAATGAACACATCAAATGAAGGAATATGCAGGAAGGTCAAGAGCAATGTTGTAGTAAATTTTTCGTGACAAAGTGGCAGTTGGAAAAAGAGAGGGGCCTATCTAAGAAATATATTGAAGTAAAGAAATCAGTAAATTTTGTGATGTATTGGATTTGAGGAGCCAAAGAATCAGTGTAACAGCAATGCATGTAGCACTGGGTACTTGGGAAACACTATTACTGAGGGCGTATTCACTGCATGTGTATTAGGTAACAGTACTGTGATTTCTCCATGTTTAATCAGTCACCAAGCCAGGCTAATTTAAATACCAGCATATTTCTCAAATCTGTCCCTAACTTTCCACACTTACAAGCACCACCTGAAATGGCCTTTGAAACAATCTCCCCATTCCTAGATTGGCCCAAGGTTAAATAACCACAGTATTGGAGATAATCCAATTTAAAAAATATAGACATGTTGTGTAATTTCAATAGCTTCCCATGACTATCAGGACAAAATCAATCTCTTTTCCCTGACCAATATATATATTTTAATATATGTGTATCTCCTACAGGGTCTCTACTTCTTACTTCACTAACTGCTTGTATTTCTCAAAAAGGCCTAAGGTGATTTAATTCCTCTGTCCCTTTTCATATGCTGCTACCCCTTAACACTCCCACTTGCATTCAAGCCTCACCTTTTCTGGGAGTCCTTCCTAGGGCTGATTTAGACACACTCCTCTCTGCTTCTGTGTATATTACCACTGACACTGCACTGAATACAGATAAAGAGCCTAAGGATTTTTAACACAATGAGTTTCTTGGAAGAAAGAAACTATCTTTTGCATTTGTAAACTCATGCAGCACCAATCCCAAGATTTTGCCAGTAATGAGTGTTCAAAATACTTATTTAATGTGTTAATTAATGCGTGAATTCATATTTAATTATAAAAAGTATAAATCAGGGTTTATACTTTTGATTTTCTTCATGAGGCCTGTAGGCAGTATTAAAAAAAAACAATGTTGAGTATTCAATTCCATTGATAGGATGTGTATTTTGGAGACACGAGTTAGGTCTACCTATGTGGCATTTTCATTTTGAAAGTTTAGATCCCATCTAAGAAAAAAGACATTGTCCATTTAGCTCTTTCATTTATTATGTTACTATGAGAAGGCTACTTAATCTGACTTTTTATTTTCCTTCTTGAGGAAGTGTATTATTAATTCCAGATCTCTACTTCCTTAAAAAAGAGGTCAACAAATTATGCAGTCTGGGTTTCTGAAAAAAAAAAGAAAGAAATCATGTATATATGTGTGGTCTGTATATACCTGGGGGCTTCCCAGATGGCTCAGTGGTAAAGAATCTGCCTGCAAGCAAGAGATGAGGGTTTGATCCCTGGGTTGAGATGATCCCTTGGAGAAGGGAATGGCAGTCCACTCCAGTATTCTTGCCTGGAGAATCCCATGGACAGAGGAGCTTGATGGGCTACAGTCCATAGAGTCACAAAAAATTGGATGTGACTGAAGCGACTCATATCTACATATATATATATATATATATATATTTGTTGTCTTAGTCACTAAGTCATGTGCAATTCTGTGACCCCATGGACTATAGCCCACCAGGCTCCTCTGTCCATGGGATTCTCCAGACAAGAATATTGGAGTTGCCATTTCCTTCTCCAGGGGATCTTCCCAACCCAAGGATCGAACCTGCATCTCTTAGGTCTCCGGCACTGGCAGGTGGGTTCTTTACCAGTAGCACCACCTGGGAAGCCATATATATATGCTACAGAATTTCAATAAATCTTTATTTCTTTCCAATTACTTTTTCTTTTGGCCATGCTGCATGGGTTGTGGCTGACCAGAGATTGAACTTGTGCCCCCTGAGTTGGAAGTGCAGAGACTTAACCACTGAACTGCCACGGAAGTCCCTCTAGTCCAGTAGAAAGCACCCCACCAAGTTGGGGAAAAAAAACAACAACAGGATTCTTATTCCTTTTTCTTCATCATGTTATTTTTATTTGCTATTTCATATCTTAAACCATGCCCATTCCTAGCTTGCTACCCCAGGCCACCACTGGTTCTCAGCTGGACTGTTGCCGTAGGTTTCTAAGTGATTCTCATGTACCCAAGTCTTGCTTTGTCTAAAATATTCTTGAAACTGTAGTCAGAATGATATCCCAATACTCACATCTTATGTTACTCTTCTACAAACTTTCAATGAGATCAGCGGCTTCTGATTTCTATGCAGATAAATCTCTAGCTTTCCAGGGTTTGGGCAGCTTTTGATTCTTATCCTAATGCTGTGTTCCTCGGTCCCTCCATTAAGCTAAATTTCATTCATTCTTTAGTTAGGAATTTTAATTTTAATTCTTCCATGAGGTCTACCTGATTCCTGGACCTTTAGACACCCAGTCTCAGGAAACATCATACTCTCATTTTTAACACCATAGCACACTTTGTCATTATTTCTTGCTTGATGTCTCTTTCTAGATAGACAAAATGGTCTGTGAGAACAATACTCTTTGCCTTGTGCCTGGCAAAATGCCTGACACGCAGGATGTGCCCAGTAAGTATTTGTAGAATATAGTAAATTAACTATATTTAATAGAAGAAGGCAATGGAGAAGGCAATGGCACCCCACTCCAGTATTCTTGCCTGGAAAATCCCATGGACGGAGGAGCCTGGTGGGCTGCAGTCCAGGGAGTCGCACAGAGTCAGATACGACTGAGCGACTTCACTTTCACTTTTCACTTTCATGCATTGGAGAAGGAAATGGCAACCCACTCCAGTGTTCTTGCCTGGAGAATCCCAGGGACAGGGAAGCCTGGTGGGCTGCTGTCTATGGGGTCGCACAGAGTTGGACACGACTGAAGTGACTTAGCAGCAGCAGCAGTAAATTAACTACGTATATATACGTGACGTTCTTTCCTTGTATTTAATGTCAATCTAAGCAAATTTTTAGATATTACTTGAAGTCTAAGGAAAATAAAACAATTAAATCTCTGAAAAAGTTGTTGCTGCTTAGGATTTTTTAAAAAAATGATATTTAAGGAAATTAAAATCAAGCTACAAATACTGCTTTATTTGAAAGTAACCCAGACCTCCTTAAATTTAGCAGATCAACATATCATATATAAAATCATTTATCCCTTTCATCTTAAGAGTAGCCTGTATTTTCTTACTGAGTTTTTCATCTCAATACAGTGAGCTTGTTTAATTTCTCTAACTTAAGGCTGCTTAAGGTGAACTAAAATATCAGATTATGGTATGATGCTTGAATACTTTCCAGTAGGCTCCTTAAAATCCCTTCTTACTTGATTTCAATCTTGTTGCCATCCCTTTGACTGGAGTGACTGCAAATTACAGTTTGAAAAGGACTGACCTCTTCCTCTTTGCTAATATTGTTAGAAGGAAGCTACAATGGCACCTATCAGAATAACCAAATTAGAGCGGTTCACATAAGGCAGACACACATACAAATGTACTTATGTACCAGATGTACCCCTCAACAGGAAAATGACAGCCATTCAGATAAAATGCTTTTATTATTTACTTTCAACAAGTATCTATAGCTGTGGCATGACTATTGTCAAATCATTTCAATAATCTTGTTATAGGGCTGGTAATAAAAGAAAAAAGCACTTCAGCAGAGAGAAATGACCTGCCTCCTGACATCTTCAGAGGTACCGGATGACAGTGATATGTAGATTACTTTTCTGTTCAAACACACAAGAGCATTGCCAGACCTTTTTTAGCCTAGTTTATTTCCTCAAAGCACTAATGTAGGTTTGACAGGAAAGATGCAAGGCGACCCCTGCAATTTCACCATTGCCAGTAGGTGTAGCAGTTGGTGTAGTTTGACAAGTGAAGTAGAAGATGGAGGCATCCTTGGAAAAAGTTGTATAGTTACCAGAAGATGTAATGACTTCTGCAAAAGCTGTAGCTTTGACACATAAGCAACCACTGAATGAATAACGATGCTTGGAAACGTAAAGGAATTTTGACCTTATTAAGCAGGGGCAGATATCTCACAATTTATATGTATGCTTTGCCTTTCCAAGCCGTATATGTAGGTAATACATAAGTATTTTGTCCGATAGTAGTAGCTAGAACACAAATATTTCTTTAAAATTAATATCTATTCATACACAGCTAGGAAGTTTTAAGAAAATAAGCAAACTTTGACATTTACAAACTGTACTGTGTTCCCTCCTTTCCATTGGATCTATACTTTATCCAGTAATCTTGATATCATGAAAAGGAGAGAAGCATTTCATCACCTTTTTGTCTCATCTTTTTCCAGTAATATCACAGTTTTCTACTTGACACATGAAATATTATCACATTGAAAAAATTAGAGTCAAGAACCAGCAAAGATAAAAGCAGTATATCAGGGGAAAAAAAGAATCAGGGATTTTTAAGCTTGTATGAAAATGTGGTTTATCTCCATCTTTAAAACATAATGATTACCAACTTAACACCAATATTTCAAATCTAAAATTTCCAATTGAATTGCCCTTTGAATTTGTATGCTGCACAACAGGCTCTATTCTCCTTTATGCACAAGAAGAAAGAAATGAATAGTTGGCCAATTAGCTGAAGTCTTCCAAGGCCCTTTGTCACTGAATGTATGTCTGACTACATTCAGGCATACATTCAGTCTATGTCTGTTATTATAATGCATTAGTATTTTGGATGAATATAATTTAATTCTATCTAGTAGACCAATGATTCCTAAGGCAATCTATTTCTCCAGATATGAAAATTTGAGAAATGTTATTAGGCCTTAAGAGACTAGATTACAGGATCACCATACTTTGTCAGAAGACTTGGGTTCAGTTCCAAAATATGCTGTTAAATGACTACATGATTTTAGGCAGGTTCTTCAGGCTCTCTGGGCCTCATTATTTTTCAATGGTAAGATGAAGAAAACAGTATTTTATGAGGATTAAGTGCTGTTATTAAGTCAGTCGTATAAGTTTATGCAGAAGGTGCTTTTTATTGTTCTTACCAAAGTAATTGTGGGAATTTTAATACTAACTATTGATAAGGCTTCCCTGGTAGCTCAGCTGGTAAAGAATCTACCTGCAATGTAGGAGACCCTGGTTCAACTCCTGGGTTGGGAAGATCTGGTGGAGAAAGGATAGGCTACCCACTCTAGTATTCTTGGGCTTCCCTGGTGGCTTAGCTGGTAAAGAATCTGTCTGCAATGTGGGAGACCTGAGTTGGATCCCTGGGTTGGGAATATCCCTGGAGGAGGGCATGGCAATCCACTCCAGTATTCTGGCCTGGAGAATTCCATGGACTGTAGAGTCCATGGGGTCACAAAGAGTCAGACACTTTTCAAAGTGAAAGCTGAGTGATTTTCACTTTCATTGATAAAGCTGCTGCTAACCCTCTCCCTCAATGATACTTGTTTTTTAAATTTATTTATTTACTTTAAATAAAACAAAGATGGATATTTTTTAATGATAAAAAGTACAATTCACAAAGAAGATAGACATCATAAACCATTAGACACCTTAACAACAAAGAAACAAAGATACATAAAGCAAAAATCAGAAGAAATAAAAGGGAAAAAAAATATATAATCATAGTGAGACATACTGACATTTTTCTGAGAATATTTTATCAAGTGAAAAAAAAATAAGAATAGGAGCATCTTGAATGATGTCATTAATAATTTAAATATATTTGATTTATATTTAATTAATTTATGTTAATCATATCCTACACAAATATATTTAAAATTTTGTATCTCATACATTGTTATTAGATGTCCATAGGACATTTAGAAAAACTGGCAAAAAGATAAACATTACTAAATTTCAAAAAATATGATTCTTTATTTTGGTGTGTGATTCAGTTACACGTACACAAATATTTTATTTTTGAAATTACTTTCCATTATAGTTTATTACAAGATAGTGACTATAATTCCCTGTGCTATCCAGTAAACCTTTGTTGCAAATCTATTTTTTTAAATTAGAAATCTGGCATTCTATCCATACTAGTCAAACAAGTGGAATCAAAATGTCATAAATTTTTTAGTTAAGCAAAAATTCATAAGTTTTCTAAAATATATGTTATATATTATTTATATACATGTACACAAAGCTCTTCTACTATGCTTGATAAAGGCTTGAGAGAGAACACCACAAAAAACAAAAAGAAGAGATGGAGAAATTGGAAAACACAAACTGAATGAAACTGGAGCACTGAATTTGAAATGGAAAAAATGAAACAAACTAGACAGAAATAAAAGATCCTCATTTAATCCAGTTGTTATAAGCATGGCTACTCATTAGAAACATATCTAGAGCTCTGGCAAAAAAAAAAAAAAAAGCAGTACCTACACATTTGTAGTTTTCAAAAAATTCCAAGATAATTATGATGCATCTGGATTTTAAAGAGTGATTACAGGATTTTCTATTAATGGTAGTTTTGGTGATATATATTATATTTTTTTTCTGTTGACCAATCATGATACAATGGTATTAAGTAAGTAATAGTTACATAATTATAATAGTAAAAGATATTTATCAGTTTTCACAATCAACAGCCACAAAAAATAAAAGATAATCACTATTGCAAGCCATACTGCTGACATGATTAACCTAACAATATAAAATAATTACATACAGTCTGGGGGAGGGGGTCAAGCAGAGTGACATGTTAAGTGGAAATGCATATATGTACATGTTTTCATCTGCTCAGCTAGACTATGTCTTTTGGTTGGTGCATTTAATCCATTTACATTTAAGGAAATTGTTGATATGTATGATCCTAGCTTCCCTCATAGCTCAGTTGGTAAAGAATCTGCGCAGGAGACCTGGGTTCAATTCCTGGGTCAGAAAGATCCCCTGGAGAAGGAACCGGCAACCCACTCCAGTATTCTTGCCTAGAGAATCCCCATGGACAGAGGAGGCTGGCAGACTACAGCCCATGGGGTTGCAAGAGTCAGACATGACTTGGTGACCAAACCACCACCACCTACATCAAGGTGACATCAAGATGAATTGAATTGCCTATCTGAATTTCAAAACTCTGGCATAACTGGTGTCTGGGAGTGAACATCATGATCCTATTACAGTTTTCTTGATTGTTTTGGGTTTATTTTCTGTAGGTAGGTCTTTTCCGTCTCCTGTTTTCTGCCTAGAGAAGTTCCTTTAGCATTTGTTGTAAAGCTGGTTTGATGGTGCTGAATTCTCTTAACTTATGCTTCTCTGGAAAGCTTTTGATTTCTCCATCAAATCTGAAGGAGAGTCTTGCTGGGTAGAGTATTTTTGGTTGTAGTTTCTTCCCTTTCATCACTTTAAATATGTCACATCATTCCATTCTGGCTTGTAGAGTTTCTGCTGAGAAATCAGCTGCTAGTCTGATGGGAGTTCCCTTGTACATTATTTGTCATTTTTCCCTTGTTGCTTTTAATATTTTATCTCTGTCTAGTTTTTGCCAGTTTGATTACTATGTGTCTTGGTGTGTTTCTCCTTGGGTTTATCCTGCTTGGGACTCTCTGTGCCTCCTGGACCTGGTTGATATTTTCTTTCCCATTTAGGGAAGTTTTCAGCTATTATCTCTTCAAATATTTTCTCAGGTCCTTTCTCTCTCTTATCTCCTTCTGGGATCCTATAATGTGATTTTTCATGCATTTAATGTTATCCCAGATGTCTCTTACGCTGTCTTCATTTCTTTTCATCCTGTTTTCTATTTTCTGTTCTGTGGCAGTAATTTCCACCATTCTGTCCTCCAGGTCATTTATCAGTTGATGGTTGGCAATGCCCTCCCTCCCTGGTAGCTTTTTTCCTTGATGTGACCTAATCCCTGGGCCTAAGGGCTCCATGGTTGGGTTAATGGCAGCCTCCAAGAGGGTTTACACCAAGGGGGACCTTCCCAAACAGCTGCTGCCAGTCCCCCTGTCCCTGTGGTGAGTCCCTGCCAATGCATGACTCCACAAGAGACCCTCCAACACTGGCAGGCAGTTTTGGCTCGGTTTCCTGTGGGGTTGCTGCTCCTTTCCTCTGAGTCTTGCTGCACGCAAGGTTTCGTTTGTGCCCTCCAAGACTGGAGTCTCTGTTTTCTCCAGTCCTGTGGAAATCTTGGTAATCAAATCCCGCTGGCTTTCAAAGTCAGATTCCCTGGGGATTCCCAGTCCCTTTGTCGGGTCTCCAGGCTTGGAAACCTGACCATCACAACCTTGGAGAACTTCTTTGGTATTATTATTTTCCAATTTGTTGGCCACCCACCCAGCAGGTATGGGATTTCATTTTATAGTGATTGTGCCTCTCCTATCATCTTGCTGTGGCTTCTTATTTGTTTCTGGACATGGGATATCTTTTTTTGATAGGTTCCAGAGACCTCCTCTCCATGGCTGTTCAACAGCTGGTTGTGATTGTGATGTTCTCACAGGAGGAGATGAGCCTCCTTCTACTCTGCCATCTTGAACCTGAAGCACTCCCTCCGTAGTGCTCGTGATTCCAGGAACAAGGAGAAGAGATTAAGGTTTTCTGAGTATCTCCTTGTTACACAGAACTGTTGCTTTAGTTCCCCTGTCTTTCTCACAATGCCTACCTGAGGTGTATTTTTTTATCTTGTATTTATAGAGGAAACCAAGACCTGGAGTGTTCAGTTGCTTTCCAGTCATCGACAAGTATTTGGCAGAGTCAGATTTAGGCCTCTTCCAAGCTAGCTATCTTTACTGTACTAATGTACATAAGAGCTATTCAAATAGTTGGTATAAAGTAACATGAACTAACATGGGCTTACATAGACGAGGCATGTAGATAGTCTTTATTGTTGTAGCAACAAACCCACCAAAATATGTACCAGATCTTTGACAAACTAAATACAAAGTGGAGAGTTCATAGCCTAACACTATAAAATGCTGTTTTAAAATATGGTATTATATATAATGGGCTAGCTTATATATAAGCTATTTTGTTGTATGAAATAGAACATTTTGCCTCAATTATATTAACATATATTTATAAAACCAAAGGGCTTTCCCAGTGGCTCAGTGGTAAAGAATCTGCCTGCCAATGCAGGAGACACAAGTTTGATCCCTGGGTTAGGAAGATCCCCTGGAGAAGGAAATGGCAGCCCACTCCAGTATTCTTGCCTGGGAAATCCCATAGACAGAGGAGCCTGGCGGGCTACACAGTCCATGGGGTTACAAGATTCAGACACAACTTAGTGACTGAACAACTACATAAAACTAAAATATTCAACGCATCTAAGATAGTTTATTATTTATACATGCTAGTGATAGTTTATTGCAGTTGAGTTATATTAAACTCAAGACGAGACATTTGACATTTCTTTCAGTTATCTTTCAAGCCTTGAAATGACCTCATGATGAAGCTGAACAATATACATGGAGAACAAGCAATCTTATTTGATTTGAAACATACTGAGGAATGATTTGTGAAGGAACTGGAGCTCTGAGAATATTGTGAGGCTCGTGGCAATTTTCTTAGAAGGTGTTGTGGTCTTTCAATTGAACAGCAAGAAAATTGATCAAATTCATATCCTGACTTCATCAGTCTTTCTCTAGGGAGATGACATCTCATAGGAACTGTAGCAGACAGCACTCTCATCTCCACAGAGTAAACAGAATTACAGCATTAGGGCTTATAATTATCCAGGCAGCTTCCAGGAGCTGGGGGATCAAAAGGCAAAAGGCCTTTCCCCAGCGGCCAATTGTTATGGCCTGGGGCTCTGTGTGTTGACTCGACACTCCCTAAGCCTGGGGCTGGAGCTTTATCGATGATGTTGCCATTTGCAAGCTGTCCATGACAGCCCATGTTGAGGTTTTGGAGTCTTTCTTAACTCACTCTCCTCTATGACCATGACTACAACCTGACCTGTTAGATACACCTGGATTTAATATTTGAATTGTCCAACTTTGACTTAGTGGCCAGATTCTGGAACAAAATAATGAGCTCCCAGACTCATCCCCTGGCACCCACACTCACTGCATGCTTATGCTTGACTTTGTTTCTGAACTGTTTTCCCTCGAATCAGGCGCCCACTCCAGACTTATAGGACAGGTAGTTCTGTCTCTACTAGGGTTACTGCTTAGTAATTTCTCACCTGGTCCCATCAGGTAAAAAATGAGATGACATAGAAGCAGCATTAGAATGCTAATTACCATACTATACATCTCCCTTCACAAGAACCAAGCCTTGATAATTATATTTTTATATTAGCATTTATGTGCAGGTAATTAATATGTTTCAGTCACTGTGTTGGGTGGTTTATCTACATCAATTTATTTCATCCTTCTTATAGTCCTATGATATGGGTTTTATTATTAGAAAAAATAGTAAATAGCTGATGTTTGACTTTTTATTTTAAAACTTGACATTTTCCATATGTTTCATGCAAATGATATTAACCCCATTTGACAGATGAGAAATCTGAGGCATGAAGAAATTAACTTTCTGTAGGTCACAGTTGGAACTGTGAGAAACAAAACGAAGTATACAATGGCTGTAGCCTTTTCTTTCCTGTCCATTCCAAGGGTTTGCAGTACATTGGTTTCTCAGTCTTGTGAAGGAGTCCATACACCCTTACCCAATTTGAAATTACTGTTTTGATCAACTGCTTAGAGCCAACAACCAGCTGTCAAACACATAATTCCAAACTTTCACATTGATTAGAATAACTTATGTGAGAAAGAGCCATGTAAAATGTCGAGTGGGGCAATTTAATCAACTCCACTATAAACAAGCCAGAGTGCTGCATATATCAATTTAAACTATTTCAAATATTCAACACATGGGCCATAAATATAGCACTTATCCAAAAATAAGGAAAAGGATCTATATAAACACAGTATGGATTAGCTAAGTTAGACCATCCCTAATGAGTGAAATGAAACGACTCTCAGCCATTCTTACATGTTTACAGCAGACTGTAAAGTAATTTCCTCTTTGTTGAGAAGTTTGAGCACACATTTTCCTGTCAGACTTCCTGACTGTACCGGTTGGAAGTGGAGTCTGACTGAGAATTCTGCAGGTGACACAATTTGTGTGGGGGTACTGTGGAATCTTCGCAGAACCGCCAATTAGCATTTTAAAAAACACGATTCGCTTCAGTACAAAGAAAAAGGAATAGATAATAAATTGGGCAAAGCTGTTTTTACATTTGAGAATCTCATAGTTTCAGGACAAATGATATTTTCAGCTTCTCAATGCTGGTCTCAATGCTAAGTCATCAATTCAGTCACGTCTATGATGTTCCTTTGGATGGAACTCATTTGATGCAAGGTGTGCCTTTTTTGTGGATTATTTTAAAATCTACCTGGGATATCATTTTTACCCTTTATACACTTAAGAGGTAGAGCCTGTAATCACTTAGGAAAATCACAGCTATATCTTCTGATATAAAAATAAACAATTCTAGTCCCTTTATTACACTTTATCTTTCAGCTGCGTAATACTTTACCTCTTCCCAAGAAAGCCCAAGCCATTCATGCTCTTAAAAATCTGATCTCCATGATAAACCCAAACAAGGCTTTCATCGTTCTTCACTCACCTGGAAATCCAGTGACTAAAGTATAGATCTAGAAGTCAGATTATGTGGACTGGATCATCATTTGTTCTCATTTTGTTCTTTAGAAAGGATTCTGAATGGAATCAGGCTCTGACCTCTCCTCTTGTTCGGTTGCTCAGTCGTATCTGACTCTTTGCGACCCCAGGACTTGGACTGCAGCGTGGACTGCTGCATGCCAGGCTTCCCTGTCTTTCACTATCTCCTGGAGCTTGCTCAAACTCATGTCCACTGGGTCAGTGATGCCATCCAATCGTCTTGTCCTCTGTTGTCCCCTTCTCCTCCTGTCTTCAGTCTTTCCCAGCATCAGGATCTTTTGCAGTGAGTCACTTCTTTGCATCAGGTGGCCAAAGTACTGGTGCTTCAGCTTCAGCATCAGTCCTTCCAGTGAATATTCAGGGTTGACTTCTTTTACGATTGACTGGTTTGATCTCCTTGCTGTCCAAGGGACTCTCAACAGTCTTCTCCAGCACTATCGTTTGAAAGCATCAGTTCTTTGGTGCTCAGCCTTATTGTCCAGCTCTCACATCTATACATGTCTACTAGAACAAAACATAGTTTTGACTAAATGTACCTTTGTTGGCAAAGTGATGTCTCTGCAATTTAATATGCTGTTTATGTTTGTCATATCTTTTCTTTCAAGGAGCAAGTGTCTTTTAATTTCACGGCTGCAGTCAATGTCCACAGTCACTTTCTGTCATTAGGGTGGTGTCATCTGCATATCTGCTGCTGCTGCTAAGTCACTTCAGTCCTGTCTGACTCTGTGCGACCCTGGAGACAGCAGCCCACCAGGCTTCCCGTCCCTGGGATTCTCCAGGCAAGAACACTGGAGTGGGTTGCCATTTCCTCCTCCAATGCATGAAAGTGAAAAGTGAAAGTGAAGTCACTCAGTGATGTCTGACTCCTAGCAACCCCATGGACTGCAGCCTACTAGCTTCCTCCATCCATGGGATTTGCCAGGCAAGAGTACTGGAGTGGGGTTGCCATTGCCTTCTCCCTGCATATCTGAGATTATTGATATTTCTTCTAGCAATCTTGATTTCTGCTTATGCTTCATCTAGCCCAGTATTTTGCATGATGTACTCTGCATATGAGTTAAATAAGTAGGGTGACAATATACAGCCTTGACATACTCCTTTCCCAAGTTGAAACCAATTCATTGTTCCATGTCTGGTTCTAACTTTTGCTTCTTGATCTGCAACAGATTTCTCAGGAAGCATGTCAGGTGGTCTGGTGTTTCCCATCTCTTTAAGAATTTTCCAGTTTGTTGTGATCCAGACAATCAAAGGTTTTAGCATACTCAATGAAGCAGAAGTAGATGCTTTTCTGGGATTTACTTGCTTTTTCTATGATCCAGCGAATGTTGCGGAGAAGGCAATGGCAACCCACTCCAGTACTCTTTCTTTTCTGGAAAATTCCATGGACAGAGGAGCCTCGGGGGCTGCAGTCAACAGGGTCGCTATGAGTTGGGCACAACTGAGTGACTTCACTTTCATTTTTGACTTTCCTGCATTGGAGAAGGAAATGGCAACCCACTCCAGTGTTCTTGCCTGGAGAATCCCAGGGACGGGGGAGCCTGATGGGCTGCCATCTATGGGGTCCCACAGAGTTGGACACGACTGAAGCGACTTAGCAGCAGCAGCAGCGAATGTTGACAATTTGATCTCTGGTCCCTCTGCCTTTTCTAAATCCAGATTGTACATCTGAAAGTTCTCAGTTCACGTACTATTGAAGGCTATCCTGAATGATTTTGAGCATTATCTTGCTAGCATGTGAAATGAGTGCAATTTTGTGGTAATTTGAGCATTCTTTGGCATTGCCTTTCTTTGGGATTGAGCACCTCCCCTCTTAGAGGAAGGAATACTGTAACTTTATCCATTGGTTGAAAAATGTGCTAATGAGGTTAGGGTCATTGATTTGATCTCACATGAGTGAGTGAAAGTATGCTTCACTCTAGCTCTAGGCTTCTAACAGCCTTGGTAACCAAAGTCCATTCGTAAACAAGTGCAGCCGGTTGTCCAGAAATTTGGAGAGATTTCACACTTATCAGAAAACAGTCTCAAGGCTAAAACAAAAGTCATTCAAAGAACACGTCTTACTGGTCATGGGTCAATGATATCATCTTTGCTTCCGAAGCACCACAGCTCATAAATTTCCAAAAAGTGTCCTTTATTTAAAAAAAAAAAAATTAAGATCTTTAAAACTTATGGGAATGCAGTGAAGTTAAGCCAAATGAAAAATTTTATGAACTTAAAAAATTTTTTGAATAATCTGTTAAATAATTCTATTTGAAAGATCCATTAATTTATAATCCATTTTAATCCATTTATATGTAAGTACATATATAAATGTTCCATCATTGTTTCCATTTACTCTGTTTTTTGAAAACAAAACCAAATTTCCTTCTTCAATCTCAAAGAACCTATATTTCACATCAACTCTGTATTAATTTTCAGTTGAAGTAAACTCAAGAAAATGCTTTATATTTCATGTTTTTAAAAAATACCAAATAATTGCCTTGAAATGTGAATACTACTAATATAGAATACTACTAATATATTCTTGTAAGTGAGAAGCTCTGCCTGAAAGACTGATATATCCTAAGATGCTGATTCAAAATTTGCATCCCAAAAGTTTGACAAAGAAAGCCAGTTAGAATTATATCAAATGTAGCTTAATATATATTAAATGTCAGGGTACAGGCCAGCCCTTTAGGATAGTTATCTGTATTTCTAATAAATAACATATCTTTCTTTGGATGAAGCCAAGTGTTTCTGAAATCTATTGTAGTTCATTGTGTAGATAAGAAACCTAAGGACTCTAGAGAACTGGATTTCTAATCAAGTGACTGCTTTAACAAACCAAACTGCTATGGTCTGAACATTTGTGCTTCCACAAAATCCATATGTTGAAACCTAACCTCTAAGGTGATTAGGAGGTGGGATGTTTGAGAGGTGACTATGTCATGAGGAGAAAGCCCTCATAAGTGGAATTAGTGCTTCTATAAATGGGACCTAAGAAAACTCCCTTCCCCTTCTGCCAGGTGAAGACGTGGCAAAAAAGACAGCCATGAACTAGCAAGCTCTCATCGGGCACTGAATCTGCCACCATTATGAACTTGGACTTGCAGCCTTCAGAGCAATGAGAAATAAGTTTTCATTATTTATAAGCCACCTTTTCTGTGGTATTTTTTCTATTGCAGCTCAAAAGAACTATTACACAAACCACTCTACTAGCTCAAAAGAACTAATACACAAGCCACTCTTTTTTTTTTTCCTATAGTTTAAATTTAACCCAATATCTACTTCAAAAATGTAGCATGTAATTTATACTAGCTGATAGCAATACCTGTTACCATATAGTCCAATTTTCTTCAAACCCTACCAAGTAATGAGAAATATTTTTCCTGCTAGATTTTGAAGCAATCATTTTATTTACATATGTCCTCTTATGATTTGATTTGTTGGAGAGATATCATTAGTCATATTGTAAAGATGAGGAAGTGAGTCAGAAAACACACAGGCAACCAGTGGTCAAGCTTCAAGCTGAAAGTGCCTTCCCCAGCCCCACACTCATCTCTTCTACTGCACTGCCCTCCCTCCTCGATTGCTCTGGAAGTTTGTCCAGAACTAAGCAAAGCCTTGGCACTGTCCAGTTCCTATCAACATGCTGCTCATTGGGCCTGGATCCTACCACCCTTTTCCACAGTCCTGGACTACGGGTGGTAAAGCAGAGGAAAACTTAATGATGCAGATGGGAAAATCCTCAACTAGGAGTAAGAAATATTTGAGTTTGAATCTTGTGTTTGCCACTTATTATCTGTTTGATCGCAGACAATCTACATAATCTCTATTATTTCAGATTTTTCATGTGTAAAATGGAAAAAAAATAAAGCCTGCTTGATAGATTGGTGGTAGTTAAAAAGCTTGCAAACTGAGTTTCCAATTATTATTCTCTTCTATTAATATTTGTAATTAGCAAATCACAATTAAGGGACATGAACTTGGGCAAACTTCGGGAGATGGTGAGGGACAGCGAAGCCTGGTGCGCTGCGGTCCATGGGGTTGTGAACAGTCGGACATGACTTGGCGATTGAACAGTAACAATCACAATTAATACTCATGACCACTGACACTAGTTTTTTTTTTTTTCCTCTTTCTGCCACCTGAATTACTGCCACCATTTCTTCCTCCTCATTTTTAGCTACCTCAAATATTGGTGCTTGCCTGGATCACATTTGGTTTGCTGTTTCTCTCTGTACAGAATACCTACTTTCCTGTAGCTGCTGTAACAAATTACCACAATATGGGTGGCTTAACAAAACAGCAACGTACTCTGTCATAGTCCTGGAGGCCATAAGGCTGAAATCAAGGTATTGGCAGGACTGCAGCATCCCCAGAGACTCTGAAGGCGAATGGGCTCCTTGCCTTTTCTTATTTCCGACGGTTGCCTGGCAGTTTAGTTGGTTTGTGGCTGTATCATTCCAGCCTCTGCCTCTGTGGTCATATTGCCTCCTTCTCCTTTGTGAGTGTCTCAGTACCCCCTCTGCCTCACTCTAAAGACACAGATGATTGCATATAGGGTATATGGGATAATCCAGAATAAGTCTTTTCTGATCTTAATCACATATTTTGCCATATAAGGTAATATTCACTCTCGCTGTATAGGTAATTCACAGGTTCTTGTGATTAGGAAACTGATATATTTTAGGGAAGCCACTGTTGAACACACTACAGTCAGGCTTAGAAAGTTAAAAAAAAAATTCCAAATACCCACAATTCAGTTGGATAAATAGTTATGGACCAGCTCCTAAGCACTATCACACACAGCACATAAATTCCCTCACGTACCCAAATAAGAGAATTCAAAACACACACATTCACATTTGTATTCATTTCTCACAACCACATGGGATGGTGTATTAGAAGAAAAGAGGAGTCTGTCATAGACTGAGAGAGAGAAGCAGAGAGACACAGAGAAGGGGGGAGACAAAGGGAGAGGAGCAAAACCTGTTCTGTGCCCGTAGACTGACGCTCATTTATTACCAGCATTGGACACATACCATCTCAGTTATCAGAGTGATGCATACTTGAGAACCGTTTTGGTTTAAAAAATGGACACTCTATTAATCCATGTGGACAGCATATGTACACATGGGAAGCCCGTGGATTTGGGAATAGAACCCCCTTAACACATTAAATAGTGTAGCCCTGATCATTCATTAAGTACGCTTTTGACAACTGATTGTAAATCAAAGCAAGGACCATGAATTATAAATGTCGAAGTTGATGCTGTATCAGAAGGCTCTGGCAAGTGAAAAAAAAAAGGTTTATTCATTCCGCCTATGAGAATTATGTACAGAAAAAAACAAAGCTTCCCCCTCCCCACCCACCCCCCACTGCATCCCTAGAAGAGAGCAGAGAGAACTGGCAAAGAAACAGCAGTGTGATGGAGGCGATTTCCAGGCTGCCCAGCTGCCTAATCACTGGCAGCCTCTCCAGATTTCACAGCTTGCCTCTTGCACCACCACCCTTTGAAAAGCGATAATCCACCATTGTCACAAAAACAAATAAAAAATATATACGCCGTCACAAAAAAAGCAACCCTAAACCTTCTAAGTAGAATAATTCAGCAAAGGATTTCATGTCATGAAAGACAAAGCAAAAGAATAAATAATTACTTTGCAAGTTTCCCCTCTAGTGTTTTGAAAAGCCTATCCCATGTGTTGAGTTGAAATATCACTTTTAAAATTTTAAACTTATTACAATTTAATCCAGCAAAATGGAAGCTTTGAACATCAAATTTCTTTCGACATTTTATCTGGAAGGGAAACAGCACACAGTGAGAAGCCAGTGGTCTTACGCAGCCTAGCACATAGGATGTTTACGCAAAACTACTATGAAATTATCTAGCAATTCCCTTAAGTGTTCTCAACAATTTCTTATAACGGATTCTTTAGCAATATTATTCAAATCTGAGAGGAAGTATATGGGCTTAGCTGTGTCCCTGTGGAAGCGTCTCTGAAAAGACAAAGCAACGGCATCTGCAGCTTAGGGATAGATAGGGTACTTTAGGCTGACTTCTTCCAATTTGCAGAGCCTGCTGTTTATTGGAGAGTGATGCTCTTCAACGGGGCTTATACACTAGTGAATAAGCAACTAGTGAAACAGATGTGTTCCATTAAGAAAGCATCTTTCAAAAATGTTTTTAGAATTGCTGGATGTGGTCTTATCTCTTCTTTGGAGGTTAACAATCCTTGATGTGTTGATTGGAGGAAATACTGATTCATGAGTTCATTTAAGCATTCATCAGATATTTGTGTTCCTTCCGCAGTAGACCCTGTGAAGATGCTGGAGACATAAAGGTAAATCTCCTTTATGCTCCCTGGCCCCGAGGAGCCCACAACCCAGAGAGAATGACAAATATAAAAGCAAGTTATTACTACCTAGTGTGCCCAATGTGATCAGTGCTCTAAGAGCAGTAGGAAAAAAGGTGCTCAGGAGGCACTGAAAAGAAATTGATCAGTTTTCCAGGAGAGTGAGAAGAAAGTTTGAAAGAGTTTGGAAAAATCTACAAGTAAGTTTGTCTTAGTCTGTTCAGGCTGCTATAACAAATTACCACAGATTGGGTGGCTTAAACAACAAAAATTTATTTCTTCCCATTTTGGAGGCTAGGAAGTTCAAGTACAAAATGCTAACAAATTCAGTGCCTGGGAAGAACTCACTTCCTGGTTCATAGATAGCCATCTTCTCCTGTGTCCTCACATGGCAGAAGGGGTAAGGAAGCTCTCTTTTATAACGGCACTAATCCTGTTCATGAGGGCTCCATCCTCATCACTTAATCACCTCTCAAAGATTTGTGTCCTAATACCATGACGCTGGGGGCTGGGATTTCTACCTGTAAATTTGGAGAGTACAAGAATATTCAGTCCACATCAAAGTTGTCCTAGACAAAAGGAAAATGTCTTTTCTTTGGTAACATATCATATTTAGTTATAACTAGGCAAACATAAGGAGAAGGCAATGGCACCCCACTCTAGTACTCTTGCCTGGAAAATCCCATGGACAGAGGAGCCTGGTGGGCTGCAGTCCATGGGGTCGCTAAGAGTCGGACACGACTGAGCGACTTCACTTTCACTTTTCACTTTTATGCATTGGAAAAGGAGATGGCAATCCACTCCAGTGTTCTTGCCTGGAGAATCCCAGGGATGGGGGAGCCTGGTGGGCTGCCGTCTATGGGTCGCACAGGGTTGGACACGACTGAAGTGACTTAGCAGCAGCAGCAGCAGGCAAACATAAGGGACTTCCCTGATGGCTCAGATGGTAAAGCATCTGCCTGCAATGCACGACACCCAGGTTTGATCCCTGGGTTGGGAAGATCCCCTGAAGAAGGAAATGGCAACCCACTCCAGTACTCTTGCCTGGAAAATCTCACGGACAGAGGAGCCTGGAGTGCTACAGTCCATGGGGTTGCAAAGAGTAGGACATGACAGAGCAACTAACATATCTTCTCTTCTGTGCAAACATAGCAAGAAGTTATCTTTTGTATTCCTTTGTAGCATCAAATCTCTATTACTTTTGGTCGCTGAAAAGGTAAATAACTCAAAGACTAATTTTAGATACCACATACAGTATGATACTGAATGTGCAGTCTGAGAAAAAGAGGCATAAATGGTGTAGTTTCCTTAGGATAAGCATGTTGTTTAAAGACAAGGACTCAAAGAAGACCTCCTTGGTTTGAATACTTACTAGCTGTGTGCTTTTGTGGAAGCTACTTTACTTCTCTGTGTCTTTGTTTTCTTTAATCTATAAAATAGGGTGATAATTATATTTACCCTGATAGAGGTGTTATGACTAATTCTTGCCAGACACATAATGTGTTTTTAATTAGTTGTAGCTCTTAAATGACAAACCTTGACAGTGCGTTGAAAAGCAGAGACATTACCCTGCCCACAAAAGTCCATAGAGTCAAGGCTATGGTCTTCCTAGTGGTCACGGACAGTTGTGAGAGTTGGACTGTATAGAAGGCAGGACACTGAAGAATTAATGCCTTTGAACTATGGTGCTGCAGATAACTCCTGAGACTCCCTTGGACAGCAAGGAGATCAAAGCAGTCAATTTGAAGGGAAATCAACCCTAAATACTCGGAATGACTGATGCTGAAGCTGAAACTCCAGTATTTTGGTCATTGACATGAACAGCTGACTTGGAAAAGTCCCTGAGGCTGGGAAAGATTGAGGGCAGAAGGAGAAGAGGGTGTCAGAAGATGAGATGGCTGGGATCACCAATGCAGTCCACATGAACTTGGACAAACTTCAGTAGATAACAAGGGACAGAAAGGCCTGTTGTGCTGCAGTCCATGGAGTCTCGAAGATTCGGACAAATTGGGCCACTGAACAACAAGCTCTTAAATATTATGAAATCTTTTTCTCTTTTCCTAATTATTCACTGGGACTATGACCAGCACACAGCTAGTAAGTATTCAAACCAATAAACAGCACGCTTATCCTAAGGAAATTACATCATTTATGCCTCTTTTTCTCAGACTGCATATTCAGTATCGTACTGTATTTGGTATCTAAAATTAGTCTTTGATAGGACTGGATGCCATGATCTTAGTTTTTTGAAGATAGGAGAAAATTCTGAAGTGAGAAGTCAAATAGGCCTTAGAAAGCATTACTATGAACAAAGCTAGTAGAGGTGATGGAATTCCAACTGAGCTATTTCAAATCCTAAAAGATGATGCTGTTAAAGTGCTGCACTCAATATGCCAACAAATTTGGAAAACTCAGCAGTGGCCAAAGGCCTGGAGAAAGTAAATTTCATTCCAATACCAAAGAAGAGCAATGCCAATGAATGTTCAAACTACTGCACAATTGCATTCGTTTCACATGCTAGCAAGGTAATGCTCAAAATCCTTCTGGCTAGGAATCAATAATACATGAACTGAGAACTTCCAGATATACCAGCTGGGTTTAGAAAAGGCAGAGGAACCAGAGATCAAATTGCCAACATTCTTTGGATCAGAGAAAAAGTAAGAGAATTCCAAAAAAAATATCTACTTCTGCTTCATTGACTACACTAAAGCCTTTGACTATCTGGATCATAACAAACTGGAAAATTCTTTAAAAAATGAAAATACCAGACTACCTTACCTGCCTCCTGAGAAACCATATGCAGGTCAAGAAGCAACAGGTAGAAGCAGCCATCGAAAAACAGACTGTTTCAAAGTTGGGAAAGGCAAAAAAAAAAAAAAAAGGGAAAGAACTATGTCAGGGCTGTATATTTTCACCCTACTTATTTAACTTCTATGGAGAGTACACCAAGTGAAATTCCAGGCTGGATGAAGCTCTAGCTGGAATCAAGATTGCCAGGAGAAATATCAATAACCTCAGGTATGCAGATAACACCACCCTAATGGCAGAAAATGAAGAGGAACTAAAGAGCCTGTTTATGAAGGTGAAAGAGGAGAGAGAAAAAAACTAGCTTAAAACTCAACCTTCAAAAAACTAAGATCATGGCATCCAGTCACATCACTTCATGCCATGTAGAGGGGAAACAATGGAAACGGTGACAGACTTTATTTTCTTGGGTTCCAAAATCACTGCAGATGGTGACCACAGCCATGAAATTAAAAGACACTTGCTCCTTTGAAGAAAAGCTATGAGAAATCTAGATAGCATATTAAAAAGCAGAAACATCACTTTGCTGACAAAGGTCCGTGTAGTCAAAGCTATGGCTTTTCCATGTGTGGATGTGACAGTTGGACCATAAAGAAGGCTGAGCACCAAAAAATTGATGCTTTTGAACTGTGGTGCTGGAGAGATCAAACCAGTCAATCCTAAAAGAAAGAAAGCCTGAATATTTATTGGAAGGACTGTTTCTGAAGCTGAAGCTCCGATTCTTTGGCCACCTAATGCAAAGAGCCAACTCATCAAGGTCCATTGGAAAAGATCCTGATGCTGGGAAGGACTGAGGGAAGGCGAAGAAGAGGGCAACAGAGGATGAGACGGTTGGATGGGCTCACTGACTCAATGGACATGAGTCTGAGCAAACTCCAAGAGATAGTGAAGGACCAGGAATCCTGCTGTGCTGCAGTCCGTGGGATCGCAAAGAGACAGACATGACTGAGCAACTAAACCGCCACCACCACCTCCACCACCATAAAATAATTGATACTAACTTACACTAATAGATTTTCTATAGATTATTTGACTCTGAAAAAGTTTCATGCCTTAGTTCACTGGTCTACAAACTATAGCTTTTGGACAAAATCAGATCTACAGCCTGTCCTTGTAAATAAAGTTTGGTTGAAACACGGTCACATTCATTTTTTTACATATTGCCTGTGGCTGCTTTTACACTACAAAGGCAGAACCAAGTAGTTGAGAAAGAAACCTTATGGCCCACAAAGCTTACCATTTTTATTAACTGGACGTTTACTAAAAGTTTCCTTATCCTCGTCGGAAGTTCTAGAGCTGATCTTTGAAAGGAAACAAATGATGAATTGGACATTGGCTTTCCTATCTGTCCTTAAAAGATTTCTCTTTCCTTATACTTGTATGTGCACAAACACACACACCTGTTTTATCTGATCATAAACTATAAATCTTGGGCCTAACTAAAGAGTTGTTATCAGCCAACTAGCCAACTGAAATCCGTGATAATCACCTTATTTATTGTTATAAAGTATACTACAAATGCACTGATCCCATTTTGACTTTCTATTTTAGCACAAAATTAAGTCTTATCTTTTATATTTTACACTAATTCTGTATTCTTTAGTCTGTGATCCCTCTAGGATGTGTAGGGACCATTTTGTCTTCATCTTTAAATTTAGAGCTCCCAAAAGGTAGTAACAGAAGAGATGTAATAAGAAAATGTATGAAATAAAAAATAAGCATAATCTTTATCATATTATCCAACTTCTTCAACAATTTCTGAAAGTGGGAAAACCCTAAATGTAGATATAGATGTGAACCAAATGTGATCCTCTTTCACTATTGCTGTGCTAAGTCGCTTCAGTTGTGTCCGACTCTTTGTGACCCTATGAACTGCAGCCCACCAAGTTCCTCTATCCATGGGATTCTCCAGGCAAGAATACTGGAGTGGGTTGCCATGCTCTTCTCCAGGGTATCTTCCCAACCTGGGATCGACCCGGGTCTCTTGCATCTCCTGCATTGGCAGGTGGATCCTTTACCACTAATGCCACCCGGGAATGGGGTTGGGGTATAGATTGTGATGCAGACTTCAGGTATAATCTAGTGTACTGAAGTTACATATACCACATGACTCAGGAGTTGTACTCCTAAATATGTGCCATAAAAGGAAGAATATGTGTCCACGTGTACCAGGAACCACAAACAAAAATATTCATCACTTTAAACATTAATAGCCAAAAACCTAGAAAAAATGTTCATAAAGGGTAGAATAGGTATACAAATTGTGTCATATTCCCAAGTATTTGTGATACGACTTGTTTTGCTTTTATTATTTCTTCACTTATCTACTACAAGTAGGTAAATCTATAGAATTTTACCACTTTATGATGAACATTAATGGCTGAGTATAACAGTTTAAAAGCTTGGATCTTTGTGATAACCACAGACATTCTCTGTGGTTTGAATGGATTCAGTTTTCATATAATCTGGGAAGATTCAGCTTCCCTTGAAAATTTGAAAATCATAATTTTATAATGTCTGCTTTTTGAAGGAAACTATTAAAACAATTAAAGGACAACTAACAGATTGGTACAAAATATTTACAAACCACATATTTGACAAAAGGCTGATATCTAAAATATATAAAGAGCTCTCAAAATTCAATAGTTAGAAAATAGCCCAGTTTTTAAAAAATGGGCAAAATATTTGAACATATAATTTACCAAAGATGATATGTTTATGGCAAATAAACACATAAAATAGTGTTCAACATTATTAGTCACTAGAAAAAAGAAACTGAAGTCACTCAGTCGTGTCCAACTCTTTGCAACCCCATGAACTGTAGCCTGTCAGGCTCCTCTGTCTATGGGATTTTCCAGGCAAGAATACTGGAGTGGGTTGCTGTTTCCTTCTCCAGGGGATCTTCCTGACCCAGGGATGGAACCTGGGTCTCCTGCATGGCAGGCAGACTCTTTACCATCTAAGCCACCCAGGTAGGGAAGTGCAAACTAAGACAAAAATGATAGGCCAGTACATTACCTATTAGAATCACTAAAATGAAAAAGAGTGGACATACCAAGTGCTGGCAAGGATAGTAACTGGGATTCTCATACGTTGCTAGTGGGAATATAAAATAGAACAAATTCTTTAGAAGAAAAATAGACAGTTTCTCAAAAATTAGCGTACATCCAGTCATGTATTCCTATGTAACGACCCAAGTCAAATGAAAACATGTGTTCATATAAAGGCTGGACATGAACGTTCACAGTCACTTTGTCGTCTGTAATAGTTCCAAACTGGATGCAGCACGAATGTCCATCAACAAGTGAACGAATAAAGAGACTATACAAGCAGTGGAGCACTACTCAGCAACAAGAGCAAGTGAACAATTGATACAAACTAAAACATGGACAAATTTCAAAATAACTATGCTGAGCAACAGAAGCTGAAGAACAAATAGTACGTATTGTACGATTTCATTTACTGAAGTTTCTAGAAAATGTAAACTAATTAATAACAGAAAGCAGATCAGCAGTAGCCTGGCAATGGAGGGGGATGACTGGAGAAGGGAAGAGAACAAGCAATTGTAAAATGTTCACTACCTTGATGTGATGGTTTCACAGTGTATTCATGTATCAAATTTACCAAAGTTTATACTTTAAGTATATGTTGTTTACTATTCGGTAATTATATGTCAATTAAGTTACTATATAAATATGAAAAAATAAAAGTGCTTACTTAAAATGGGTTGGACTTTAATATTAACCTGAAAATCAATACATAGCATTCACATAGATATACTTACTTTAGCACATTTTCTGTCAAAAATGGACTCTTGCTGGTATCACTGGGAACAGAGTAGATTGAGGGAATAAATTTACCTTGCGATCCTGACACATTTCCTTAAAATATTTATCTGCAACTTAAAAATAGCTGTAGGATCAGATGATATGGTAGTTGCTATGGAAACTGCGCACTTGTGGTAAAATCACAGCGTGTGAAAGTTGTAAGCTATAAACACCTTACGGAACCTGCTGCCCTGTAGTTCTTGTCACCCATCCTCCTGCTTTGGGGAGAAAAAATAATTGAACTTAATGAAATTTATAATCTTTTAGAATTTTTTTTTTCCAAACATTCTTGTCTGCCGTGTCCATTACTTGAGTTAACACCCCTGTGGTTCATAAATAAAAGTTGACATTTCAAGTGACAGAGAATGAAGAGTTTGCCATCAAGAATCACTGACAAGGGACTAGTGTGGAAAACTGTGGGCAACCTGACCAACAAGTAAAAGACGATTTATATGAGAGATCAATTTACACTCGTGAATGAGAAGGCAATGGGAAAGAGTTTACGGGCTTCCATAGTTTCCCTGTTAAATTTAATACTGGATTCGATTATTTTCAACACATGTTTAAAAACTAGTTTTCCTCTGGATAATGTAGGAGAGTACATAAGTTTGAAGAAAAGTTATGACCAACCTAGACAGCATATTAAAAAGCAGAGACATTACTTTGCCAACAAGTTGTGTATGGATGTGAGAGTTGGACTATACAGAAAGCTGAGCACTGAAGAATTGGTGCTTTTGAACTGTGGTGTTGGAGAAGACTCTTGAGAGTCCCTTGGACTGCAAGGAGATCCAACCAGTCCATCCTAGAGGAGATTAGTCCTGAATATTCATTGGAAGGACTGATGCTGAAGCTGAAACTCCAGTACTTTGGCCACTTGGTGCTAAGAGCTGACTCACTGAAAAGACCCTGATGCTGGGAAAGATTGAAGGTAGGAGAAGGGGGCAACAGAGGATGAGATGGTTGGATGGCATCACTGACTCAATGGACTGGGTTTGAGTGCATGCCGGGAGTTGGTGATGGACAGAGAGGCCTGGTATGCTGTGGTCCATGGGGTCGCAAAGAGTCGGAAACGACTGAGTGACTGAACTGACTGACTGACATAGGTTTGAACTACCTAAGGAGCCAGGGAAAAACCTGCTTGTATTCTTAGCCCTTTACAGGTGGTGACTTTCTGGCCCACAAGAAGCAATCATTATATTTCTGCTCTATCCACAATCCAACTGATATATTTCTTTCAGACTCTAGAATCACAGAATCTGTAGTCTTTCTGGCTGAACATCAAACGTGGCCTCCATCAAAGATATTTTTACCACTTGGTTCACTTGCTTTAATTATACCAGGTGTCTGGGATATTTTATTTTATTGAATCAACTAGATTTTCTGAAACCCACATAAAAAGACTATAAAATTGAGCTTAAACATGAGCTCATTTCTAATTTTAATGGTTTGAAATTGTCTCTGTTTTGCTAGTTAGTTTTGTTTCATTTTTAGGGGGCAATTAAACTAGAATTGTGTTTAGAGTACTGTGTCTTTAAGTTATTGCTCATGGTTAAGGCAACATGAATTAATATCTTTATCTTTCCTCTAAGGAAACTTCATCCTTATACTTTCAGTGTTCAAGTCATCCTCTGGAAAAAAAATTCAGGCTGGGAAGAGTGTATATTCTTTCTCAGACCACATCCCCTCTAAAAGACTATAATTTAGCAGAGCTACTTCAAACTCCCTTCTGGCTTCCCCATCCCTGATAGGATAAAGTCCAAACAGATGCAGCCTTCCATGACCCCTGTAACCATTGCCTGCTTTTCCAGGTTCACCAATAGCCAGATCCTTCATGGCCCTCTTTCCCAAAGAAAAATAGATTACTTCTATTTCCCAAAACCCATCTTGCTGTTTAATCTTTCTGTGATTTGCCCATGGTTTCTCTAACATTTGACCCATTTTTTTTAGATCTAAACCACTCCTGCTTCTTCCTCTAAAGCTTTTTATGACTTCATCAAGGAGAGCTGACCATTCCCTCTTAGCTCTCTGTCTATGCAAGTGTCTATAAAAACACTCTCTATAGTGTAGTGCACATAACCATCTACCTTATGAGATTGCTCACCCTCTAAGAGCAGGGTCATCCTACTTACTTTTGTGTTCTTTTTATTTATTTATTTAAATTGGATGATAATTGCTTACCATCACTTTTGCATTCTTTATGTATAAAATAACACCCAACCCCAGGTCATCTGCAAGTCTGAGTCTGGCTCCCCTGGTGGACATTGTTGTGTATTCAGAATACAATTATTTTTCTACTTTATGACAGCATTTCAGTCAAAGTCATGGGAATGCTAGACTTATGTCATATTGATTTCCCAAGTCATTCTGTGTGATGCAGAAAAAGGTGCAGAACAGGAATCAGAGAACCTGAACTGTTATGCATGTACCTTATTCTCAAAAAAAAGAATTCTGGTTCTCAGCTACTTGGAATGCATGGTTTATATTCAAAGTCTGAGTGAGATCTTTTTTCATTCTGTCTATTCAGTTGGAGGAAGACAATTTCAGAGGGTGGATGCTGAAAATTCAGAGCATGTCTCCTCATCTAGTTTTATGAAATGATTGAGAGCCCTACAGAGTGAATGTGGTTTAGTCATACATAGACTCTGACCAATCAGGTCTTTCCTTGCAAAATATAGAAGGGTCTAAGCAGGTAAAGCACTCAAGAGGCTGTAAAACTGATTCCCCTACTCTATGTGCCTTATAAGGTGGCTGATGTCGTCAGCAATAACTTCTAGCTACCAGTAGTCATGTATGGATGTGAGAGTTGGACTAAAAAGAAAGCTGAGCACCAAAGAATTGATGCTTTTGAACTGTGGTGTTGGAGAAGACTCTTGAGAGTCCCTTGGACTGCAAGGAGATCCAACCAGTCCATCCCAAAAGAGATCAGTCCTGGGTGTTCATTGGAAGAACTGATGTTGAAGCTGAAACTCCAGTACTTTGGCCACCTGATGCAAAGAGCTGACTCATTGAAAAGACCTTGATGCTGGGAAAGATTGAGGGCAGGAGGAGAAGGGGACGGCAGAGGATGAGATGGTTGGATGGCATCACCAGCTCAATGGACGTGAGTAAACTCTGGGAGTTGGTGATGGACAGGGAGGCCTGGCATGCGGCAGTTCATGGGGTTGCAAAGAGTCGGACACGACTGAGTGACTGAACTAAACTGAGAGCACACTGTCTTCCCAGGCCACACGATTCCAATGCTCTGCATTGAAGTTGTTTGTGATGAATTTGTTGCTTAACAGGGACAGCAAAAACACTATACAAGTAATTTTCAGCCAGAAATAGTAGCTAAAATTTGTTCAGCACTTCTTACATGTCAGACACTAATTTTGTACACTTCATAAAGATTAGCTCATTTAATTCTCTCAATAATTCCATAAACACAGTTATACACAATCTTGATACCAAGATGTTCAGTAGTTTGTGCAAAGTTACATAGAACTAGGACTTTAATCCAGGCACTTTTCTTTGGCATCTTAGCCTCTAACCGCTGTCCTACCTTGTGCCTATCAGAACAGCTCCTATGTACCAGCTACTGTGTCAAGCTGTGGAGACAGAATGGGAAACAGTATAGACACAGCACTTACTCTCTTAAATCCCACAGTCTAAGGAAGGGCAGGCATTGTGATACAGTGTGATGGCAGTGCCTGTGAGGATTCCAAAACTTTGTGGCTACTGATTGTGAAAACTGATAAACCTCTTTTATGATTGTGGTTATGTAACTAGTGCTCACTTAATACCATGAAATCATGATTGGACAACAGAAAAATTATAGAATTCTATGTCACCAACACTACCATTTAATAGACAAACCTGTAATCACTTTTTATGGATGCAAATCCATATGCATATCAGAATTATCTTGGAATTTTTTGAAAAATGTAAATGCCCAGGTGACTGAGTTTTTTTTTTTTTTGCCAGAGCTCTAGTTATGCTTCTAATCAGCAGCAATGTTTAAAAAAATCTGGACTATATGAGGATCGTGTACTTTTATCTAGCTTGTTTCACTTTTTCTATTTCATATTCAGGGCTCCGGTTTCATTTAGTTTATGTTTTCCAATTTCTCCTTCTCTTCTTTTTTTTTTTTTTTTGAATGTTCTTTCTCAAGCATAGTAGAAAAGCTTTTGTATACAAAGATATAATATGCATACTATATATATTTTTGAAAACATGAATTTTTGTCTAACAATAAGATTTATGACATTTTGATTCTACTAGTTGGACTTAGTATGAATTGAATGCTAGATTTGTAATTTTAAAAAATAGATACACTACATGCCACAGGGGTTTACTGTATAGCACAGGGATATAATCAATATCTTGTAATAACCTATAATGGAAAATAATTAAAAAAAATAACCTGTGTACATGTATAGCTGAATCACATGCAAAAAAAGAATTCTATTTTTTGAAGTTTAGTAGCATTTATCTTTTTGCCAATTTTTCTGAATGTCCTGCAGACATCTAATAACAAGGTATGGGATATAAAATTTTAAGTATGTTTGTGTAGGATGTCAGAGAAGGCAATGGCACCCCACTCCAGTACTCTTGCCTGGAAAATTCCATGGATGGAGGAGCCTGGTAGGCTGCAGTCCATGGGTTTGCTAAAAGTTGAACACGACTGAGCGACTTCACTTTCACTTTTCACTTTCCTGTATTGGAGAAGGAAATGGCAACCCAGTCCAGTGTTCTTGCCTGGAGAATCCCAGGGACGGGGGTGCACAGAGTCAGACACAACTGAAGTGACTTAGCAGCAGCTGCAGTGTTCAGTTCAGTTCAGTTGCTCAGTCCTATCCGACTCTTTGCAATCCCATGAATCACAGCACGCCAGGCCTCCCTGTCCATCACCAACTCCCGGAGTTCACTCAGACTCACGTCCATCGAGTCAGTGATGCCATCCAGCCATCTCATCCTCTGTCGTCCCCTTCTCCTCCTGCCCCCAATCCCTCCCAGCATCAGAGTCTTTTCCAATGAGTCAACTCTTCGCATGAAGTGGCCAAAGTACGGTAGTTTCAGCTTTAACATCATTCCTTCCAAAGAAATCCCAGGGCTGATGTCCTTCAGAATGGACTGGTTGGATCTCCTTGCAGTCCAAGGGACTCTCAAAAGTCTTCTCCAACACCACAGTTCAAAAGCATCAATTCTTCGGCACTCAGCCTTCTTCACAGTCCAACTCTCACATCCATACATGACCTCTGGAAAAACCATAGCTTTGACTAGACGGACCTTTGTTGGCAAAGTAATGTCTCTGCTTTTGAATATGCTATCTCGGTTGGTCATAACTTTCCTTCCAAGGAGTAAGCGTCTTTTAATTTCATGGCTGCCGTCACCATCTGCAGTGATTTTGGAGCCCAGAAAAATAAAGTCTGACACTGTTTCCACTGTTTCCCATCTATATCCCATGAAGTGATGGGACCAGATGCCATGATCTTCGTTTTCTGAATGTTGAGCTTTAAGCCAACTTTTTCACTCTCCACTTTCACTTTCATCAAGAGGCTTTTTAGTTCCTCTTCACTTTCTGCCATAAGGGTGGTGTCATCTGCATATCTGAGGTTATTGATATTTCTCCTGGCAATCTTGATTCCAGCTTGTGCTTCTTCCAGCCCAGTGTTTTTCATGATGCACTCTGCATATAGGTTAAATAAGCAGGGTGACAATGTAGGATATGGCTAATATAAATTAAATATAAATATATTATATTTAAATTATTAATTACATCATTCCATTCAAGATGTTCCTATTCTTATCTTTTCTACACTTGATAAAATATTCTCAGAGAAATGTTAATATGTCTCACTATGATTATATATTTTGTCTTTTCCCTTGTATTTTTTTATGATTTTTGCTTTATATATCTTTGTTTCTTTGTTGTTAATGTGACTGATGGCTTATGATGTCTATCTTCTTTGTGAATTGTAGATTTTATCATTAAAGTATTCATCTTTGTTTCATTTAAAATAAATAAATAAATAGGACAAGCTCAAAAAAAAATGAGAAATATCTGTCATATATGGTCAGCATTTGTACCACAGATTCATACCAATCTTCTATATATTCTAGTGTACATAACCATACAATAGTAGTTAATATTGATGATATCCTATGTCAAGAAAAGAAGCAAAGACTTTAAAAAGAACAAAAGTAAAATATACCCATTATTGGAGTTAAGAATTATATTTCATCTATTTGTCAGATGATAATTTTGTATGTAATACTTGAGTCAATTAATTGGCTTGTCACATAAAACAGAATATTTAATTTTCTATCCTTTCTTAAGGAATGAGAATTTATTCATACATAAGATTTTATATTTTGGGAAATTACCAAAGGTAAATTTTAGTCAACATAATATAGTTTTGATATATATGTGACTTGATAAATTACAATGTGTAAGAAGAATCCAACTTACATACATCTCAATTTTAAATTGGGAGATTTTAACATTTTATTTACAGTGTTGTTTGTATTAGAAAATTTTAATGATCTTTATAAATATAATGGAATCATATTTATTTATAATGATGGTCAATTTCTATTGTTGCTGATGTTTAGTCTCTAAGTATGTCTGACTCTTTGAGACCCCATGGACTGCAGCTTGCCAAACCTCCCTGTCCCTCACTATCTCCCAGAGTTTGCCCAAGTTCATGTCCATTGAGTTGGTGATGCCATCCAACCATCTCATCCTCTGCCACCATAGCCTCCTTTTACCTTCAGTTGTTTCCAGCATCAGGGTGTTTTCCAATGAGTTGGCTCAGGTGGGCAAAGTTTTAGAGCTTCAGTGTCAGTCCTTCCAGTGAGTATTAAGGGTTCATTTGCTTTATGACTGATTGGTTTGATCTCCTCTCTGTCCAAAGGACTCTCAAGAGTCTTCTCCAGTACCACAAATCAAAAGCATCAGTTATTCAGTTCTCAGCCTTCTCTATGGTCCAACTCTCACATCGGTACATGACTGCTGGAAAGACCATAGCTTTGACTATATGGACATTTGTTGGCAAAGTGCTGTCTCTGCTTTTTAATATGCTGTCTAGGTTTGTCATAGCTTTTTTCCAAGGAAGCAAGTGTCTTCTACTTTCATGGCTGCAATCACCACCCACAGTGATTTTGGCTCCCAAGAAGAGAAAATGTCTCACTGCTTCCACTTTTCCCCCTTCTATCTGCCATGAAGTGATGGGACCAGATGCCATGATCTTCATTTTTCTGAAAGTTGACCTTTAAGCCAGCTTTTTCACTCTCCTCCTTCACCCTAATCAAGAAGCTCTTTTGTTCTCCTTTACGTTCTGCCATTAGAATGATATTATCTGCATAATGTGAGATTGTTGATATTTCTTCTGGCAATCTTGATTCCAGCTTGTAACTCAACCTGCTCAGCATTTTGCATGACGTATGCTGCATATAAGTTAAATAGATAGGGTTACAGGGTATAGTCTTGTCGTACTTCTTTCCCTATTTTGAACCAGTCAGTTGTTCCATGTAAGATTCTAACTGTTGCTTCTTGACGTGCATATAGGTTTCTCAGGAGGCAGTTAAGATGGTCTGGTATTCCAATTTCTTTAAGAATCCTCCACAGTTCACTGTGATCCACACAGTCAAAGTGTTCTTGCCTGGAGAATCCCATGGAGAGAGAAGTGTGGGGGGGCTACAGTCCATGGGGTCTCAAAGAGTTGTACACGACTGAGTAGCTAACACTTTCACACAGTCAAAAGCTTTCACGTAGTCAATAAAATAGGAGTAAATGTTTTTTTCTGGAATTCCGTTGCTTTCTCTATGATCCAACAAATGTTGGCAACTTGATCTCTGGTTCCTCTGCTTTTTCAAAATCCCAAAAAACTTGTACATCTGGAAGTTCTCAATTCAAGTACTGCTGAAGCCTAGCTTGAAGGGTTTTGAGCATACATTACTACCATGGGAAGTGAGTGCAACTGTCTGGAAGTTTGAACATTCTTCAGCAGTGCCTTTCTTTAGAATTGGGGTGAAAACTGATCTTTTCCAGTCCTCTGGCCATTGCCGGGTTTTCCAAATTTGCTGACATATTGAGTGTAGCACTTTAACAGAATCATCTTTTAGTATTTAAATGATGGTCAAGTGGGTAGTTTATTTAATAGAGTTTCTATGACCTCAAACTGAGCTTTCGTTTTGTCATTTTACCCACATATTGCAATTTTATTCATTTATGTTTTATTCTATCTCTTTTAAATTTAAAAAGAATTAAAAATCAAAGATATGGCTCTACAATTTTTGAGGATATTATTTTATCACTTATGAAACTAAGAAATTGCATTTCAGGCAACTATCTGCTTATTGGAAATTATCCAATAGAAACAATAGCTCTGATTTGAATGCTCACACATTGTGTTGTCTAGTATGATGATATGCTTGTAATTATACTGAGTCAGTTGTTTATGATTTTCTGGATCACAGAATAACTTGTAAAATTTTACCAGCTAATTAGCTATATTTTTTAATAGAATATTTTGATCATATATAGGGAATGTTGATTTTTAGAGAACAAAAGTAGCTAAAGCAAAAAGAGAAATTTATTGGAACATTACAGGGATTCTAAGGAAGTATTATAGCAAATATTCACTGAGTACATGCTGTGTGCCAAGAGCTATTCTAAACATTCCCCTAATTAAAGTATTTCCATAATAGCCAGTTTTTGCCAAGTTCTGCTCTGGTAACAAATAACTTCAAATCCAAGTAGCTTACAACACTAAAGATTTACTTCTTGCTCCATTACATGTTAGATATGTCTTTTTATTTAGGGGCCCAATTCTGTTTTGGATTCAAGGCAGAGAAATAAAGAGAAATAGCCAAACCATGCAAGAGCTCCTACAACTTCCATGAGGCCTCAGTAGTGAACAGAACAGGTACCATGGCCGAGTTTAACAGTCAGTGGGGTGGGGAAATAAGCTCTTCCCATGGCACTGTGATCAGATGTCAGCAAATGAGGATGCGTGAGAGGGCAGAAACTATTTGAAAATAATAATACAATCATCCTCTGTCCTTCATCATAATGTCTGCTTCTCTGCATTCTGGTATTCTTCTCACATCATTTCATACAATGGTGCATTTCTCCAATCAGTAATATTTTTTCTGTTAATCACACACAATCTGAGTTTATTGGGTTTTTGTAGTAAGTCACAGCTTTAGTTAGACTTTTATTCTGAGTTTTTTTTTTTTTTTTAATTTACTGAGTTTCACCTTGGCAAATTCAGAAATTCCAACCAAAGGTTGGTTAACCAGGACAATATTTTATTTCTTGCCAAGGATTGTCTTAAACTCTGTCATTGAGAATGTTATACAGTGTTATCTTTTATCTAAGTATTTCCATTTGCAAGGCCACAAATTCTGGAATTTCTGAGCTTTCCGTATTCTCCTTCAACTCCACTTTGAAAACTGATATTATATTTTGGAGCCTTTGCACTTGCAATACTTTTTGAGCTTAAGCATTTCTATTCTTATATTGTCCAAAGCATCTCAAAATATCTGATTGACACTATCAACATTCTAATGTTTCATGTTTTTATCTAAAGGCAAAGTTCTTGTTATATTATCTGTCTTTCAAATTATAGAGGCAATATTTTTGCCAAATATATTAAATGTTTAACCATGGTCACAGGACTGGAAAAGGTCAGTTTTCATTCCTGTCTCAAAGAAGGGCAATGCCAGTGTTCAAACTACCATACTATTGCACTCATTTCACATGCTAGTGAGATAATGCTCAAAATCCTTCAATCTAGGCTTCAACTGTATGTGAACCATAACTTTCAGATATACAAGTTGAGTTTAGAAAAGGAAGAGGAACAAGAGATCAAATTGCTAACATTCCTTGGGTCACAGGGACTTCCCTGGTGACTCAGATGGTAAAGAGTCTGCCCACAATGCAGAGGACCTGGGTTCGATCCTTGAGTCGGGAAGACCCCCTAGAGAAGGAAATGGCAACCCACTCCACTATTCTTGCCTGGAAAATCCCATGGATGGAGAAGCCTGGAGGGATACAGTTCATGGGGTCACAAAGAGTTGGTCACGACTGAGTGACTAACACTTTCACTTTCACTTTTCACTTGGATCATAGAGAAAGCAAGAGAATTTAAGAAAAACATCGATTTCAGTTTCATTGACTATGGTAAGGCCTTCGACTGTGTGGATCACACCAAACTGTGGAAAATTCTTAGAGATGGGAGTACCAGACCACCTGACCTGTCTTCTGAGAAACATGTGTACAGATCAAGAATCAAGAGTTAGAACAGGAAATGCAACAACCAACTGGTCAAAATTTGGGAAAGGAGTAGCAAAAGGCTGTCAATTGTCACCCTGGTTATTTAGCACAGAAGTTGGTCATAGAAGTTGAGTAACCAGGGTGACAACGTGCAGCCTTGTCCTACTCCTTCCCCAAGTTTTGACCATCAGTTGTTCCATTTCCAGTTCTAACTCTTGCTTCTTGACCTGCATGCAGGTTTCTCAGAAGACAGGTAAGGTGGTCTGGTACTCCCATCTCTTTAAGAATTTTTCAGTTTGTTGTGACCCACACAGTTCAAGGTTTACCATAGTCAGTGAAACAGAAGTAGATATTTTTATGGAATTCCCTTGCTTGCTCTATGACCCAACAAAGAGTACATCATGTAAAATATCAGGCTGATGAATCACAAGTTGAAATCAAGATTGCCGGAAGAAATATCAACAAGAACAGATATATAGATGACATCACTCTAATGGCAGAAAGTGAAGAGGAACTCAAAGAACCTCTTGATGAGGGTGAAAAAGAAGAGTGAAGAAGCTGGACTGAAACTCAGTATTCAAAAAATGAAGACCATGGCATCCGGTCCCATCAGTTCAGTTCAGTCACTCAGTTATGTCCGACCTTTTGTGACCCCCATGAACTGCAGCACACCAGGCCTCCCTGTCCATCACCAACTCCCGGAGTAACTCATGTCCATTGAGTCAGTGATACCATCCAACCATCTCATCCTCAGTCATCCCCTTCTCCTCCCACCTTCAATCTTTCCCAGCATCAGGGTCTTTTCTAATGAGTCAATTCTTCACATCAGGTGGCCAAAATATTGGAGTTTCACCTTCAGCATCAGTCCCTCCAGTGAATATTCAGGACTGATCTCCTTTAGGAGGGACTGGTTGGATCTCCTTGCTGTCCAAGGGACTCTCAAGAGTCTTCTCCAACACCACAGTTTAGAAGCATCAATTCTTCAGTGCTCAGCTTTCTTTATAGTCCAACTCTCACATCCATACATGACCACTGGAAAAACCATAGCCTTGACTAGATGGACCTTTGTCAGCAAAGTAATGTCTCTGCTTTTTAATATGCTGCCTAGGTTGGTCATAACTTTTCTTCCAAGGAGCAGTTGTCTTTTAATTTCATGGCTGCAGTCACCATCTGCAGTGATTTTGGAGCCCAAGAAAATAAAGTCTGTCACTGTTTCTGGTCCCATCACTTCATGGCAAATAGAAGGGGAAAAAGTGGAAAGAGTGACAGATTTTCTCTTCTTGGGTTCCAAAATCACTGTGTTTGTTGATTGCAACCATGAAATTAGAAGACACTCACTTCTTGGAAGCAAGGCTATGACAAACCTAGACAGTGTATTAAAAAGCAGAGACATCACTTTGCTGACAAAGGTCCATATAGTCAAACCTATAGTTTTTCCAGCAGTCATGTATGCACGTTAGATTTGGACCATAAAGAAGGCTGACTGCTGAAGAACTGATGCTTCAAATTGTGATGTTAGAGAAGTCCTTTGGACTGAAAGGAGATCAAACCAGTCAATCCTAAAGGAGATCAACCCTGAATATTCACTAGGAAGACTGATGCTGAAGCCAAAGCTTCAGTCCTTTGGCTGCCTGTTGGAAAGACCTGACTCATAGGAGAAGACCCTGATGCTGGGAAAGATTGAGGCAGGAGGAGAAGGGGACGACAGAGGATGAGGTGGTTGGATGACATCACTGACTCAATGACCATGAATTTGAGGAAGCTCCTGGAGGCAGTTGAGGACAGAGGAGCCTAAAGTCCTGGAATCCATGGGGTTGCAAAGAGTCAGACACGACTTAGGCACTGAACAGCAGCAACAACTGCATACAAGAGTCATTATTTTTCTAGCCATTACCATTTCCAGCCAATAACCATTTCCTTTCCTCTTAATCGATAGCCCTGAAGGTACAGCATATTGTTCAGAGTTTGTTTATAGTACATTCCTACTACCAATTTCTGTATGCTTCACCCTTGCTAGACTTTTCTGTAGTACCAAACAATTACTAATTTTTAGTGATTTATCACATCGATTTTTTTTTTCTTGCTTATGTTACATGTCAACTGAGGTCAGCACAGGCTCTACTCTGTTCTTTGATCAAAATGTCCATTTATTTGAGGATTCAAGTTTCCAGGGCAGGGAGATTAGAAGCAATGATTAAACAATATTTCTTAGAGCTTCTGCTCAGCTATGTCATTTGTTCACCTTGCTCATATTCCACTGGTCAGAGCAAGTCAGGAGACCAAGTTTGACTGTCAGTGCAAGAGTGCACTACTGGCCACCCATCAGTGAGCAAGAATGTGTAATCCTCTTGCTGGGAAGGCAGCAAAAAACTGGAAACAAACAAACAGTCTAGTACACTCACAATAGCCTCATTTTACACATGAGAAAGCTGGAGCAAGTTAGCTTAAATAGCTTGGGAGATCACATTGCTGGTGAGATGATTTTATGTCTGATTTGAGGGCTAACTATTTTAACGACAAAAAATGATGTAAATACAGCTGGGTCTCAGAGATACTTTGTAAGTCAGCAGGCAGTACTTCTTTCAGTGAGCAAATAGTCTCTTATCACTAAAGTACGCTCATGTCTTCTGTAGACATAGAGGAAAATGAATTCGTGAATATCTATCCTTACCCTTCATAAACCCACGATCTCAGCACTCAACTTTAACTTTTGCAGGGTCATTCTTTTCTAGTTTCAGATTTCCAGTGGGGGAAAAAATGATGTCAGTATCTTAGTTATGGGGATAGGTTTAATGAGTTCCAGCTGAGGATTCAGTTTTTTGTTTGTTTGTTTGCTTTTTCTGGCCTCGAGAAGTGTCTTTAACTTTGCTACAGAATGAAACTTGCAGAGCTCAAACTAAGCTACAGAAGCCTGAGAGGGTGGGCCCTTAGCATTTGAGTGCCCAGACCACATTCATGACCATGACCCTTTCGGGCTTGGCAGCTCAGTGTAGGTGGCGGTGTCCCTCCCAGATCATATTCTCTGGGAACGCTTTCAGCACCCTGGGGATCTCCTTGTAGATGAGACCAAGTTTTGCTGTATAATGGGTTACATTTTAAAAGAGTCTCATCTGCTTTACCTGGAAATATGAATTATGTGAATTACGGACTGATCTGCTGCTGCTGCTGCTGCTAAGTCGCTTCAGTCGTGTCCGGCTCTGTGTGACTCCATAGACGGCAGCCCACCAGGGTCCCCTGTCCCTGGGATTCTCCAGGCAAGAACACGGGAGTGGGTTGCCATTTCCTTCTCCAATGCATGAAAGTGAAAAGTGAAAATGAAGTTGCTCAGTTGTGTCTGCCTCTTAGCGACCCCATGGACTGCAGCCCACCAGGCTCCACCGTTCATGGGATTTTCTAGTCACGTTTGTATTTTCTCTTTCAGAAATGACTTTTGGCAAGAATGAGAAGCTGTTTCAAGTTAGGTTTATGAAATGAAGTAATAAATAAATAATCAGTAATAAATCTTCAATTATTAATACATGTACATGCAGTTAAATAAGCAAATGGTGGTGAAAGGATGAAATAAAAAAGATCAGTACATATTATATTCATAAGAATGGCAAATTGGAGACTAGTGACTGAAAATGAATTCATTTCTGAAAGGGAATCCACAGTCTTGTTAGAAGGCAAAGAACTTTAGGACTTCCCTAGCAGCTCAGGTAGTAATGATTCTGCCTGCAATTCAGGAGATCCCAGTTCAATTACTGGATCAGGAAGATGCCCTGGAGAAGTGACAGGCTACCAACTCCAATATTCTTGGGCTTCTCTGGGGGGCTTAGATGGTAAAGAATTCACCTGCAATGAGGGAGGTGTGGGTTCAGTCCCTGGGTTGCGAAGTTCTCCTGGAGGAGGCCACGGAAACCCACTCCAGCATTCTTGCCTGGAGAATCCCCATGGACAGAGGAGGCTGGTGGGCTACAGTCCATGGGGTCACAAAGAGTTGGACATGACTGAGCCACTAAGCACAGCGCAGCAAAGACCTTTCAGAGGCCAAACCAAAAGGGAAATTAAAATGGCAACCTGACTTGATAAGTAGCCGCATACCCTGAAGGTGCTGCCAAATGAAATCCAGTTTTCACAGCTTCTTAGCGGCTATACTGGGGAGGGGCAGAAGAAAGAGTCGAGCCTCACCTGGAGTGTGGGGGCCATAGGAGAGCTCAGCACACGGAGTTAACACTTTCAAAGCTGAGATGAACTACGCTAAACTGCCCTTCTCTCTGCACCTGGACAGTGAAGAGGAAAGCTGCATGTTTTGAAATTTCTCTCAGTGGAGAACAAATACTCCCTGAGATCTGGTGCCACAAACCAACTTTCATCATTCGTAGTTAGAATCTGCAGCGGCCAGGCTGACTGAAGACTTGTTGTTTTTCGTGTTCCAGTCTGCTCTGTTTGCTTTGTTCTGGGACTTGTTTTCAGGACTCTCCCCGACAGCTCCTGGGTCTTAGGTCTCAAGGCTTCATCTTTCCTGGATGACTTCTTTTGTATGTGTCCTAATAATTTCCTACAAGAGTGAGTAGTTTAAGTATATTTTGGAGGCTGTATATTTGGATATACGTATGCTGTATATTTTATATTATACATACATATATAGGTATATACAGATATATATACACACACATACGTGTTAGCATTCTGTCTTATTTTAGCAAGTTATATTATCCTAACAGATTACCTAGTAGAGTACATTTTGTGTGTTTACAATTATCTTTATTTCACCTTCATACTTAAGTAATGCTGCATATAGAATTTTAGGTTAACAACAATTTTTCCCCATAGAATGAAAACAATTGTCTTCTATGATCCACGTTGCTGTTGAGGATCTGATGTTCCTCTAGGAGAGTTCTTTCTTTTCCTTGGAAGTTTTTCTTTTTAGTCCTTGCATTTTGAAACTTCAAGATTGTTTTTGGGTCCATAAGCTCAATTTGGGCACTTAATGAACACTTTCAGCCTGAACATTTATGTCTTTTACTTTTAAAATTATTTCTTCTATTTTCTATGTGATAATTCTCTCCTCTTTATTTTTTCTGATCTTCCTTCTAAATGTATTATTAGAAAGATGCTGGAAAATTATTATTACCTTTTCTTTCATATTTTTCGTATATTTTATCTTTTTGATCCATGTGCTGTAGATTTCTTTGATTTTTATTCAAATATTATTTTAACCATCTCAAAATTCTGTAATTTTTAAAAAGTCATTGGTTTTTCCTATCCTGCCTCAAAGCATCCTTTTCTGTTGTGTCTCCTCTTATTGTCCTTATAGGTTAATTCCATTTTAAATACATGTACTGTTCTTTCAGTTCAGTTTTTATAGAGAGAAGAATTAAATGCATAATCAATCTGACATTTTGGGTAATGGAGTCTTTATGAGCAAAGTTTAAGGTAAAATACAACTAGAAATGATTTGTAGCTGAAGCCTAGTGACAGGTAATGTTTACATCTAGGTAATTTCAGTATTTATATTGCTTAGTGCCATTCAGCCATACAGCTCTATGGGTATGGGAAGAGCTGCAGGAAAGGTTGGAAAATTTCTCTTTGTGTGAGGTAGGACATCTGGTCTCACACTCTCTAGCATATTAGATATTTTCAAATAACATATATCAAGTCAAGAGAAGTAAGTTTCAGTGTACTCTAGCATTTAAAAATACAGGCTTCAAAGTTGTGAGGAGTTTAATTCAAACCCTGTTCCACTTTGATTATGTTTCTTGATTTCTCTAAGCTACTCAATTCTCATCTGTAAAATGGGGATTAATTATTATCCCCCCTTCATAGGCCTGTTGTGAGGATTAATTGAGATAATGTAGGCAATTTGTTTAGCACAGCATCAGGTATAGGAGGTACTGAATGAGTGACAGCTGTTATTATTTTAATGGCACATAATTACATGTTAACAAAAGCTGTAACACTCCACACATGGGGATTGCTAGAATGAATGAAGGCATACACATACTCCTGAAATGAAGAAACATAATAAGTATATAAAATATTAAAGCTTACAATGAGTATTTAATTTGTAGAGAAAGAATTCATCAGAAAAAGAAAAGCATTGAAAGATTTGTTCAAATTTATAGTTGTGCCAAAGGTCCTGGAGAGAGGTCGAAAGGCCCTTTATTGATATATATAATTTATATACTATAAAGGCTTAAACCCATTGTAAATAAATAACAAGTTTTAGTAAATCATTTTTCTTTGATTTCCTCTTATTTTAATTTCTATTAAGCCTAGTTTCTTTGTTTATTCACAAAAGGAAATATTTTCCTCTAATTTAGATTCTTTAAAAAGAAAGGTTACAAATGAATGTAGCTTTAATCTATTACAAAAGGTAATTTATTATATTAACTTTCTCAGTATACAAAAATAGACAATTTAATAAATTATAATTATGCTTTAATAACTTTCTTCCTTACTTTAATGTCACATTAAAATAAATGAAACATGTTCAAACCACTGTCTTAACCATTAAGAACAGAACATGTAGAATTTATTATACCAAGTCTATGTTCTCACTATTGAGACCGCCACAGGGGTGGATCTTTTTAAACATTTTTTTCTAGAATGTGGATAAACTATTTATGAAACTTGAGAGCTGTGTTGATATCCAGACAATACAAAAAATACAACAGGTTAAACCATGTTTATATATGTGTGAGAACGTATTATACATATGATGTTTATCCTTGTAATTCCTGAGCAATGATTCATTGTCAGAATAGAACATATCTTGTTGTCTTTTCACCAGTTGACAGACATTTGTGTTGTTTTCAGTCTCCATGTATCATGACTGTTGACTGTAGACATTCATGTGGAATTCTTCATGTAGAAGTATGCTTTTAACCTCCCTAGGGTAAACGAGTAGAAGTGTAACTGCTGTATCTTACAGTTGGTGTGCATTTAACTTAATAAGAAACCATCAAACTGTTTTCTAGTATTGCTCTTCTATTTACAGGAATGTATGGGAATTACAGGTCTGCCACATCCTCCTTAGCATTGGGTGTTGTCAGTATTTTTTATTTTAGGCATTCTGGTGAATGAGAAATAGAAACTTATTTTAGTTACAGTTGAGGAATTTCCACCATAACTGATTATACTGAGCACCTTTCCATTTGTTCATTAACCATTGATATATATTCAACTCTAAACCAATTCTTCTTGCCATTTTATATTGGTCATTTGCATTTTTCTTATTGATTTAAGAATTCTTATATTTAAAATATGAGTAAACATGATAAATATAAAATGTAAGTAAAAATACAATATAATATGTATATGATTTGAAAATATTTTATCCTTGTCTATATATGGTTTGCTACTTTTTTTACTCATAGGGTGATGTAGCTGAAATTTTAATTTTACTAATGTGTAATTTATATATTTTTATTTTATGTTATTACTTTGTGTGTCTTAAGAAATCTTTAGCAAATTCAAGATTATTAAATTATTCTCACGCTTTCTTCTAGAAGTTTAAAATTTTTCACTCTTATTTTTAGGTTTCTGGTCCATTTCAAGGTAGTATTTGTTTATGATGCCATATAAGGGCTGAGGTTCATTTCTGTGTATGTGTAATATGACTTCCCTAGTGGCTCAATTAAGGAAATCGCCTGCAATGCAGCAGACCTGTTTTCCATCCCTGGGTTGGGAAGATCCCATAGAGAAGGAAATGGCAATCCCCTCCAGTGTTCCTGCCTGGGGAATTCCATGGAGAGAGGAGCCTGGCTAGTTACAGTCCATAGGGTCACAAAGAGTTGGACACAACTGAGCAACTAACATGGAGAAGGCAATGGCACCCTACTCCAGTACTCTTGCCTGGAAAATCCCATGGACAGAGGAGCCTGGTAGGCTGCAGTCAGTCCATGGGGTCGCTAAGAGTCGGACATGACTGAGCAACTTCACTTTCATTTTTCACTTTCATGCATTGGAGGAGGAAATGGCAACCCACTCCAGTGTTCTTGCCTGGAGAATCCCAGGTACAGTGGGTCCTGGTGGGCTGCCGTCTATGGGGTCACACACAGTAGGACACAACTGAAGCAACTTAGCAGCAGCAGCAGAGCAACTAACAATATGACTATCCAGTTATTTTAGTAACACTTATTGAAACAGCTCTCCTTTCCCCATTGAATTTAACTTACACCTTTGTCAAAATTTAATTGACCATGTATATTTGGGCCTATTCCATTTATTTGTCTAAACTTGGATGGAGGAGCCTCGTAGGCTGCAGTCCATGAGGTCACTAAGAGTTGGACATGACTGATCGACTTCACTTTCACTTTTCACTTTCATGAATTGGAGAAGGAAATGGCAACCCACTCCAGTATTCTTGCCTGAAGAATCCCAGGGACGGGGGAGCCTGGTGGGCCCATCTGTGGGGTCACACAGAGTCGGACACGACTGAAGTGACTTAGCAGCAGCAGCAGCAGCATGTCATTACCATATTATTTTGATTACGATAAGTGTAAAAGTAACTGGAAAAATCAGGAATTGTGTTTTGTGAGTTTGTTCATTCTCAAGATTGTTATGATTATTTGATTTATAATGGAAATTTTATAATTACTTGGTTAATAATCTACCAAAGAAAATTTCCACTGGTATTTTGATTGGGATCATATTGAATGTATAGAACAATTTAGGAAAAACTGATGTGTTAACTCCATTGAATCTTTCAATTCTTGAACATAATCTGACTTTATTATTTAGGTCTCCTTTAATTTCTCTCAGCAAGGAGAAAAATTCTACATCTTTCTCAGCGTTTTATGGGTTTTGATGCTATTATACGTAAATTTTTTCAATAAATTATTTTTTTGCATCTTTTCTATTTATGTATAAAAGTTACTTTTTATTCTGATGTATTATTAAATTTATTTATTAGCTCTTCTTAGTAGGTAACTTGAGAATTCTTTAGGATAGTCCATAGTCTGTGAATAGAAGCAGTTTACTTCTTTCTTGTAATTCTTTACAGCTTATTTTGCTTTTTCTTGCCTTAATTGCACTGTCTGGGATCTGGGACATCAGTGGTAAGAGCAGACCATGTTATTCTCATGCTCAAAGCATGTATTTCTTAGGAGATTAATGTTTGATTATGGAAAATATAAAAAAATATAATGAAGCAGACCAAAAAGCAAACTGAACTTCCACTTACTCTCACCATCAACTAATTACAAACTAATGACCAGTCTTGCTTCATCTGTTTCTACTCATTCTTCCCTATTTGAAGAAAATTCTAAATATCAGTCATTTTATTCAAAAACATTTCAATACCTTTTTCTGTAATATGCAAACTGTTTTTTTTAATACACACTATTATCATTACATCTGAACAAAAATACTAATAAGTCATATATCCAATTAGTGTTCAAAATTTTAACTGTCTTCCAAATGTTCCAAATGTGCTTTGTTTTTGTTTATTTTCACTTTGCATTTATTTGAAATGGGAATCAACTAAGTTTAAACATTACATCGGTGGTAAGTGTCTCTTACTTTCTTTGAATCTGCTATCTTTCCCTTCATCTTTTTTTTCCAGTCTGGATTTTGCTGACATGATGTTATGGCATTCTCATAATGTAGTTTAACAGAGAGGTCTCCAACCCTCCAGCCACAGACCAGTGGTGGTCTGTGGCCTGTTAGGAACGAGACCACACAGCAGGAGGTGAGCCGGCAAGCAAGCAAAGCTTCATCTGTATTTATAGCCATAGCTGTTCCCCATCACTCATGTTACTACCTGAGCTCTGCCTCCTGTTAAATCCGTGGCGGCATTAGATTCTCATAGGAGTACAAACCCTACTGTATGCCTACTGGGCATGCAAGGGATCTACATTGCTCACCCCTTATGAAGATCATCCCTAAATCATCCCCCCATCCCCACCTCAATCCGTGGAAAATTTGTCTTCCCTGAAACTAGTCCCTGATGCTAAAAAAAGGTTGGGAACCACTGTTCTGACACATTTCTCTATAGCAGAATCCTTTCTGAGGATAGTCCAGGAATACGTATATTCTTCTAAGGTGCTCAGGTGAATTTGAGCATAGTCAGGCATGGGAAGCCTGGAAAATATCCATGTCTTGTATCCAGATTTCTTTCAATTTCTTTTTCTTAAAGTTTTTGTTGGAGTATAGTTGATTTAGCAATTTTTGTTAGCTTCAGGTGTACAGCAAACTGTGTAAGTTATACATATTCACAAATCCAAACTTTGGATTATTTCCCATAGAGGTCATTACAGAGTATGACCTCCTTGTCTACCTACCCTGAGTAGACCTCCCTGTGCTATTCAGTAGGTTATGGTACTTGGTGTCAAGTTCCTCCGAAGGAGAAAATTTCACTCTGGGACCACAGACGTGGTCTCTGTCACTCAAAGTTTTGTGCAGCAAAGCTTTTATTAAAGTGAAAGGATAGGGAAAGCTTCTGACACAGACATCAAAAGCAGGTAGAAAGAGTACCCTCCTTGCTTGTTTGGGTAGGGCATTATATACTCTTATGCTGCTGCTGCTGCTAAGTCGCCTCAGTCGTGTCCGACTCCGTGCGACCCCAGAGACGGCAGCCCACCAGGCTCCCCCGTCCCTGGGATTCTCCAGGCAAGAACACTGGAGTGGGTTGCCATTTCCTTCTCCAATGCATGAAAGTGAAAAGTGAAAGTGAAGTCGCTCAGTCATGTCCAACTCTTAGCGACCTCATGGACTACAGCCCACCAGGCTCCTCCGACCAAGGGATTTTCCAGGCAAGAATAATACTATTATGCTAGCTGCTGAAAATACTTAAAAAGAATGCCTCAAGTTTGTGAAAGTTTTACCCAGACTCTCTCACACAACATACATTCTGAGATAACATTGGCCTAAGATTAGCCAGGGAGAATAGGTTCTGGCAGCATGTCCCTGGACGAGATATATTGTTTTGTTGCATAATCAGGGGTATAAGTCTTGAAGAAGAATAGGTTCCCAAGCAAGATATATTGTTACAATGATAATCACTGACATAGGGCCTAAAGAAAAGCATTTCCATGAGCAAGATATATTGTTTTGCTGTGTAATCATTAGCTCCAGGCTTAAAGAAATCTAGTTTTCAGGTGAACCAGATTGTTGTTATAGCAACACAGGGTTTAAGAGAAACATGTCCTATGTGACTAAGGCAAAATAATTAAAAAAGAAATGTTTGCCTCCTCCTCCTCTATGGTGCTTAGACTCCCTATCAACCTGCCTAAGCTTTAACTCTCTCAGTCCTTATTAGTTTTCTATTTTATATACAGCAGTGTGTATATGCAAGGAGATCCAACCAGTCCATTCTAAAAGAGATCAGCCTTGGGTGTTCTTTGGAAGGACTGATGGTAAAGCTGAAACTCCAATACTTTGGCCACCTCATGCGAAGAGATGACTCATTGGAAAAGACTCTGATGCTGGGAGGGATTGGGGGCAGGAGAAGAAGGGGATGACAGAGGATGAGATGGCTGGATGACATCACCGACTGGATGGATGTGAGTCTGAGTGAACTCCGGGAGTTGGTGATGGACAGGGAGGCCTGGCCTGCTGCGATTCATGGGGTCGCAAAGAGTCGGACACGACTGAGCGACTGAACTGAACTGAAATGTGTATATGTCAGTCCTCGTCTCCCACTTTATCCTTCCCCCTGCCCCATCTCCCCCCGTGGTAACCGTAAGTTTGTTTTCTACACCAGTGACTTTATTTCTGCTTTGTAAATAAATTCATTTGTACCATTTTGAAAAGATTCCACATGCAAATGATATTGCACTACATTTGTCTTTTTCTGTCGGAATTGCTTCGCTCAGTATGACAATCTCTAGGTCTACCCATGTTGCTGAAAATGCATTATTTTGTTCTTTTTGATTACTGAGTAATATTTCCTTGTATATATGTACCAAATCTTCTTCATCTATTCCTATGTTGATGGGCATTTTTATTGCTTCTCCATGTTCTAACCATTGGAAATAGTGCTGTAATGAACATGGGGGTGTATGTATCTGCTCAAATTATCCTTTTCTCCAGATATATACCCAGGAGTGGGATTGCTGTATCATATGGTAGCTTTATTTGCAGTTTTTAAAGGAACCTCCATACTGTTTTCCATAGTGACTGAACCAATCCACACTCCCACTAACAGGGTAGGAGTGTTCCCTTTACTCCACACCCTCTCCAGGACTTACCTTTTGTAGATTTTTTTGATGATGGCCATCCTGCCCAACGTGAAGGGAGATTTCATTGTATCTTTACTCTGCATTTCTCTAATAATTAGTGATATTTAGCATCCTCTCCTGTGCTTTATGGACATTTGTGTGTCTTCTTCAGAAAAATGTATATTTAGATATTCTGCTCATTTTTTGATTCAGTTGTTTGTTGTTTTTATATTAAGCTGCAAGGGCTGTTTGTGTATTTTGGAGATTAATCCCTTGTTGGTTGCTTCATTTGCAAGTATTTTCTCCCATTGTGAATATTGCCTTTTTGTTTTGTTTATGGTTTCCTTTGCTGTCCAAAAGCTTTTAAGTTTAATTAGATCTCATTTGTTTATTTTGTTTTAATTTCCATCACTCTAGGAGGTGGGTCAAAAGAGATCTTGTGGCAATTTATGTCAGAGAGTGTTCCGCCTATATTTTCCTCTGAAAGTTTAATAGTACCAGGCCTTACATTTAGGTCTTGATCCGGTTTGAGTTTGTTTTTATGTATGGTGTTAGAATGTGCTCTAATATTATTCTTCTACATGCAACTGCACATTCTTCACAGCACTACTTATTACATAATCTTGCCTCCTTTGTCATAGATTAAGTGACCATAGGTACATGATTTTAGAAAGTCTCTGGACTTAGCATCCTGTTCCATTAATCTCTACATATTGCTTTGATAACTGTAACTTTGTGGTATAGTATGAAGTCAGAAAGGTTGATTCCTCAAGGTCCATTTTTCATTCTCAAGATTGCTGTGGCTATTTGGGGGTCTTTTGTGTTTCCACATAAATTGTAAGACTTTTGTTCTAATTCTGTGAAAAATGCTACTGGTAATTTGATAGGGATTGCATAGAATATGTTTTGGTTCTATAGCCATCTTCACAGTATTGATTCATCCAATCCAAGAACGTGGTATCTGTTTGTGTCATTTTTTACTTCATTCATCAGCATCTTATAGTTTTCTTAGCACAAGTCTTTTCTTCCCTATGCGGTTTATTCCAGGTATTTTATTCTTTTTGATGCAATGGGAAATTGGAATTTTAAAACAATTTTCTCTTTATGATATTTCATTGCTAGTGTATAGGAATGCAAGAGATTTCTTTGTATTAATTTTGTATCCTGCAATTTTACCAAATACATTGATGAGCTGCTCTGTTGGTTTCCTGGTAACATTGTTGGGGTTTTCTATATAGAGTATCATATCATTGCCAACATTGGCAGCTTTACTTCTTTTACAACTTGAATTCTTTTTATTTCTTTTTCTTCTCTGATTACTGTGGCTAGGACTTCTGAAACTATGTTGAATAAAAGTGGAACGAGTGGATATTCTTGTCTTATTCCTGACCTTAGAAGAAATGCTTTCAGTTTTTCACTGTTTAGAATGATGTTTGCCATGGATTTGTCATACATGGCCTTGATTGTGTTGAGGTAGGTTCTCTTTATGCTCACACTCTGGAAAGTTTTCCTCATAAATGTGTGTTGAATTTTGTGAAAAGCTTTTTCTGCCTCTATTGAGATGGTCATATGGTTTTATTCTTCAGTTTATTAACACGGTATATGTATCACATTGATTGATTTGTGTATATTGAAGATTCCTTGCATCCTGGGATAAATCACACTTGATCATGGTTTATGATCCTCTTCATGTGTTGATGGACTCAGTTTGCTAGTATTTTGTTGAGGATTTTTACATCTATGTTCATCAGTGATACTGGCCTATAATTTTCTTTTTTTGTGTGATAGCTCTGTCTGGTTTTGGTGTCAGAGTGATTGTGGCCTTGTAGAATGAGCTTAGGAGTGTTTCTTTCTGAGCAATTTTTTGGAAGACTTTTAGAAGGATAGATGTTAACACGTCTCTAAATTTTTGGTAGAATTCACCCATGAAGCCATCTGGTCTTAGACGTCTGTTTTTTGGAAATTTTTAAATCGCAGTTTCAATTTCATTGCTTCTGATTGGTCTCTTTATATTTTCTGTTTTTCCCTGGTTCTGTCTTGGAAGGTTGTGTCTTTCTAAGAGTTTGTCTACTTTCTAGGCTGTCCATTTTATAGGCATATAGTTGCTGGAGTTGTCTCTTATGATCCTTTGTATTTCTGTGGTGTCTGTTGTGTCTTTTTTCATTTCCAATTTTATTGATTTGAGTCCTCTGCCTTTTTTCCTTGATGACTCTGGTTAAGGTTTATTAAAATTTTTTTTTTTTTATCTTCTCAAAGAACCATTGGTTTAGTTTCATTGATACTTGCCATTGTTTCCTTCATCTCTATTTCATTTATTTCTCCTCTGACCTTTATGATTTCTTTCATTCTTCTTTTCTATCATTCAGCTTTGGGTTTGCTTGTTTTTCCTTCTCTGGTTGTTTAGATGTAGGTTGGGTTGTTTATTTGAGATTTTTCTTGTTTGCAGAAGAGTTGGTGAAGAATGTGACTAAGAGACAGTTTATAAAATAGGAAACCTGAATGTCGGGATGATGTGACTGCCGATTCTGGGGAGCAGGGAGGTCGTGTCTCAGCACTGAAGCAGGACATCAGAGGTGCTGGCAGTCAGCAGAGGCCACCCCTTGGGGCAGCAACGCTCAGATTTCAGAGTAGTTGAATCGAGGAGGAGCAGAGGCAGAAAGAGAGGGACTCAAGCAAAGTGACAGTGGTGTGGTCCCGCGGCCACGTGACTGGGCCCTCCCTGGGCTCTACCACCTTCCTCAAGTAAAGTTGGCAGCAGTGTTTGATCTGTTGCTTAGCAGTCACTCAGACAAGCTTCACACGTAGGATTTCACATTAACCCTCAATGCCTGTTTTGTCCCAAGTCAACAAGACACTAGCCACTGATGTCCAAGCATGCTGTTACCCCTAAACTGGGCTCACCCCATGGTGGGTGTGGAGACAAAAGACACAGCGGGTCAGAGCTCTGGAGCAGGAAGGATGTGTTTCTCACAGGAAGATGGAGAACACAGGGGTCTTTTGTGGAGCAATGACTCAACAGCAAATGGGAAGTTTTAAGCTAAGGGTTCAAGTGTCCTCCTGCAAAGGCTGGAACAGATGAGGATCAGCACAGGCCTGGGGCCGAGGTCCAGAGCCCAGGCTTGGGTTAATTGAAGTCCGAGGGTCAGAAAAGGTCAACACTATCATCCCTTGCTGCTGCCGCTGCCAAGTCACTTCAATCGTGTCCAACTCTGTGCAACCCCATAGACAGCAGTCTACCAGGCTCCTCCATCCTTGGGATTCTCCAGGCAAGAATGCTGGAGTAGGTTGCCATTTCCTTCTCCAGTGCATGAAAGTAAAAAGTGAAAGTGAAGTCACTCAGTCATGTCTGACTCTTCACGACCCCATGGACTGCAGCCTGCCAGGCTCCTCTGTCCATGGGAGTTTCCAGGCAAGAGTACTAGAGTGGGGTGCTGTTGCTTTCTCTGCTATCATCCCTTAGGTTCCCTGTAACCTGATGGGAGGGTTAAAGACTCCCTGAAGGGAGTCTGAATTCTGAAACACTTCAAGAAGGTGCTTCAGGCTGATCTTTCAAAAGTGTTTCCCACTTTTGAAACAGAAGTGGGAGTCTTCACTCACTTATTTCTGTATGGTTCAGTTATAGCCCTAGCCTGGTCATAGCTGTGTGTTTTGACATTCTTTTGTTCCCTTAAAATCTATAACTGGGCTTCACTGGTGGCTTGGTGGTAAAGAATCTACCTGCCAATTCAGAGTCTTGGGTTTGATCCCTGGGATTGGAAAAATCCCCTGGAGAAGGAAATGGCACTCTACTCCAGTATTTTTGCCTGGAAAATTCCATGGACAGAGAAGCCTAGTGGGCTATAATCCAAGGGGTCATGAAAGAGCCAGACATCACTTAGTGACTAAACCACTACCACTTATTTCTTGAGGTAAGACTGTATTGTAATAAACTTCTCTCTTAGAACAGCTTTTACTGTGTCCCATAGGTTTTGGATAATTGTGTTTCCATTGTCATTTGCCTCTAGGTATTTTTTGATTCCTCTTTGATTTCTTCAAGGATCCATTGATCATTTAGTAACATATAGTTTAGCACAAAAGCCTGATTGTGGTTTTTACAATGTTTTCCTATAATTAATTTCTAATCTCATAGCACTGTGATCAGAAAGGATGATTAATATGATTTCAATTATCTTAGATTTATCAAGGCTTGATTTGTGGTCTCTGATGTGATCGATCCTGAAGAATGTTCCATGTGCACTAGAGAAGTGTATTCTGCTGGTTTCAGCTAAAATGTCCTATGAATATCAATTGCATCTATCTGGTCTAATGTGTCATTTAAGGCTTGTGTTGCCTTATTTATGTTCTGTTTGGATGATCTGTCCATTGATGTAAGTGTGGTGTTAAAGTTCTCCAGTATGGTCATGTTACGGCTGAGCTCCCCTTTTATGGCTACTAGGATTGCCTTATACATTGAGGTGTTCCTATGTTGGGCGCATATATCTTTACAATTGTTTATATATTCTTTGATTTATCCCTTGATTATTATGTAGTATCTTTCTTTGTCTCTTGTAACAGTCCTTATTTTAAAGACTTTTGTCTTATATAAGTGTTGATACTCCATCTTTCTTTCGATTTTCATTTGTATGGAATATCTTTTTCCATCTCCTAACTTTCAGTCTGTATGTGTCTCTAGATCTGAAGTGGGACTATTGTAGATAGCCTACTTGTGGGTCTTGCTTTTGTATCCAATCTATGTCTTTTGATTGAAGTTTTTAAACTGTTTATATTTAAGGTAATTATTGATATATATGTTCCTATTGCCATTTTCTTAATTGTTTTGTTTTTTTCTAGGTCTTTTTTTATCCCCTTCTTTTGTTCTCTTCTCTTGTAGTTTAATTATTGTTTTTAGTGTTTTCTTTGAGTTTCTCTCTCTTTTTTGTATGTATCTACTGTAGCTTTTTGGTTTGCATTTCCCATCAGGTTTTGATATAGCAGTCTGTACATATGCAAGGTTGTTTTAAGTTGCTGGTCTCTTAATTTCAAGTGCAGTTCCCATTCCCTGAATTTCCATTCTTCTCTTCTCATGGTTGCTGGTTTTAATATCATATTTGTGTATGGATAATTTCCTAAAATTATGGACAAATTCCTAAAATTTTGTTCACCTTTTCCACTAACCTTTTCCATTTGTGATTTTCTTGTTTTGGCTTGATTTGTGATTTTCTAGTTGTGGCTTCTTTTATTTATTTTTCCTGCCTGTAAAAGTTCATTTAGCATTTTATTCAAAGTTGTTTTGGTGGTGCTGAATTCTGTTATCTTTTGCTTGTCTGTAAAGCTTTAAAATGTCTCCATTGTAGCTAAAAGAGAGCCTTGCTGTATAGACTATTCTTGGTTGTATATATATATATATTTCCTTTCATCACTTTAAATACATCAATGTGCTCACTTCTGGCCTCCTGAGTTTCTGTTGAAAAGTCAACTGCTAACCTTATGGTGATTCCCTTGTATGTTATTTCTGATTTTTACTTTGTTGCTTTTAATATTTTTATTTAATTTTTGTTAGTTTCTTCACTATTTATCTTGACATTTTTCTTCTTGGGTTTGTCCTGTATGGGACACTCCACATTTTCTGCACTTGGGTGACTATTTCTTTTCACATGTTAGTGAAATTTTTTACTATAATCTCTTCAAATGTTTTCCCAGACCCTTTCTCTTTCTCTTATTTTTCTGGGGTCCTTATAATTCTAATCTTGGTGCCATTAATGTTGTTATAGAGCTTTCTGAGATTGTTCTCATTTATTTTCATTTTTTTGTTTTTTCTATTCTTTGGCAGTAATTTCCACTACACTGTCTTCCAACTCACATATTCGTATTTCTCCTTAGTTATTCTGCTATTGATTCCTTCTAGTGTAGTCTTAATTTCCATTATTGTATTGCCTATCTCTGTTTGTTTGTTCTTTAAATCTTCTATCTCTTTGTTAAACATTTATTGTGTCTTCTTGGTCTGTGCCTCCATTCTTTTTCCAAGGTTTTTGGATCATCTTTACTATCATTACTCTGAAATCTTTTTTCAGGTAGATTGTCTACCTCCTCTTTATTTGTTGCTCTTATGGGTTTTACCCTGTTCCTTCATCTGCAACATACTTCTCTATCATCTCTTTTTTTTTTTTTTTTTGATTCACTGTGCTGTGTTCTCCTTTCTGCAGGACAGGATCCTCTCCCTAGTTGTTGGAGTAGAAGCCCAATATCTGTTTCTTATTGTGTTTCTGATCTTTGGGATGCCTTATACTCTCTCAGCTCCTCAGAGATACTCAGATAGGCTTTATCTGGCCAGCCTGTGTCACGTAGTACTCACTGCTTTTTTACTGAACCTTGTACCTTGCTTGTTTTCAACAGAACATGTGTCTCAATTTGTGATTATAAACATATTTACTTTTGCATGTAATTGTTACACTAAACAAATAGAAATCATTTTTTGTCTCACACTGTCCCTTTGGGTTCCTCATCTTGTTAGTTATTTCCTCATCACTGGAAGAAAAATTTGAGAGCAACCATAACTGTCTCAAATATCAAAAGGACCTAGGATTACACTAAGACATAAAAAACAGACTCAACATGGTATCGTTAGCACTTCTTACATATAGCACTCACTCATCTCCACTTACTAGCTGCGGTTTCTGACCCCAACAGTAAAGGGAGATGACTGTTGTATTAGGAAAGGAAGATGGATGAAACGAGGGAGCAGCCCAGTCTTCGCTTCTGGTACTAGAGTATGAGAGCATCGGTCTTTCTGGTCTGGCTGATGTTTAAAGTGGATTCTTTCATAAGTATCTTTTTGAGTCTTCAGAAGCCCTCCGTGAGAATATTTCTGCAAGGCCAGGATTAGATTGAGGCCAAAGAGTCAGGGAATATATAAGCACAGGGTTGGACACTTTCCTTTAAAACACTTTAAAAAATGTTTGACTTTTTTTTTTTTTTTTTTTTCTATCATGGATTCTTTTGCGTTAATTCTGGTATTTTTAAAATATTGCATTAAATATTTATTTAGATTACTGGCTTTTTTGGCACTCCCGTACATTATATGCCTAAGATAGCTACTTTTTTGTATCACCTTGTCTTAACCCTGATTCTCTCCTTCTTGGGACACAGGAAATGCGTTTTTCTCTTTCTGATTGCATACCCTTTATCACCTTTCTTTCTTTCTTTTTGGTCTATGTCACATATAATTTATCTTTGGGGTCCTGTCAGTCTCCTAAATTTCCCTCCAAGGTGGAATTTAGTACAGTTTCAGGCCAGCTTTTCTCCTCTGGCCCATATCTGAAGAACAGAAAAGTCTTATATTTCCTTTACAGAACAAATTCTGGGCAAGGAAGCCAGTCCCAATAGAGTATCAACTCTTTGTTCTGTTACAGAGCCAGCTGGCCAGCATGTTTCTACAATGTGACTTTCTAGGTTGCAGTTAGACATCAGTCTATTGTGCCTGCAGGGTTGAAGTAAGGGGCCGGGACACTGAACATGCCTCGCTTCTGTGCCTGAGAGACTAATAACACAATATATTTCGTAGAAACCTTTACAACAAATCTTTCCTCAATCTCAAACTCCGTGGCTTCCACTGTGAAGGAAGGGTTTCAAGCGTGAGAGAGCTTCAGCCTGTCGTCGAATACACGGTTATTATGGTTGAAACGGCCAGTCAGCTACCCAGTCCTTCTCTGTCTCCTATGTGAACTGTAAACTTCGTGAAGGCAGGAATCATTTCTGCTTTGATTACTCTTAATATCCTCGGCATCCAGCAGAGTGTCTGGGAAATTCCAAATGCTCCATAAAATTGTGTTGGTGTATATAGCGAATGAATTCTTTTTCTGTGTCATTGTAAGCCATATGTAAAAGTAACAAGCTTCTTGGTATATTTTATTACTGTCAGTAACAATGTACATTCTTACTTTGCAACACTGATGAAAAGCTACAGATGCAGAGTTGATCCTGAAAGATGTAAAAAAGTAAGATGAAATGGGATTCAGCAAAGCTTAGTAAGAAAGTTTAATAAGTAAGTGAAGGTTTGCTTATATTTTCAGAGTCAGAATAAGAGATTCTTTAGAAAACAGCATGAACGTGGCTAGTGGCAGATTTTCACTGTACCCTGTAATAGCCTCTGCACCTCTCTATCCTGAAACGATAAACCTTATTCTTTGTGGATTTACCTGGATGAAAACCAATCAGGCAACTGTACAAATACTACAAACACCTGCACACTGGAAAAATGTAACAGTACCAGCACCAAATAGTTCTTTTAGTTTATCTCAAAGAATGTTCCTGGCTAATCCTCTCCTGGGGACATAGATAAACACTCTGAAGCTAATACAGTCTTAACATAAATTAAAAATAAAGCAGAAAAGACATTTTAGAGCTTATAATATTTTGTTACCTTTGGATTTCTATTCCCATTTTGTAAGTCTCATTGTTGAAAAGAAAACATGTTCCTATTATTGTTCTGAAGAGACCAGTAACCTCAGCACTACACACTGGTAGAATTTTTCCTTTTCCTCCCTTGGTAACAACTTAGAAAACCCAGATGCTAAGCTATGGAAGAGGTTCCCACAAAGCACCTGGCTTCTTGGCACATATCTTAGGTAGCTGGGCTGGTAGCTGCTTTTCCATCTGAAATTTTCAAAGTTGGTTTTAGATCCAAGATTTACTTCTAAATTTAAACAACCTAGATTCTTGTCATATTGTCATTTTAAAACATTGAAATTATAAATGAAAATATAATAAAACTTTATCCAAGTTAAAGTTATATATTATAAATTATAATATATTACATATATGTAAAAGTTTGTTATTTTATAATATATCATGTAAGTTATAAGGTATAATATAGTATAGATAATGTTATTGGATTTTAATATAATTTTATTTCTTAATATAATTAAATAAAATTTAATATAATTTTATTTTTGTGTATTTTAATGATAAAAATTCCATAATTGTACTTCCAGTAAATCTTTTTCCTCCTAATATATGTATGCATATACATATATTATCTAACAGTTATCCTTTGCTTCTAAAACTGATCTAATCCATAAAGCGTCACTGTAGGAGACTACTTGTTTCAAAATATGTCTTAATTAGCTCTTTGTTATATACTACCTTGTCTAGAAATGATTTGAGATAAGATACAGTTTACAAATTTCTTTTGTGTGGATATATATCTCCCAATGTGAGAACAATTTTGTTTATCTTTTCTATGTTTTCTAAAATCCATTTTCATTTCTAAAATTCTATACCAAAGCTACTTGAAAGGCTTGTTATTAATAATTCCATTTATCTCAAAAACATCAATATCTTGACATTTTAATCATTTTTGCAATAACTGCCAATGTTCCCTTTATATCTCATCTATCTAAAATTTGATTTTATTTTTTCCTCTATGATTTCATATGAACTATATTCTTCTATTTCTTGGTTCATATCTATTCAGTAATACTATGCTCCAAAACCAAACAATTTTCTGAGTGTTTAGGTCTATGCTATATATTAATAAAGCCATGCAAATAAAAATTGCTATAAGCTTTTCATAGCCTATATGGTGTAGTCCTAACATGTTTCTGTAGTTTTGCATTTCAGATGGGGTAATTCAAGAGGGCCTCAGTAATATAAACAAATTTGGTTAGAGGCAATAAAGATATGCTGTCTAATGGCAACAAACTGGAATCTTACAATCTGTAAAGTAAGAAAGAATTAAGTTGTATGGTTATATAACTTCAATATTGAGTTTGTTTCTTCCTGATGTTTGTTATTTGTTATCTAAATATTTGTCACATCTGGGAGCAGTGAATCCCAAGAGTGAAAAAAAAAAAAGGGAACAAACAAAAAAAAACAGTGCAGAGACCAAAAGATTGTGTTCATTCTACACGTGAAAACTTCCCAAAATGAAGCTCTTGGGTCATGTAACCACTATCCCCATCAACATCAGCTGATGGAACACTCAAGATGTTTCAAATTATGACAAACCGTTTTTGGGTTGATTTGTTACTGTTATTAAATGCTCGTTTAATTGTACTTTAAATACTCAGTCTCTTTTATTTTCTTGCCTAAACTGCATCCTGAAGCTGCAAACACTGAAGAGTGACTACAATTTTAAAGTTTCACCTTGGGTAACAGAAACTCTGAGCTGTTGTTTGGTTTCTTTGATTCAGATTGAATTGGGTGGACTTCTCTGTCTGCTTTCTCTGAATGCACTTCAGCTTTTATTGGTCACATAAAAACTTTGTGTGTAGTTTATAAACTACCAAGTCAACCCAAAGGTTAAGCTTTTTTGTTTGACAGATATGGAAGTTGTGTGTGATATGAGCATGCAAATTCAACAAAAGTGACGGGGAGTACATAATATAGATTGATTCTTATTCCAGAATTTATGGGCATTCTAAGGCTATCTGAAGCTGATCATAAGAGTGGACTGTCTGTAATGCCACTTTTTGCTTTTAGACATTAGTATGTATACTTGTGATATGACATGTTGTAATCAGGTATATATCAGGCATCTGCATTGATTCTTAAAGGACCTCATTTGTTTTAGAGAATTTCCACACATGAGAATGTTGAATAAAAGTTTAAAAAATTAAATATGAATAAACAAATCTAAACTTTGAGAATATATGTAAATTAGCTACCTTTTCTCAAGAAGTCTGGGCTAGGTTGTGTGGGTTCTGTGATCTATATATACATAATATGACTAGGCGATTGAAGATGTAATTTATATTTGTTTCAAAAATATTGTGTGAATATGAACATGAATGATTCTTTCAGAAAAAAAGATATATCAATAAAAGAAACTGAGAAGCCATACTACCATACTTCAGCTTGGAAGGCAGTGTTGTCTTACCTGGCCATCTAACTACAACAAGGACATAAGCTTGAGTCCTAAGGTAGAACTCATTATTTTCCTTCTAGACCTTTTTCCAATTTTATTTCATTTTTTCCTTCTTTTCAATTTCCTTCATTTCCTTCCTGGTGCTTTACCGCTGTCCCTTCATTATATCTCTATGATCTTCTATTTTCTCGTTGCCTTCTTTAGACTCAAAGGGAGCTCATATCTTTCCATGAATCTTATTTGCATTGCACTAATAATAAAAATGACTCTGTTCAGTTTACTTAAATCTAAATGCTATTATAATTCATTTTAAATTATTCATGTAATTTTAGTTAAAAATTCCAATTGATTAACACTGTTTAATGATGAATAGATTTTCTCTTTGCATCCAATATCCTTCATAATGTTTGCCTCTTTCCTAAGCATCACTGCCAGATTTTCAACTTCACAATTTTTTTACAATTTTATTAAGATACATTCCACAAAATTCACCAACTTAGAGTATATGGTTCAATGACTTTTTATTATTTTCAGACTTGTGTAAATAGCACCATAATCTAATTTTAGAATAGGTCTAAATCCCAAAGAAATACAATATCCATTTGCCATCATTCCTCGTAGCTGCTCCCTGACCTACCCCTAGGTCAAGGCAGCTCCTAATCTCTCTGTCTCTTTAGGTTTGCCTATTTTAAACATATTTCATGAATGCAATGATGCTACATGTGATGTTTTATGACTGGCTTCTTTCACTTAGCATAATATTTTCAATTTTCATTCATGTTATATATCAGCACTTCAAACCTTTTATAGCAATAGTAATAATTTGACACTTTAAAAATGTATGGTTTCTTTTTTAACAATGCTATTCTACATCAGTTTTGTCTCAGGCACATAAAAAACATTCAACATGATTTAAGTAATGTCTTCAGTTTTAATAATGAAACAAAGTACATTACCATGTTTTTCCTAATTCTAAATATTGTCTTACTATCTCAATGGACAACTGTAAGAGAATAGTGTTTCTTTCCACCAACTAACAGTTTGCTGATTTTCATCTGCTAAGTTTCCTTAGCTAATATTCTCCTCAATCTCATCATATTAGTGAGACTTCTCAGATAAGATAGATTTTTGTGAAGAGAATATATGATATACTTTTTTCCCCCACTGCTTTTGTCCATAACAAAAATTAGTCTGTTGGTAGGGAGAAATAGAAATGCATACATAATCTATTCCTGTTGGGATCATTTAGAAGACAGAAAGATTTCTGCTATTAATTTGTTGTAGCACATAATTGAAATATCAATTGATTAAACCTAGCATTCAGTTACTCAATGAGCATTTATCCATCCTGATGCTCTCATGGAATTAGTTTTATATGAAATTAACTTTGTGTTGGATGATAAAATGCAAGCTTAAAAATAAACTGTAACAAAGACTTGTTATAAAATACCAGATGCTCTTTTCAATTTTGGTTCTGAAATGAATACATGTCAGTCAAGGCCAAGAGAAAAATTTTCTCCAGCTATATCAGATCTGTTCAGCTGTATCCCAATAAATGCTTCTTCCATAATGTTATTTTTCCATTTGTATATAATATTTTTCTGGCTTGTCTCTACAAGTGGAATTGTAAAGAGGTATCAGACATGTTATCTTTCCCAGGTTTAATAAGTTTCCCAAGTGTGCTTGCCAATCAGTGTGTTAACAACAGTACCAGCTCTGAAACCTAGAACAACACTCTAAAAATAGAAAAAAATGTATAAATATTTTCTACAGAGTAGGAGGCTGCATTAATGACCAAATCTAGCACATCTTTCTGGAGCTGCATCCATCGCCATGGAACTGTTGGGTCTCCTCACTCTGCCTTTGGACTTGACCATGTGACTTGGCTTGGCCAGTGGGATGTGACCCAAGAAGAGTCTAGAAAAGCACCAAAGCACCTCTGCCTATTCTTCTCTGTGCCATCACCATGAGAAATGACTATGTGACCAGGCAGTTTTCTGGGTGTGAGGGACAGCTGGGGAAATCCAAGTAACTACAATTCACCCAGCTGGGACTGCACACCACTAGTTATGAGTGAACTTATTTAATATTAGAAGTTCCCAGTCAAACTCAACCTAAATTTCTGACCCACAGACCCAAAATAAATATTTAATCTTGTTTGATATTTGATGTGATCATTTTTAATGTAGCATGGTTGTGGCAATGATAATTGATATCATAAATGGATTCTCAGAAAATGATCAGTTCAGTTCAGCCCCTCAGTCATGTCTGACTCTTTGTGATGCCATGGACTGCAGCATGCCAGGCTTCCCTGTCCTTCACCAACTCCAGGCGCTTGCTCAAACTCATGTCCATCGAGTTGGTGATGTCATCCAACCACCTCATCCTCTGTCATCCCCTTCTCTTCCCGCCTTCAATCTCTCTCACCATTGGGATCTTTTCTAAGAAGTCAGTTCTTTGCATCAGGTAGCCAAAGTATTGGAGTTTCAGCTTCAACATCAGTCCTTTGAATGAATATTCAGAACTGATTTCCTTTAGGATGGACTGGTTGGATCTCCTTGCAGTCCAAGGGACTCTCAAGAGTCTTCTCCAACACCACAGCTTAAAAGCATCAATTCTTCAGCACTCAGCTTTCTTTATAATCCAACTCTCACATCCATACATGACCACTGGAAAAACACTAGCTTTGACTAGATGGACCTTTGTTGGCAAAGTCATGTCTCTACTTTTTAATATGCTGTCTAGGTTGATCAAAGCTTTTCTTCCAAGGAGCAGGTGTCTTTTAATTTCATGGCTTCAGTCACCATCTGCAGTGATTTTGGAGCCCCCCCAACTAAAGTCTTTCACTGTTTCCATTGTTTTTCTATCTATTTGCCATGATGGGACCAGATGCCATGATCTTAGTTTTCTGAATGTTGAGATTTTAAAAAATTTTTTATTTATTTTAATTGGAAGCTAATTACTTTACAATATTGTAGTGGTTTTTGCCATACATTGACATGAATCAGCCATGGGTGTACATATGTTCCCCATCCTGAAACCCCTCCCACCTCCCTCCCCATCCCATCCCTCAGGATCATCCCAGTGCACCAGCTTTGAGTCCTCTGTTTCATGCCTTGAACTTGAACTGGTGATCTATTTCACATATGGTAATATACATGTTTCAATGCTAGTCTCTCAAATCTTCTCACCCTCACCTTCTCCCACAAAGTCCAAACGTCTGTTCTTTACATCTGTGTCTCTTTTGCTGTCTTGCATCTAGGGTCATCATTACCATCTTTCTAAATTCCATATATATGTGTTAATATACTGTATTGGTGTTTTTCTTTCTGACTTACTTCACTCTGTATAATAGGCTCCAGTTTCATCCACCTCATTAGAACTGAATCAAATGCATTCTTTTTAATAGCTGAGTAATACTCCATTGTGTATGTACCACAGCTTTCTTATCCACTCATTTGTTAATGGACATCTAGGTTGCTTCCATGTCCTGGCTATTATAAACAGTGCTGCAATGAACATTGGGGTACATGTGTCTCTTTCAATTCTGGTTTCCTCGGTATGTATGCCCAGCAGTGGGATTGCTGGTTCATATGGAGGTTCTATTTCCAGTTTTTTAAGGAATCTCCACACTGTTCTCCATAGTGGCTGTACTAGTTTGCATTCCCACCAACAGTGTAGGAGGGTTTCCTTTTCTCTGCGCCCTTGCCAGCTTTTATTGTTTGTAGACTTTTTGATGGTGTCCATTCTGACCGGTGTGAGATGGTACCTCATTGTGTTTTGGATTTTCATTCTCTGATAACGAGTGATGTTGACCACCTTTCCACATGTTGTTAGCCGTCCGTATGTCTTTGGAGTAAATGTCTGTTTAGTACTTTGGCCCATTTGTTGATTGGGTCATTTACTTTTCTGGTATTGAGCTGCATGAGCTGCCTATGTATTTTAAACCTTAATTCTTCGTTAGTTGCTTCAGTCACTATTATTTTCTCCCATTCTGAAGGCTGTCTTTTCACTTTGCTTATAGTTTCCTTCATTGTGCAAAAGCTTTTAAGTTTAATTAGGTCCCATTTGTTTATTTTTGCTTTTATTTCCATTAGTCTGAGAGGTGGGACATAGAGGATCCTGCTGTGATTTATGTCAGACAGTGTTTTGAATATGTTTTCCTCTAGGAGGTTTATACTTTCTGGTCTTACATTTACATCTTTAATCCATTTTGAGTTTATTTTTCTGTATGGTGTTAGAAAGTGTTCTAGTTTCATTCTTTTACAGGTGGTTAACCAGTTTTCCCAGCACCACTTGTTAAAGAGATTGTTTTTTCTCTGCTATATATTCTTGCCTCCTTTGTCAAAGATAAGGTGTCCATAGGTGCATAGATTTATCTCTGGGCTTTCTATTTTGTTCCACTGATCTATAATCTTGAGTTTCAAACCAACTTTTTCACTCTCCTCTTACACTTTCATCAAGAGTCTCTTTAATTCTTCTTTGCTTTCTGCTGTGAGGGTGGTGTCATCTGTGTGTCTGAAGTTATTGATATTTCTCCCAGCAATCTTGATTCCAGCTTGTGCTTCCTTCAGCCCAGTGTTTCTCATGATGTACTCTGCATATAAGTTAAATAAGCAGGGTGACAATACACTCCTTTCCCGATTTGGAACCAGTCTGTTATTCCATGTCCAGTTCTAACTGTTGCTTTTTGACCTGTATACAGATTTCTCAGGAGGCAGGACAGGTGGTGTGGTATTCCCATCTCTTTCAGAATTTTCCACATTTTCTTGTGACCCACACAGTCAAAGGCTTTGGCATAGTCAATAAAGCAGAAGTAGATGTTTTTCTGGAACTCTCTTGCTTTTTCAATGATCCAACAGATGTTGTAAATTTGATCTCTGGTTCCTCTGCCTTTTCTAAAACCAGCTTGAAAATCTGGAAGTTCTGGTTCAAGTACTGTTGAAGCCTGGTTTGGAGAATTTTGAGCATTAGTTTGCTAGTGTGAGAGATGAGTGCAATTGTGTGCTACTTTGAACATTCTTTGACATTGCCTTTCTTTGGGATTGGAATGAAAACTGACCTTTTCCAGTCTTGTGGCCACTGCTGAGTTTTCAAAATTTGCTGGAATATTGAGTGTACCACTTTCACAGCATCACCTTTTAGGATTTGAAGTAGCTCAACTGGAAATCCATCACCTCCACTAGCTTTGTTCATAGTGATGCTTCCTAAGGCCCACTTGACTTTGCATTCCAAGATGTCTGGCTCTAGGTAGGTGATCACACCATTATGGTTATCTGGGTCATGAAGATCTTTTTTGTGTAGTTTTTCTATGTATTCTTGCCGCTTCTTCTTAATATCTTCTACTTCTGTTAGGTCCCTACCATTTCTGTCTTTATTGTGCCCATCTTTACATGAAATGTTTCCTTGGTATCTATGATTTTCTTGAAGAGATCTCTAGTCTTTCCCATTCTGTTGTTTTATTCTATTTCTTTGCATTGATCCTTGAGGAAGTCTTTCATATCTATCCTTGCTATTCTTTCAAATGGATATATTTTCCTTTTATCCTTTGCTTTTCACTTCTCTTCTTTTCTCAGCTATTTGTAATGCCTCCTCAGACAACCACTGTGCCTTTTTGCATTTCTTTTTCTTGGGAATGGTCTTAATCATTGCCTCCTGTACCATGTCACGAAGGTCCATTAATTGTTCTTCAGGCACTCTATCAGATATAATCCCTTGAATCTATTTGCACTTCCACTGTATAATCATAAGGGATTTGATTTAGGTCATAACTGAATGGTCTAGTGGTTTTCCCTACTTTCTTCAATTTCAGTCTGATTTTGGCAATATTGAGTTCATGATCTGAGCCATAGTCAGCTCCTGGCCTTGTTTTTGCTGACTGTATAGAGCTTCTCCATCTTTGGCTGCAAAGAATATAATCAATTAGATTTCATTGTTGACCATCTGGTGATATCCATATGTAGAGTCTTCTCTTGTGTTGTTGGAAGAGGGTGTTTGCTATGACCAGTGCATTCTCTTGGCAAAATTCTATTAGCCTTTCCCTTGCTTCATTGCATACTCCATACCTGGTACTCCAGGTATGTTTTGACTTCCTACTTTTGCATTCCAGTCTCCTATAATGAAATGGACATTTTTTTGGGGTGTCAATTCTAGAAGGTCTTGTAGATCTTCATAAAACCATTCAACTTCAGCTTCTTCAGCATTATTGGTCAGGGCATATACTTGGATTACTGTGATATTGAATGGTTTACCTTGAAAATGAACAGAGATCATTCTGTCATTTTTGAGATTTCACTCAAGAATTGCATTTTGGGCTCTTTTGTTGACTATGAGGGTTACGCCATTTCTTCTAAGGGATTTTTTGCCCACAGTAGTAGTTATAATGGTCATCTGAGTTAAATTCACCCATTCCAACTCATTTTAATTCACTGATTCCTAAAATGTCGATGTTCACTCTTGCCATATCCTGTGTGATCATTTCCAATTTGCCTTGATTCATGGACCTAACATTCCAGGTTCCTATGCAATATTGTTCTTTACATCATTGGACTTTCCTTCCATCACCAGTCACATCAACAATGGGGCATTGTTTTGCTTCGGGTCTGTCTCTTCATTCTTTCTGGAGTTATTTCTCCACTATTTTCCAGTATCATATTGGACACCTACCGACCTGGGGAGTTCATCTTTTAGTGTCATATCTTTTTGCCTCTTCATACTATTCATGGGGTTCTCAAGGCAAGAATACTGAAGTGGTTTGTCATTTCCTTCCCTAGAGCACCACTTTTTGTCAGAACTCTGATGATCAGTCATACTTATTTATAATACTATCACTAGAATATCAACTAATCTGATTAAAATTTTGTGTTGTTTAGTCGCTTTGCAACCCCATAGACTATAGACTGCTAGGCTCCTCTGTCTATGGGATTTTCCAGGTAAAAGTACTGGAGTGGGTTGCCATTTCCTTCTCCAGGGGATCTTCCTGACTCAGGGACGGAACCAGCATCTCCTGCTTGGCAGGAAAATTCTTTACCACTGAGTTACCTGTGAAGCCCAATTGAAACTTACCACTTAAAAAAGAAAAATGTGTTTATTAGCTTAACTACTTAGTAAACTTTTATGCATTATCTGGGATCCAAAATTCATATGATGAAACCTAATCCCCAGTGTGATGGTATTTGAAATAGGACACTTGAGATGATTGGGTCATGAGGGTGAGTCCTCATGAATGGGATTAGAGAGTTGGATTGTGAAGAAAGCTTAACACCAAAGAATTGATGCTTTTAAATTGTGGTGTTGGAGAAGACTCTTGAGAGTCCCTTGGACTGCAAGGAGATCCAACCAGTCCATCCTAAGGGAGATCAGTCCTGGGTGTTCATTGGAAGGACTGATGCTAAAGCTGAAACTCCAATACTTTGGCCACCTCATGTGAAGAGTTGACTCATTGGAAAAGACCCTGATGCTGGGAGGGATTGGGGGCAAGAGGAGAAGGGGATGACAGAGGATGAGATGGCTGGATGGCATCACTAACTCGATGGACGTGAGTTTTAATAAACTCTGGGGGTTGGTGATGGACAGGGAGGCCTGGCATGCTGCAATTCATGGGGTCGCAAAGAGTAGGACACGACTGAGTGACTGAACTGAACTGAACTGAAGTGACATCTATTGAGAGCCCCTTGCCCCTTCTGTTATGTGAGGATACAGTGCAAAGATGGCCGTCTATGAACCAGGAAGCAATCTCAGCAGATACCAAACCCACTGATACCAAAGTCTTGGGCTTTCTAGCCTCCAGAACTGTAACTGTTTATACAAGTCATCTAGTTTATTAAAGTGGCCCAGACTAAGATAGTAGTCTTTCCAAAATAAGCAGGCAAAGTCTTAAAGATGTGCTTATCACTTGAGCCAGCATTGCCCTCTTCTAGTGCTTTATACTAAGTTTTATTTTCATACAGTATACTGAGAAAATAATCATGGATATAAAGTGAAAGTTTCATTTCCAAGGGTATTTATTAAATAATATTAATAATAATAATAACTGAAAAGTTAGGCTAGCTAAATAAATCATGGTGAGCCTATTTAGTGAAATACCATGGTTATTAATATTAAAAATACAGAAAAAAAAGTTTCAAGGGAAAATTAGGAGTGCATTAATTGAAAAAAGTGTGTTAAAAGATGATATATAATGTATATATAGAGATATACTACATATACAGCATGATACCAATATTATTTTTATAAATTTGCATTCAGTTGCCTAAAAAGAGCAAGAGACTTTATAGTATACTATAAACAGTATTCTGTATGATGGGATTATGGTTATTTGTAAAATCTTTGTTGCCCTTTCTAAGCTTTCTACTTGCATGACTTAAAATAAGAGCAAATGGGTGCTGAATGAGGGTTTAGGGTACTCACCTAAGAATAAAGTGCATGAGTTCTATTGCATGACATTTACGCCATATAATAAGGTATGTATTGAGGTTGACAGATAAATTACTACCGAATAGCTCTACTATTACTCTTGGGTGCTTGTACACTGAGAAGCTCTTTTGATGTTTTCCATTGCTCCTCTGTATTTCAATAGATATGTCAGTTAAAATACGAGCTTCATTACTATTCATCATTTTATAAGCTGAATATCTGAGATATGAAATTTATTAAGTGTCTCCAATTTAACATCCTCAGGGGCCAAGGAGGTTATGCAAAATAAGTAAAGCAGATTAACTACCAGCCAGGTGCAAAGGGAACAGATACTTACCATCCACTGATTATTGGCAAAAAGCAATGTGTGCCTTGTGGTGCCAGCTCTGATGATTTTCAAGAAAAACTAGATAACCAATTTTTAAAGCTATCTCTTTAATTTTATATTATCCTGGCTATTAATTCAAACATTTTGAAAGTTTACAGGCTACAGAAGCATGGCTGAAAGTTTCTTTTGTTCTATAAACAGTCAGTTTGTGATTTCAGAAATGTCAACATGCTAAATATAAGGTACCTACAAGTAAAATATTCTAATATAAAGACCAATCATTTTGCCCTGAGTAGCCAATTCATTTATTAAATGTGGAAATCTAGTCATGTGACTACAAGTGGTCAAGGTAAATGAGTTGACAAATAAGAAATCCAACATTTTTCAGTTTTATACCCAGGATCCTTAAGTGTATCATTTTAGTTTATATAAGATCAAGGTCAAAATTTATAAACCTCAGTGTGTATAATTTTCTACTTCCAAAATAAATGAGCATTCTAAAGGACTCTGCAAAAGGAAACATCACAAAAATCAGAGAAAAGGACAGCCTGATAAGATTGCTAGGTGTGAGGCTATGTGAAATGTGAATTTGTGTTCCCAAACAGGGATATTTGTCCCTCATGATCTCTCAGGTAGACAGTATGTGTGGCGGGGACATACAAAGTACATGAATGGCAGAAAGTCGAAGTTACTGGTCACTGGTTATTTATGGAAGTTGTCTAACGACAGAAAATGACCAAGACTTCAGATGTTTGAAGCTTTTGGGAAATTACAGCTCCTCGTGTAAGGAGAAAGAACCTGCGGAAAGCTGAATTTGGGTGTTACCTCTACATTGGAGTGGACGAGGTTGGGGACAAGTCTCATTTAGATTCCCCTGGAAGAGAAGGCTTGATTTTAATAGTCAAGCAGCTCAGTCAGAGACTCCAGAGTCACTTAGGAACAGTTCTCAGTGCATCACATTCAGACACATTTTTACAGCTGCAGTAGGACGAGAATCTACTACAACTTGAGGAAAATGAAATGCAAACCGTCACTGAGGGTGGATAGTGTTTCTGAGGGTGGATAGTGTTTCTGTCAAGCAATTTCAGCCAGCGCACAGATGATTCAATTACTGGAAGGGGTCCGCAGACCATACTTTGAGAAACCTTCGTGTGTGTGTGTGTTACATGTGAGTGTAACTATTGACATATGTGTGTGGACTTCCCAGGTAGCGCTAGTGGTAAAGAACCCTCCTGTCAATGCAGGAAACATGAGACTGGGGCTCGATCCCTGGACAAGATCCCCTGGAGGAAGGAGGAGCCTGGCAGGCTATAGTCCATAGAGTCACAAAGAGTCGGACACAACTGGAGCGACTAAGCACGCAGGCGCACACTGATGTGTATACATATATATGCACACACACACATTCAACAGACCGGCGTTCAGTGGATTCAAGCATCTCTGTCTACATATTCATCTCTACCTACCTGTGACTGATTGTATTTTCCCAAGAAGCCATAATAATGCCACATACTGTTCTAGAACCTTGCCATTTTCTTAGAAAACTGTAGAGCCTAATTCCCCTCTTGATTCTGAGTGGGATTGTAACTTGCTTATAACCAATAGAATGTGGTGGAAGTGGCTATGAACTCTGCTGCTTGGTAATAAAAAGTGATGTGGCTTTGGCCCTGGAGTCTGAACCCTGGGGCTCGTGCACAAATCTCCAGGTAATCAGTGGAACTGCCCTGAGGCTGTTGTGCTGTGAAAGTTCAAATGCGTTCATGTGGAAAGACCACATGGAGAATCTCTGGGACTAAATGAAGAGAGAAGCTTTGCCAGCCCCCAGCTGCTCCAGCTCCAGCTACCATCTGACCACACCTGCATGAGTCCCTCTTTTAGGAAGAACAAGCTGAACAAGTCCTTTCCAAATTTCTGACCCAGAGGAAATGAGGGAAGATAAAATTCTTACTGTTTGCATAAGTCACTACATTGTGAAATGATTTGTTGTGCAATGATACAACAGAAATCACTTTATCTTTCCTTCAAAGAGAATCTTTAAAATGGGAGAAGCTCTAATTTAAATGAGATGATGGTCTCAGGACCATCTGCTCATCCCCTCTGTTGTACCCAAGGTATTTCATAGACTGTGAAGACTATGTGGAGTGGTCAGAATGACTACTTGCTTGTTTTTGAAGGCAAGCAAGGAAAAATCCTGAATCTCTACCATCCATAAACAAGTCCCACAGAGAGAAAAAGCAGGAGATATGAAAAAGTGGGCTTGACTGTGTGCTCATTTGGCAGGGTGAAGAGCAATTGATTTTACTCCTTGAATAACACAGAGTCACTACATCTGCCAAAAGTGCTGATATGAAAACCTAACAAATATAGACTAATCCACCATGGTTCAGATAGTAAGAATTAGGAGCAAGCTCTTGTCCTTGCTGGCTACGGCCTTCCCAGTACTTGAAAGGCATTTCAGTTCATGGGGAGACTAAACCACACAGATAAATTAAAAAGATATTTGGGGAAAATAAAAATTTGGAGAGCTTACTGCCATGCGTCACAAAAATTTACATTATCACATGCACTGCCTTAACATTTAGAAATATATTTCTAGAGTTCAGATGAAAAAGTTGAAATGCCATAAGATTAAATATTTGTAGTGTCACCCTGATAATTAGGAGCAGATGTTTGAACTCAGGTTCGCCTCCTACCAGAGTCTGGGTGTCCTTCACATTATTGTTCTCCATAACATGCCCCAGGGCCTGCAAGGAACTTAGGAAAGAACCAAGAGAGATTCCTCTGGTTCTGCCATTCATTACATTGAATAATGTGTGATTGTTAAGTAACAGTTTTCTCCAGTCCGTGAGACAGGACACATTTATTTCTGCACCTTAAATCTCAATGACAAATCTTTCCTTTCAGACTCCTTGGGCCTGAAATCTAAGTGCAGCTCAGCTGAGAGAACAGCACTGCCCTACACTCCCAGCTGCTGAGATGAATATCCTGCCAGCGATGCCATGATCTTTTTTACTACTGCGCCCCCCAAATCCATCACAGTTCCATTTCATTAGAGATGAAACGTGGTCCACATTTCAGTCCCCTTCCTCCCAAGGAGTTCTCAGTTTGGAAAGTGGGAACGAGATAATCAATAAGAGAGACACTCTGAAGTTACTCTGCCTGGATTGAAAGGTCTCATTACATTCTGGTCATGTGATCTTGGATGTTTTTAATGAAGTTCCCCGTTACGTATGGTTAACCAAAATGTGTCAGTTCCAGAACTCTGAGAAGCAGATGCAAGACAGATTTAGATGTGCAAGAACTGGAGAGAAGCATCTATAAAGCAGAAAAGGGAAAGAGGACAAGAATAGTCATAGAGAACCTCCCTACCTCAGGGCAGGAATAACATCCATGAAAGGAGAGTGGGAGAAAGACTCCTGCAGAAAGAGTCTCACACTGCAGAGCAGTTCTGAGAATGTCTTGGTCAGGCTGATAGGGAGCCCCAAGTAAACACCGTCCATTAAAAGAATACCATATTGAACACAGGTGTCTCGGCGTTAGTACCGTACTGTGCTTGGTCATTGGCTGGGAGCAGACCAGAAACAGAGTGGTCTTGGAGTGAAGGCTGGGAGAGACTCCCAAATACAGGCAGCTGGAGACTCTTTGATAATGGTAACTATGGCTCCTGGCAGCCCATTCTCTCTCGAAGGGAGAGCTGGGAAGGGAGATCTAGAGCAGGGAACTCTGCTCTACGAAGTACCGAAGTACCATGTAACAGGGCTATTGTGATGCTGAAATGGTTTAATCAATGGAATGCTTGGAACACTGTTCCACACATAAAGGTGCTCAAAATAGTATAATAGTTACAGTGTGATAGGAGGAACAAGGATGCATTTAAATACCTGGGTTACATGTGTTATTCAACTTAATGGTGTCGCTTCAAATCCAGATTTGCAAACAGACACCTGGAAGGTGGACTGGGTCCTGAATTCATGAGCTAAAATTCTACAAAGTGTCTGTTTATCATGCTGGGTATTGGAATTAAACATTTTTCAAATCAGTAAAATTATGAATGAAATTATATTCTATGAGCACTGCTTCAAAGCACAACTTCCTAAAATGACAATGTCTTGGTGTGATCACTGACCTAGAGCCAGACATCCTGGAATGTGAAGTCAAGTGGGCCTTAGAAAGCATCACTACGAACAAAGCTAGTGGAGGTGATAGAATTCCAGTTGAGCTATTCCAAATCCTGAAAGATGATGCTGTGAAAGTGCTGCACTCAATATGCCAGCAAATTTGGAAAACTCAGCAGTGGCCACAGGACTGGAAAAGGTCAGTTTTCATTCCAATCCCAAAGAAAGGCAATGCCAAAGAATGCTCAAACTACCGCACAATTGCACTCATCTCACACGCTAGTAAAGTAATGCTCAAAATTCTCCAAGCCAGGCTTCAGCAATATGTGAACCATGAACTTCCAGATGTTCAAGCTGGTTTTAGAAAAGGCAGAGGAACCAGAGATCAAATTGCCAACATCTGCTGGATCATGGAAAAAGCAAGAGAGTTCCAGAAAAACATCTATTTCTGCTTTATTGACTATGCCAAAGCCTTTGACTGTGTGGATCACAATAAACTATGGAAAATTCTGAAAGAGATGGGAATACCAGACCACCTGATCTGCCTCTTGAGAAATTTGTATGCAGGTCAGGAAGCAACAGTTAGAACTGGACATGGAACAACAGACTGGTTCCAAATAGGAAAAGGAGTATGTCAAGGCTGTATATTGTTGCCTGTTTATTTAACTTATATGCAGAGTACATCATGAGAAATGCTGGACTGGAAGAAACACAAGCTGGAATCTAGATTGCCAGGAGAAATATCAATAACCTCAGATATGCAATGACACCACCCTTATGGCAGAAAGTGAAGAGGAACTCAAAAGCCTCTTGATGAAAGTGAAAGTGGAGAGTGAAAAAGTTGGCTTAAAGCTCAACATTCAGAAAACGAAGATCATGGCATCTGGTCCCATCACTTCATGGGAAATAGATGGGGAAACAGTGGAAACAGTGTCAGACTTTATTTTTGGGGGCTCCAAAATCACTGCAGATGGTGACTGCAGCCATGAAATTAAAAGACGCTTACTCCTTGGAAGGAAAGTTATGACCAACCGAGATAGCATATTCAAAAGCAGAGACATTACTTTGCCAACAAAGGTTCGTCTAGTCAAGGCTATGGTTTTTCTAGTGGTCATGTATGGATGTGAGAGTTGGGCTGTGAAGAAGGCTGAGCACTGAAGAAGTGATGCTTTTGAACTGTGGTGTTGGAGAAGACTCTTGAGAGTCCCTTGGACTGCAAGGAGATCCAACCAGTCTATTCTGAAGGAGATCAGTCCTGGGTTTTCTTTGGAAGGAATGATGCTCAAGCTGAAACTCCAGTACTTTGGCCACCTCATGCGAAAAGTTGACTCATTGGAAAAGACTCTGATACTGGGAAGGATTGGGGGCAAGAGAAGAAGGGGACGACAGAGGATGAGATGGCTGGATGGCATCACTGACTCGATGGACGTGAGTCTGAGTGAAGTCCGGGAGTTGGTGATGGACATGGAGGCCTGGCGTGCTGTGATTCATGGGGTCGCAAAGAGTCAGACACGACTGAGCGACTGATCTGATCTGATTTGATCTGATAATTCCTTAGCTGGAGTCTTTATTTCCTCTGTCCGTCTCTCTCCTCTCTCAGTCTTTCTCTGTCCCTCTCTCCCTCCCTTTCTCTCACTGTCTCCTTCAATCTCGGGTGTCGCTGTTGCAATAACTCGTTTGGTGGAAATGTCTTATATGCTTAAAATCAGCATCTTTCATTTTAACATGGCTTAGCAATCTTTCAACACCTGATCTGGAGAAATTCAAAATTCAGTGAGGTATGTTCTCAGCAGGTGACCCATATTCCTTTCTGTCATGTTTTCACTCTTTTGCCTGTCTCTACTTCACTTTTGTCTAGAACTGGTCCTCTAAGAACTTTGCCTCTTGGTAACATTATGGTGAAACTATCACTTTCTTTCCTCTATCATTTTATTTGCCACCAGCTAAGCAAAAGAGTTTCCTCAAACTACTCTTGATAGTAATCTACCTGAGGGCAGAAATGAGACAGTGGAAAGTTAGGAAGTGGTTTAATTAATTTACAGTCTTTCAGGCTTGAAGGCAATATATTTCAGACCTGAATTACTATGTTTGTTAAAGTATCATTGTGCCCAGCAAAGTGGCCTGCTCAGGATGGCGTACAGTAAGTGTGTATTTAAGTGAATGAAAAGAAACATTTTAAATCATGTTTACCTAAATGACAGTATTATATGTGCTTTTTGTTTGGGAAGTCACTGTCAACCCTAGGGAGCTTTTAGGGCACACTCCATATCAGTTAAATCAAAATGTTTGTTGGTATAGCCTATACATGGGTACTTTAAAAAAGCATTCCTGACAATATTAATATGTGGGCAGATTTGGGAACCACTGGTTTATAGAGGAAGTTATTAGAGGTATGTAAAATTGGGAAAGGAGTATGTCAAGACTGTATATTGTCACCCTGCTTATTTAACTTATGTGCAGAGTACATCATGAGAAACACTGGGCTGGAAGAAGCACAAGCTGGAATCAAGATTGCTGGGAGAAATATCAATAACCTGAGATATGCAGATGACATCACCCTTATGGCAGAAAGTGAAGAAGAACTAAAGAGCCTCTTGATGAAAGTGAAAGACGAGAGTGAAAAAGCTGGCTTAAAACTCAACACTCAAAAAACTAAGATCCTGGCATCTCGTTCCATCACTTCATGGCAAATAGTTGGGGGAAACAATGGAAATAGTGAGAGACTTTATTTTCGTGGGCTCCAAAATCACTGCCGATGGTGATTGCAACTACAAAATTAAAAGACTCTTGCTCCTTGGAAGAAAAGTTGTGACAAACCTAGACAGCATATTAAAAAGCAGAGACATTACTTTGCTGACAAAGGTCCATATAGTCAAAGCTTTGACTTTTCCAGTAGTCACATATGGATGTGAGTGTTGGACCATAAAGAAGGCAGAGCACTGAAGAACTGATGCTTTCAAACTGTGCTGCTGGAGAAGATTCTTGAGAGTCCTTGGACTGCAAGAAAATCAAACCAGTCAATCTTAAAGGAAGTCAACCCTGAATATTCATTGGAAGGACTGATGCTGAAGCTGAAGCTCCAATACTTTGGCCACCTGTTGCAAAGAGCCCACTCATTGGAAAAGACCCTGATGCTGGGAAAGATTGAAGACAAGAGGAGAAGGGGACAACAGAGAATAAGATGGTTGGATGGCATAACTGACTCAATGGACTTGAGTTTGACCAAACTCAGGGAGATAGTGAAAGACAGGGAAACCTTGTGTGCTGTAGTTCATGGGTCGCAAAGAGTCAGACATGACTTAGCAGCTGAAAAACAACAGAGCCCCATGTGGTATTCACAGTGTGCTGTCCCTCACTGGGCTACTCCCATGACAAGTCACAACACACTTGCAATTACTTGAATTCTTACATTTTTAAAATTTAAAATGAATGTCCTCATAGCTTTCTACTACATAAGAGATCCTGACTGGTTTAATATAAAATATTTTTTTGCACAAAGCAGTCTTTAAGTAAGGGAGCCATGATAACTTCAAGGCTTCTTGCCCCCCCGCCAGCACACCACCATGCCCCTGTCTGCATAGCTCTAGCCCTGGGTTCAAGAACTCAGATATGGATGTCATATACACTCTGGTTTGGAGTCCGTCTCTTACACTTATATTTGCATAACCTAAGCAAACCTCTTTACCTCCCCAAGCCTTAGTGTTCCCATCTATCAAAAGGGGTTTTGGGGGTGATTAAAATGAAGGGCTTAGACCACAGATCTTTGTAAACAAGGTTTCTACTGTGTTTGCATTACTATGTTTTGATGTATAAGCAAGTGCTTTTATGCTGTGTTGTTGCTGGGCAGAACTGGTGTCACAACACACTTAAACATGAAACTTAAAGTTTCATGAAGAGATAAAAGAATGGAAAAGAGTAGTCCCTGGAGGCTCAAAGAAGGTACAGAGAATGCAGCCACTCCTGGAGGAAAGAGGAAAGCAAGCTCTTGTTCGTTTCTTCCATACTCCTGAGCACGAAGCCTGCACGGTCTATCCTGGGAGGCAGGGCTGGAGTGAGAGAGGATTTGATCATGTCTTCAGTCCTGCCATCTCTGGAAGCTTCCCTGAGGTGATGCTTAACTTCCTCCAATGACTCTCAGCCAAGGGGATTTTTCACTGAGGTTTAAACTCTGAACAGATTCCAAGATGCGAGACCTACCTGAATGCAAATGAGGACAGTGGTCACTTAGAATCAAAATGTGCTGATTTAGGTTTATGAAGCTCCAGTCAGTTGACCTGGCAGCTTCGGTGTGAGATGAGGTGGAACCTAAATGTGCAAAGTGGTCGTTTTCCAGGCATCTGCCGTTTGGAGTGAGACTTTGCTGTTGATGAGCGTCTTGCTCACCCATTTCCTGTTGACAAAAGTGTTTGGGCCATGACTGCAATATGGAAGGATAATAGCGCTTATGAAAAGTCACCTTACGTTTGTGTCTCATGCCACACTGAACAACACAGTGTCATATCCATTATCGTATTTGATCCTGGAAGCAATTCAGTGAACTAGACAAATTACTGCAGCCTGGGATTAGGCATATTCTTAAAGGACTCACGGTTGCTAGCATTAATTTGAGTGTGTATTCCTAAGCTTGCATATACAATGATTGCCCTTCTGTTTGCATAGCATATGCATTTTTGCTTTTTTATAATCCATTTCCCTTTTAAAATCTCCATCTCCTCTGACCCTTTACATCTTATTCTAATGTCTCTCTAGCATTAGTAAAAATAATTGCTGAAAAGAAATGCATATTTGAGACGGTCTTGGCTGAATTTCTGCTAGAAATACTCCCTGTGAGAGGTGTCAAATATGTTTGCTTGTTCTTCATCCTACCTCCTTCCTTCCTTCCTTCCTTCTTTACTCCATTCTTTTTTTCTGTTGTTGTTGCTTTAAAAAAAAGAGTGTATGTGTGTGGCCTGGAGAAAGGCAGGAGTAAAGGGGAAAGATGATAAGTTGAATTGATCAAAGTGAAGAGCATCATAAAGTTTCAAAAAAGATCCTTTGGAGGTTAAAGGCAGTTATCTACATAGATATGAATTTATAGTAAGTCTGATTTTGTGGGATATATTTCTTTTGACGGGAAAATGTTCTTAGGCTCTGCTTGTGCTACTTAAACTATTTCATGGTATACAGTGACACCTAAAATCAGAGATAAATAATAATTTTTTTTAGTAATTTTATAATTTTATGTTTAGGACATGTATTCTCTTCCTAGTTTTAATTGTTTATCAGTTGAGTTAATGTTCTTAAACATATGCATAATAAATATTGCAGTGAAATTTCATGATCTTTTTCCTAAAAGATCTTGCCTTGTATTTCAAGATCTTTATTATGCATATGGTACTGAGGTCACTAATACAGCAATCAGGACTTCCCATATATGCAGAAATGTAACCATCAGAGATGGGTATTTACAGAGAATTATATTTTTATACTTGAGAATTTTAGGATTCTTAGTGAGACACATATGTTTTGTATATTATAGGATATGAATGTCTTTTAAACAACTAAACATCTACATACATACCTATTCCAAATTATTAATGTCACAATAATAATAATGATGGTTTAATAGACATGAAATTTTTGAAATAATACCTAACATAAGGTAGAAACATAAACCTATTTGTCTGATACTTTTAAAATTTGATTTACTGAATTTTCCAAATATTTTGATAGAGAAGAGGCCATTTAATATTGTGCTTAGAATGGAGTTGGATAGAGCTGGATTTGATTCTTGATTCTGGTGCTTACTAGCTAAATTTTCCAGACCCAGTTTTCTCATCTGTACAATGGGAACCAAATTAGTGACTAAAAGGGTTTCTAAAATTATAAAATAAGATAAAGAATGTGAACTGCTTAGCACAGTTATTATAAAGTCAATGCTCAGTAAATAGTGCTACCTGTATATTGTTACTTGCTAACAATCATTAATTCAGTTGTGTAAGTGAATATTTGGCATATCTTATATCAGTTCTGGAGAAGGAAATGGCAACCTACTCCAGTATTCTTGCCTGGAAAACCCCATGGACAGAGGAGCCTGGCAAGCTACAGTCCATGGGGCCACAAAGAGTCGGACACGACTCAGCGACTTCACTTTTTATCAGTTCAGTTCAGTCGCTCAGTTGTGTCTGACTCTTTGCAACCCCATGGACTGCAGCAAACCAGGCTTCCCTGTCCACCAACTCCCGGAGTTTATTCGAACTTGTGTCCATTGAGTTGGTGACACCATCCAACTATCTCATCCTCCACTGTTCCCTTCTTCTCCTGCCTTCAATCTTTCCCAGCATCAGGGTCTTTTCCAATGAGTCAGTTCTTTGCATCAAGTGGCCATAGTATTGGCGTTTCAGCTTTAGCATCAGTCCTTCCAATGAATATTCAGGACTGATCTCCTTTAGGATGGACTGGTTGGATCTCCTTGCAGTCCAAGGGACTCTTAAGAGTCTTCTCCAACATCACAGATCAAAAGCATCAATTCTTCTGCACTAAGCTTTCTTTATAGTCCAACTCTCACATCCATACATGACTACTGGAAAAACCATAGCTTTGACTAGATGGACCTTTGTTGACAAAGTCATGTCTCTGCTTTTTAATATGCTGTCTAGGTTGGTCATAGCTTTTCTTATATGTTATATATCACATATTCTTTATTATATATTATATATCTTATATATTCTGTGTTATAGATTCTATATTTTATAGTCTTTTATTTCTGTCACATATGAATTTTTTCTCTCATACTATCCAAAAGCAGAATTTTCAGTGTTTATAAATATATTTATAAATTAATTACTTATTTAATGACTGCTATGTGCTGTATTTGGAGAAGGCAATGGCACCCCACTCCAGTACTCTTGCCTAGAAAATCCCATGGACGAAGGAGCCCGGTAGGCTGCAGTCCATGGGGTCGTTAAGAGTCGGACACGACTGAGCAACTTCACTTTCACTTTTCACTTTCATGCACTGGAGAAGGAAATGGCAGCCCACTCCAGTGTTCTTGCCTGGAGAATCCCAGGGACGGGGAGCCTGGTGGGCTGCCGTCTCTGGGGTCGCACAGAGTGGGACACGACTGAAGCGCCTTAGCACCAGCAGCAGCAGCATGTGCTGTATACCTTGCTAGAAGCCAGGTTTAGAACAGTAAGCTAAACAAGATCTTCTTCTTACATAGATATTTTAGTCAGTATGAGAAATGATTAGTAAATAAGCAAACTGAAAAATCCACATTTATTTGTTTATTTAGCAGCACGGTGCTAATCAGGGATTCCTGCTTAAGTCCAGTGGGAGCCAGGCTCAGAGCAATTGTCCTGGGACATTATCAGTGGGGAATTATCAGTAGGCATGATTCTAGCAATTTCACTGTTTCACTTGGGAGCCCTGGATTCTAAGGTAATTCACTGCACACGTGCAACTTCTGTCTTCTCCACCATTCCACAGAGCAGAACGAATGTGTGCATTTCCTTCAAATCATCTCATCAGTGCTCAGCAAATAATATAAAATGAAATAAATAGGTTAAGGGCCTTTCTTTATAAAGTCCCATCGGCCAAGATGCTCAGCAACTCCAAGGCATGCTGAATGCAGATAGTGCTAATGTAAATCTGTTTCCCCACCTTTACTTATTCCCTGGATAAACAAGATACGCTGCCCACCTTCCTTAGTATTCCAAGTCTTAATGAAAACAAGAAAGAATTCTTCAAAGATAGACTCCTGGAGTATTGGTGCATGAATGGTAGAGGACACTGGGTTCTGATGATGAAGGCTTATGTAGTAGATACACAAGGGCCATGAATCTGGGTATGATATCCATGGAGGCTTCTTCCCAGAGTTCTTAGCCCCTGAGCTAAAGTCAAGCCTCTTCCATGCCGTGTGGTCACTTCAAAAGACCCCCAATGAAAGCATTCAGAAGGAAGGAAAAAGTTTCCTCCTGGCTCTCCATCGTGAATTACAAGCTGGCATTATCTCTTCCCATTCTTAAAACTCGAAGGGTGGTACAGGCAGCGATGCTGACAGTGTGCATTCGCAGATGCCACCATATGGGTCTCGAAAAACTAGTTGCACTGATGATTCCCTGCACATGTAGGAGACAGTTTGCATTGTTGGCACCGTCCCTGCACAGAAACAAGCACAGCTTAGCAAGGCTGAGCAGATGGCACTGGATCTGGTGCCAGGGAAGCAGTGAATTAAAGGTTATACCCACCAGGTTTGATGCGGTGCCAGTTTGAATTGGTACAGAAGCTTCAGCCCACCTGCTTATTGGCCTCATGACATCTGGCATCTTTTTATTTTATTTTATTTTTTTAAATTTGGACTGAATTGAAGGCAGCAAGGAAAAATGTCATTTTAAAAGCCAGTTACAAGTCAATAGATTTAAACTCTTAACAAAAAAAAAAGGCCTACAGGCCCTCTACATTAATGTTTTATATTAATGATTTTTAGAAAACCTTTGGGGAAGTCACACACGGATGTGCTGAATTGTGCTGCAATTTATAGCGTCATATAATGGAAGGGGGTGGACTGCTGAAACCTGGCCCAAAGTTGCTAAATAGTGACACCAGAAAAAGGCTATTATCTGTAGCCTGTATACGGTAAGGGGGAATCAGAGAGGAAAATGAGCTTGCTTCTATTTATTCTAAGTATTTTCACTTTGTAATGAAAACATGGTGGCATTTCGCACAGAAGCACACTCTAGAAGGTGCTCCTCACCTTTGGTTTGTCTCATACAGTTTTTCTATGGCCGCGTGTTTAGTGGTGCTGTATTTCAGCTGTAATCCCCACTTGCTCTGCACACATTCATACACTGTGTATACAAATACGCAACACACCCAGCCCCAGGGTAGCAGAGTGTGCATACTGAAACCTGTTTGTATAGCTCCTCCATTTGGGATTTTCATGTCTGCTCCCTGGGTGTGAAATGAAAGCCTGCCGTGGAGCTGCACTCGGAGGTGGTTAGCTTGGTAACCAAGCCTTTTGATTCAAAGTGTATATAAGGCCTGGCTTAGAGTATCACCATTTATTGATTTTGAATTAACTTTTAATGATACTGTATCAAGCCCCGCATCAGCATTCTAGAGGTGAAAGAAATCATCATTAAGAGGGTGGATTAAGTGTCTAAAATGGCATCAACTTTTCATCCCACAAATCTGGCTTGTAACATGGTCATACTGACTTTTTTTCCCATTGAAATTGGGTTGGTATTTTTCTTTTTCATAGACTGTAACGACTTAGAAGTTTTGTGGCAGTATAGTCTTTTCTTTTCAGAAAAATACCCAGAGAAGAGACAGTGATAAGGAAAAAAAAGTAGGGAGTGCTTCCAAATTCTGCTCAAAAGAACTTGGAGTGAGAACGAAGAAAAACTAGCAGCATACCTCTAGTTATGAACAGAAACAATAGCCTGGAAATGCAATAGTTTACTCTTGTTTTGAACTCTGTAGACAGTCAACAGACAGAGACAGTGAGCAGCCAGTAACACCGGTACCATCCTCAGAATATGCAAGAGAAAGGTTTGCCGTCTGATTGGGAAGGCAATCCAAATTCCATTAGTTCTAGGTATACTCTGGAAGTCAGCTGTCTGTTTTGAAACCTTTAATTAAATATCATAATGACTTCTTAATATTAAAGGTATTATTAAGTATTAATGTTAAAGTATTAAACACATTAAAATAATTTTACATTATTAAAATGTTATTAATTATTTATATTAAATATTAATTAACTACCAATTCTGAATTGCATGAGCCACAGCTATATTTTTCTCAGTGGTAAATCCAGGTTAAAAAAAAAGAGAGAAAACCTGTTTCCCAAAATCATGAAACCACTAAGGGAAAAATAAAGTTCAAAAAAATGTAAGCAGCAACACTAGAAATGATGGAGCTTTATGGACCCGTTTGTTGTTATCAAAATCCTTAGGCTCATCTAAGTTTATGGATGGAAAAAATAATCAAACTTTACTAATGTAAAGTGTAAAAGAAATACCAATTTCCTTTCAGCATTTCAATAACAGAGTGAAGACGGGAAAGAATAAAACCACCCACATAACAGGGCCTCTCTAACATTGGAGCCACTTAGAACTTCCTTCTATTCAGATAACTAACTTATGACTCTGTTAGAATGACATTTCTTTCACAAGCTTCTAAGGTGTTCTATAATAATGCTCCATCATCTTTGCTATCCAAAGACATCTTACTGTTTCCACAGTCAAAACTTATACATTATGCAATGTTGTTATAAATAATTCTTGTTATAGACCACGTACTAAATTGCTACTTCATATTCATTGTGGCAAGATAATCTGTTTCAAATTTCTCTGGATAAACAGGTAACTCAATATATTCCAAGGAAATAAAAGAAGTATGTTCTGCTCCTTCAACTGAGCAGTTTTAGCGAGGCAATGGTTAAAAAAAAAAAATCCCCAATGGGAGATTGCACTGAAAGTTGTAATCACAAGGAGAGGGTATCAAAGCATAATTTTATTTACAATGCATATGATGACATTGCCTTCTAGGCTATCTATAATATATTGCTGAGTACTCTCTTCTCAATACATTTAAAATCTACTATTTATTGTTAATACACACAAGAGTTGGTAAAAATGGTTCTGAAAAGTAAGTGAAGAGCTCTATGGATTAACTGGAAGGCAAAGCCTAGCAACTTTTCTTATAGCAAAACAGATTGTGGATTTTATATTTATCTTTTTTCAGTACTAATTTTGAATATTTATGACCAAAAATTCAAAATGGGTGCTTTAAAAATACATCCAGACACAGGGAACTCAAACCGGAGCTCTGTGACAACCTAGAGGGGTGGAATGAGGAGGAAGATGGGAGGGAGGCTTATGTGGGAGGCGACGCATGTATACCTTTGGCTGATTCATGCTGATGCTTGGTAGAAATGAACACAATTCCGTAAAGCAATTTTCCTTCAATTAAAAAATTTTTTTTAAATTTATCCAAAAAGCGCAGTAATTTGCCCTCAAGTTAATGAAATATAAGATAATTCCTCAAGATTGCATTTCCATGGACCCTGAAACTGAAAAAAATGGTCTCATGGATTTAGCTCAGCCAAATCCTGCTCTCCAGCTAGTATCATCATTAATGTGTATTTTTGCTTTGCTTAAGATATGATCATATTGCATCCTAAGATAGAATATGGTTCTTGGCACAAAGTAGGAGCTCAAAATATTTGTTTAATGGGACTGATGCACCAGGTAAGCCTTCCCTGATAGCTCAATGGAAAGAAGTTGTCTGCAGTGCAGGAGACGTGGGTTCGAAGCCTGAGTCGGGAAGATTCCCTGGAGAAGGGAATGGAAACCCACTCCAGTGATCCTTGCCTGGGAAATCCCATGGAAGGAGGAGCCTGGGGGGTACAGTGTGCGAGGCAGCAAAAGAGTTGGACACAACCTATCGACTAAAAAACAGCAACAATGAACCAGGCAGTGAATCATCCATTCATGCTTTCTTTCATTCAGTATTATTGACGGAGCATGAGCTATGGAAGTGGCTAAGAACTCAGATTCTGGAGGTAGATTTCCTGGGTTCAAACTGGTTCTACCTCTTGACAGCTGTGTGATATGGGACACATTTAACATTTCAGTGTCTCAGTGTCCTCCTCTATAAAATGAAGCAGCTACAAATACTAATAAAGTTTTTTGATGAATGTACTATATTTATTACAGATTTAGAGCAATATTGGGTACTTTGTGTCTTATGAATATTTAATCAATAGGTAGATACATAAAGATATGTAGATGATTAATTTCCCAGTGCAAAGAACAGAATGAAGCAATATCTCTGTTCCCAATGTGCTCAAAATACTCAGATATTCTTCTAGCCCAGCAATGCCTAACATTCAGAAAATAAGCTTTTAATTTAAATGAGACTTTAGGTTACAAGCTCAGAAACATGAAATTTATCACAAGGTCATATGATGATCAAGATCCCTTTAAGTAAATATACCTTCTCTTTATTCTTATAGACAAAATAATGAAGTCATTGAAATTCATGTTCATCATTCCCATAATCTTCCTCCTTTGTAATGGCCCTTCTCACTTAGAGAAGAAATAATCTAATATGAGCTTACAACACTTTTTAGTTCGTACTTTAATTAACTTTGTATGTTTGTAAATAATTTCTACTGTGTCTCTTCAACCATGCATGTAAAGATTTTTAAGACTTTTTCCATAATGATAAAATGAAAGCATTCTTCCCTTTAAAAAATGTTTAGTTAGGGCTTGACAAATAAAAGATTTAAGGGAGGAGCAAAGGGACCCCAGAAGAGTTAATATACTATAAACTACATGCTCCTCATTTTTTCAGTCTCAAACATCTATTGACTCCATATCATTTCTTTGTCTACCCCCAGGACCACTGCTGTCGTTCAGGTTTTCATCCCTTACCACCAGAACTACTGAAGTCTCCTTTGCTTCCCAGCTTGTCCCTTCTTCCCCTGTATCCCATTATCTGCATTGCAACTTTCCAAATGAGAGCTCTGACAATGCTACTTTCAGACTCAAAAGTCTAACAGGATAGCATGCCTCAGTGGAGGTTCCAAGCTTCATTGCCTATAAGACTCATCCAACTGAGCTCCTTGTCTCCGAGGTTGTTGGTTCAGTATAGTTTTGATGGGCTCAAGGTTTAGCCCCAGGGATTTTGATGAAGTCACTCCATGGCCAGTGTTTGAGAGCCACCAGCTAAGAGTCGGACATGACTGAGCAACTTCACTTTCACTTTTCACTTTCCTGCATTGGAGAAGGAAATGGCAACCCACTCCAGTCTTCTTGTTGGAGAATCCCAGAGACGGGGGAGCCTGGTGGGCTACCATCTATGGGGTCACACAGAGTCGGACACGACTAAAGTGACTTAGCAGCAGCGGCAGCCAGAAGGAAAAGTCAAGGTACACCAGCCCTTCCAGGATTAGTCCTTGCTTGTCTCTCTCCACTCCCACATACCCATGCCCCTCCGATTGGAGTTCCTACGTCCACACCTTGTAGCTGCTTCACTCTTGGCCCAGTAGTCATCTCCCCTTTGTGATTCATGGTAACTACTTTGCAAAAGTTGGTAGCTCTGTTTCTAGCATTTTCCAAAACACTCTGCCTAAACTACATTGAACCTTTCCTTACTTTTATGAGAATTTATGCTGCATGTAGCGCTGGAATAATGGCATTAAAAATGCACAGTACATCTGGACGAAAAAAAAAGAAGTCCATTTTTCATTTCTATCTGTTGGGAACATTAAAGGCAGCTGCAGTACATAGCACCCTCCTCCCAATTCCTTCTCTCCCGTTTTCTCACGCCCACCTACCAGAGTTCCTTTCTCTTCCAAACTCCCTGGAGATTCTCCCACACATCCAGCCTTACTTGATCTTTATCCTTCTCATCCATCTTCTTTCCTCCTGATTTTGCAATTTGAAAATCCCAAAGGAAAAAAATAACACTTGTTTAGAAGACTGGAAATGTCAAGGAGACACAGCTCCTTTAGTGCATAGGACTTGCTCCTAGTCATAACGGAGAAGGGAGATGTGGGAACAATCATACAGAATCCTGCCTCTCCCATTTCAGCTTGAGCTCCTTCAGAACAGTGATGTCTTACTGATTTCGATTTCTCTGTACAAACCCAGATCTCAAAATACAGTAATATTAGAATCTGAGGTGACAGGTGTGTCTTTTACCGTGTATTGTATTTACCTACTTATAGGAATTGCCTTAAGAAAATCTAACATACAATCAATAATGTTGGAGGATAATTTGTCTTCATCATAATTTCCTCTTTTGCTGCCACCATCTGAAGAAACAGTCTCCTGATTCTGTGCATTCCAATCACCATACTTATGTAACAAATTGTTCCAAACTTAGTGATATAAAAAAATTCTTTATTTTGCATGCAGATTTCTTAGGACGGGTATTCAGGGAGGACTTGACAGGGTAGTCCTCCCTGGGGTTATGTGGGTACAGTCAGAGGGCTGCTGTTACCTGCAGGCTTGACTGGGCCTGAGGATCCATGTTCCTGGGGTTCTTGGGTGAATGTGTGATGCATATGCATAGGGTTGCTAGGGTGGCTTCGCAAAATGGCGTTTGGCTTCCTCCAAAGCATGTGTGCAAGAAGCCGAAGTGTGTGCTGCAGTGCCTTTTTTGACCTAGCCTTAGAATCACACCCTGTCCGCTCTGCTTTGTTCTATTGATCTCTTCGAGTCAGTGCTGATTAGTTTTGAGAGAGGACCAAAACACAGGTTATGGACAGTGGAGGTGTGCATCATTGGGTAGCATCTTGGAGGCCAGTTACCCTCCGAACACCCACGCTTTCCTAAAAGATAAATTGTGGACTACCTAAGTTGTTGTGCTATAACTGCTGTAAGGAACAAGGAGCATGAGGTCTTACAAATGCAACATTTTATAGCTGGAAAGATCAAGTGTGTGTCTGTGTGTGTGTGTGTGAAAGTCACTCAGTTGTGTCCGTCTGTTTGTGACCCCATTGACAGTAGCCCTCCAGTCTCCTTTGTTCATGAAACTCTCCAGGCCAGAGTACTGGACTGGGTAGCCGTTCCCTTCTCCAGGGGATCTTCACAACCCAGCAATCAAACCCAGGTCTCTCACATTGTGGGCAGATTCTTAATAGTGTGAGCCACCAGGGAAGCTTGGAAAGATCAAGAGATTATATCTAACTCAAGTGGTCTTAAGTCATAGATCTAGAAGTAGCTTTGTGTGTGCTAAGTCACTTCAGTCATGTCTGACTCTTTTCAACCCCATGTACTATAGCCCGCCAGGCTCTTCTGTCCATGGGTTTCTCCAGGCAAGAGGTGGCTTTAGGGATTAGCTAATTCAACCACTTAATTCACAGATAAGAAAAGAGAGGATCATTGATACCATTTTTCTAGAATCCATATATGTGCATTAATATAAAACGTTTGTTTTTCTCTTTCTGAATTACTTCACTCTGTATAATGGGTTCTAGGTTCATCCACTTCACTAGAACTGACTCAAATTCATTCTTTTTTATGGCTGAGTAATATCTCATCGTGTATTTGTATCACATCTTTATCCATTCATCTGTTGACATCTACGTGGCTTCCGTGTCCTAGCTAGGGAAGGAACAGAGATGCAGATATAGAGAATGGACTTCTGGACACAGTGGGGGAAGGAAAGAGACGAATGGAGAAAGTAGAATTGACATATTTACACTAACGTGTAAAATAGGTAGCTGGTGAGAAGAGAAGGTGCTCTACAAGACAGGGAGCCCAGCTTGGTGTTCTGTGATGACCTAGAGGGGAGGGATAGGAGAAGGGGAAGAAGCTCAAGCAGGACGTGAAATATGTATAATTTTGGCTGGTTTGTGTTGTTGTGCAGCAGACATTAACAAAACATTGCAAAGCAATTTTCTCCCAATTAAAAAAAAAAAAAAAAGCGAGGCTCAGAAAGAACATTTGTGGCAGAGCTGAGTCAAGAGGTCAGAACTACTGTATCCCAGGCCAATAAATAATCAAAGAAAGCAAACACAAACAAAACTCTCTGGGGAAATCTGAGAAGAAAAAGTGCAAATGTGTTCTTTGATATGTAAAATAATCTGAATTTGAGAAAACATTATAAATTGCATACTTTTTATGACTAAGTATCATGCAGTGTAGCTGTGGTTTTCTTTGTTGGTTATATGTGCTGCACACTAATTTGCGTGGGTTTTATTTGCTCACAACACTGTATTCTATTGACACGTTCCTAATTGTGTTAATTTACTTATCATAGTGTAGTCAGTTGCTCAGATATTAAAATTAAATGGAGCATTTTCCGCTCATTTATCTCTTAACAATTATAGAAATATTAAAAGAGAACTTTAAAATAAGATATAGAGTAATGAAGATTTTTAAAATTAATTGCATACGTTAATCTTTGACTTTAAAATCTTGGAAAACACTTAATTAGAAGGCAATTTGTGCAAAATAGAATGTCTTGAATTCTGCTTTTCACTGCCTAGAAATTAAGTCCAGATAAATTTCACTAATAATTTCTTTCAATGTTGTTGTTCAGTCACTAAGTTGTGTCTGACTCTTTGTGATGCCATGGACTGCAGCACACCAGACTCATCTGGCCTCCAGTAACTCCCAGAGTTTTCTCAAATTCATGTCCATTGAGTTGGCAATGCTATTTAACCATCTCATCTTCTGCCATCTCCTTCTCTTTTCCCTTCTATCTTTACCAACATCAAGGTCTTTTCCAATGAGTTAGCTCTTCCCATCAACTGGCCAAAGTATTAGAGCTTCAGCTTTAGCATCAGACCTTCCAATGAATATTCAAGGTTGATTTCCTTTAGAACTGACTAGTTTGATCTCCTTGCAGCCCAAGGGACTCTCAAGAGTCTTCTCCGGCACAAAAATTTGACAGCATCAAATCTTCAGTGTTCAGCCTTCTTCCTTTTTTTTTTTTTTAATGGGCCAACTTTCACATTCTACATGACTACTGGAAAAAACCATAGCCTTGAGTATACAGGCCATGGTCAGCGAAGTGATGTCTTTATTTTTTAATATGCTGTCTAGGTTTGTTAATAGCTTGCCTTCAAATGAATAATTGCTTTTTAATTTCAAGGCTGCAGTCACTGTCACAGTGATTTTGGAGCCCAAGGAAAAACAAATCTGTCACTGCTCCACTTTTTCCCCTTAATTTTCCATGAAGTGATGGAACAAGATGCCATGACCTTAGTTTTTTGAATGTTGAGTTTCAAGCCAGTTTTTTCACTCCTCTTTCACCTTTATCAAGAGTAGTATCATCTGCATATCTGAAGCAATTGATATTTATCCTGGCAATCTTGATTCCGAGCTTGTGATTTATTCAGCATGGCATTTTGCATGATGTACTCTGCATATGCTATGACAAACCTAGAGAAGCATATTAAAAAGAAGAGACATTACTTTGTTGGCAAAGGTCTGTCTAGTCAAAGCTATGGTTTTCCCAGTAGTCATGTATGGATGGGAGAAGGCAATGGCACCCCACTCCAGTACTCTTGCCTGGAAAATCCCATGGACAGAGGAGCCTGATGGGCTGCAGTCCATGGGGTCACTAAGCGTCGGACACGACTGAGCGACTTCACTTTCACTTTTCACTTTCCTGCATTGGAGAAGGAAATGGCAACCCACTCCAGTCTTCTTGCCTGGAGAATCCCAGGGATGGGGGAGCCTGGTGGGCAGCCGTCTATGGGGTCACACAGAGTCGGATACGACTGAAGCGACTTAGTAGCAGCAGCAGCATGTATGGATGTGAGAGTTGGATCATAAAGAAAGCTGACCGCTGAAGAACTGATGCTTTTGAACAGTCGTGTTGGAGAAGACTCTTGAGAGTCCCTTGGATTACAAGGAGATCCAACCAGTTCATCCTAAAAGACATCAGTCCTGAATATTCACTGGAAGAACTGGTGCTGAAGCTGAAATTCCAATACTTGGGCCACCTGATGTGAAGACTGACTCATTGGAAATGACCCTGATGCTGGGAAAGATTGAAGGCAGGAAGACAAAGGGAAAATAGAGGATGAGATGGTTGGATGGCATCACTGACTCAATGGACATGAGTTTGAATAAGCTCTGGGAGTTGGTGATGGACAGGGAAGCCTGGTGTGCTGCATGCATGGGGTCACAAAGATTCAGACATGACTGAGCAACTGAACTGAACTTTGCATATAAGTTAAATAAGCAGGGTGACTGTATACAGCCTTGTCATACTTCTTACCCAATTTGAACCAGTCTGTTGTTCCATGTCCGTTCTAACTGTTGCTTCTTGACCTGCATACAGGTTTCTCAGGAGCCAGATAAGGTTATCTGGTATTTCCATCTCTTTAAGAACTTTGCAGTTTGTTGCGATCGACAGAGCATAGTCAATGGAGCAGAGTAGATATTTTCTGGAATTTTCTTGCTTTTTCTATGATCCAACAGATGTTGATAATTTGATCTCTGGTTCCTCTGCCTTTTCTAAATCCAGCTTGAAAATCTGGAAGTTCTCAGTTCACGTACTACTGAAGACTAGCTTGAAGGATTTTGAACATAACCTGGTAGCATGTGAAATAAACACAACGGTATGGTAGTTCGACCAATTCTAAGTTTTCCAAATTTGCTGCCACGTTGAATGCAGCAATTAACAGCATTATCTTTTAGTATTTTAAATAGCCCAGCTGGAATTCTGTCTCCTCCACTACGTTTGTTAGTAGTAATGATTCCTAAGGCCCATATGACCTCACACTCCAGAATGTCTGGCTCTGGGTGAGTGACCACACCATCATGGTTATCCAGGTCATTAAGACCTTTTTTTTGTTTAGTTCTTCTGAGTATTCTTGCCACCTCTTCTTAATCTCTTCTGCTTCTGTTAAGTCCTTATCATTTCTGTCCTTTATTGTGTTCATCTTTGCATGAAATGTTCCCTTCATATCTCCAATTTGCTTGAAAAGCTCTCTAGTCTTTCTCATTCTATTGTTTTCCTCTATTTCTTTGCACTGTTCTTTTAAGAATTCTTCTTAGAACACTGTTCTTCTCATCTGTCCTTGCTATTCTCTGGAACTCTACATTCAGTTGGCTGTATCTTTCCCTTTCTCCTTTGCCTTTCACTTCATTTCTTTCCTCAGCTATTGTAAAGCCTCCTCAGCCAACCACTTGGCTTTCTTGCATTTCTATTTCTTTGGGATGATTATGATCAGTGCCTCCAGTAAAGTTATGAAGTTCCATCCATAGTTTTCTGGCACTCTATCTGCCAGATCTAATCCCTTGAAACTATTTGTCACCTCCACTATATAATCATAAGAGATTTGCTTTAGGTCATACCTGAATGGCCTAGCGGTTTTCCCTACTTTCTTCAATTGAAGCCTGAATTTTGCAATAAAGAGCTCATGATCATCATCTCTAGGTTTTGTTTTTACTGACTGTATTGAGCTTCTCCATATTTGACTGCAAAGAACACAATCAATCTGATTTCAGTATTGACAATCTGGTGATGTCCATGCATAGAGTCATCTCTTAAGTTGTTGCAAAAGGGTGTTTGTTATGACTGGCATGGTCTCTTATCAAAATCCTGTTAACTTTGCTCTGCTTCATTTTCTACTCCAAGAACAAAATTGCCTGTTACTTTGGGTATGTTTATTTTAAATAAATTTATTTATTTGTAATTGAAGGATAATTGCTTTACAGAATTGTGTTGATTTCTGTGAAACATCTCCTGTGATGAAAAAGACACGTTTTTTGGTGTTAATTCTAGAAGGTGTTGTAGATCTTCACAGAACATGTCAACTTCAACTTCTTTGGCATTAATGTTGGGGATATAGACTTGGATTACTGTGATGTTGAATAGTTTACCTTAGAAATGAATTGAAATGAGTCTATTTTTGTTTTTGTTTTTTGGTTTTTTTTTTTGAGATTTCACTGAAGTATTGCATTTCAGACTTTTGCTGATTATGAGGGCCACTCCATTTCTGCTAAGGGATTCTTGCCCATAGTAGTAAAAATAGTGATCATTTGAATTAAATTCGCCTATTCCCATCTATTTTAGTTCACCGATTCCTAAGATGTCAATGTTCAGTCTTGCCATCTCCTGCTTGACCACTGTGAGTCATGGACCTAACATTCCAGTTTCCTATGTAATATTGTTCTTTAAGTATCAGAGTTTTCTTTCACCATCAGACACATCCACAGCTGAGCATCACTTCCACTTTAGCCCAGCCGCTTCATTCTTTCTGGAGCTGTAAGTAATTGCCCTCCACTGCTTTTCCCAGTAGCATGATGGACACTTTCTGACCGGGTGGGCTCATCTTCCGGTGTCACACCTTTCTGCTTTTTCATACTGTCCATGGAGTTCTCAGGGGCTTCCCTAGTGGCTCAGTGGTAAAAAACTCGCCTGCAATGCAAGAGCCACAGGAGAGGTGTGTTCGATTCCTCGGTTGGAAAGATCATCTGGAGAAGGAAATGACAACCCACTCCAGTGTTCTTACCTGGAGAATCCCATGGACAGAGGAGCCTGGCAGGTTACAGTCCATGGGGTCACAAAGTCAGACATGACTTGGTGACTAAACCACCACCACCACCACGGGGTTCTCATGGCAAGAATCCTGAAGTGGGTTGCCATTTCCTCCTCCAGTGGGCCCCGTTTTGTCTGAACTCTTCAGTGTGACCTATCCATCTTGGGTAGCCCTGCATGGCATGCTCATAGCTTTATTGAATTCCCCAAGCCCCTTTGCAATGACAAGACTGTGATCCATGAATATGTAATCCACATTTCTTTCAATATGAAATTCTTTTACCTACTCTAATTAAGGTCACAGACTATCTATTTTCAAGCTACAGCTGTTATTTCATTATTTTGACAACTTGAATTGAATATCCAAGTTACAGAGTGCAACTATTTTATAGACTTTCTTTGTGATTGGAATATAAGGCAAATAAAAGTAAAAGGGTCATTTGATTTTGAAAGTTTTACTGTTGTAGTTACAGACTGACATACACAGGGATAAAAACTTTGGCCTTGCATTAGTTCTTCTGTATATTTTGCTTTGGTTTCTTAAGAGAACAGGATATGACAGGGGAGAAATACACATTCTCATCTATTTTTTTTTTTTTGGAGAAAAATACACCTTATTTCTATGACCTAGGATAACACTATACTGGGTTAGGGTGATGTGTTAATGTTTGGGATTAACCCAGGTCAGAGGAGTCTAATAGTTTATTTACATTCTATCTACATCACCAAGAATTTCTTCACGAGGTCTTCATTTTTAATTTTTGAAACTAAAATAGTTTTAGCTTGCTAATTATGTAATCCACTTCCTCTCCATTTAACATACACAAAGGTGATTTTAAATATTATTTTCCTGTAGTTGCAGCCCTAATAATTAGCTATTGTTACTAGATATTCAGCTAAATGTTAAATGCAGCAGGAACTACACAGAGTCCAAATGCAAATAATTTTTAATTCTAGATTATTTACTATCCTTGTATTTTAAAATCATCTTACATAAACTGTTAAAATTATACTTTACATATCTATTATTTAATGACCCACACTGCTATAGCCTAGTCTCCTGTTATTATATAAGCAAACCACCCACCGAGTTTTCTTTGTGTAGCTGAAGGCCCACAGCATGCTCCTGAGGCATAACTATTGACAGATATGAATCTTTTCAGGGCAAAGGAAATGATAGTAAGGAGAGTTAGCAGTTTTAACTTAAACTGCATTTTAGTTGAGGTCTGTACTTAAGAAGGTTTTAGAATTGATACTGTGTGGTGGTCATAATGAACAAGGATTGAAACAATCAATAGACTGGTAACATTATAGGTAAAATATCTGATGAAAATATATACCTCTAACAGAAAACTCCAAGTTGTATTATATATGTCCTTGCAATTTAAATTTGGAGTTTATTTCTTGCCTCTGATTTATTGGCCTTTGTTTATTCCTGCTTTATTATTTTGCTATTGTGAACTGCTTTGCATCAATTCGATGCCAGTTTGAAAAAGAGTTGTGGTAAATTCTATAATAGTGGTACCAATTTTATAAAAACCTCCAAACGCCCTCTCCACCACTCTTGTTTGTGCTTTCTTTCTTTTCTTCCATATTTGCTTTGGCTTACAAGCCAGTGCTTGCCCAATGAGTTAGTTGAAATGGCAACATTAATTTTTATGTGAAGAAGCACACCAACTGTACCGAGAGAGAAGGGGTGGCAAGCAGGGAAGAGTCAGGTGAGACAAAACATCCTAGCATGCGCATTGCACCAGCTGTACTGTTCCGGGAAGATGCTCTGCAGTCATAAGGTAACACAAGCTTTTTGTCAACGATGATGCCGGTGAATGAAGGCTGTAATAACCTTCATGAAAACCTTTCTTTTGGCTTGAAACCTTCTCACCATTCAACGATTTAGGATATTTACCTACTTGTTCCTTGTTTTAAAAGTCCCGTTATCAAGATATGACAGAGGGGCATTTAGTAAAGAGCAGACAACAAAAATAAAAGAAAACAGACAAAATTAAAGTTGCAAGAGTACCCTATAGCACATTTAAGATTCTTTACAGTTTCTGGGAGACAAAGTAAGCTTGGCCCTTTCCACAGCTGTCCATGGGACATGCTCGTTTAGAAGTGTTGTGGGTCCCACCTTCTGCCGGCTGGCATTCCATTATGGGGAGACACTCAGAGAGCTTGATGAGTAAATAAGATTGGATCCTGGAGGGTATATTCTTTGGAGCTAGATCTTAGGTGTAAGCCTGGACTTCAAAAGTTACTGTATGTGAGAATATGAACAAATCTCTTAATCAGTTTGACTGTAATTTTTGGTCTATAAGTCACATTTTTAATCATAAAGTTAGCTTTCCAACCTCCTAATTTACAGGATTTTGAAGGCTATCAATAATAATAATAATATAATAGTGTGTTTGCCATGGCATTTGTATCAATCTGAAAGCACTAGCCAGAACAAGCATGATTCTTTGAATTTGTTGTTGTTGTTCAGTCGCTCAGTTGTGTCCAACTCTTTGTGACCCCATAGACTGCAGCACGCCAGGCTTCCCTGTCCTTCATCATCTCCTAGAGCTTGCTCAAACTCATGTCCATTCAGTTGGTAATGCCATCCAACCATCTCATCTGCTGTCCCTTTCTCCTCCTGCCTTCAATCTGTCCCAGCATCAGGCTTTTCTAATGCATCAGTTCATCACATCAGGTGGCCGAGGTATTGGCACTTCAGCTCCAACATCAGTCCTTCCAATGAACACCCAGGACTGATCTCCTTTAGGATGGACTGGTTGGATCTCCTTGCAGTCCAAGGGACTCTCAAGGGTCTTCTTTAGCACCACAGTTAAAAGCATCAATTCCTTGGCTCTCAGCCTTCTTTGTGGTCCAACTCTCACATCCATACATGACTACTGAAAAACCATAGTTTTAACTATACAGACCTTTGTTGGCAAAGTAATGTCTCTGCTTTTAAATACGCTCTCTAGGTTTGTCATAGCTCTTCTTCCAAGGAGCAAAAATCTTTTAATTTCATGGCTGCAGTCACCATCAGTTTTTTGGAGCCCAAAAAACAAAGTCTGTCACTGTTTCCATGGTTTCCCCATTTATTTGCCATGAAGTGATGGAACTAGATGATCTTAGTTTTTTGAATGTTGAGTTTTAAGCCAGCTTTTTCACTCTCCTCTTTCACTTTCATCAAGAGGTTTTTGTTCTTCTTCACTTTCTGCCATAAGGGTGGTATCATCTACTTATCTGAGGTTACTGATATTTCTCCCTTCAATCTTGATTCCAGCTTGTGCTTCATCCAGCCCAGCATTTCTCAGGATGTACTCTGCATGTAAGTTAAACAAGCAGGGTGATAACATACAGCCTTGATTTACTCCTTTCCAAATTTGGAACCAGTCTGTTGTTCCATGTCCAGTTCTAACTGTTATATCTAGACCTGCATACAGGTTTCTCAGGAGGCAGGTAAGGCAGTCTGGTATTCTCATCTCTTTAAGAATTTTCCACAGTTTGTTGTGATCCACAGTCAAAGGCATTAAAGTAGTCAATGAAGCAGAAGTAGATGTTTTCTTTGGAATTTCTTGCTCTTTCTGTTATCCAACAGATGTTGGCAATTTGATCTCTGGTTTCTCTGCCTTTTCTAAATCCAGCCTGAACATCTGGAAGTTCTCATTTCATGTAGTGATGAAGTCTAGCTTGGAAAATTTTGAGCATTACTTTGCTAGCATATGAAATGAGTGAAATGTGTTGATGGATAGGGAGGCCTGGCGTGCTGTGCTTCATGGGGTCGTAAAGAGCCGGACACGACTGAGCGACTGAACTGAACTGAACTGTGCAATAATTTGCACATTCTTTGGCATTGCCTTTGGGATTGAAATGAAAAGTGACCTTTTCCAGTCCTGTGGCCATTGCTGAGTTTTCCAAATTTGCTGGCATATTGAGTGCAGCACTTTAACAGCATCATCTTTTAGGATTTGAAATAGCTCAACTGGAATTCTATCACTTCTACTAGCTTTGTTTTTAGTGATGCTTCCTAAGGCCCACTTGACTTCTCATTCCAGGATGTCTGGCTCTGGGTGAGACAATAGACATCTTTGAATTACTGTAGCCAATAGTGCCCACTGTCTCCATGATTTCACATATAGAACTAGGAATACGTCTACTAGAATAACAGCTCCTCTAAAGGGGGTAATGTATTTTATGAATCCTTGGTTCTGCTCATCTAATTGTCAGGCACTAATAAATGATCAATTGGAGAAGGCAATGGCACCCCACTCCAGTACTCTTGCCTGGAAAATCCTATGGACAGAGGAGCCTGGTAGGCTGCAGTCCATGGGATCGCTAAGAGTCAGACATGACTAAGCAACTTCACTTTCACTTTTCACTCTCATGCATTGGAGAAGGAAATGGCAACCCACTCCAGGGTTCTTGCCTGGAGAATCCCAAGGAGGGGGAAGCCTGGTGGGCTGCCATCTATGGGGTCAAACAGAGTCGGACACGACTGAAGTGACTTAGCAATAAATGATCAATAATGTTTGCTTAATAGACAGCTAAACAAATATGGTAGGCAAGCTTCTGAAAGGCAAAATAGTTTTGCATTTTATAATCTCCAGAGGTAAAATTAGTTTAATGATGGGTTGCTATAGGAAGACAGATCTAAGAAGGGTAAAAATTAAATCCCAAAATAGAATAGGATTTCTTAATATTTTTCTTAGCAGAAGTTATTGTATTTATCAGGAAAAATGAGCTAATGCTGCAATAACAATACCAAAGTTCATAGGCTCCAAACAATATCATTCATGCTCTATATCCATCAAGGATTAGCATGGTTACTTTGACCATTTGAATCACCTTGGCTGATGGAACAGCCACCATCCTGAATGTTGCTAATCCTCCTAGTTGAGGGAGAAGGAATGTCCTGTGGAGGTTTCTGGATGGATAACTAAATGCTGCAGCCTTTGAGCTTTTCCACTCACATCTCATTGGCCAGCACTTGATATCTGGCCCCGAACAAAAGGAGACCAGGAAACTAAACTGTACCCAGAAGATAATGTCAATGACCACTATACCCGATCACGTACTAGGATTTTATCCACAGAATTAAATAGAAGTACCACAAGGGAGATTGGGCTATGAGAGGTCAATCTGTAATTGGATAATTCTGCAAATGCGTTTATTTTCCCAACCCGTATGCAGTGCCTACAAACTTTTTTATTTTGAAAATTTAGCATTTATTGCATTTGTGCTATGACTTCTTCTAGGCTGCTAAGTTCTAAATATACCTATATTTAATTTTTTTTTTATAATTGTTAACTCTATTTTAATTGACTTGTATTTGTGTCTGTCACTCTTTTCTGAGTGTGTCTGTTTAGTTGCTTGGTTATGTCTGACTCTTTGCGGCACTACCAGCAAAGAACCCGCCTGTCAATGCAGGAGACCTAAGAGATGTGGGTTTAATCCCTGGGTTGGGAAGATCTTCTGGAGAAGGGCATGACAACGCACTCCAGTATTCTTGCCTGGAGAATTCCACAGACAGAGGAGCCTGACCGGCTACAGTCCATGGGATTACAAAGAGTCAGATACAACTGAAGCGACTTAGCACACACAAACATCTGACTCTTTGTGATCCTTTGAACTGTAGCCTGCCAGGCTCCTCTGGCCATGAGATTTTTCAGGAAAGAATACTGGAGTTGGTTGCCATTTCCTTCTCCAGGGGATCTTCCCAACTCCAGGAATTGGACCTGCGTCTCCTGCATTGCAGGCAGATTCCTTACATACTGAACTATCAGGGAAGCACCTCTTTCTCTATGGCTTGCTGTAATTGTTATATTCTACCATGTTTCCACAGCTTTCAGTATATAAACGTGCACCATTTCCTCCAAAATTAATTTTCTCTTTCAGGTCATAACGAGGTGTTTTTTTTTTGTTTGTTTGTTTTAAAACTAAAGCATACTTTGAAGAAGGGTTCACATTACAGGTATACTGATTGAATGAAAACTGAAATTCCAGGCAGCATGATGGGAAAGTGCAGGCTTATTCTAAGATGGTAACCTAGGGGGCCGTTCTCCTGACAGATTGCTGTTTGTGTTTTTCTGACTTTCTATCATACCTTGCATGAGAATGGGTCTGTCTCTATATGCTGAACAGAAACAGATTTCTGTGGATTGAAAGTTGTTTTACAAAGGCTGCAAGGCTAAAGTGAAGCAAAGTATTGTCTCACATAGAGTAGAAATCCCAGATGAATGCTTAGAATCTAGTATTCTTGTAAATACTTAGTTCTTCCTCTGCATGGTTTTGCTTGATGTGTGTGTGTGTTTTGGGGGTGAATTGATTATGAAAAACCCATAACTAAATCAACTTTCAAGTTATTGGCACACAGTGGTAAATGTGTTTTATAAGAATCTTTACAAACAACCAGTTTGGTCACAGTAGCAGTTAAATAGCTCCTCCAAAGTACATCTCAACATGCGGTGACTCTCCCCTTGTGTTATTTTGTCTGTAATGCTGACTGACCTGCTGCAGTCCATGGGGTGTCAAAGAGTCGAACACGACTGAGCGACTGAACTGAACTGAAAGTTGTGGTTATCTGGGCTTGTGACACTGGAGTAGTTACATGACCTATCCTCCCATTTTTGTCCACTGGCCTTTCGTGAGAAAACTTCACAGCCATTTGTCTAGGCTACTCTAAATGAGAAGCGATTCTTCTCCTCTGCTTTGCTGAATGTTAATGAGGTGATGAGTGTGCTCCCCTTGGAAAGAGGTGTGGACCTGATGTTGGACGTTTGATGAGTTTAACAGTCACCAGCACGAGACTGTGGAGAAAGTAGGGTAAGGCAATATCTATGAGTGACTAAAAATACACAAATGCCGAGGATGAACGGTGGGATGTGGAGGGTTCTCTCAAGTGACTGCCATGTGAGGAAGGGATGTGATAGAAGTGCCAGCTCATCCTCCGAGAGGTATGGCACAGCTGATAGGTAAGAGCATCACTGTTTAATGGCTCTGGTTTAAAAAGAGAAGTATATTTTGAATTTTCGAAATGGGAAAAAAAAAATGGGTTAGATTGAAGCTAGTCCCTCTCAGCGTGGTCATACCCATCAGCCCGAGAAAATAGAATTCTTATTTGAAGTTTATCTTTGATGCAAATGAGACTCAGAAGAAACAAATGTGAAGTCCTTAATAGCTCAATTTGTTCATTGTGAATTCTCACCCTTGATGTGTGACTTCATTTTGCCAAATTGTGTGGCTTGGGAATTATAATATAATTGATAAATTCAGGCCAATAGTAGCTGAGGAGAAAGCAGGATACGGCAGTAAAACTAGTCACAAATACTCAGTTTAGAATATGGAGAGCCAGACATAAATGCCTAGCTGTGCAGTTTGACATACTTTATAGTCCCACACAAATAACTTTGAAGGCTATGCTTTCATTTCATTTTATTTTTTTAAAGTCCCACACATCCATTAAAACTGTTACTATAAAGATCATGTAAGTTATATAGTGTAAGTATATCCATGTGCACTTAGCTCGTGATATAAAATGTGAGGACTTTGAGTAACTAAAAAGTGCCATGCTTACTTTTTCACATTTTATTTGATATTTTTACCTTCTGCCTTATTTGTTGGTTTCCCCACCAAAGCCCCAAAGGTCCTAAAACATATTTGAAATTATCTTGGGTTTATGTACTGAATGAACACTTTGATAACTGTGAAGATATAAAATTAGCACAAGAGACTATGTTTTCATAGTGGACTTACAGAAAGTAGAAAGTAGACTTTGAACCTGGAAGACAGTACTACTGGCAGAGGAATAGGTCCTCTTAGAATTCAAACCCCTCTTAGCACAAGAATTATTGACCCACGAGATGCATAATGGTTCCTTAGTTTATTACATCCAGTCCATTGCAGCTCAGGCATGCTTAGCCTTTGTGTGTTGCAGAGTTCAATAAAGAACACTGATGGAAGCCCACTGCAAAGCTAAACGCAATCATTAGGTCACAACTCTTGTTTCTCTATCTCCCCAGCACTTTTCGGAGTATCTTGTAAGAATCCACACTGCACATACACATAAGTGAATTCAGCTCCCAATTCAAGTCAACTTCTTTGGAATGCTAACTCACAGGCATCACTCAGCAGGAGAGTATCCTGTACAGAGGGTCGAGAGATTCCACAGTTCAGCCCAAGTGACATGCAGTGTTTCTGAATACCAATAGTATTTGCTAGTGAAAGACCTTCTTCAGATGGAAGCTGAACTTTTGAGATATAAGAATCATTACAATAAAACCAGAGGCTCAGAACTACAAATATGTTAATATACAATTAGTTCTAGTGTCATATAGTTAATAAATAAGATTTCTTTATGGTTCAGCAACATAGTCACATGTGGGGCATTACCTGTAAATCACAAGCACTTCTTGTTCTTGCTAATTGGTGAACTGATCTATTACCAAGTCTCTTAAATGTTATATGATCTAGATTTGTGAGCAGAGGTATCAGTTATATTTAGGAGCTCCTGAAATTTGTACTATTTACATAAAAAGAACAGAGCGAAATATCTGCCTGGATGTTGCTGTGCTGTATCATGTTTCAAAGGAGAAGGAGGCATTTGCTTCAGTGATCTCTAGTTCCCATCCATAACTGTAAAGCCTTGAATTGTGTAGGCTACAGGCTGTCATACTAAAATGTCGTCAGCATTAAACAAAAGTCTTTAGCATAATAATTTAGAGCAACTGATACAGCAGTAAGTAGAGTTTTAAACAACAGCTCATGAGTTGAGCAGGGCCTTCTGAAATACATATTTTGAAATAAAAAAGGTTCAACTTTGTGAAATTTGAATACAAGGTCTTCTAAATGGGTGTTATATGAATTTGAGAGACAAAGAAATAGAACATTTGAGAAGACTGATTAATTAAACTGCTTTACATCATGCGGGCCAACAGTATTGGAAATATGTATCAATACGCTTTTTAGTCACACAAAATGGACACCATCTAATCCAAAGAAGAGAATCAGGGATCCACAAAGGCACCGCTGAATGTCTTCTGACGATGGTTTGGTGAGTGAAATGTAAAGCCAGGATTTACAAATATTACACAAGTGAACACTGTTATTGCACTCAGGCTGAAAAATCCTGTTCAAATCCAATAAGTGGTTTAAGATGTGCAAATAGAGGCTTCTGCAGGGAGTCAGGCATTAGAAGCCACCTGGAGCATGTGCTAGAGATTGTATCCATCAATACAGCAGCTGGGCTGAAATTATAAAGAGAGCCGCTTTTCATCACGCTTGTTTTAATGCATACATTTCTCCTGTCACTGGCACCCCAGGAAAACTACTAAGCACAAAAATGAATGGTGCCCATTACCTGATATTCATACTTGTGGCAACAGAGGAAAGAATCACAACACAACAGTAAGCAAAAAAATTGATATCCAAATTATTTTTAAGTTGTTGCAGGAGGAGAAAATCTTGAAAACCAATTGACAATATTTTAATATAAGAAGTGGGGAGGGAGGTAGAGTCATTTCGTATCTGATTACAAATTTCCTTTTCTTGATATGATACAGACAGAATCTATGATTATTTTAAAAGTAGGATCACATTTTAAAATACATTTTGTACTAAAAGATAAAAAGCAATCTTCTCTAATAGGAGACCATGTAAAATGCTGCTTAGGGAAAAATGAGGATTCTGTTATTGGAGCCAACTCATTCCCACGTTAGAGACAGAGGCCACAGTTCTGTAACTGGGCTGACTGATGTTCAGACATGTTTGGCATCTTATGTGGCTCATCCCTGAATGGCAAATGCCAGCTATTGCCTAACTGTGATTTCATGATGATGGTATAGTCTATGCAACATACTATTATACTGGTGCCTTTAGAACAACATGGAAACAGTCTCAATAAGAACTAAGTATTAAAAAGACAAAAAAAAAGAGAAAATCTTTGGTAACAAAAAGGAGGTCAGTGTTTGCTTAAGATCTGGGATGAGGATGAATTTAACTGAAAAGAGGCATGTGGAAGTTTTGGAGGTAATGGAAATGGGCTCTATCTTCATTGTGAGAGTGGTTACACAAGTGTACACTTTTACCAAATTTCACCGGATTGTTCAATTAAAATGGATGTATTTCATAGTATGCAAATTATACCTCAATAAAGGTGATTTTTTAAAAAAAGCCTACGTATCAGAAATATCATGTATGTTGATATTTCATGATGATAGTATTTTGTTGTTTGAAAATAGAAGTGATATTTTACATAAGTAACCTCAGTTTTCTTCCTTCATTTTAATTTGTTGAATATTTGCAAAATCACATTTCCCTATACAAGAGGAGTTCTCAAATTTGTTGAGATTGTTGGGTTGTACTCAAGAGTGAGTTTGCTCTTTGAAGGGAAACTTTCCATATGTTAAATGCGTTGAGGTGAGTTAATCAAGAAAACAGGTCCTGACTTAAGACTCTAGGCTTAAATTGATATAGTCTTTTTTTCCCAGCACAAAGTAATATACGGTTCACATAGGAGGCTGGTATGGTAGTTCATGGAGAAGCATGTCTTTAAATGCAATGGAAAGAATACTGTGGTCTAAATGTAATGGAAACAATTAAGAGGCCTAAAAATTTTCCTAAACCACTTCTATTAATCTTCAACCCTGGATCACTTAGCCTTTCAAAGCCTCAATGTCTTCCCCTGTAACTTAAAAAAAAATTGTGGATGGGGAACACATGTATACCTGTGGCGGATTCATTTTGATATTTGGCAAAACTAATACAATTATGTAAAGTTTAAAAATAAAATAAAATTAAAAAAATAAATAAATAAAATAAAATAAAATAAAATTGTGCCCAATCTGTGGTTTTCATACTAGTTTCATTTTAATAACCATATTTTAAACAATATATTTTACACAAATATATAAATAAGTAAATAATAGATTAAAAAATAGATAAGAATAGAGTTATTTTAGGTGAATTGGGAGTGTAGGAGCCTGCAACTTTGCACATTACAGTAACACCACACTGAACACCTTATGCATAGAGCTTTCTACCTATGCACGCATGCGTGCTAAGTCAAGTCACTTCAGTCGTGTCTGACTCTTTGCAGTTCTATGGACTATAGCCTCCCAGGCTCCTCTGTCCATGGGATTCTCTGGCAAGAATACTGGAGCAAGTTGCCATGCCCTCCTCTGGGGAATCTTCCTTACCCAGGGATTGAACCCATGTCTCTTACATCTACTGCATTGGCAGGCAGGTGCTTTACCACTAGCACCACCTGGGAAACCAAAAAATCATTTTTTACCAAGTTGCTTTCCAGAAAGCTCTACCCATTCATTCTCACCACCAATAGGTAACGATCTTTAGGTCACTACATAGTGAACAGGTATGCTACATGTTTTGGTCATGCCTAGCCTTAGGTCATCTTTAAATCTTACATTTTTGAAATTGGATTTCATTTTAGAAATATTTGAGATGATTCATTCTTCCTACATGAAGATCAAATACTCCAAGACAAAAGATCTTGGGATACACCTTCAAGCAAAACAAAGTACCCTGGAAATGTTCCCATTCATTCATGCATTTATTTAGAATCAACTAGGTGCCATGCAGTTGCATTGGGTTGAAAAAGTGAAAGTATTAGTCGCTCAGTTGTATCCAATTCTTTGTAACCCCATGGACTGTAGCCCACCAGGATCCTCTGGCCAGGGGATTCTTCAGGCAACAATACTAGAGTGGGTCATCATTTCCTTCTTCAGGGGATCTTCCTGACCCAGGGATCAAACCCAGGTCTCTTGCATTGCAGGTGGATTCTTTACCATCTGAACCACCAGGATGATAGATATACAAATTTAGGTTCAACCTGGTTCACTGTCGTTAAAAAGTTCATAGTCTAGTGGTAGGATCAAAAAGACACATTCTATTAAGATTTGTCTTGGTAGCTCAGATGAGAATCCAGCAAACAGTCCTAACCTAAGGCAGCCTGGAGTCACCTTTGTGCAGAAAATAACAGTTGGTTTGTGGTTTAACGTTTAACCAGATGGATTCTGGACAGAGGGATTGTGTACGGTGGACATAGTATTCCATTAGAAGCACTAGCATGCATGGAAAGGTCAGAAGTCATAAAAGTTCACAGCGTGGTTGATTATGGGTCCTAACCTCCTGAGGTTCAAGTATGTGGCCTCTCTGTCCTAGTAATGAATCAGGGATCTTTTCCTGGGATTTGCCCTTAAAGTTTTGAAACTCCTTTCACATCAAAAATGAAAAAAGAATGCATAAATCTAATTATCTTTTAGTCTTCCTAAACTATACTTTAAAAGTCTTTGAAACACTTTCAGAAAATATATAATACTTTATGCTGTATTTAGTCCTATGTATAGAGCATTTTAAGAATCCCTTTAATCAAATTTTTCTGAAAATTCAAAATGTTAATATAAATTAAATGTTTTTAAAGTGCTAAATATTTAGAGACAGATTATTTGAGAAGCCTTTGTCTGATCCTTATGGTTTGAATTGATATTTGACTTTAAATAATATGATTGGATGTTTAGCTTCTATAAATCAAAGACCCTGGAGTGTTTGTAGATTTGTCTTTTCAACACCAAGCTAGACGTAGACACAGGTACAACCCAGGCTTACAGAGAGGAAAGCTAAATTTGGGACTTAACCTTGGGATCGAGTGAATTTTTAAAATCTGTTTCCTTGAAACGTAGCCATTCCAAAATGAAAATCTTTCATATATGATTGGCCTTTAAGGTTTATTTAAGCCTTCTAATACTAGTGATAGAGAAAGTAAATTCTACTATGCCCACAACACACAAATTAAAAAATCACAAATTCCTTCAAATCATGGATTTCCTAACTCCTTGCCCAGCTCTGCAAGGCTAGCTATGAATTAAATTCACAGTGAGCAAATTCCAGTGTGTGAGTTTCAGCTGCCATATTTCAGAAAGTGGCCTGCAGAAGCAGGAATTAAGTGTAAAGTTCCAGGGACTCACTCTTTTGATTTAACAATGGAGGAGTCTGAGCACAGCTTAAGCAAAAGGAACATTTGATCCTCCTTAAGTCTTTCCCCATTGTTAGGTGAAGGAGAGCAATTCCAATCATTTATTCGAAGGAAGCCCTGCAAAAGGCTTAAGAATGTTTGCTGACTAAAAATCATCAGATTAAAGAGAGGAAAAGTATTGTGCCCCCACCTATAGTGACTATTCACTGCAAAATTCTATTACTCTTAAAGAGAGAAACTGAAGAGAATTGTCATCTTTCTTGTTTCCGTTTTGTCTTGACTTGTCCCCTGTGAGCTTCTTATTCTGTGTTATTTTTAGTTGGCAGTTAATAATGCAGATTGCCCAACTAGAAAAATTCAGTTTTTTTTTTTTTTTTCTTAGAAGTACAGACTTGAAAATAAACAAATTATCTAAATACCTACTTGGTTAAAAAAAAAAAAAAAGGTTTCTCTGTGTACAGGAACAGTTTCTGTACACTTTGGTTCAGAATTTAATTTATATTTTTAAACATTCATGCTGAATTTCTGTAGTGGAAATTTGCCATTTGGTTTCTTAAATCAGTTACAGTTTAAGCCATTGATTCATGAATCATTCAAAAAAGTAAGCCTGAGTTACCAGCATACGACAGCAAGAGCTGAATTCTCAGAGGAAATGGAACCATGGCTTGTTTATCTTGGAGAGCATTCTTGTCATAATTTTTACTGTGCACATATATTTTGTTGGCAATTTTGTCTGTTTTTCCTATTCTCAAGTAGAGTAAACTAAAAAAAAAAAAAAACACTAAAGAGAAAAAGAGAAAAGTACTACTCACTGGTCCTGGAAAAGTTATTAAAGGATTGAAAACCTCTCCAGTGAAGGAGCAGACTCCCTCTCCTTCAGTACAAGGGAGGGGGTGGTATATGATGAGTTCCTGGGCAGGAAGCAGGGAAAAGCACTCACATTCACGTTATACCACCACCCACCGAGTGCCCTAAGCCCACAAGGGCTTTTCCAATCGACTGTGTGAGTGGCTGGCAGAGCCTGCTTGCAGAAGATGCCGGAGAGTAACCACACAAGCTTTGGGCAATTGGACATCTCATGGGTGCCCCAGAAGACACGTATCCACACAGGCCCGTCTCTCTAGGTCCAGCTCCAAAGACGGAAGCCCCGGCAGCGGGGCGAGTCAGAGCAAGTGGTACCTCAATTTACCACTCAGGTGCGAGGGATCAGAGAAAGCCCACACGCTCGGAAACTGGAAAAAGATAGCTATCCACAGATGCGATCGCGAATCTGAAAGTCTGGTTTCCGAGATCATTAAAGCTAGGATTGCTGATAGAACTGTTTAGAGGGATTGGAAGGGGACTACGAACAGTCATTCGAGTCCCTTTGCTTTCATGAGTCTGGGCTGCTTCCCACACGTGAGAGGGAGATGCTCAAGCAAAGGTAAAGTGGCTGCTGTCTCACTTGAGAGAGGGTGAAACAGACCCCAGGCAGGGGAAAGACAGAGGTTAGGCTTAAAAACCGAAAGGTAGAAAAATATTCTGGCTTAACTGTGTGAGGAGCAAGGTTCAGACCCCATTTTGGTATTAGGAGGGTGATTGAATCTTTCCGAGTCGGTAAAACGGGGGCATATAACACCGTCTTCTTAAGAACACTAGAAGTATGTGGTAAATAGTGTGAGTGAATATGCTTTACGAGGAGTTATTTGAAATATCATTACAAAGGGCACCCTCCAAGTCTGCACACACGAGTTCGAGTTACTTCTGGAGACACTGGCCTCTCAGGTTTGCCGTTTAATGTTTAGGCAAATTAATCAAAGAACTTATACATTTCTTGGGTTCTTCTTCATCGTTCTCAGACTTATTCTATTTATGTTTAATTAGACCTTACCTGTTAATTCCTTTAAAGTTTTTGGAAAACTTTCTAAAAACTTCAACATTTAACAAACTCCTACTGTGTGCAAGACTCTATGTCAGGTGCAGTGAATTTTTAAAATGATTTTGTAATTGTCCGCCTTCTGTCAAAATACTTCAGTGTTTTTTGTATTTCTGGGGGACAAACAATACATATTTAAAGGCTGCTACAAATTTCTTTCTTTTTTGGAAACAAACCATTGAAGCACAATTTGAAAAACAAAAACAGAAGACCAAATTCTATTACAATCTTATTAATTTGACCAAAAAAATTTTTAAATGTTTTTCAGGATTACTGCTGCCAAGAGTTTTATACATCAGGGACCTTATTTATAAATGCATTATTTACTTTGTCTCTCTACTCACTTATACAGATAGAATCAATACAGAATTTACTTACTGCAAGCTGTGTAAGGTTCCAACAAGACTTAATTCCTATATGGATTTTTCTTCATCACTAGATGTATTCTCATTTTCAAAAGGTTTACCACAACAAAACAAAGAAGCTACAAAATACTTTCATGGGTTGATGCTATTTTTTAATTTTAAAGAAACTGCTCCCGTTTTTCTTTATTTCAAGCTTACCCACAGGTAAGTATTTTCCTATTCAATTTAAATAAAGAGTAGCTGTCACCTCAATTTAAGACCAGTTGAAATCACAATTTCAAAATAATTTAAAAAATTCACTGCACCTGACATAGAGTCTTGCACACAGTAGGAGTTTGTTAAATGTTGAAGTTTTTAGAAAGTTTTCCAAAAATTTTAAAGGAATTAACAGGTATTAATTAACAGGTAACCCATTCTTGAGCAGTGTGCACGATCTGGGGGAGGATGACGCACCCTCAATCTCAGTTCTACTTGCCGAATATGAAGTTTCAACAAATACTACCAGGAAAACACTGTGGCGCCATTGCATGTCTACATCTCACATTTCTAGGAAAGGTCAGACATTTTTTGTCTAAGTGGAAAACAGGGTGAGATTACAGTAATTAGAGTGAGTAATCCAAAAGGCAGCAAAGCAGTGAGTCCAAGCCTGGCTCCAAAGTCAGTGTCATGGATGTGAGTACTGGTTCCAGTGATTCCAAGACCCACTAGTCATGGGACTTTGCCAAGTCAATGACCTCCCCGCTCCCATAACTGTGCTTTGGTTTCCCTGTCTGTGAAATGCCAGTAATTATTCTTTCTTCCCCATACAGGTGGATGTTTAAGGATTACGTGAGACAAAGAATGTAAACTCGTCAAAGGACATACTAGTAGGCACTCAATAAACATGAGCTGTTATCATCATCAGCTGAGACTAACCTCTCATATTCCGGTCTGTTCTTGATCCTCTCTCTGGTAATTTCATCATACCTTTCATACACAAGTTCGGGAAGCTGGATGTGTGAGTTTATCAAGTATGTAACACCTTCCTGCTTTTCTCTCTCAAAGTGTTTAGAAAATTCCTGCATTGTATCATGACCAACAGCAATATGTGTGCATTTTGCAAAGAAGTAAATGTCAACCAAACTGTGTCCAACAAATACCTTCTTTAACTGTGGGTTTTTTTTTTTGGAAGGCATAGAAAGGAAAAGCAGAGATGAAGGAACAGCCTCGTCACTTGACAAACCCAAACAGAGGTTGTGGAAGCAGAGCTAAAACCCTATTATATCTTGAGCAAGGCTTCTTCTCCTAGACAGCAACCTCGGTGCAGTGGTTTCTGCTCCTTGGGTTTTATACTGAGTAGGCTTAGCCACACCTGTCAAGATTATTCTCCTGGACCACTGTTTATCAGTCTTGGCACTACTAACATTTTGGTCTGGATAATTTTTTGTTGCCTGTGACATTCTATGCATTGTAGAATGCTCAGCAGCATCCCTGACCTCTACCCATGGGATTCCTGTAGCATCTCTCTATGCCTCTAGGTTGAGAAAACCAAAATTGTCTCCACAAATTGCCAAAAGTTCCCTGAAGGGTGCAGTCACTCCTAGTTGAAAACTGCTACTATTGAACACATGGACTGGGAATTGGGCGATGTTCACCCACTAATACTTCAGCTCAAGAGTTCATTAGGACAGTAATCCATTATTAAGTTTACTCATCTGTAAGCCATTTTCATTCCCAAATCACTCTTGTTATCTGTCCTTCCTTAATTTAGGCATTCATTCATTGTTTTTCACCTCAAAAAGTTATTTTTCACCTAAAAATGTTACACTGAGCCACTATCTTAGTTCAGGCCCTGTGATTCTTGCCTGCACTTCCTACATCGTTTCCTCACTGACACCATTTTTTTTCTGCTAAGTTACTAGTAAAATCTGCTCATCTGTGTAGTTTTATTATCAAACAGAACCTGGTTCAAAATTAGTATATAAAATAAAGATTGACTGTTGCTGCTGCTGCTGCTGCTAAGCCGCTTCAGTCGTGTCCAACTCTGTGTGACCCCAGAGACGGCAGCCCACCAGGCTCCCCCGTCCCTGGGAGTCTCCAGGCAAGAACACTGGAGTGGGTTGCCATTTCCTTCTCCAATGCATGAAAGTGAAAAGTGAAAGTGAAGTCGCTCAGTTGTGTCTGACTCTTTGCGACCCCATGGACTGTAGCCTATCAGGCTCCTTCTTCCATGGGATTTTCCAGGCAAGAGCGCTGGAGTGGATTGCCATTTCCTTCTCCAGGGGATCTTCCAGATCCAGAAATCAAACCTGGGTCTCCCACATTGCAGGCAGACGCTTTACCGTCTGAGCCACCAGGGAAGTACAAAGATCGATTAAATCAGATTAAAAAGAACAATTGGGAAATCCACTGAAACTAGTGTCCCCCTATTGTATTGCCCCACTTGTTTATTTCATATCACTTACCATTACATTAAACTACATTCTGTTTTCGTTTATTCACTCATCTGTTATCTACCTCCCCCCTCCACCATCACTTGTTTTTTGTTGTTTTTAAGTCACTAAGTCATATCTGACTTTTTTGTGACCTCATCGTTTAGCCCCCTAGGTTGCTCTGTCCATGGGATTTCACAGGCAAGAATACTAGAGTGGGTTGTCCTTTCTTTCTCCAGAGGATCTTCCTGACCTGGGGATCGAACCCGAGTCTCCTGCATTGGCAGGCAGATTCTTTACCACTGAGCCACTGGGGAAGCCCCACTGCCCCGTACCCTGCGCACCCCTGCACCCCCGCCCCCTCCCCCACACCCCGCCACCACTAGACTGTAAGTTATACAAGGGTAATGAGCATTTTCTATGTTGTTGATGCTGTTTACCAGCATGTACAACGTGTACTGGGAACATAGTAAAAGCTAAGAAAAAAAAAAAAACTGAATAAATAAATACAAAAGGTGGGCTGAAAAGCAGAAGCTAGTTAATAGAACCAAGAATGACTGGTCACAGATGTAGGAAGGGAAGTGAGAGAATATATCCAAATAAATAAAATATTTAATTAATGTGTCACACTATTTGAAAAATAAATACACATATTTTGAGAAAGCACACAGCAACAATAAACTCAACCCTAGATAGAAGAAGCAGAAAGGGCTTTCGGTTTTTTCTGCTACCTATAGGAAACAGATTTGGCAGCTGCTGTTACAAATGAAAGGAAAAATTTTCATGCACAAGGTTCGTGTTCTCGTGATTGATGGACATTTCCTTTGGAAAGTATGCCTATTTATAATCACAAATAAAATTCCTGTTGTCTCATGAACAACAGACCATGAGTCTTATGGATTTGCTTCCAAGAGTTAAATAACCTCCTAATTCCACTTGACAGTAAGGATAAAGCTGCTGTTCTGCTGTGATAGATAATCCCCTGCATGGGGTAGTGGGACTGGAGAAGCAACAAGGAGGCAGGGGAGAGGGGACATCCATCTTGCTAAGCAATTCATGAATTGAACCCTAAGTCCTTAATGTACTAGAAGGTGAGTCAGTGTGCTAATGCAGCCTTGATTGAATTTGGTTTAAAATGCTAAGTTAAAGTGTGCAGGTGTCTTGAGCAGGTGCGTGGTATTCTGGTAATAAACAGAAGGCGTTCAACCTGAGGCAAGGCTTATTTTGCTGCATTATAGAAATTTCACAGATCTACAGAAAATACATGAAATATTGCTTTAGGGAGGGCTATTCATTCAGTATCTCTTCAAATGCTGTAAATCAAGAAAACAACGTGCTAGTTCAAATTTGTTCCATGAGATTTTTTTTAAAAATACATTTAAAATGAAATATAATGATAATTTCCCTCTATTAGAGTATCATTGTATTTACATAAGTGAGTCTCAAAAATGCTGTACTTGAAACATATATATGTATATATATATGAAAATCATATCATGCTGTATTTTTTCTGAAACACTTATGAACACCGTTGGAGTCCCAGTGTCATAATGAAAAATTGCTGTTAATTTTCAGCTTATGGATGTGAAGAGCGGGGAACTCGGGCTGCACGGGGAATTTATTTGTGCAAGCTACAGGGATCCACTATTTAGGGTCTGATAAGATGTGAAGTAGCCTTGACAGTCCAGAAACGGGACCAACTGGCAAGGGAGTGTTTTACTCTGGGAGTGGCAGTTTCCTATGGGAAATGATCCCATATGAGAGACGCGTGTGAAGAAATCTGGCATATTTTCCATCTTGCCCCAAACAGGTTTAAATAAGACGTCATTCAATAACTTTTTCACACAAAATTCTTTAGTTTGGACGTCTGCCCTTATGGTGTTTATTAAACTATCACTACAGGAGCAACAGCAAGTTTCATTGTTTACTGTCCATCAGGGAGCTAATTCATTGCCTTGACTTAGCTATAATTTAAATAGTGATACTGTTTATTATTATAGACTGATTTCTTTGGTTCCTATAGTTCGTGTCATAATCTTTTGTGCGTAGATTAGAACATGCAATAACCTACTATATGTTCTATGTTAAATATTAATATGTTACGTTTATCTAATACATTTCTCTGAAGACTGATCACACGAAGTGGAAAATTTCCTGTTCACCATATAGAAGTGATTTTCCTGTTTATAGGTAAAAAATCTCCTCTTTTAACCTTGGATGTGCCTATGTGCCACAACTAGATTGGAAAACAATTATTTAGCTGCAATCTAGGCAAGGTTGATAAGCAAGATTTATAAAGCCACTTACATTGTACTTTCAAGACTGAAACAAAATTTTACTCAATTCTTTTCTTATCCCTCTGACATAGCCCTAGATGAAAAAAACCCAAAGTTGGTCCCACACTTTGCAAAAACTGCAAAATGAATATCAAGTTCTAAGGTATTGTTAATGATAATTACCTTGCTCTACATTAGATCCAGAAATTTAATCATCTTACAGCTGGAAGTTCGAACCCTTTAACCAACATCTTCCCATTTCCCTACCCTACCTCTGGCCATCACCATTCTCCTCTGTTTCTGTGAGTTCTGTCTTTATGTCGTTCAGTCGTTCAGTTGCTTAGTCGTGACCAACTCTTTGAGACCCCATGGACTGCAGCACACCAGCCTTCCCTGTTCTTCACCATCTCCCAGAGCTTGCTCAAACTCATGTCCATCGAGTGGGTGATGCCATCCAACCTTCTCATCCTCTGTCATCCCCTTATCCTCCTCCTGCCTTCAATCTTTCCCAGCACCAAGGTCTTTTCCAATAAGTCAGCTCTTTGCATCAGGTGGCCAAAATATTGAAGCTTCAACTTCAGCATCAGTCCTTCCAATGAATATTCAGGATTGATTTCTTTTATGATTGACTTGTTTGATTTCCTTGCAGTCCAAGGGACTCTCAAGAGTCTTCTCTAGCACCAGTTCAAAAGTATCAATTCTTTGACACTCAGCCTTTTTCATGGTCCAACTCTTACATCCATACAAGACTACTGGAAAAACCATAGCTTTCATCATACCAATAGACCTTGGTCAGCAAAGTAATGTCTCTGCTTTTTAATATGCTGTCTAGGTTTGTCATAGCTTTTCTTCCAAACAGCAAGCGTCTTTTAATTTCATGGTTGCAGCCACTGTCTGTAGTGATTTTGGAGCCCCAAATTAAGGCTGTCACTGTTTCCATTGTTTCCCCACCTATTTGCCATGAAGTGTTGGGACCGGGTGCCATGATCTTAGGTTTTTGTCTTTATATTTTCAGTATATTGGTGAAAATATACAGTATTTCTCTTTCTGTTTCTGACTTATTTCACTTAGTATAATGACCTTATTCTCTACCATATTGATGTCCAGTTTTTCCAACATTGTTTTTCATAGAAACTATCCAGTGAGTACCCAATGAATATTCTTGACTCTTTGATAAATATTAGCTGATTGTATACTTCTGGGCTGCTGATTCTGTTCCATTCATCTTGTGTGTCTGTTTTTATGCCAGTACAAAATATTTTGATAATTAAAGCTTTGTAATAAAGTTTGAAATCAGGAATTGTGATGTCTCCAACTTGGTTCTTCTCTCAGGGTCTTTTGTGGATCCATACAAATTATAAACTGTTTTTTATATTTTTGTGGGAAATATTATGGAAATTTTGCTGGCATATATTGAATCTATAGATGTCTTGGGTTGTGTGGATTTTCTAAGAATATTAATTCTTCTAATTTGTGAGTTCAGAATATGTGTCAATTTATTTGTGTCTTCTTCAATTTCTTTTCTTAATGTGTTTTCAATGTATTGATCTTTTATCTCCTTGTAAATGCATTCCTATTATATTTTATGTTCTTGTATTGGGATTATATTCTCTGTTTATCTTTTTGATACTTTATTGTTAGTGTATAGAAATGTAACTGATTTTTATATGCTAATTTTGTATCCTGCAATTTCACTGAATTGGTTGATTAATTCTAATAGCGTTTGATGGAGTTCCTCACCTAGTGAATACAGAGTTAAGTAGGAATAGTTGATTGCCAAATTTCTGTCTTATCTTTACGGCTGGGGCATTATTTAGGGGGATTCCTTGGGGCTTTAAGTGACAATCTTGGATCTATTTGAGGGGAGGAGGCAAGTTATTTCTTTCATTTAACCTGATCTCTCATGCTACATCTTGGAGCTATTGTTCTCCTTGATTTTGAGAATGGAGGAAGGGACAGAGAACACTCTATATCAAAGATCCTTATGGGCTTGGAATTTGTTAAAAATGTTAGAATGTGCTCAGGGTCAGAATTTTGTGTTTTGCTTTCTTTTTAATTCCTTTAGTGCTTTAATTCATGTAGTGCATTTTAGTGATTTAAAATTGGATTAGCCTAGAGTGATTTTGCACTAAAAAAATTACTAATCTGTCAGAAACCTACTCATTTAACCTGTATTTATTTTTCTCCAACAGAAAATCATCTAGTAAACTGTAGGATTTTTTTGTTGTTATTTACTTTTAACTCTTTGCTTAGCAAATAAACTCACTATAATGTGCATAACTCAAAGGTCTTTCGGAGAAGGCAATGACACCCCACTCCAGTACTCTTGCCTGGAAAATCCCATGGACTGAGGAGCCTGGTAGGCTGCAGTCTGTGGGGTTGCTGAGAGTTGGTCACAACTCAGTTACTTCACTTTCACTTTTCACTTTCATGCATTGGAGAAGGAAATGGCAACCCACTCCAGTGTTCTTGCCTGGAGAATCCCAGGGACAGCGGAGCCTGGTGGGCTGCAGTCTACGGGGTCACACAGAGTCGGACACGACTGAAGTGACTTAGCAGCAGCAGCATCAGCAGCAGCAAAGGTCTTTGTTCATTACTTTTTCAACTTTTACTGATGGTCCTGCAACAAATCATGTAGAGCATGCAGGCTCAGAATCACTTAAAGACATTTAAATGCAATATTTGACCAGTTGAGATGTGGTACCATTTTTTTTCCCAAACATTAGCTCATAGCGGAGGTCAGTATGCAAAAACAGAATTAGTTATCTTTATCAAGGAATCAGAAATCTATAAAACTCTTCAAAATTTACAGCTGATATTTTTCAAATGCATATAATTTTGAGATAATCCTTACCTAGCTCAGTTTTATTCTATTGCAGTGATTCTTAAACTTCAACAAGCATCAGAATCACTTAAGGGATTTACTAATATAGATTACAGTGTCTCACACAGAGTTTCTGTTTTAGTAGGTCTGACGTGATGGGTTGGTATTTTTAAGTTTTAACAAGTTTTCAGAAGATGCTAATGCAATCCCAGCCCAGGATTGCCCTCTGAAAACTAAGATTCAGCATACTCTAATAAAGTGATTTGAAGAGTTAATGCAACAATCAAGTGTTTCCTCAAGAAAGAATTCTTTGATTATTCCAAGAAAACCTTGCCTCCTCTCCCATTAGTTCTGGAGTCAGCACTTACACAGAGCTTTGCAAATTTTTTTTTGCTTGTCTGTTTTCCTAACTTGACTTAACATTCCTTAAGGACAGGAACTGTGTTTTGTTCATGATGATATTTTTAAGATACATTGAATTTCAACACAGCATAATGTATAACACATTTATTGACATATAAAGGAATACAAAATAAGGGCAGATTTTTCTCTAACACTTTGTTTAGACAACATTTTACCACTTGGTATTGTCATTTGAATGTTAACATGATCTTAAAAAGTATATATGGAGCCAGAATAGGAAAAGAAAAATGCTGAGTCAAATCTGAGACCACTTAATATCTTAAAAGAACCAAAGTTTGGGGGTGGGAATCTGACTGCAGTGTGAAGAAAGTTAGGGTTGCCAGAGGAAGTTGGGTTGCCAACTTCTTTAAATGAAAAGGAGAATTTAATGAGGTGTGACTATACTGTTGGTCCAAAACCATAGACCACTTCATGTGAAGCTTGTCTTTTCTGATCTTGAGGATAATGTCCCTGAGAAATGAACCTGACTACTTGAGAAGGCAATTTGAAGAACTTGACTGGAAAAGAAACTCCAAATTATTTGAAATGGCCTAATTGGTTTCTTAAGTGGATTTTTTAAACTTGGGAAAAATATTTGGCAAAACTAATAAAATATTGTAAAGTTTAAAAATAAAATAAAAAAATTAAAAAAAACTTAAATGGAGATGAACAAAATCAAACTCATAAAATAAATATTTTTGATGTGAAAAATGATATATACATTTTGATAACTTGAGAACTTGTAATATTTATGAGAATTTAGTGAGTTATCTAATATATTTCAATTTAAACCATGTGATTGAGTAATGAATTTGTCTTGATGTTTTTATTTAAAATTTATGAGCATCTGATGTATTAAAGAGTACTTAACACTTAATATAACTTAAGACTCATCTTATCCATAAATTAAACATATTAGCTCTGCAAATGTTTTCTCTGGTAAGTATTCTTTGTTAATCAAAAAAAATGTGAACTACTTAACAATGAAATTAAATTTTTTGACTTTATAAAGGCAGCTCAAAATGTTTAAGGTGAATTATTAAAAGCCATGTTAACAGTGATTAAGATTTGAGTTGAACCGAATAGACTAAGGGAAAACTATGTTTAAGAACACATATCTTTAATAAGTTCAATATTAATTTAAAAAATTGAAGTAGTTAGTGAATAATTTTTGTATATAAAAGTCACCTGTTAAGAATACCAAACTGAAAAAAACCATAGGCTGTTTTTCCCAGTGGTCATGTATGGATGTGAGAAGCTGAACCACACAGAAGGCTGAGCGCTGAAGAACTGATGCTTTTGAACTGTGATGTTGGAGAAGACTCTGAGTCCATTGTACTGAAAGGAGATCAAACCAGTCAATCCTAAAGGAAATCAACCCTGAATATTTATTGGAAGGACTGATGCTGAAGCTGAAGCTCCAATACTTTGGCCACCTGATGCGAAGAAGTGACTCACTGGAAAAGACCCTGATGCTGGAAAAGATTGAAGGCAGGAGGAGAAGGGAACAGAAGAGAATGAGATGGTTGGATGGCATCATTGACTTGATGGACATGAGTTTAAGCAGGTTCTGGGAATTGGTGATGGACAGGGAAGCCTGGCATGCCACAGTCCACGGGGTTTCAGAGTCAGACATGACTGAGTGACTGAACTGAACTGAAGAATACCGAACACCTCAGGCTTTTGGAGGGACAGCTACTTATGGCTGTACAGGCGTGGATGCATAGACTGCCCCTATTATAAGCATTTGCTTGGTCCACTGAAAAACCTTTGGGAACCATGTCTAACTTTTGGCATTGGATGACCAATCTAAAGAAGAGTTAGAGTCTAATTGTAATGATATGATACTGCCACAAAACACACAGGTATCAAGTTCATTTTAGTTCTTATTGACCAGGAGCTGGAATGAGTTATATCTGTTAAAGAGGATTGGATGCCTTTCTCACAGACTCCTGCCATTTCTTTAACTCTTTGCTTTAAAAACGTACTCACTGAAGGGCAGGCAGGTCACTAAACGATATGTGAGTGTGAGTGAGTGTGTTAGTCACTCAGTTGTGTCTGACTGTTTTGTGACCCTACGGAGTGTAGCCCTACGGAGTGTAGGTCCTCTGTCCATGGAATTCTCCAGGCAGGAATACTGGAGTGGGTAGCCATTCTCTTCTCCAGGGGATCTTCCTGACCCAGGGATTGAACCTGGGTTTTCTGCATTGCAGGCTGATTCTTTACTGTCTAAGCCACTAGGGAAGCCCCAAACAATATGCACTCATCCTTTAAAAAAGAGCTACTATTATATGGTACCCCTTTCAAATGCATCCTTATTTTCCACCTCATGAAATACAGAGCAAAATGCCTCATTTTCAGGATCTTTCATAATCCATCTCAACCACACATACGCCTCCTCCCACATTTCATCAAATATCACAGGAGACTTGTGTGAACTTTCTCACTTTTCCAAGGGCACACGTTTATTCCCTCATCTGTATCTATGCTTCTTTTGCTCTCCTGGCTCAGAATCCCCTTACCTACTATCTGGGTTTATGTTTATCTCACAGTATTCCGATGTCCTTTTTGAAAATGCCCCTAATTCCCTGGCTCTCACTGAATTCCTCCTTCTCCATTGCAGTTTAGAATATTTATCTCTATGCCACATGTTTAGAGATAAATATTCTATAAAGTAGGGCTTCTCAGGTGGCACTCATGGTAAAGAACCTGCCTGTCAATGCTGGAGACATAAGTGATGAGCTTTTATCCTTGGGTTGGGAAGATCCCCTGGAGAAGGAAATGGCAACCCACTCCAGTATTCCTGCCTGGAAAAGCCCATGGACAGAGAAGCCTGGTGGACTATAGTCCATAGGGTTGCAAAGAGTTGGACATGACTGAAGCGACTTACCACATGATACACGTTTAAGCACTGAAGTGTATTTTTAAAATATTGTACCACTACATATAAATTACAGTGGTATAATTTTTACCAAAAATATTTATTAATCCCTCTAACACCTTTGTTTGCCTCCATTCCAAACACACATACAAATGGACACACACATTCTCTCAAACTAGACCTTGGACTTTAGGGTCATAGAGAAGCCAAATATAAGCGAAAACAAATGAGGTACATTTTTATCTTTCTAAGACAGAAAGTCTACCTTGCCTGGTAAAGCATAGATTTGGGAAAAAGCCTTTTCTAATTTATTTTTCCTATGGCACAGAGCAGAAAAGAAGCAAAACTAAATGCCATTCCCACTGGACTTGGAGAGAGAGTCAGAGAGCAGAAGGAGAGAAGCATAGCTTAGAAGGCAAAGCTGAAAGACAGTGTCTGGGGCCTGAGAACCATGGCCAAAAGGACAGAGTGTGGGTGTCACCGAGAGGAGAGGGCTTGCAGAGGGCAGCCCTAGCACCAGAATCCAGCTCTAGGGGAAGGCTGTACCCAAGGATCTCAGTGGACCCAAGTCTATGATCCCTGTGCTCTAAACTCCACAATGCTGTGTAAAGAGTTGCTAAGTATGTATTCATGTTGATGTATGGCAAAAATCACCACAATATTGTAAAATAATTATCCTCCAATTAAAATAAATAAATTTTTAAAAGTTGCTAAGTATTATAAGGTATTAAGGAAAATATTATAAAATATCATAAAGTAAAATTAGCATAAATAAATTCTAACATCTACCGATGAAGGATTTATATGAGGGGAAATCCTTAAGTAACTTAAAATAATAAGGAAATTTGAAATTAGCTACATTAAGCTTTTGAGTAAGATGCAAGGCAGAGTTACAGGAAGTACAGAGTACACATCATTGCACACCTGAGACAGTACATTGGAAATCAACCTTCTCTCTGTAGTAATATCTTGAGTAGCCCGATATATGATGGCAAGTCCCCACTAGCTTTGTTGCCAAGTGTTCCCCAGCTATTTCTGAGGGTGCCCCAGGGTTCTTCTACTTGTATGCTGGGTGAAGTCTGCTTCTTTCCGCCTGCTGCCTCCCCAGGTAGCTCTCTCTACAGCTAATGACCTTCCTGATGAGGGTAATTATTCTTTGCTGATGATAGCAGCTGTTGGGGAAGGGACACATCCCCCTCCATCACATATCCAATTAGGTCTGTCTCTGATCCTCTCACAGTGCTACTGACTTAAGAGGACTTAATTGATATTTAAAGATGGCGGAAAAGAAACAGAGTTCACAATATTGCTGTCTAATACTCTGTTTCCTTGTTATTCTCCACCCTCTACCCTCCTCCACATGATGCCCACTATCCAGAAATGACTTCTCTCATATCACAGGTGGTTTCTGATAGATTCCAGAGATGTGTGCTTTCTGATTCATACCTAAGTAAAAAATAGATAGCTTCTCTTTCTCAAAACACTGGAGTCCTTTGCATTTATCTGATTAGATTTACTCAGATTGTATGTCCTTCTCTGAGCCAAACTCTATAACCCGGAGACTATGACTGATTGATTCAGGCCAGACTTAGAAGCCTGTTCCTAAATCAAGAACTTTGACAAAGGGAGGCCACCTGCAGCGTTAAGTCCAATCAGGACTCATGCCGAGAACTAGGGGATGATCAAACCCCTTTCATCTACAAGGATGGAGAGAGAATAAGATGGAAGGCAATTCCCCTTCCCCCACACTTGTCCTGGTGTCCCATTACTGCAAGGCAGCCGATGTCTGGCTCCCTGTCAGCCCCAAACCAGGCTCCACATTGCCAAAGAGTCACTTCACACTGTCACCACCAAGTCCTAAGTGGTTTATTCTATTTATGGAGTTTAGGCTAATCTGTACTGCTGGATCTCTGTCTCAGAGAAAAGGAAGATTGTTTAAATGTTAATATAAGGTACTATAAAGTTTTCCAAAGTTTCATGTGAACTTCATGTGTTATTGGAGATATCTCATGTTTTTGGAAGCCATTTTATATGCTCTGACAGATTGGTCTCACTATATATCAGAGGTCAATTTACTACTCCTTATCAGATTTGTGAAGTATGGAGAAGTCACACTATATATCTAGTTGTTTCATTTACATCCAGCTAGATTTTTAGGCTTCTTAAGAGCAAAGTCTTCATCTTAATTTTTTTTGTCATGATTGGAGTTTCATGAAGTTCAACCTAATGTATTTCTTTGTACTAAGCAATAAATATTTGCAAAACATCATGAGCTCTTTGAGGGTAGAAACTATGGGAAACATATCTTTGTATTTACAAGGCCAAGAGCAATCCTAGTGAGGTTCCTGGTAGCTGAGATGGTAAAGAATCTGCCTGCAATGCAGGACACCTAGGTTCGATCCCAGAGTCAGAAAGATCCCCTGGAGAAGGGAATGGCTACCCAATCCAGTATTCTTGCCTGGAGAATTCCATGGACAGAGGAGCTTGGCAGGCTACAGTCCAATGTGGCAAACCACTTCAGTATTCTTGCCTTGAGAACCCCATGAACAGTATGAAAAGGCAAAACATATGACACTGAAAGATGAACTTCTCGGGTCAGTAGGTGCCCAAGATGCTACTGGAGGAGAGTGGATAAATAGCTCCAGAAGGAATGAAGAGGCTAAGCCAAAGCAGAAAGGACTCCCAATTGTGTACATGTCTGGTGGTGAAAGTAAAGTCTGATGTTAATAAAGAACAATATTGCATAGGAACTGGGAATGTTAGATCCATGTAATCAAGGCAAATTGGAAGTGGTCAAACAGGAGATGGCAAGAGTGAACATCAACATTGTAAGAATCAGTGAACTAACATGGACCAGAATGGGTGAATTTAATTCAGATGGCCATTATATCTACTACTGTGGGCAAGAATCCCTTAGAAGAACTGGAGTAACCCTCATAGTCAACAAAAGAGCCCGAAATGCAGCACTTGGGTGCAATCTCAAAAACAACAGAATGATCTCTGTTCCTTTCCAAGGCAAACCATTCAGTATTACAATAATCCAAATCTATACTCCAACCATTAATGCCAAAGAAACTGAAGTTGGGTGGTTCTATGAAGACCCACATACCTTCTAGAACTAACACCAAAAACACCCATAAGGGACTGAAAAGCAAAAGTAGGAAGTCAAGAGATACCTGGAGTAACAGAGAAGTTTGGCCTTGGAGTACAAAAGGCAGCAGGGAAAAGGCTAACAGAGTTTTGCCAAGAGAACACACTGGTCATAGCAAACACCCTTTTCCAACAACACAAGAGAAGAGTCTACACATGGACATCACCAGATAGTCAGTACCAAAATCAGATTATATTCTTTGCAGCCAAAGAGGAAGAAGCTCTTTACAGTCAGCAAGAAAAAAAAAAAAAAACACTGGAAGCTGACTGTGGCTCAGATTATGAACTCCTTTTGCCAAATTCAGACTTAAATTGAAGAAAGTAGGGGAAACCACTAGGCCGTTCTGGTATGACCTAAATCAAATCCTTTATGATTACATAGTGGAAATGACAAATAAATTAAAAGGATTAGGTCTGATAGATAGAGTACCTGAAGAACTATGGGTGGAGGTTCGTAACATTTACAGGAGGCAGTGATCAAAAGCACATCTAAGAAAAAAAAGGCAAAATGGTTGTCTAAGAAGGCCTTAAAAATAGCTGAGAAAAGCAGAGAAGCAAAAGACAAAGGAGGAAAGGAAAGATATACCCATCTGAATATAGAGTTCCAAAGAATAGCAAGGAGAGATAAGAAAGCCTTTCTAAGTGAACAATGCAAAGAAATAGAGAAAAAGAATATAATGGGAAAGACCAGAGGTCTCTTCTAGAAAGTTAAACAGTGTATTAGAAAGCAAAGGCTTTCTTTTGCCAACAAAGGTCCATATAATCAAAGCTATGGTTTTTCCAGTAGTCATGTATGGAAGTGGGAGTTGAACCATAAAGAAGGCTGAGCACTGAAAAATTGATGCTTCTGAACTGTGGTGTTGGAGAGACTCTTGCGAGTCCCTTGGACTGCAAGGAGATCCAACCAGTCAATCCTCAAGAAAATCAAGCCTGAATATTTATTGGAAGGACATACTAAAACTCCAATACTTTGGCCACATGATGCAAAGAGCCAATTCATTGGAAAAGACCCTGATGGTGGGAAATATAGAAGGCAGGAAGAGAGGGAATGACAGAGAATGAAATGGTTGGATGGCTAGTTTGGGGAGATGTTGGATAGGGATGCCTGGTGTGCTGCAGTCCATCGGGTCACAAAGATTCAGACATGACTGAGTGACTGAACAAAATCAACAAGGGCAATATCTGGAACAGAACACTCAATCACACAATTGAGTGAATAAGTGGATGGAAGCCAAGGTGCCATATCTTAAATCATTATAAATAAATGGATATATTTGATATATCAAAGTGATTGTGTAAATTTTTCTAGGAGCATATGAAGAGGCCTCATTCCTGCCATGAGATATTATGAAATAAACCACTGTTTAGGGAATACTTCATTAAATCTGCTGCCTGGGAAACTTTAGATAGTTTTGAGGCAGCGTTTATATACATTAGCTATATACATTAGCTCATTCAGCATAGATTTATCTTTGAATATATATTGATTCTCTATACTCAGTGTTTCTTCTTTGAAAGAATCATTCCCATTTGGATCAATCATCTTATAACAAGGTATTTCAATAACTTGTGTCTCTGACAGGCACAATCATTGTATTTTCCCTTCTCTACTAGATTTATTATATTTCAAGGAAAAGTTGTTGTTTTTTTTTTTAACTTAGAAATTAGGACTTTTGTTCAGTCTAACTAAGGTTGTTCTCGTTGCTATTGTTTTTTAACACACACATCCTCCTCCAAACTAAAGGACTGATCTAAAATTTTATAATGATTGCTAAAAAGTTATTTATTTGTGAACCCCAATTAGTCATATGAAATGAATATATGATTCAAAATTTTTAAAGCAAAAATGTCTTATATGTTTAATTGTAAAATACTTTGAAATTTATAGAACCCTTACACATATGTTATTTCTTTTAAATATTTTAAAGATTTGCTTATAATAAATATATTAAAGATTTAAAATATTTTAAAGGTTTCTTTGCAAAAGGTCTCATTTGTCAGAGGATGAAAATCTAACTCCATATGTGATTCATTTGTCCTACCAGAACACTTATTATTCAGTATTCTCAAAGTCTAGAATATTGTCTGGCATAGTCTAAATGGACAATCAATAAATATTTTAAAAAATGAATTACCAAATTTTACACACCTAGAATCAGAAGTTATACCCAAACCTGTAAATCTAATATGCATGCTACTGTATCAAACTCACTTCATTTTTGCTTTTTTTAACTTTAGGAGAGGTACATATTCCAAAAAGTCTGCTTATGATTAATCATCATTCTAGCTCATTCACTATTTGAACATGGAGCTGAAACATTGATATGAGGTAAAATAAATTCAGTTCAATTCAACAGTGTTGAGTGTCTACTATATAAAGGTAATATATTAAGGGCTGAAAAGATAATCATGAGTGAAATGTCTCTGTCCTCAGGAAAATTATAGACTAATAGAGGAGAGAGAAAATGTAAATATAGCTTAGGTAGTTAGTACTATGATCAAAGTGTGCTGAGGGAGCTAAGTTAACAAGTACAGTACATGGAACCATGATAATAATGTGAAGTGAGTAATGATAATTTAGTAGTTAGGGTGGACTAGATTTCCAATAACAAATAGCACCAAAATCTCAGTGTTTTAAAACAGCAAGCTTTATTTCTTGCTCATGCTATATGGTCAACACAGAAATTGTGAATTCTTCACATTGCTTTCCCTTCAAACTGATGGATTATCCACCACCTTGGACATCATTGGTTGCCTAGGCAGGGAGGGAGTTCTGGAAGCTCTCACACCAGATGTAAATGTAATTTCTGCTCATGAATCTTTGGTCCTGGTCACATGGGCTCATCTAAGCACATGAGGGCCAGAAAATGCAATCCTCTCCTTTGCATGGAAAGCAGAGAACTCGAAGCAACGATGCTAATGACTACTTCGAATGCCAAACTAGGGATCAGTACATTCTAAGTAGTGTTTAATGCCATGAAGCACATGTTCTAATCTTGCATAAGACTCAAATAGTTAAATTAGATATACTTTTAAAATATGCTCCTTACTTTTAGCCCCTTAAATTATACCCTCATGGTATACTGACAACAAGAGAAATTTGCAAGCTCTGAGTGATGACAGAGGCCTGAATACGAGAACTAAAGAAACTGCCGCTGCTGCTAAGTCGCTTCAGTCGTGTCCGACTCTGTGCGACCCCGTAGACGGCAGCCCACCAGGCTCCCCCATCCCTGGGATTCTCCAGGCAAGAACACTGGAGTGGGTTGCCTTTTCCTTCTCCAATTAAAGAAACTAGAGCTCTCTAATCAGGTAGTTCCCCTGACAGGACCGCTGAGTTTACAGTGCCAGTTTCTTATAGTTGAAAATCCTTTCTACCCACTGCACCAAAGCCCTCCAGTTGGTTCTCTGTTCCAAAGTAGCAATAAACAAACAGTGGAGTCCAGTTGCTATTTAGAGCTGCCAGTTTTTACAGCCTGAAAGTTATAGTCAGTAATCAGATAATCTCCAAGGAAATAAGTAGTCAAAGTTTGGAGAATAGTGAATGAGAAAAGGCTATCATGATAGCACAGAGCAGAGAGAATGTGATCTCCTGTGATACTGCTGGAGAGTAACACTGGGTGATTTTTTGCAGATAATTATCAGAAGGAGAGGAGCTTGTAGAGTTCGCATATGACTCAGACTCTCCAAGCTATAGGATCTGTATTCTGAGAAAAATAAATGTCAGATACTTCTTTTGAATGGTATTGTAGTCCAATACACCATAGATCTAATTGTGGTTGAATTCTCTTTTTAATTTTTCAAAAACTGGTAACTTTCTTGGTTGTTGAAAATATTCTGGACCGCTAAAGAAATAAAACTGTAAAAAGAGAAAAATTCATACATGATGGCTTTATTTATTATAAAGCTCATTAGAGGTATATAAATCAAGAAAGACTGTTAGTGTTTTCCTTTCACCTAAAAATCTCCTTTTCTCAACTAAGGGAATAACATCAGTCTGATTCTTACACCAATAATTTTTCTAGACTTTAGATTTCTCCATGTGTTCCGAACAGAAGAAGGAAGACAAGACCACTGGAGTCAGCAATATATATGGGCCCTGAGTGCTCATTTTAGTTCAATATGATACAGAAGGGTACAAGACTCTGACAGCTCTAAAATTCTGCAGTCTCCAGCATGTTGATTTTGCTGCTCTATATATTTAATTTTCTTTTAAAAACATATCGTATTTCTCTGAGCACTCATTTGCTTTTCAAATTATGGCTGCCTAGCTAAGGCTTGTGTACCAGGTGCCATGTAAAAGCATGTTAAAAGTAGATAAAAGCAATTTACCCTGCCCTCTAATTAGAGATGTCTCATCTTTACCACTGACAATAGCACTATGCAGCTGTGGCAGTGGAGAGATAATGGGAGCTGGAGCGGAGAGAAATTAAAGAGATGCCGGCTGCTGCAGAGTGTCACCCCTCCGTTGCTCAGCTTGGGTGGGCTTCAAAATGAATGCAAGTTTTTCATATTTCCTCTACCTTGACTGTTAATTTATCTCACATTAATAATTAAGCTTTAAAAAGTGGGGGTATGTTGCAGGGAAGGCAGAAGTTATAGGCAGAAAGGCTGTGTCTTTCTTAATGACTCACCATGTGAAATATATTCTTGCCTAGTTCTGTAATGGACCGATCGTCTAACACCTGTTGGGTACACGTCACTGTAGTTGATATAATGAGGTTTAGAAAGTATGAAGAAGACATACTACTTGTCCCTTGAAGTTTGGAATCTAGAAGGATTATTCTTTGTAAAGATCCTATCTGATATGTTGTAATCATTTGACATGCTAAAGACAGAGGATGGTCATCTTAAAATATAATTTTCCAGAATAGGGTGCTTGGGATAAATAAATGTTGAGAAAAGTCTTCAGTGAAGTGGTCAGTGTGAGTGAGAAACATGGAAGGAAGAAGGATCATCATGGGGGAAATACCATGACTAGAGGCAGTAGGAGAAGAAAATGGCAACCCACTCCAGTATTCTTGCCTAAAAAATCCCACGGATGAAGGAGCCTGGTGGGCTACAGTCCATGGGGTCACAAAGAGTTGGACACGACTGAGCTACTTCATGGAGAGGCAGTAGGCAGTGGACATGTGCAAGAACTATTAAGAATAGTTTTCCTGCTGAGAAAGAGGAGTTGTTGACAGAAGACCCGGAAGTGTTTGCAGGAGGCCAACAGAGCAACACGGCAATGGAAATGTAACACCAGGTCCAGAGAGTAGTGTGACGAAAACTGCACTTGAGAAGATACATACAGGTAAGCGGATGCTGCTTAGAGAGGAGTGAGAAGATGCTGCAGGTAAGCATGTATTAAATCAAAGTTGAGCGGCAATTTTTGAATACAGGTTAGTGTGAGGAATGATGCTCCAAATGAAGAAGATACAAAGACTGAAGTGTAAAGTGATTAGGGACCAGCTTTGGTGAAACGGAGAGGAAGGAAACTTAAGTGGTGTGTTAAGTCATTAAAGGAACAGTCCATAGATTTGATCAATTAGATATAATAAAGACATTGTGAATAAACTTATCAGACAAGAATAGTGACAAGAAATGAGTGAGAAAATATAGATTTGTGTGAGGGAACAAGGAGTTCTGTGTTTTGATACATGGAGTGGCAGAATGTAGTGAGTTGAGATGTGGTGTTAAAATGATGGTGAGCTGTTGTGACTGGGGTTACAGACTTGGGAATTGCCTTCCTAGAGGTGGTGCTTGGACCAAAACACATGGGTGAGTTATTTATGAGCAAGAATAGAAGTAGGAGAATGTTAGCGAACACAAGCACAGGAATTGGGAGGAGAAAACATGGGATGGTGAAATATTGAGCACTTGAAATCAAGGATGGGGTAACTACCACTGCCAAATGCTAGAGAAATCACAGTTCGAAAAGAAAAGAATTGTCCTACAGACAAAAAAGCAAAAACAATTTTTGTACAATAGAACTGGTAAATCCCTTCTGCAGAGCAGTAGCAATAGAAGCCAAGTCAAGAGGATTAGAAAGACAGACTGGTGAGGAAAAGTGGCAGCTAAGTGATCAATCCTTAAATGCAAGGAGAAAACAGGCTGGTTGTAGTAGTGAGTGTTAGCATCACCAAGTTATAATTTAAATTAAGCTTAGAGAAATCTGAACATTTTTACATTTTTTAGCAGGAATTAAATGCAGAGTACATCATGGGAAATGCCAGGCTGGAAGACTCACAAGCTGGAATCAAGATTACCGTGAGAAATAATAACCTCAGATATGCAGATAATACCACTCTGATGGCAGAAAGCAAAGAGGAACTAAGGAGCCTCTTGATGAGGGTGAAAGAGGAGAGTGAAAAATCTGGCTTAAAACTCAACATTCAAAAAGATCATGGCATCTGGTCCCATCACTCCATGGCAAGTAGATGGGAAAAAAAGCAAACAGTGACAGATTTTTATTTTCTTGGGCTCCAAAACCACTGCAGACAGTGACTGCACCTGTGAAGTTAAAAGACACTTGCTCCTTGGAAGGAAACCTATGACAAACATAGCCAGTGTATTAAAAGGCAGAGACATGACATTGCCAACAAAAGTCCATATGGAAAAACTATGGTTTTTCCAGTAGTCATGTATGGATGTGAGAGCTGGACCACACAGCAGGCTGAGCGCCGAAGAATTGATAGTTTTGAACCGTGGTGTTGAAGAAGACTCTTGAGAGTCCCTTGGGCAGCAAAGAGATCCAACCAGTCCATTCTAAAGGAGATCAGTCCTGAATATTCATTGGAAGGACTGATGCTGAAGCTGAAACTCCAATATTTTGGCCACCTGATGCAAAGAACTGATTTATTAGAAAAGACTCTGATGCTGGGAAAGATTGAAGGCAGGAGGAAAAGGGAGCAAGAGGAAATGAGTTGCTTGGATGGCATCACTGATTCAATGGACATGAATTTGAGCAAACTCCAGGATACAGTGAAGGACAGGGAAATCTGGGTGCTGCAGTCTTTGGAGTCACGAAGAGTTGGACATGACAACTTAGTGACTGAACAACAAGTATAAAGGGATAAAATGCTAAAGAGTGGAATACAAATGTGATGAAAAATGAAACATATATGTGTAGATATTTTGTTTATATGCATGTGCAACCTTGGATAATGCACGTCTAATCTGAGGAGAAAAACCAATTAGTTTAAAGATGGCATCAGAATTATTTTAGAAAAATATCATTTTATTTTGTTTCTCAAAATAACATAAGGGTCTATACTGTTTCTGCAGTGATATTCCTCAGAACATTGATAGAATTCAGTAAGAGTTATACAAAATGAGGCAAAATCTCATGGCAGAAGTGATTTTCCATTTACAAAGCTAGCCAAGAGAAAGTGGAGAAGGGACCCAGAAATGAAGAAAGGCTGGCCTTTGGGGATGGATTCAGGGATGCTCCATAATGTGGAGTTGTCAAGGATACCAAAGAACAGGCTGATGGGATAAGTCCCATCATAAGAATGGCAGTTGGGATGTCTAATATTCACCAGGAAAATGCTCTAAATGCATGCAACACTTAGATGAAAGCTTCAGACTTTCTTTGCATGTAGATTCACAATTCTTTCTGTGGTATATGAAAGTAATCAAGTAGAGGGATTTTGTTTTATAACTGGGTTACCCAGGGGAGAAAGACCAGAGTAGCTGAAAGCTGTAAGACATGAAAGCAATTAAAGATTTAGGAGAAATACAGTATAGCAGTGTCTAGGTAAAATGCAGTATGATCAACCCCCACACTATGAATCTCAGCAGATATTAGGAGCAGGATTTTGAGAAAAAAATTTTACTTAAGTCTCAATGGGTGAGGCAATTCAAAATATTGATGCCTTATGTCAACCAGAAGCTAGTATTTCAGATTATATATGGCACAGATTGTTGTTTAGTTACTAAGTCATGTCTTTTTACAACCCCATGGACTGTAGCCTTTCAGGCTCCTCTATCCATGGGTTTTCCAGCTAAGAATACTGGAGTGGGTTGCCACATCCTTCTCCAGGGTATGGTCCTGACCGAGAGATTAAAACTGGGTCTCCTACATTGCTGGCAACTTCCTTACCTCTGAGCCACCAGGGAAATCCATGACAAAGATACATAGAAAATAACTTATCAATGAAAATAATGAAATATATATGTGTTGACTATTTGCTGCTGTGCTTATATTACAATCCTAGGAGTTTGACATTCAGAGTTAACTTCTAATCTTACACATTTTAAATCATTTGTTACATTGTCGTTCCTACATAAATACATATCTGAAACAAAATACTGATTTTTCCAGAATCTCATGACCATGTGTAAAATGTCAGAAATTATTGATTGAAAATATACGCCTGAATTCATTAAATATTTCAGTTAGATTAATTTTGCATTAACAGTGAGAAGTTACAAATGTTTCTTGCAATAAAACATAAAGATGAATCATTCTTTGGCAGAAAATAAGTCAAAATCCAAATGATTAAAAGTGCATATATAAAAAGTATATGCATGTATATGCAGATTTAACTAATACATCTATCCCGATCGGGCATTGCCCAGAACAGGTAGAAAGAGCTATGTTGAACTTCTTTCAGTTGAAAATCATTTTTGGCTACTTTTCTCTAAGGATAGGACTAGCTCTGTTTCAGCTTTCATTTAGAATTCTACTTGCTTTTAGGAACAAGGACCTTTTCGGAAACGGTCATTTATAACCTCACTGGATTTCCTAGGGCTTGACTGCACCTAGGTGGCACTGGTGTTAAAAAACCCGCCTGTCCATTCAGATTAACAGATGCGGGTTTGATCCCTGGATTGGGAAGATCCCTGGAGAAGGGAATGGCAACCCACTCCAGTATTCTTGCCTGGAGAATCCAACGACAGAGGAGCCTGGTGGGTTGCAGTCCATATTGTTGCACAAAGTTGGACAGAGCTGAAGTGACTTAGAACCCAGCACAGCACACGTTTCATGGTAACTTCTCAAAGTGAGAAAACTTATATTTTGGTTTTCTTTCTTCCACCTTCAAATCTTCAGTGGAACTAATTCATGTGACAAAAGCAGCTTTTTCTTCTTTCATTTCACCTGGACCACGTGTTTTTAAAAGTCCACTTCATATCATTTAAGAAACAAGCATTCCTTGAATGATTTACTACAAGACACCCGAGAATACCATAAGACAGATTTTTCTTCCTGGAGCTTAATGTGGGAGCAGTTTTAAATGTACCTTTTCTCAGTTTACCATAATACATAACAGAAGGGAAATTAACAACCAATTGAACTCAATCTGGTCAACTTGTCACCCCTACATGTTCATAAATGCATTGAATTATATAATTCCTTCTTTATGTTATTGCACTCAAAGTATTATTATGTAATCATTGAAAGTAAATTTTAATTTTAACCATGAATGGGCATATATAGGGGTGATTTAAGTCAGTCACATTTATTTATTTTTACCAAATACCCCTTCTTATCCACCAATGAACTGCAATCCAAAGATTATGGCCTATTAAATTGGAAGGGAAAAAAATGATGACTACCAATTTTACAGATGGAAAACAAATTAATTCACTGCTTCAGGTGACAGGACAGAATGAGAGGCAACATCAAAACCAAGAGTTTTGAAACACAACTTTTTCTGTGTTCTACATTATGCCATGAATAAAAAAGAAAATGATAATAGCTAAAGGAGAGCTAGAAAGAAAAAAATACAATGGAAATGTAAGTTGAGGGAAGTGGAGGTGATTTCAAAACATAGATGAAACTAGGGCCATGGACAACAATTGCAAAACTCATGGAGCCCTTGCATCTCCAAAGCAGATGCAGGAATCACATTAACAATATGCATAGTGAAAGTCAAAGTGAAAGTCACTCCGTCATGTCTGACTCTTTGCGACGCCATGGACTATACAGTCCGTGAAATTCTCCAGGCCAGAATACTGGAGTGGGCAGCCTTTGCCGTCTCCAGGGAATCTTCCCAACCCAGGGATCAAACCCAGGTCTCCTGCATTGCAGATGGATTCTTTACCAGCTGAGCCACAAGGGAAGCCCAACAATATGTGTAGTCAAATAGAAAATGTGTAGATTAAAGCCATCCTTAGAGAAACAAGCAGACACACTGGTGGATACTGTGTTAAGAGTAAGTGTAGGAAAAACAGTCCCCCATAATGCTGAGGAATGGACTTTGATCTTAGATTTTTATTACAAGATTCAAAAAAGGACCTATTTCCATCATTGGGAAGGTATTGTAAATGAAATGAACAAGTTTAAATAATCCTATCCTTGATCAAACTGGAGTTGTGTTCCCTGATGGATTCACATACAAAATGGTTTGCAACTCCCCCACCTAGCATGGTGCCTGAGATTCCCACCAGTCACTCTGCCTTAAGCAGTGTGCCTCAGAATGCCTTGGAGGAGTAATACGTGAATACCAATTTGCGTGTCAGCGTGGGTTTTTGAAATTCAAATCAGCTGTCACATTGCTGTGGTGAAAGGAACTCAGCTTCTATAACTGGACAGAACTGGATTTGAAACTTTTCTACTACTTAACTGTTAGTATCCTCTTGAGTAAAGTATTCAACATCTCCTAGATAATGAAAAATATATATGCAAAATGCCTGGTGAACATCTGACGCATGTAGGTTCCCAGGAGATGGTCATTTTCTTTTACTCCCTTGAAAGTTCAAAAGATAGTTCTGAAGTAAACTTAAATCTGAGTACAGTAAGTAGGCAGATACTACCTAGCAAAGCAAAAATACTACCTTTCATTTAATAAAATATTTAAATATCTGAATAAGAACCACATCCTCCTTCTGTTAAAGCTGAATAGACAAATTATTGAATTGCTATTGCTATTTTTTCCCTATCTCCATACTGCTAAAGTACAAATGGGCATCTGAATATCCTATTGGCCCCACAAATTCAGTGTGTTCAGTATGAAATGTAATCTTTTCCAACACGACTTTTTCTTCATAAATTCTCCATGACCCTTCATGACACCAATAGTCTGAGTTCTCTAAATATTCAAATATTACTCCAAATATGTTCAAATATTACTTAAAATAGACTCACAATGGTTATTATGTGTGGACTGGTGAATGGGGGTGTCCCAGAGATCCTAATCCTCTAAATTTGGAAAATTGTCATAATGACTGGAAGATGTTCTCAAATTTAGTGGGTGGGAGACAGATGCAGAAATATCTCGATGCTGGGAGATTGCTAATCTTTCACATTGAAGAATTCTGGAGCCCAGATATCAGTGGAGGCCCCAGTGAAACATCATGCCCATTTTCTGTTCTATATTCCTACTTCTGTTGTACTTGTCCAGGCTTTATTACTACCTTGAATTGTAGAATGTTTGTTTCTTGGAAGAAACTTGAGGGCCATGTACATCAGGAAACTAAGGCCAAAAAAGGTTAATTTTCTGGCCCAAGTTACATAACTACTTTCTTGCAAAGCCCAAGTTGACCTGAGATCTGATTGTTACCCCTCTAGACTTGACTGAGGTTACAATACTATGTTACTGTTTTCCACATTTAAATCAAATCCTCCATTGAACAGAGATGAACTAAATCTTCAAGAACCTCACTTTCCAATCCCAAACGATCCTCAGTGTTTTCCCCTTTGCCTATTATGTACATTCCTCATCCTGGTCTCTGGACTGTCCATGATCTGGGCCAACCAGGCCAGGTGATATTATTTCACCCTGCTTTCCTGCTATTTTCAAGGGACAAACAGCTCTTGATGACTCTCAAGCACATATTGGGCATTTATATCTCCCCTCAAACTGTTCCCTTTGCCTAAAATATTCTCCACATGCTCTCTCTGTCGAATTTCCACTGACATTGAAGTGTCTCCTTCATGAAGCTTTATAAAGTAAAGCTTTCCCCATCAAGATATGCTCTTTCTTTATCACTTTTAATACCTGCTGGCTGTTATTGGAATTACTGAGATTTGGCAGGTATTATAGCTATCTGACTTTTTTTCTATCTAAGAAAAAGGCCTAATGTGCAAAACTTTATTTATATAATATTTTACACATGGAAGTTAGTAAAAGTTTGAGAGGTAGATACACAAAAGATCTAGCAGCAAATCTAAGGGGGAAAAATCAAAAGAGAAAAATCTTTCCATTCTTAACTATTCACCTTTAAAAAAGCTTTAAAGGACTTCTCACCCCTACTTCGGAACTCCTGTTAACATTATAATTGGAATTCACAGGAAATGTGTGTCGATTTCAAAGAAAACAGAAGGGAATGACATCATTCCTGTTCTTTCTGCTGCCTTCAATCAAAGTTTCATTTATCTCTGTCATCTAATCTATGCTGTCAGCAGTAAGGATGGGAACCTCATTAATAGAAACCAGAGAGGATCTTCCACATTGAACATGAAAACTCCTGAAGTATCCTCAAGACAATTGTACTGCATATTACAACTTTGAGAACTGATAATTCTGAACTGGCATCAGCAGTTCATTTAGAACTTGGTTAACACCATAATTGTGGAAGGACAAATCTTTGTAAAATTTTTCTATTCATCACAGTATAACCTGATGCTTAGTTAAAAGTAACCTATAAGGCAGAGCTGGGGTTTAGAGTCTAACTGACTACTCACTTCCAAATTAAAGTCTTGGTATATGAAAGTCTGTATGTGTGTGTGTGTAATAAATCTAAACATATTCTACATATAAGTGTGCTTTCTTAATGTGTCCTACATGAAAACAAAATTATCACATGATCAATTAGTATCAATGGACCAATATAAATGAGCTGAAAATATATTTTTGTAATATTCAGGGATGAGAAGAGAATTCCTCCCCCCAAAATATTTAAAGAGTATATAATCCAATTTAGAGGAACAGAATTTTAATCATAATTATGAGCTAATTAGTCCAGAATTTTATTCCAACCTTTTAAGTGTGGAAATCAAGCTTCTGTATCATATCTAAGTTCATCAATAGTTACTAGAGTCTTTGTACAATGGTGAAACCTTTGATACTACTGGGCATTCTCTCATTTTTATGCACTTGGTTAGATTTTATTTTTTTACAGTAAAGAACTATTTTCTCTAAATTTAGAACAGATAATTGTTGTTAGGATCGGATAAAAGGTAATCATTATGTATGCTGTACTTTAATCTCTTCTACAAAAATGTATATATCTTCTCTTAAAAAGTTATTCCACAAAACTTAAGAGCTGTGTTCTTTCATATTCAATTAATATTAATTTACCTTCCAAGGCTTGCTCGTTGAACTTAATCAATATAAATGATTGTTCATATCATGCCATTTTACATGTTATATCATAAGCTATTAGATTGCCTCGTATTGCATTATATTTAAATAGAGTTCTACAGTAAATAGGTGGTTTTCAGAATGGGAGAAAATAATAGCAAATGAAGCAACTGACAAACAACTAATCTCAAAAATATACAAGCAACTCCTACAGCTCAACTCCAGAAAAATAAATGACCCAATCAAAAAATGGGCCAAAGAACTAAATAGACATTTCTCCAAAGAAGACACACAGAGGGCTAACAAACACATGAAAAGATGCTCAACATCACTCATTATCAGAGAAATGCAAATCAAGACCACTATGAGGTACCATTTCACACCAGTCAGAATGGCTGCGATCCAAAAGTCTACAAATAATAAATGCTGGAGAGGGTGTGGAGAAAAGGAAACCCTCTTACACTGTTGGTGGGAATGCAAACTAGTACAGCCACTATGGAGAACAGTGTGGAGATTCCTTAAAAAACTGGAAATAGAACTGCCTTATGATCCAGCAATCCCACCGCTGGGCATACACACTGAGGAAACCAGAAGGGAAAGAGACACGTGTACCCCAATGTTCATCGCAGCACTGTTTATAATAGCCAGGACATGGAAGCAAACTAGATGTCCATCAGCAGATGAATGGATAAGAAAGCAGTGGTACATATACACAATGGAGTATTACTCAGCCATTAAAAAGAATACATTTGAATCAGTTCTAATGAGGTGGATAAAACAGGAGCCTATTATACAGAGTGAAGTAAGCCAGAAAGAAAAACACCAATACAGTATACTAATGCATATATATGGAATTTAGAAAGATGGTAACAATAACCCGGTGTACGAGATAGCAAAAGAGACAGTGATGTATAGAACAGTCTTATGGACTCTGTGGGAGAGGGAGAGGGTGGGAAGATTTGGGAGAATGGCATTGAAACATGTAAAATATCATGTATGAAACGAGATGCCAGTCCAGGTTCGATGCACGATACTGGATGCTTGGGGCTAGTGCACTGGGACGACCCAGAGGGATGGTATGGGGAGGGAGGAGGGAGGAGGGTTCAGGATGGGGAACACATGTATACCTGTGGTGGATTCATTTTGATATTTGGCAAAACTAATACAATTATGTAAAGTTTAAAAATTAAATAAAATTAAAAAAAAAAAAGAAAAATTGTTCAGTACTTCACTAATAGCTTGTATTATTTCCTGAAAGTTTCTTTTTGTAGAAAAGAGCATGCCACTTCTCTGTGGGATGCTCCATCAAGTTCTTGTTTATTGTAACCAGGAGATGAAATTTCCAAACAAACACTGGTGTTTACAGCACTTGGAGAGCATGTGGCCACCATTCCGGTCTCTGTCAAGCATGTGCCCCACCTGCCTTTTGGCTTTGGCTTAAACAAGTTGGTTGGGCCATAACACAAGTGTGAGAACACGAGAATGTGAGATGCCACAGGCCAGGTGACATGCCAGTGCTGAAAAGCTGGTACATGGCAGGGCACCACTGTGTACATAAAAAGGCCACATGCCACACCAAAATGTGGCAGCCATGGCTCCCAAATCAGATGAATAATTTCCTTTCCATTATGTTCTCACAAACATGTTGCAAAACAATAAACCTTGAGCTATACCAAGTCCAAAAGTTCAGGGTTTCAGAAGACTGACAAGTGAATATTTATATTTATTTCTGAGTTGATTGACACATAGAACTTTTTTTAAACCATGCTTATTTATGACTTGAGAAATACTTTTTTTAAGGCAACAGAAATTATTCTCATAGGTATGGGCTTCTGACATGGCCAAATCCTGCAGATCAGCAAATTTTATATATATATATATACACATACACACACATACATATTTATATTTGTCTAATAAAGCAGGAGAGAATTTAATAGAAGAAGTGTTGTAGAATATCATACAATTCCTCTACTTTTCTTGAATTTCATACTTCTGTATGCTATCACCAGGTCCGCAGTACTAATGGAATTGCAGTTGAATTCACTTCAAGTGTTGGCAGAAAAGGATAAGGAAAAAATAATTACACTTTAAAAATTCTGTTGAGTCTAGTGTAAGTTACAGAATTTAAAAATGTGCAATGTCAGGTAAACCAAGGTGTTTTCTTAGCTCTGACTGTACTGCTAAATAAGTAAACATAAAAGATGAATAAAATTTCTATATTTTTTATTCATCTTAACAATGGAAGGCTCAATTCAAGGCTAAAATACTTTTGAAAGTTTTAAAGACTTAGTATTGAGGATTTCTTTCTCTTTCTTTGCCACTTTATAATTTTTTTAATTGAAGGATAATTGCTCTACAGAATTTTGTTGTTTTCTGTCAAACATCAACAAGAATCAGCCATAGGTACACCCGTGTCCTTTCCCTCCCAAACCTCCCTCCCATCTCCCTCCCCATCCCACCCTTCTAGATTGTCACAGAGCCCCTATTTGAGTTCCTTGAGTCATACAGCAAATTCCCATTGACTATCTATTTTACATGCGGTAGGTAAATTTCCGTGTTACTCTCTCCATACATCTCCCCCTCTCCCTCCTCCCCTGCCCCCCTAAATAGGTCTGTTCTTTATGTCTGTTTCTCCATTGCTGCCCTAAATACTGAAATAAATACTAATACTAAAATACTAAAATAAATACTAATACTAAAATTCATCAGTATTGTCTTTCTGGATTCCATATATATGCGTCAACATACAATGTTTGTATTTCTCTTTCTAACTTACTTCACTCTATATAATAGGCTCTACGTTTGTCTACCTCATTAGAACTGACTCAAATGCATTCCTCTGTATGGCTGAGCAATATTCCATTGTGTATATCTACCACAGCTTCTTTATCCTTTCATCTGTTGATGGACATCTAGGTTGCTTCCATGTTCTAGCTATTGTAAATAGTGCTGCAATGAACATTGGTATACATGTGTCTTTTTCAATTTTGGTTTCCTCAGGGTATATGCCTAGGAGTGGGATTGCTGGGTCATGTGGTGGTTTTATTCCTAGTTTTTTAAGGAATCTCCATACCATCTTACATAATGGCTATATCAATATACATCCCTACCAGCAATGCAAGAGTGTTCCCTTTTCTTCACACCCTCTCCAACATTTATTGTCTGCAGACTTTTTGTTGATGGCCATTCTGACTAGTGTGAGGTGGTATCTCATTGTAGTTTTGATTTGCATTTCTCTAATAATGAGTGATGTTGAGGATCTTTGCATGTGTTCGTTAGCCATAAATATGTCTTATTTGGAGAAATGTCTGTTTAGGTCTTACTCCCGCTTTTTTATTGGGTTGTTTGTTTTTCTGGTTTTGAGTTGTATGAGCTGCTTGTGTATTTTGGAAATTAAATCTTTGTCAGTTGTTTCCTTTGCTATATTTTCTCCCATTCTGAGGGTTGTCTTTTCATCTTGTTTGTAGCTTCCTTTGCTGTGCAAAAGCTTTTAAGTTTAATTAGGTCCCACTTGTTTATTTTGTTCTTATTTCCATTACTCTGGTAGGTGAGTCACAGAAGATCCTACTTTGATTTATGTCATCAAGTGCTCTGCCTGTTTTACTCTAAGAGTCTTATAGTTTCTGGTCTTACATTTAGGCCTTTAATCCATTTTGAATTTATCTTTTTGTATGTTCTAATTTCATTCTTTTGTATGTAAATGTCTGGTTTTCTCAGCACCACTTATTGAAGAGGCTATCTTTGCCTCTTTGTATATTCTTCCCTCCTTTGTAAAAAATAAGGTACCCATAAGTTTGTGGGTTTATTTCTGGGCTCTCTATCTTCCTCCAGTGGTCTTTATTTCTGTTTTTGTGCCAGTACCATAATGTTTGATGACTGCAGCTTTGTAGTGCAGTCTGAAGTCAGGAAGATTGATTCCTCCAGCTCCGTTCTTCTTTCTCAACATTGCTTTGTCTGTTCAGGGTCTTTTGTGTTTCCATATGAATTGTGACTTTTTTGTTCTAGATCTGTAAAAAAAAAAAATGCCATTTGTGATTTGAGAGAGATCACATTGAATCTGTAGATTGCATTTGGTAGTATAGTCATTTCAAAATATTGATTCTTCCTACCCAGGAACATGGGGTATCTCTCCATCTGTTTATATCATCTTTGATTTATTTCATCAGTATCTTATAATTTTCCATATACAGTTCTTTTGTCTCCCAAGGTAGGTTTGTTCCTAGTTTATTCTTTTTGTTGTAATAGCGAATGGGATTAATTCCTTACTTTCTCTTTCTGATTTTTATTGTTATTATATAAGAATGCAAGTGATTTCTGTCTATTGACCTTGTATCCCATGACTTTGCTGACTTCACTGATTAGCTCTAGAATGGGAGAAAATAATAGCAAATGAAGCAACTGACAAACAACTAATCTCAAAAATATACAAGCAACTCCTGCAGCTCAACTCCAGAAAAATAAATGACCCAATCAAAAAATGGGCCAAAGAACTAAATAGACATTTCTCCAAAGAAGACATACAGATGGCTAACAAACACATGAAAAGATGCTCAACATCACTCATTATCAGAGAAATGCAAATCAAGACCACTATGAGGTACCATTTCACACCAGTCAGAATGGCTGCGATCCAAAAGTCTACAAATAATAAATGCTGGAGAGGGTGTGGAGAAAAGGGAACCCTCTTACACTGTTGGTGGGAATGCAAACTAGTACAGCCACTATGGAGAACAGTGTGGAGATTCCTTAAAAAACTGGAAATAGAACTGCCTTATGATCCAGCAATCCCACCGCTGGGCATACACACTGAGGAAACCAGAAGGGAAATTTTCAGATAGTTTCTTTTGGGTTTTCTATGTAGAGTATAATGTCATCTGCAAACAGTGAGAATATTGCTTCTTCTTTTCTAATCTGGATTGCTTTTATTTCTTTTTCTTCTCTAATAGCCATAACTAGGACTTCCAAAACTGTGTTGAATGCTAGTGGTGAGAGTAGACACCCTTGTTTTGTTCCTGATCTTAGAAGGAATGCTTTTAATTTTTCACCATTGAGCATAATGTTTACTATGGGCGCATCATGTATGGCCTTTAATATGTTGAGGTAGGTTCCTTCTATGCCCATTTTTTAATGTGTTTTTATCATATAAGGTGCTGAACTTTGTCAAAGGGTTTTTCTGCATCTATTGAGATGATCATATAGCTTTTATCTTTCATTGTGTTAATATGGTGTATCACATTGATTGATTTGTATATTTTGAAGAATCCTCGCATCCCTGGAATAAACCCAACATGGTCACGGTGTATAAGTTTTTAAATGTGTTTTTTAATTCTGTTTGCTAGAATTTTGTTGAGGATTTTTGCATCTGTATTCATCAGTGATATTAGCCTGTAATTTTCTTATTTTGTATGTGTCGTCTTTGCCGGTTTTGGTATCAGGGTAATTGTGGCCTCATAGAATGAGTTTGGAAGTGTTCCTCTGCAAGTTTTTGGAAGAGTTTCAAAAAGCTAGGCATTAACTTTGCTCTAAGTGTTTGATAGAATTTCCCTGTGACACCATCTGGCCCTAGGCTTTTGATTTTGGGGAGGTTTTTGATCAGAGTTTCAATTTCTGTGTTTGTAATTGGCTTGTTCTTAATTTCTATTTCTTCTTGGTTCAGTCTTGGGAGGTTGAACTTTTCTAAGAATCTGTCCATTTTCTTTAGGTTGTCCATTTTATTAGCATATAGTTGCTCATACTATCCTCTTATTATCCTTTGTATTTCTGTGTTGTCTGTTGTAACCTCTCCTTTATCGTTTATAATTTTGTTGATTTGATTTTTCCCTTTTTTTCTTGATGAGTCTGGCTAGCAATCTGTCAATTTTGTTTATCTTCTCAAAGAATCAGCTTTAAATTTTATTAATCTTTGCTATCATTTCCTTAATTTCTTTTTCATTTATTTCTTCTCTAATCTCTATGACTTCTTTCCTTCTGCTGATTTTGGGGGGTTTTTGTTCTTTTTCCAGCTGCTCTAGATGTAGAGTTAAGTGTCTATTCGATGCTTTTCCTGTTCCTTGATGTATGATTGTTTGTCAATCAAGACCTAGAAGGACAGTTCAGTTCAGTCGCTCAGTCGTGTCCGACTCTTTGATACCCCATGAATTGCAGCACACCAGGCCTCCCTGTCCATCACCAACTCCCAGAGTTCACTCAGACTCACGTCCATCGAGTCAGTGATGCCATCCAGCCATCTCATCCTCTGTCGTCCCCTTCTCCTCCTGCCCCCAATCCCTCCCAGCATCAGAGTCTTTTCCAATGGGTCAACTCTTTGCATGAGGTGGCCAAAGTACTGGAGTTTCAGCTTTAGCAGCATTCCTTCCAAAGAAATCCCAGGGCTGATCTCCTTCAGAATGGACTGGTTGGATCTCCCTGCAGTCCAAGGGACTCTCAAGAGTCTTCTCCAACACCACAGTTCAAAAGCATCAATTCTTCGGCACTCAGCCTTCTTCACAGTCCAACTCTCACATCCATACATGACCACAGGAAAAACCAGAGCCTTGACTAGACGGACCTTTGTTGGCAAAGTAATGTCTCTGCTTTTGAATATGCTATTAAGGTTGGTCATAACTTTCCTCCCAAGGAGTAAGTGTCTTTTAATTTCATGGCTGCAGTCACCATCTGCAGTGATTTTGGAGCCCCCCAAAATAAAGTCTGACACTGTTTCCACTGTTTCCCCATCTATTTCCCATGAAGTGATGGGACCAGATGCCATGATCTTCGCTTTCTGAATGTTGAGCTTTAAGCCAACTTTTTCACTCTCCACTTTCACTTTCATCAAGAGGCTTTTGAGTTCCTCTTCACTTTCTGCCATAAGGATGGTGTCATCTGCATATCTGAGGTTATTGATATTTCTCCGGGCAATCTTGCTTCCAGCTTGTGTTTCTTCCAGTCCAGCGTTTCTCATGATGTACTCTGCATATAAGTTAAATAAGCAGGGTGACAATATACAGCCTTGACGAACTCCTTTTCCTATTTGGAACCAGTCTGTTGTTCCATGTCCAGTTCTAACTGTTGCTTCCTGACCTGCATACAAATTTCTCAAGAGGCAGATCAGGTGGTCTGGTATTCCCATCTCTTGAAGAATTTTCCACAGTTGATTGTGATCCACACAGTCAAAGGCTTTGGCATAGTCAATAAAGCAGAAATAGATGTTTTTCTGGAACTCTCTTGCTTTTTCCATGATGCAGCAGATGTTGGCAATTTGATCTCTGGTTCCTCTGCCTTTTTTAAAACCAGCTTGCACATCAGGAAGTTCAAGGTTCACATATTGCTGAAGCCTGGCTTGGAGAATTTTGAGCATTACTTTACCAGCATGTGAGATGAGTTCAATTGTGTGGTAGTTTGAACATTCTTCGGCATTGCCTTTCTTTGGGACTGGAATGAAAACTGACCTTTTTCAGTCCTGTGGCCACTGCTGAGTTTTCCAAATTTGACAGAGAGTCCCTTAAAGAGTAAACTCAAAGAGAAACACCTTGAGACACATTAATCAGGGTAACAGAGATTAAGCACAAAGAAAGAATGTTAAAACCAACAAGGGAAAATCAACAAGTAACACACAAGGGAAAATCCATATGATTAACAGCAGGTCTTTCAGGAAAAACTCTGCAGGCCAGAAGGGAATGGCAGGATATTTTTAAAGTACTGAAAGAGCAAAATCTACAACCAAGATTACTAGATCTGGCAACGATATCATTCAAAATTGATGGAGAAATAAAAAGCTTTATAGACAAGCAAAAGTTGAGAGAATTTAGCACCACTAAACCAGCCTTACAGCAAATACTTAAGGAACTTACATAGCCAATAAACACAAGAGAAAGGAAAGATCTCTAAAAACAAACCAAAACCATCAAGAAAATGCCAATAGGAACACATGTATCAATAATTACCTTAAATGTTAATGGATTAAATACACCAACCAAAAGATACAGACTGACTGAATGGATATAAAAATAAGACTCATATATATGCTGCCTACAAGAGACCCACTTCAGACCTAGAGACACATACAAACAGAAAGTAAAAGGATGGAAAAAGATATTTCATGAAAATGGAAACCAAAAGAAAGCCAGAGTGGCAATCTTTATTTCAGACAAAATAGACTTTAAAAATAAAGAATATTATAAGAGACAAAGAAGGATACTACATAATGATCAAGAGATCAATCCAAGAAGAAGATATAACAATTGTAAATATTTATGCACTCAAATAGGAGCACCAACATAAGGCAAACTCTAACAGGCATATGAGGGGAATGACAGTCATGCAATAATAGTAGGGGACCTTAACACCTAACTTATTCCCATGGACAGATCATCAAAACAAAGAAGCAATAAGGAAACACAAACCTTAAATTAAACATTAAATGAACTGGGCCTAATTGATATCTTCAGGACTTTCCATCCAAATGCAGAAGAATACACTTTCTTCTCAAGTGCACATGGATCATTTTCCAGGATAGTCCACACCTTGGGCCACAAATCAAACCTCAGTAAATTTAAGAACATTTAAATCATACTAAGTATCTTCTCTAACCACAATGCTATGAGACAGACATCAACTACAGGGGGAAAATTCAGAAAACACAAACTTATGGAGATTAACAGATCAGATCAGATCAGTCACTCCGTCGTGTCCGACTCTTTGCAACCCCATGAATCGCAGCACACCAGGCCTCCCTGTCCATCACCAACTCCCAGAGTTCACTCAGACTCACGTCCATCGAGTCAGTGATGCCATCCAGCCATCTCATCCTCTGTCGTCCCCTTCTCCTCCTGCCCCCAATCCCTCCCAGCATCAGAGTCCTTTCCAATGGGTCAACTCTTTGCATGAGGTGGCCAAAGTACTGGAGTTTCAGCTTTAGCAGCATTCCTTCCAAAGAAATCCCAGGGCTGATCTCCTTCAGAATGGACTGGTTGGATCTCCCTGCAGTCCAAGGGACTGTCAAGAGTCTTCTCCAACACCACAGTTCAAAAGCATCAATTCTTCGGCACTCAGCCTTCTTCACAGTCCAACTCTCACATCCATACATGACCACTGGAAAAACCATAGCCTTGACTAGATGGACCTTTGTTGGCAAAGTAATGTCTCTGCTTTTGAATATGCTATTAAGGTTGGTCATAACTTTCCTTCCAAGGAGAAAGCGTCTTTTAATTTCATGGCTGCAATCACCATCTGCAGTGATTTTGGAGCCCAGAAAAATAAAGTCTGACACTGTTTCCACTGTTTCCCCATCTATTTCCCATGAAGTGGTGGGACCGGATGCCATGATCTTCGTTTTCTGAATGTTGAGCTTTAAGCCAACTTTTTCACTCTCCACTTTCACTTTCATCAAGAGGCTTTTGAGTTCCTCTTCACTTTCTGCCATAAGGGTGGTGTCATCTGCATATCTGAGGTTATTGGTATTTCTCCCGGCAATCTTGATTCCAGCTTGTGTTTCTTCCAGCCCAGTGTTTCTCCTGATGTACTCTGCATATAAGTTAAATAAGCAGGGTGACAATATACAGCCTTGATGAACTCCTTTTCCTATTTGGAACCAGTCTGTTGTTCCATGTCCAGTTCTAACTGTTGCTTCCTGACCTGCATACAAATTTCTCAAGAGGCAGATCAGGTGGTCTGGTATTCCCATCTCTTGAAGAATTTTCCACAGTTTATTGTGATCCACACAGTCAAAGGCTTTGGCATAGTCAATAAAACAGAAATAGATGATTAAATAATGATTAAATAAATAAAAAATAGATATTAAATAATAAATTAAATAGAGATTAAACAATGCATTACTAAATAATGAAGAGGTTACTGGAGAAATAGGAAGGGAAACCAAAAGATTCCTAGAAACAAATGACAATGAAAACACAATGACCCAAAACCTAAGGAATTCAGCAAAAGCAGTTCTAAGAGGATTTCTTTCTTGATGAGAAGACATCAGCAGAAGTCTTGAAATACTCTAAAGGGCTTTAGTCTCTGCTGTGAAATTATAAACAAAGAAATAATTGTGGAATTGGTACTATCAGCATTTTTTCTACTATTGTTGTTATTTTTGTTCAGCTGTCCAGTCCCGTCCAACTCTTTTGCGACCCTATGGACTGCAGTACCCCAGGCCTCTCTGTCCCTCGCCATCTCCCAAGTTTGCCCAAGTTCACATGCATTGCATCAGTGATGCCATCCAGCCATCTCATCCTCTGATGCCCTCTTCTCCTTCTGCCTCAATCTTTCCCTGGGTCAGGGACTTTTCCAATGAGTCAACTGTTTACATCAGATGACTAAAATACTGGGGTTTCAACTTCAGCATCAGTCCTTCCAAAGAGTATTTTTCTAGCATAATAAAACTTATTTCTAGCATAAAAATGTACAGTTTTTAAAGTATCTTTACTTTTCCATCTGTTTAACCACAAACCATGAACTTTCAAGGAGCAGAATACGTCTAGCTATATCTTTTGTCATAGATTTCACATGATGTTAGAAGTGAATCAGGGTTCCCTGGTGGGTCATCTAGTAAAGACTCTGCCTGCAATTCAGGAGACCCAGGTTTGATCCTTGGGTTGGGAATATCCTCTAGAGAAGGGAATGGCAACCCACTCCACTATTCCTACCTGTAAATTTCCATGGACAGAGGAGCCTGACCAGCTAGTCCACAGGGTTGCAAAGAATCAGACACGACCAAATGACTAACACTAGAAGTAAATCAGGGAGGTTTTAAAACACCAAAAATTGTATTAATACATGGAGAGCTGTACAGTGTCAGTAATTTAGATTTACATGCTTTAGTTCTTGACTTTTACAACTGTCCCCTAAATTTCCTAAAATAATTACCATCCCTCAGTGTGGGATTGAGAGTATCATGCCAGGTCCACAGTCTGATTTTAGACGAATGAACTCATTGTATTACTTCCCGAAAAAAAGAGCAACTGATGCTGTGCTACGCTTATAATCTCATGTTGCTTAGTAAAGATATTTGGGGAAGGTTATTTACTCCCTGTGTGCTGAGTAAATTATTGCTTGTAAAAGATTATGCTTCTCCAGATAGCATTAGAAATAAAGTCTTGGTTCTTTTTACTTGAAGTCTGGTTGATTTTCAGCATCTTTTAAGCCCAGACTCTGAATGAGAATGTCATCTATTTGAAACAGTATGCTGAAATACAGATTTAAAACTTTGATACTACCTCTTGGTAGATACACAAACTGAGAAAAAAGTGAGGGGAATCTCGAGACCATGTGGAAACAATGCCATATGAGAGCACAAGTATTAATATTCAACGAGTGGGCGGGGGGAGGCTTTGAAGACCAAGCATGACTTTGAATACTGAATCTCCAAGCAGAATATTCAGATATGGCTTCTATATTCCATGTTTTAAAATAAGTACAACACTGGCAAAGCTGTTACATGTTGTACTATGTATGTTTCGGTCATGAATCTACAGAAAGAGGTACCTTATCCTTGCTTTAAGGTTTTGAGCACACTGACTCCATAAGAATTACTTATCACCCTGACTCTCTATGTGAATTTTATAATTTCTAGAATTACAACTCTAAAATATTTTACTACTACTATGAAAATCAAAATTGTAAATCAGATAAAAATACACAGATAAATCAAATATTTTCCTGACATTTCTTTCACCTCTCCTTTTGATCTCCAGTCTCTTATTTCTCATTTACATTTTTATATCCTTGCATGCGACAATAATCCCCTTCTCCCACAGACCATACACACTTTCAGCATATTATAAAGACATCTTTCCATTGTCTACCGCATTTCTTTTTTTTTTTTTCTTTGACTTTATTTACTGAGACACAGAGAGTTAAACTGGAGGTAATACTTGGGAGACGTTTGTGATTGAAAAGTAAAGTGAGATTAAATGATTGTTCTCTGTTTCACAACTACCTAAAGTGAAAGCAATGTTGATCCCATCAACTTAAATCTGAATTGGTGATTTAGTGCCAAACATATCATTTTAACCATGGTACATAAATTAGAGTAGGACAGCAGCGTACCCTACCATCAATGTCTATGTCACACGCATGCATTCATGATAAATTTCTTCAGTCATGGCTGACTTTTTGTGACCCTATGGATTGTGGCTTGCCAGGCTCTTCTGTCTGTGGGATTCTCCAGACAAGAATACTGCAGTGGGTTCCCATGCCCTCCTCCAGGAGATGACACATAGTAGGTTGCTAATAAATATTTGTTAAAATTGAACGGGAAAAATGTCACGTGTAATGTCAACTTGAAATTATTGGCCTAGGAGTGTGGCAAGATGAAATAAGCAGAACGAGAATCAATTCTGCCCTAGGAGCTGAAAATTATGACAAAAAAAGAGTTTAGGAAAATAAATAGGTGAAAAAGAAGATTTAATAGTTTGAGTTAGTAAGAATATTCCCTGGTGGGTCAGACAGTAAAGAATCTGTCTGCAATGCAAAAGACCCATATTCAATCCCTGGGTTGAAAAGCCCCCTTGGAGAAAGGAATGGCAATCCACTTCAGTATTCTTGCCTGGAGAATTCCATGGACAGAGGAGCTTGGCAGGCTACAGTCCATGGGGTCATAAAGAGTAAGACACGACTGAGCGACTAACACTTTCTTTCACTTTCAAGGATATACTGTTCAACATAAAGGACACAGCTTATGTCTTTATAAACTAATGTTTTAATTTTCTTCAGATAAATATACAAGGGTAGAAATGCTGAATCATTTTGCAGTTTTATTTTTAATTTTTTGAGGCTTCTCCATACCGTTTTCCATAGTGATAAATCTACATTCCCACCAACAGTACACGAGGGTTCTCTTTTCTCCATATCCTCACCAAAACTTGCTGTTTTTTGTCCTTTTGATAATAGCCATTCTGATGGTTGTGAGGTAATATCTTACTGTGGTTTTGATTTGCCTTTCCCTGAAGATAAGTGATGCTGAACATCTTTCTGTGTGCCTACGACCATCTCTATTGGAGTTCCATCTGTATCTGAGCTGAAGCCCCAATACTTTGACTACTTGATGTGAAAAGCCAATTCACTGGAAAGGAATTTCCCGATGCTGGGAAAGACTGAGGACAAGAGGAGAAGGTAGCAACAGGGGATGAGATGGTTGGATGGCATCACTGACTCAACGGACATGAGTTTGAGCAAACTACTTGAGATAGTGAAGGACAGGGAAGCCTGGCATGGTGCAGTTCATGGGGTCTCAGAGTCAGACACAACTTAGTGACTGAACAATTACCATTTGTATGTTTTCTTTGGAAACAAGCCTATTTAGGCCATGATTTACAATAATCAAGATATATAAGCAATCTGTGTCTATGGACAGATAAATAATTTAAAAAGATGTAGGATATGTATATATTTATCTCTATACATATTTTAAGTGGCTCCAAGTGTCATTCTCTATAGATGCTACAAGGCTATCATTTTATGTTTGCTTTATAAATTAACATACACACACACACACACACACACACACACACACACGCACACATTCGGCATCCAGCCATCGGGCTTCCCATGTGGCGCTACTGGTAAAGAACCCGCCTGCCAATACAGGAGATTTAAGAGACGTGGGTTCTGTTCCTGGGTCAGGAAGGTGCCCTGGAGGAGGAAATGGCAACCTACTCAGTATTCTTGCCTGGAGAATCCCATGGACAGAAGAGCCTGGAGGGCTACAGTCCATAGGACTTCAGGGAGTCAGACTTGACGGAAGTGACCTGCACAAGCACGCACATCAGCCAGTAGAGAATACATTTCCGCCGTTTACAACAACACGGATGGACCCGGCGGGTATTATGCTAAGTGAAATGCGTCAGACAGAGAGGGTGAATACTGGCTCTTTTCACTAACATGTGGAATCTAAAAAAATAAACAAGTGAACAAATACAACAAAATAGAAAACATTCATAAATAAAACAAACTAGTGGTTGACAGAGGATAGAGGGTTGGGGGATGGGTAAAAGAGGTGAAGAGGATTAAGAGGTACAAACTACTGGATATAAATTAAATAAGTTACAGAGATATAATGTTCAACACAGGGAATATAATCAACAGTATTATAATAACTTCGATGTATGTATTAAATTCCTATGTTGTATGCCTACAACCAATACAAGATTATAAGTCAACTGTAAGCTTCTGCACATCAAAGGAAACTATTAGCAAGGTGAAAAGACAGCCTTCAGAATGGGAGAACATAATAGCAAATGAAGCAACTGACAAACAACTAATCTCAAAAATATATAAGCAACTCCTACAGCTCAACTCCAGAAAAATAAATGACCCAATCAAAAAATGGGCCAAAGAACTAAATAGACATTTCTCCAAAGAAGACATACAGAGGGCTAACAAACATATGAAAAGATGCTCAACATCACTCATTATCAGAGACATGCAAATCAAAACCACTATGAGGTACCATTTCACACCAGTCAGAATGGCTGCGATCCAAAAGTCTACAAATAATAAATGCTGGAGAGGGTGTGGAGAAAAGGGAACCCTCTTACACTGTTGGTGGGAATGCAAACTAGTACAGCCACTATGGAGAACAGTGTGGAGATTCCTTAAAAAACTGGAAATAGAACTGCCTTATGATCCAGCAATCCCACCGCTGGGCATACACACTGAGGAAACCAGAAGGGAAAGAGGCACGTGTACCCCAATGTTCATTGCAGCACTGTTTATAATAGCCAGGACATGGAAGCAACCTAGATGTCCATCAGCAGATGAATGGATAAGAAAGCAGTGGTACATATACACAATGGAGTATTACTCAGCCATTAAAAAGAATACATTTGAATCAGTTCTAATGAGGTGGATGAAACTGGAGCCTATTATACAGAGTGAAGTAAGCCAGAAAGAAAAACACCAATACAGTATACTAATGCATATATATGGAATTTAGAAAGATGATAACAATAACCCTGTGTACGAGACAGCAAAAGAGACAGTGATGTATAGAACAGTCTTATGGACTCTGTGGGAGAGGGAGAGGGTGGGAAGATTTGGGAGAATGGCATTGAAACATGTAAAATACGTATGAAACGAGATGCCAATCCAGGTTCGATGCACGATACTGGATGCTTGGGGCTAGTGCACTGGGACGACCCAGAGGGATGGTATGGGGAGGGAGGGGGGAGGAGGGTTCAGGATGGGGAACACATGTATACCTGTGGTGGATTCATTTTGATATTTGGCAAAACTAATACAATTATGTAAAGTTTAAAAATAAAATAAAATTTAAAACAAAAAAGAAAGGAAAAAAAAGAAAAAGCAAACATAAAATGCTAGCCTTGTAGCACCTAGAGAGAATGAGACTTGGAGCCACGTGAAAAATTGAGAAGAGTTATGTCCATGTTATAACCTTGTAAAACAATTATTTGTTGGATCCTAAATTCAATTTTTTATATTTAAAAAATGCAAAGGAATGTATAGAGGAAAACATAAATTTGTCATTTTTAAATTTTCCTCACTATAATTTTTCAGTTTCATGATAAATTTAAAACAAAGAATGAAACCTATAAGAAAATAAAAATGTGTTTAGATTTTCTTAAGCCTGCCAAAATTATAGAGAAGCATAGTTACCACCCAGCGCTGTGTTTGGGTTTTTAGGGGAAAATGTTTTTATAATGCCCTAAGATACTCTTTTGGAGAAGGCAATGGCAACCCACTCCAGTACTTTTGCCTGGAAAATCCCATGGATGGAGGAGCATGGTGGGCTGCAGTCCATGGGATCGCGACTGAGCAACTTCCCTTTCACTTTTCACTTTCACGCATTGGAGAAAGAAATGGCAACCCACTCCAGTGTTCTTGCCTGGAGAATCCCAGGGATGGTGGAGCCTGGTGGGCTGCCGTCTATGGGGTCGCACAGAGTTGGACATGACTGAAGCAACTTAGCAGCACCAGCAGCAAGATACTCTTGAAAATGTACTGAACTTGACAAAGTGTGGATGAAGATGAATCAAAAGGGCATTTTGTTTGAGAAACGAAGTTTGATAATATTTTGCTAAGGAAAAATCAAGAGTGATCTATGATTCAAAAGGAAAGTGATACCAACATGAAACCCACAAATTTCTGAATTGAATCATTCCATCAAAAATTCTGACTTTAGTATATGCTTAACAATTGCTTTAATTTCTGATTCTCAAAGTTTAAAAAATATGGTTGCATAATGCTCAAAAGACATGTAAATAACTCTTGGAAGACATTTATAAAGCATCAAATACATCAGTAAATTTCATTGGAAAATTGTTTTTACCCATTTCACTGGACAGCAAGATTAGTAAAAAATATATATATCATTTTGCATGAATATATTCTTACATTAACTATATAATTTGCCAAACCACATATGGAAATTCAAAAAGAGAAAGATATTTTTTCTTGACCTGAAAGGAGGACCACACATATACTTCAGTGAATTGAAACAGCTGTGCACAATCTTTGGCACAGGAAACGTTTTTGAAAGATTACATCTGCATGGTCAGTTTGGGTTTTGATAAAATCACTTTTAATGTATAAATATAAAAATATGTTGAAATGCTTAAAAACATTTTTAAAAGTTGAGCAATTCACTCCTTGAATTCAGTGTCCTCTTTTTTCTCCTTTTTTTTGCGCAACTCTCCTGGGTAAACAATATGAATAAGACCATTCAATTGCAGACATTAAACTTGAAGCAGTGATAAAATTATTGTAAACATTCAGTTCAGTTCAGTCATGTCCGACTCTTTGTGACCCCATGAACCACAGCACACCAGGCCTCCCTGTCCATCACCAACTCCCAGAGTCCACCCAAACCCATGTCCATCAAGTCGGTGATGCCATCCAACCATCTCATCCTCTGTCGTCCCCTTCTCCTCCTGCCCTCAATCTTTCCCAGCATCAGGGTCTTTTCAAATGAGTCAGCTCTTCTCATCAGGTAGCCAAGGTATTGGTGTTTCAGCTTCAACATCAGTTCCTCCAATGAACACCCAGGACTGATCTTCTTTAGGATGGACTAGTGGATCTCCTTGCAGTCCAAGGGACCCTCAAGCGTCTTCTCCAACACCACAGTTCAAAAGCATCAATTCTTCGGTGCTCAGCCTTCATTAGGAAATCTTAATTCTATCCTTGGCTGTTGAATTTGCTAAATAATACATTATAAATTACTTAATCCATATATTACTCAGTTTCCTTGTATAGCAAGATTAATAACTTTTTATTTACTGGAACTTTTAAAGAAGATATAAAAACCAAGTGAAATCTTGAGACTATTTCCATATTTTTTTCTTAAGTTACTAAGTTATGTCTGACTCCTGTGACCCCATGGACTGTAGCCCACCAGGCTTCTCTGTCCACGGGCAAGAATGCTGGAGTGGATTGTCATTTCCTTCTTCAGGGGTTCTTCCCAACCCAGGGATTGAACCCAAGTCTCCTGCATTGCAGGCCAATTCTTTACCAGCTGAGCCAGCAAGGAAGCCTTGGTGTTTTTATATTACCTATAATTAGAGTCAGTATTTTCTCTTTTGCTAGACAATTTTCAGAACACACAGTTTTCTTGCCTTTTTAATACAAATAAGTATCAAAATAATTTATTTTATTTTGGTAGCATGAACTGTAGTTAAGTAGGCACTGAAATGAACAGGTATAAAAGAGATGAATTCACCATATCAGAGCATTTCATTTGATACTCTTATTTGTATAATGCCCTGTCAAGCGGCAACTCAAGTCAGCATGTGGTGATTCTGACTTCAATGTGATAGTCATAAAAAATGTATTTATGAGACTCACTTCAGACATAGTCTGTGAATCTAACCCTAAAATGCAAAGCAATAACCTGGGAATAGTTATGAATATCTAAAGATGCAGGAGTAACTTTCAAGTGATTTCCTGCTCTGCTTTTTTTCCCTTAGAAAGAACTAAAAAGGACTAAAGATATCAATTCAATACATGTATTTTTCCCAAGCATCAATTTTCTTGATAAAGCTTAGAAGTTAGAAAAATAATTTACTTGCCCATAGATATTTGCTATAAGAACTTGCACCATGTTGCAAAGTGAAGGGAAAGGTTAAATAGAAGACGTGCATCATCGCTGTAATTTGTACACTGATGTGATAACCTCATGTTTAATATTTTATGGAGTAGAAGGTGAATGCTAGAGGGAGAAATGCCACATGGAGATAAGGCAAATCATATGCTAAGAATATGTATAAATGTGACTGAGAATTAACTTGAGTGTTTCTTTATTAATTGATAGACTGGTGTAACATGACGATGAAATAATGATGGTATCCTAGCAACCATATTTTCATAACAACTGTGCCCTGTAAGACTGTGATGACTGTCAGCCATATTTTATTAATTCAGGAGGGTGAGCAAGAATACTTTTAATAAAACTTCTCTGCAAACAACATATATTGTAGATTTGATCATACTCAAGACCAAATTTTTTCAATTTATAAAACAACAGTATACCAAGATGAATAACTTATTTTAAGTTGATAATATTCCAATTCTGGGTGGCAGTTAGGCGTTCTCTCATTTATTTAGTTGGTATACAGTTTGGAAAAAAATCTTTGAAAAATTCCACGAAGACATGTCAACATTAGCAAATCTACTTTTAATATAAAATATAAAGACATAAAAAGAAGTTCACTTGTAAGTTGATGGTATTTCTCTTTTTATCAACTTTTATTATTTCAACAATAATCAAAATGAATATATGTCCTTTTTTTGATAGTCTTAATAGCTTTGTGGGCCCTTTCTCTCCCACATTTGAGTTTATTCAAAAAATATTTGTTTCGTGAGTTGAAATTGATTCCAGGAATGCTTATTGTGCACTACTTCTTGCCTAAATGAAAGAGCAACATAACATGAATATAACATGGTCCTAAAAATACTTCTAAAAAAATGTAGGTCTATTTTAGTTTTCAATTTCCATTTCCTCTGATAGAGATAATTTCTGACCAGACCCTGTCAGGAAACAGAAACTTCTCTGTCTACTTGACTTAAATAGAAAAGGATTTGATACAGCACATTAATATTTATCAAACTATTGAAAGGGCTGAGAAACATAGATAAGGAAGAGCTACCACTAAATCTCAGTACCACTCCAAGAATGCAGGAGGGTACCAGACACTGCCAGAAAGTTACAGCAGTCATCCCCATCCCCTTCAGCAATGAAGCTTTGATTCTCAAGAAAATACCTGGAAGCTGCAGCAAATATGCCACCTGCCCAAACCCACACAGAGTCCCATGGTAGCCAGAATGATAACGTGGCGTCTACTTTTTCGCCTTTCAAGCTTCATCCACTGCCTCTCCCCACTCATTAGAAAAATCATATCTAGAACTCCTTTGACAACAAATCTGAGAAACCTAGTTCTCAAGCTTCCACTCTGTGAAACACAAGGAACAGCTAAGATGAAGAGAGAAAGCATTGACTTCTCAATGGACAATATGGCACTAATATTAAGTCAGAGAATTTTCCTCTGGAGACAGTATGGCAATTCCAAATACAACAGGGAAACTGTGGGAGGGATCTCTAGCTTGAAATGGTCTCTGATAGTTTAGTAACTATAATTAGAAAAACAAATAAAATATATTGAATGTGACACTTCTCTAATTGTAGCAGTGTTACTACAATTTTCTGTGCTCTAATAAAACAAAATGTATTTTGTTTCAGTAAGATAACAAACAATATGACTGTTAATCTGAATAGATTTTTGGAAATCTGGAATCACTGGATTGGATTTAACTGTCTAACTGGATTTGATTTTAACATATAAGCAGAATAGGTTATGAATACTGGAGATTTTTAAAATGCAGTCACAAAAGGGAAGACAGCACTAGTTAACTGGCAGAATTAATGTTTAGCAATAACAGCTCTCATAATACAGTTTTAGGTTTAGGTGTCAGGGGCTCTTACTGTTTTCCATGTTTCCCCTCAGCAACTATGGAACAATTGATGAGTTGCATAAATGAAAGAATTACAGCTTTCTGAGACACATTTGGTTGTGATGATGCAAATAGATCTCTCTAGACAGAGAGGTGTCTGTCTTTTTTACCATTTCATGCCAACACTTAGCATGATGCCTGGTACATCTAAGAAATCCAGTAAATATCTGCTGAATAATACATGACTAGTATTTAATTTGTTATATTTAACTCCCATATCATTTTAGAAATTGTGAGTATCTTTTCCTTGGAGAAATACATTGTCATAGAGGAAGAGACTTCAAAGCAAGCCATATTGAAATCTTTGACAATTGTTCACTCTGGATGGTAGTATAAAGAGGTTCATTGTATGTTTCTATTTTTGAGTATGTTCAAAATCTTTCTATGTAAGTTTTGTTTTACATTATCCTAGGTGATATGAGGCTAACAATCACAGCAACCATCCTATTGAGTCAATGGATTGCTTCCACATGTACAGTTCTCAATCATAGAGTCTAATACTGACGTCATACCCAAGTTCTACTCAATGGCCATGTAACTGCCTGGGAGGCACGTTTTTTGACTTATCTTCACTTTCCTCTCATATATGATATGTCAGTAATAATATCTCTGAATAGGGCTCTCTTTGTATTATACAGAATAATACAATACTATATCAGCTAACATTTATTTATTTTATGTAGCAGAAATCATGCTTTAAATATTTAAATACTTCACTTAGTATTCAAAATAATCTCATGAGGTAGGTTCAAATACTATCCACAGTTTACAGAGAGGAACTGGAGGCTTGGAGATATGGAATCAATTGCCCAACATCACACAGTTATTATATTACAGAGCTATGATTTAAACCCAGGGCCAAATTTTTCCAATCAACAAAAACAATAGTTGCAATGAAAAAAACTTGGTGAATTGCACTACACTAAACCCCAAGAAGAGGCTTCCCTGGTGGCTCAGAAGTAAAGAATCTGCCTGCAATGCAGGCGACTGCCTGTAAAGCAGGAGATGTGGGTTCGATCCCTGGGTAGGGAAGATCCCCTGGAGAAGGAAATGGTAACCCACTCCAGTATTCTTGCCTGAAATGCCATGGGCAGAAGAGCCTGGCAGACTACAGTCCATGAGGTTGAAAAGAGTTGGACACAACTGAGCAACTAAATGACAACAACAAAAAAGCGAGAAAGCATTGTTAAGAAGGAATTGAATGACTAAATGGTAGATCCTTTAATACCAGTAAAAGTAGCAGATATATAGTCAAGCTTTAAAATATATAGATTGGCATAAAACTCTTGAGTATTAGAGTGTTGCCATAGTTCTTTGATTCCATGTACATGGCTAGGAATATGATACAAGAAGAGTTTTGAACAAAAAGTTAAGAATGTGTGTGTCTGTGTTTGATATTAAGAAGATGAGAAAAACATTTCTCCAACCAGATTTTTTTAACTAACTTTTCCTCATTATTTTTTTTCTCATTTTTAAATTACTTTTGGTTTGATTTTCAAATCTAGAGTTTTTGATAGTAGAACTTGGGAGTATTCTAAATTTTTTTGGTTGTTGCCTCTGACCAGAATCTTCAAGTTACTTTTTAGATTTCTGAAAACGTCTGACAAATTTGAGACAATGTATGTTAGTAGTTCAAGTGTAATTTTTTTTTGAATGCTCATGAGAAATAATTTTAAATTCTAGCCTTGCTACTTGTTGCTTAGATACTTTTATCCTGATTCAAAACAAGGTCAGTGTGTAGAACCTGTATCCACACATAATTGTTATAAATCTTTTTAGGCCACAATTCATCTTCCCCTCCCAATACTTCTAGAGTTAAAATTAATACCATGTGATACATGGTTTGTGTTGTCTTCTTCTACCTATTCAACATAATTTGGAAAAGGTAGTGATCAGAATCAATACCCAGAAGAGAAGTCACGGAACAGAGAAGAGAAAGAACAGTCTGAGTGGTTGGCAACCTGTGTTAAGAGCCCCATTTCTTTAGAAGCTCTTTGTTACCTCATTAAAAAATAAGTAGAATAATGAAATTATTTTCAATATTAAATTTAAAAAATTAAACTTTTCTGAGTTAGTGTTACAGCTTCTGAGAGCAACTTCTGAAATGCTTCTTATCTAATAATAGCAAAGTAGCTATTTAGAAAGTAGACACAGAATATTTCCCAAATGAAAACAAATGCCCAGCAATTAAGTTATCTGTTCCTTCCACCTGACTTGGGCTAACACTGTCACTCCAGCCACCTTTCAGATCCACCAGGAACTTTGACCTGCTGACCCACGACTGTCCCATGACCCTCCCATCAAGCTTAGATCACAAGGTCTGAGCACCATCCCATCAAGCTTAGATCACAAGGTCTGAGCACCCTCCCATCAAGCTTAGATCACAAGGTCTGAGCACCATGACCTCTGCTCTGCAAACGAAGCTAAGCTTGCTCTTCCTTTGTTCTTTGGTAACCACAGTACTCATCTTTCTATCATTGTATGTTCATTGTATGTCTGCCGCCAGGTGGCTGAAAGTTTCTGAAGCAAATCTCACAGCCACAGGATCCACCATCCTTTAGTAGAATGAATGACAAAATTATCAAACAAGCCCTGAAGATTATCCCAAATCCCACAGTAGATATTTTCCCTTACTTTTTTAGACAGCACCTTCACATTTTTGTCTTTTTTCAAACTTCTTTTGATAAAACTCAGCTGCTGACTTCACACATGTTTAGTAAAAGATGAGACTCAGCTCAATGTGTACCCACCAACTGGTTTGTTGGGTACTCTTTTGTCTCATTGCTCACCTTCATAAGGACTTCATTCTCACAGTTATGCCTTCTCTTTCCTGAATCATCAGTTTTCCCCTTGGAAATGGGTCATTCTTAGAAGCAAAATGGAGTAGCTCTCATTCTAAAAAGAGGTCCGTGAAATTCTCCCTTGGTCTCTTTCAGCCACTGTCCCTTCTCTCTGCTCACTTTCACAGCAAAACTCTTTAAAAGACTTGGATATGTTCTCTATGTTCCCACCCCCATCCTCCCTTCAGCTGACTCAGAGTCAGCTTCTATTCCCTTCTTAAAAAGTACCAATTTGTGTCTACCACAACTTCCACTCAGTCTGGTCACGCTAGACACTTGAAATAAATTCTACCATAGGTAGTGTTAATATGTGTTCTGAAGATAAGGAAACAGGCTTAGAGTATTCGCCCAAAGTGGCACACTTTGTGAATGATAGATTCAGAACTCCAACCAGGGAGTCTGACTTCAAGTTCTGCAGTTTTAGCTACAACAGTACAGATGCTTCCTGACATCTTCATCCTCCCCGGCCAGCCTACCCCTCCCTTGCCACTACTCCTGTGCAGTAGATTGAGATTCCTTGTTACAGGCTATTGTATAACTCAGTATGTCTTTTTCATAGATTATACATCACAGCTTGTGATTATTATACACACTTATTTTTTCTGTATTTTAACATCTGCTTTTCCTACAACTCTGGAAGCCTGTGAAGGCAAAAAGAAGATATTACCTCTCCTTGGGTTATTGTTATCCCTAGTATAATACAAAACAGATTTTGAATGAATGAATGTGCTAAAATGAATTTAATTAATCTTTATAGGACACTTTCTAACACAAATAATGTATATGCCATACGTCCCAATGCTATAGATCAGTTAGAGCTTAGACAAGCGTACAGACACCATGTGTGGATCATCCTTTGAGTGAGTGCATGCTAGGTCACTTCAGTCATGTCCAACTCTTTGCGACCCTACAGACAGTCACCCATCAGGCTCCTCTGTCCATGGGGATCTCAAGGCAAGAATACTGGAACGGGTTGCCATTTCTTCCTCCAGCAGATCTTCCCGACCCAGGGATCTGAACCCACCTTTCTTGTTTCTCCTGCGTTGGCAGGTGGGTTCTTTACCACTAGGACCACTTGGGAAGCCTACTCATCATCCCATTTGAGGTTAAAATAGTCCCTTTACCCTAGTAAATCCCTTCACGCTCCTCTCCAATCAACACTCATTCTGCAGCTACTGATCTGAACTGTTTTACTATCACTCAGTTTTGCCTATTTAGAAATTCATGCAAATGAAATCATATCCTTTGTCTTAGACATTTTCTATGTAACACTGAAGATATGTATGATACTTACATGTAAGATACTTCATGTTTTTAAAAATATAAATACCTTGCTTATTTTATTTCTAGGAGGTATACCATTGTATAAATACATGACAATTTGTTTATATGTTCATCAGCTGATGGATATTTGAGCTGTTTCCAGTTTGTGAAATATAACTGGTATATTGTGAGTATATTGTGAATATAACTGATATGAATGTATCAGTACTTCTGTGCACATGCACCTTCATTTCTCACGGGAAGAAGCCTGGTAGTGGAATTACTGAGATATATCATTGGAGAAGGCAATGGCACCCCACTCCAGTACTCTTGCCTGGAAGGTCCCACGGACCGAGGAGCCTGGTAGGCTGCAGTCCATGGGGTTGCTAAGAGTCGGATACAACTGAGCAACTTCACTTTCACTTTTCACTTTCATGCATTGGAGAAGGAAATGGCAACCCACTCCAGTGTTCTTGCTTGGAGAATCCCAGGGACGGGGGAGCCTGGTGGGCTGCCGTCTATGGGGTCGCACAGAGTCGGACACGACTGAAGTGACTTAGTAGCAGCAGTATCATCTGTGTACGTAACATCATAAGAAACTGCCAAACTGTTTATCCAGGATGTGTGAGAGTTACAACTAACCCATATTTTTATGAACACTTTTTGTGTTGCCAGTCTTTGATTTTAGCCTTCTGGTTGGGTATGGAGTGGTATCTCATTGTGGTTTTTAATTTGCATTTCCTAATAGTTAATGTTATTAAATAACTTTTCCTGTGCTTACTGGGATTTGGGACATATTTTCTCAGTATTCCATAAGATTTCATGAAATCATCTATGCATTACATGAGAACAGAGAAGAGGTCCCAGGATGGAAACTTGGAACATTCCAACTTAAGAGTAAAATGTGAGTCTATGTGTTTGTTTAGAAATGTAAGATAATTTAATAATTGGAAAAGTCTGTGGAAGTTTTTTTAAATTTTTTTACTGTTTTATATAAATCCTGTGTGACTTTAATAAAAGTGACCTCAGATGCTTGCAGCATATTCTTGTGTTCCTTTATGCTCAGTAGAACATTTATGGATTTCTATGATTAGCTTGCTATGCCTTGCCTCATTCCTGATAAACCGTGCTTCTCCTTAGATATATTACCCCATGGTTAAATATGGAAAGCAAGATACATGCATTTTCTACAAGTATAACCCCAGGAAAATGCTTAATCAAACATAAAATATATAACTGTAAAGAAAAGAATTTTTTCCTTCTTTCTCCCCTTCACCTAAGCTGATAATATTTAAAAATCAGAAGCATTGGTTTATAAAATAATGCATAAAAATAAAATCATACTACTTAAAGCAATTGAAAGTGGAAAGTCAAGTCACTCAGTCGTGTCCGACTTTGCACCCCCATGGACTGTAGCCTACCAGGTTCCTTCATCCAAGGGATTTTCCAGGCAAGAAAACTGGAGTGGGTTGCCATTTCCTTCTCCAGGAGATCTTCTCAACCCAGGGATTGAACCTGGGTCTCCCACATTGTAGCAGACGCTTTACTGTCTGAGCCACCAGGGAAGTCGGGTGGCTTAAAGCAATTGGTCATTAATAATTTGTACAATATTAGTGAATTAAAGCTATAACAATCCAGAGATTAGCTTTCCAGAGCTCTCAGGATCCAGGAACAATTCTCTTTCTAATAGTAGCAAAATAAACCATAATAAAGCAAAAAGCCTCTATGGTGATAAAGAAATAACTAGGATCAGTGAACAAAGAGCCAAAAAAAGCCCAACCTTTCTTTTATCTGTTCAAATGGTGATGTAAAAAGTATTGCAATATCTTGCAATGGCTGAGCAGTGCCTCAGCTTTTTTCACATGGTTCACGTCGGCAATGATACATAAGGCACCTGAAGGCCTATTGGGGTGCTTAGCACCTCATTAAGTGTCAAGCATTATCCTAAGAGTTGTCTGGAAATTAACTCACTTGATCTTCTTGACATTCTAAGATTTTTATGAACTTTTTTCATAGGGAATAAGGGAAGTTATATCATTTTTCCAAGATTACAAAAGTAGTTAATGATGGAGTTAGATTTCAAAACCACGTCTAGATCACTCCAAAGATCAACTACAAAGTTGAAACAATTTGGTGAGGCAATAATAATTATTTGTTAGCTATGTCATAGAAGAGAAAGTACCTTGGCTGAGCTAATCAACAGTCTGCCTGAATCTCACAAATTTAGTCTCTTAGAATAAAAAAATGTAGTTATCATGATGTGGAGTGAAACAGGAGAAGAAAATGATTAGAAAATAGTACCAATATTATGCTTATTTCGTTCATGAACATTGGATGGCTACTGTAGATTAAAACCCACAGTGACTCTTCTGTATAAAGTTGAATACATGGTCCCCAATCACAATGAATATTTGTAAACTATGATGCCTTTGAAGATACACAAACCACTGTTGTCTAACTATTTGAGATTTGATTCATTTTACCAGTCTAGTGTAATTACAAAATAAGACAGAAGAGAGGAAAGTAGAGAAAGCTATGCAATGTCAAGTACAAATACAGTGCTTCAGAAGACATTCCAGAATTCACTATTACACAAATATTTTTGTGCTTATTATATGTCAACATTCCATTAAGCACTAGGCATAATTCTCTCAAATAATAAAGGAAAGAATCCTTGCACATTATGATAACCTTAAAAGAAGAAACACGCATTCACATACAGGAAGATTAGTGTAACATGTTGCTGGATCAATGCAATAATGTGTAATTTTCCCTGTATTATATCAGAGTCACTGAGTACTGAGTACTGTTGTCTAATTTTATGATAGATGTCAAGTTATACAAAGCTATAGTGTAACACTATGTATTCTGTTTTAGTCTGCTTGAGTTGCTGTAGCAAAAGACCATATTCTAGATAGCTTAAAAAATCAATCATTTCTCATAGTTCAAGAGGCAGTGACATCCAGACTTGAGATGACACAGATTCAATGTCTGGTGAAAGTCTGCTTCCTGGTTTATAAATGACCATCTTTTCACTGTGTTCTCACAAGACAGAAGAGGTGAGCAATCTCTCCGGGGTCTCTTTTTATAAGGGAATTAATCTCATTCAAGAGACGTCTGCCCTATGACCTAATCATTTCCCATAAGCCCGCCCTCACTGGGGATTAGGCTTCAACACATGAATTTTGGGGGAACCTAAAAGTCAGTCACATGTTCTATCCACCAAATTAGACTATGTAATTCTTTTTTGTTTTAAGTAGTCTTTGGGCAAATGATCCAAGAATTGTCTATCTCTACTACAATATTCACCCAAAAGATTAATAACTGTGGAATAGTAATTGTAGTCAAAGAAGCGGTAGTGACAATTACTATTATTTTTTGAAGTATTCACTCTGTTCAGAGAACTGTATCTAATACTTTGCACCTGTGTACGCTTACAGAATAAACTTTGTAAATTTTAACCAATCTCTAAGCATGGTCTATGTTCTGAAAAATGCTAGATGTATAAAACCTGGTCTGTTTTGGAGATGAGTGCTACATTCTGGCTGGAACTTAGTGAGTTAACCCCAAGCCATCTGGAACATTCAGCTGTTCAGAATAACTCATTTCCAGGGAGTTCTGTATAGCCGATGACTTATTGGATGAGTTTTCACATAATGTGAATAGAAATGTGAATATCTGTAACATTTAAACACTCAAAATTTCCATAAATGAAAGAAAGTTCAGTGTAAGATTTATCATGACTCAGTTTTTTCTCCCTTCTCAGAATGGTACTTGCATATTTTGGGGAGCTTTTGAATAGGTACCGCTGCAAAATGCAGTAGGTGACAGTTAAACATACGCTTCAGCATTTGCAGAGGATGAATCATGCTCTTTCTCAGTCATTTGGCTTTTCAAGATCTCTATTAAAGAAGAGATGCAAAAACTCTCTCATGACTCTTTTATCTGTCATCAAACTTGTGGCTTTTAGAACACACTGGTTTTGAGTAGCTTTTCATGAAGCACCTTGAAACAGCTTGCCATGGAAATGGAAAAAGGAAGGCAGATGCCTGGAAAAGAAAATTTTTCTTTTAGTTAACATATCACAGAATAGGCCCTGTGCCCAAACTTGAGAATTCAGAATTCTCATTACATCAAAAGTTTTCTTTTTTTTCATAAAGCTGTGGATTAGTCCTTAGATTTCAGTAAAAATTTCACTCTTGTTCTTGCTATTTCTAATTTTTTGCACCTTTGTTTTGTAGGCATTTTTTTTTTTTTTTGGTAAAATCTTATATCTCTTTTCACAGTGAATAATGTCTCTCAGGATGTTTCCAGAAAGGTTAGACCTAATGGGTTCCTAAGAAAACACATGCACTGGTAACTTTCTTATCAGAAGTAAAGTGGTAGAAGACAGAGTTAGGCCTGTCTTTCATCAAGGTAATATTTATAGCTAAGCAAATCAACATTTCAGCTCTGCAAATCCTAAATTTGTTGCCAGACAGTATCTGGAGATTGTTTTGTATGTTTTGATTAAATACAGATTCCTTGAACTTTTTTCGAACAAAACCAGAACGCTGTGTTAGTTCTTATTCTTTGTTTTTCCTAGTTAAATCTTGTGATAAATGAGATGTTTAATTAATGACTCATTGCACGGAGTCTGAAGAGTCTCTTTCTTCATAATAATAGTCACCTAAATTAACTTTTTTTGCCATTTGTAGTTGGACACACAGTAATGATATTTGAAATTCTAAATTATTACAAAATAGATTTGAATGCATATAATTTTTATAATCAGTTGATAAAATTTATAAAAATTTTCTTGATAGAAACAAAGACAGGAAAATAAGCAGTCTTCTTAAAGTCTTTAAATTGTTTCCAAAATCATGCTTTTCTGTGTGTATACTGGAAAGGATATTCTTTGTATGATGAACTAAGATTGAGGTCAACCTGTAGCCCAAGCACTACGATAGATGCTAGCAAGAGCAAACAGAGATTGTTAAAGTCACTCATCACTGAAAATGTGAGCCCACTCATACTCATAAGCCATCGTGACCTGAAGGAATACACAATCTAAAAATCACACACAAAGTGAGAACAAGAGGTCGTGGGAGTGGACAGTTAATTGGAGACAGAATTATAGTTGACCATGAAGAAAATTTTTAATTTTATCTAACATTTTGGAAAATTTTTTCTGAAAAAAATTTGAATTTTTAAAAGATAATCATGACAGCAGTATTGGGAAGGAATAGGGTGGAGAAGAAAAGCCAGATTTGACGTTAGCTTCTTAAGAGATGGAAGACTAGAAGGTATAGTGTGTGGGAGCAATGACAAGCCCCAAATAGGGCAGTGGATATGAAAATGAAATAAGGACTGACTAGGGGTATGAATTTGGAGAAGGCAATGGCACCCCACTCCAGTACTCCTGCCTGGAAAATCCCATGGAGGGAGGAGCCTGGTGGGCTGCAGTCCGTGGAGTTGCTAGGAGTCCGACATGACTGAGCGACTTCACTTTCACTTTTCACTTTCATGCACCGGAGAAGGAAATGGCAACCCACTCCAGTGTTCTTGCTTGGAGAATCCCAGGGACAGGGGAGCCTAGTGGGCTGCCGTCTATGGGCTCGCACAGAGTTGGACATGACTGAAGTGACTTAGCATAGCATAGGGGTATGAATTAAAAGGATGTAGATTGACTGAACGTGCTTAGAAGGAGATAACAGAGGTAAAGTATTAAATGTACATAATTTCCAGGTTATAGCTTGGGTACTAAGTAAGTGGTAATGCCAGTTATTAAAACATTGATTATAAGTAAAGGAAAACATTTGGATGAATGGGATAAGATTGCTCAGGACTTGAGTTTTAGAGATAAATGTGTATATAAATGCTGACCTAGATTTCAGGCTGTAAGTTGAAATGGAAAATATACAATTGTTGCTCTTGTCTCCTTGCATTTTGCATAAAGTAATTCCAATTAAGCTACAATACTATTAATTATGCCATATTTGGATCCCTGGTCAAATAACTTAGTACTTAAGAGAGAATGTTCATAGGGAGACAAATCATGGAGGAATCTGTCTATTTGGACTACTTATTTTTCTTGATCACTGTGGATTTAAATATGTGAACAATTTAGAAGCACATAGTTTAAAGGGAAATGACCTCTAACGTGGTCTTGGTTGTTTGAAACAAAAATATTTGTATCTTATCTTACTTGACATAATATTACCACAAGCCAAGACACATTTATTCCAAGAATTGTGGAATTGGTATGCCTGGTACAGTCTGTTACAAAACTCTGGAGTTAGGCTTTACAAATTTAACCACACTTGGCTTTAAAATGAAATGTTTATCGGGAAATTATGATGGTTAAGAGCAATTTTTATCTCAGATCTCATTCTTAGTTGCTATATAACCTTTGTAAATTTAATGAAATTTTTGGATTTTAATCTCATTATATGCAAAATCAAGTTGGTAATAGTATCTAACTCATGATGGTATGTAAGACATGAATTATGAAACAGGCTAAGCACAGTCCCTCCCATATTAATAGGCATCAAAAATGTTATCTATCATTAATACACAACTTCAATAATAAAGTAAAAAAAAAAAAGAAATACTGTAAGAGTAAAGGTTAAGATGAAAACATATAAAGAACAACTGAAATATGGTTACTAATGGAGAGTAAATGTCTTAAAGTCAGAAACTGACTTATTTTCGTTTGTTTGTTTGTTATCTGAGCACATAGTAACATTCTAAGAAAAGATTAAAAACTGTATCTAAAACATAGGAAGCTTAAAATTTACTTAAAGTAAATTTTAAAATAATACAAAAGTATACAACTGTATGTTTGGACATTAATAAAAGAAGAAGAAATTCAAGAAGAAAAGAAGACAAGTATAAGAAAATAAAAATATGTAAGCTTAAGCCAATAGGGTCACAGAGAATTGGACACAACTGAAGCAACTTAGCACAGCACAGCACTCATGCACACAAAAGCTTAAGAAAAATTGTGATGCTAGAGATACTAGACTAAGAAAATCAAATTTAAAACATGAGTTAAAAATAAATAAAAGACATATTTCAATAAACTGTACAAAATTTCAAAATACAAGCAAGATAAACATACTAATTATGGAGATTTTCAACAAAATCTCACAAATATTCATAATAAAAATATCAACAAATGAAGAATAAAAATGAGTTTCCTCATTTCAATAAAGGGTATCTACTCAAAACTCATAGCCGGTTTTATGTTTAATGGTAAAAGACTGAATGTTTTCTCTCAAAGATAAGGAATAAGACCCATTTACTTTTACCACTTCCTTTCAAAATTATACCAGTAGTCTTAGTCAGAGAAGTTAGGTAAGAAAAAGAAATGAAAGACCTCTAGATGGGAAAATAAGGAGGAGATTGTTTCTACTTGCAGAATAAACATAATTTTATAGACAGAAAATCCCAAGGAATTCATATACATATACATACATGTATATGTGCAAGCATCACAAAATTATTAAAGCTAATAAAATAGTTGTGCAAGGCTAAAGGTGTGTAACCAATAAATTATAATCAATTTCTATGCACTAGAAATGGACAGTTGGAAAATAAAATTTAAAAAAGCAATTTGTAATTGCTTGAAAAGGAAGATATTTAACAAAGAAATACAAGACTTGTACATCTCAAGAAAGTAATAAAACAGTCCAAACATGGGAGATAGTATTTGAAAGTCATAAATCTGACATAAGTATTGAAACAATAAACACATTAAAATAAGCTTAATATCATTAGTCAAAAGGGAACTGCATATCAAAACCACAATGCAATGCCACTTCATAGTTAATAAAATGGCTGTAATCAGAATAACAAAAAACAGGAATTGTTAGTGAGGATGTAGAGAAATGGGAATCCTCATACGCTGTTGATGGGAGTATAAAATGCTGCATCTGCTTAAGAAAAGAGTTTGGCAGTTTCTTAAAAAGTTAAACATAGACTTACTGTATGGTCTAGAAATTCTCCTAGTATACACTCAAGAAAACTGAAAACATATGTTCATAGAAAAACTTGTACACGAGTATTCATAGCAGTGTAATACATTATAGGCAAAGAGTAGAAAACAACAGAAATGTCTATGAACTGATATACAAATAAACAAAACGTTGCCTATCTACATGGTAGAATATTATTCAGTCATAAGAAGTACTGATAATGCAGCAACATGAATGAACCTTGAAAACACTGTGCAAAGTCAAAGAAGCCAGACACAAAAGGCCCCAAATATATGATATGTAGAATTGATAAATACATTTGTAGAATTGATAAATACAATTTTAGAGTCGATAAATACATAAAGATAGAAAGCAGGTTAGAAGCTGTGAAGGTTAATTATAAGTGTAAACTTGACTGGGCCAAAGGTTGCCCAGATACTTGTTAGCAGTTATCCCTGAAAGTGTCTGTGAGCGTTTAAATCATTACATTTAAATGAGTACATTGATCTCATCAATGCTAGTGGGTATTATCCAATCTGTCAAGGGCCTTAATAGAATAAAAATTTCTATTTTTTGGAGGAAAGGTGTATTTTCTCTCTGCTTGAGCTGAGACATCCATATTCTCCTACCATCATATATCAGCACTCCTTGTTCTTGGCTCCTCACGTTCAGAATAGAACTTATACCATCAGCCCTTCAGTTCTCAGCCATCAGATTTGAACCAGAACAATACCAACAGCTTTCTCCTGGACCCTCACCTTGTAGATGCCAGATTTGGGACTTACTGGTCTCTGTGATCACTTGAGCTAACCTATCATAATAAATTTCTTTCTACATATCTATCTATATCGAGAAGACTCTTGAGAGCCCCTTGGACTGCAAGGAAATCCAACCAGTCCATCCTAAAGGAAATCAGTCCTGGGTGTTCATTGGAAGGACTGATGTTGAAGCTGAAACCCCAATACTTTGGCCACCTGATGCGAAGAACTGACTCATTTGAAAAGACCCTGATGCTGGGAAAGATTGAAGGCAGGAGGAGAAGGGGACAACAAAGGATGAGATGGTTGGATGGCATCACTGACTCAATGGACATGAGTTTGGGTAAACTCCGGGAGTTGGTGATGGACAGGGAGGCCTGGCGTGCTGTGGTTCATGGGGTCACAAAGAGTCAGACACAACTGAGTGGCTGAACTGAACTCAACTGAACTGATTTATATCTTATTGGTTCTGTTCATCTGGAGAACATGACTAATGCAGTAATTGATAGGAATTGGTGGGAAGGCAAGTGCTAATAGGTATAAGGCTTCTTTTAGGGGTGATAAAAATGTTCTGGAATTAGTCAGGATACACAGCCTTGTAAAATCCACTGAACATTATACTTAAAATGTGGGATTTTATGGCATATGAATTTATCTCAAAAAATTTTTTTTAAATATGTATTAAGTAAAGATCTTAAAGTAGGAGGTGTGGCCAAGATGGTGGAGTAGAAAGACCCTGGGCTCTCTGTCTTCAATGGGTACACCAAAACTACAATAATTTACAGAGCATCTATTTATGAGACTGACCTACAGACAAACAGAAAATACTTTCCACAATTAAAGATATAAAGAAGAAACCACAGGGAGATGGGAAGGAAGGCAGAAATGTAATACAGTCAGGACTTGCATTCCCAGGTAGGTGATCCAGAGACTAGGAGAATAAACATAATTTCAGAGGTTCTCCCCAAAGAATGATGGGTACGGGTCTCATATAAGGCTCCCCAACCCAGGAGTCCTGCATCAAGGAGACAAGAAGTCCCCAGAGCATCTGGTTTTGAAGGCCAACAGAGCTTGCATACAGGAGACCCATAGGAGCACAGGAAAGAGATACTTCACTCTTAAAGGGCACATGCAAAATCTCACAAGTTCTGAGTCCCAGCACAAAGACAGTGATTTGAAAGAAGTCCGGGTCAGACACAATTGCTGATCTTTTCAAGAGAGGCAGAAGGCAATTAGAACTCTGGTAGGGGGAGGGAGGAGGGAGGAGGGTTCAGGATGGGGAACACATGTATACCTGTGGCGGATTCATTTTGATATTTGGCAAATCTAATACAATTATGTAAAGTTTAAAAAAAAAAAAAAAAAGAGTCTTCTCCAAAAAAAAAAAAAAAAAAGAACTCTGACTGGGCACATAGATACTAGTGGCAGCCATTTGGGGGAGCTGTTGCTACCATGAGGACAATCATGTCAGCAAGCACAATTTTGGAGTCTCCCCTCTAAACCCCTCACCCACCTGCAAGTCAGCACTAGTCCTGGAACCCCAAGAGCTGAGCAGCCAGCTGCACCAGAATCAGGCCCACCAACCATTAGGGTGGCACCAGCCCTGGGATCTCCAAGGCTGCAGCCACCCATGCCAGAGCCTGACCCAATGCACCAGCAGACCTGCAGCAATCCCCCAAAGCAGGACCTGGCAGCCGACTGGTGCAGCTGCCAGTCTTGCATACCAGCATTCTCACAGCAGTCAGTCCAAACACAACAGCAGAGTCCACTCAGCCCACATAAGGGCTACTCTTGATCATATGGTTCTAATGGCCAGATTATTTAAGAAAAATAACAAAGAAACACAGCTAAAGAATACAATAACTGAAATAACAAATACACTAGAAGGAATCAATAGTAGAGTTGATGATACAGAGGAATGATACAGAGGATCAGTGATCTGAGTAGTGGTAATATGCCAAGCCTAAGAGAAAAAAAAAATAATTTTAAAAACTGAGAATAGTTTAGGACACCTCTGGGACAACATCAAGTGAACGAATATTCACACTTATAGAGGAAGAGAGAAGAAGAAAAGAGGAAGGGGAAGAAAATTTATTCAATGAAATAGTACCTGAAAATGTCCCTAAAATGTGAAAGTATAGATGCTAGGAGTATACAGAGTCAAAAACAAAATGAACCCTATGAGAAGTCGACACCAAGACATTCTAATATTAAATGACGAAAATTAACTAGAGAATCTTAAAAGCAACAAGAGGAAAGCAAGTAGTCACGTAAGAGGGAACCCCAGTAAGACCATCAACTGACTTTTCAGCAGAAACACTGCAGGTCAAAAGGGAATGGCACAACATATTCAAAATAATAAAAGAAAACGACAGCAACAGCAACTACATCCACAAACACTCTACTTAGTATCCATCTTACATTAGGTCTTTAATCCAGTTTGAGCTTAGTTTTGTGTATGTCAGAAATCATTCTTTTACATGTCCAGTACCATTTATTGAAGAGACTGTCTTTTCTCCATAGTACAGTCTTGCTTCCTTTATCGTAGATTAGTTGAACATAGGTGTATGAGTTTATTTCTGAGTTTTCTATCCTGTTCCATTGATCAATATTTCTGTTTTTGTGTCAGTACCATACTGTTTTGAAGACTGTAGCTTTGTAGTATAGTCTGAAGTCAGGGCACTTGATTCCTTCAGCTGCATTTTTCCTTTTCAAGATTGCTTTGTCTATTTGGGGTCCTTTGTGTCTCTATACAAATTTAAATTTTTTTTGGTCTAGTTCTGTGCAAAATCCCTTTGGTAACTTGATTAAGACTGCACCGAATCTGTAGATTGTTTTGCATAGTATAGTCTTTTTGATTATACTGATTCTTCCAATCCAATAAAAGAATATGGTATATCTATCTGTTGTTTCCTCTTTGATTTCTTTCATGAGCATCTAATAGTTTTCAGGGTATAGGTATTTTGCCTCCTTAGGTAAGTCCCTTCTTAGGTGTTTTATTGTTTTCAATGTGATGGTAAGTAGCATTTTTCTTTTAATTTTTATGTTTTATCTTTTATTGTCAGTGTACAGAAATGCAACATATTTTTATGAATTAATTTTGGATCCTTCAAAATTTCCAAATTCATTGATAAGCCCTAGTAGTTTTCTGGTAGCCTCTTTAGGATTTTCTTTTTATATAAATACTATCATTTCATCTTCAAACAATGACAGTTTTACTTCTTCATTTAAATTTGGAGTCTTTTTATTACTGTTTATTCTCTGATTGCTGTGGCTAGGGCTTCCAAAACTATGTTGAATACAAGTGGCAAAAATAGACATCATTGTCTTGTTCCTAATCTAGAAGAAGTGCTTTCATTTTTTACTGTTGAATATGATGCTGGCTGTAGGATGGTCATTCTGTTCAGTTCAGTTGCTCAGTCATGTCTGACTTTCTGCAACCCCATGGACTGCAGCATGCCAGGCTTTCCTGAGCTTCACCAACTCCCAGAGCTTGATCAAACTCATGTTCATTGAGTTGGTGATGCCATCCAACCATCTCATCCTCTGTTTTCCCCTTCTGCTCCTGCCTTCAATCTTTTCCATCATCAGGGTCTTTATAATTAGTTGGTTCTTCACAACAGGTGGCCATTGGAGCTTTAGCTTCAGCATCAGTCTTTCCAATGAATGTTCAGGATTGATTTTCTTTAGGACTGATTGGTTTGATCTCCTTGCTGTCCAAGGGACTCTCAAGAGTCTCTTCCAACACCAGTTTGAAAGCATCAATTCTTTGGCATTCAACTATCTTTATGGTCCAACTCTTACAGCCATATATCACTATTGGGAAAAAAAATAACATAGCTATAACTATATGGATTGTTGTCTGTAAAGTAATGTCTCTGCTTTTTAATATGCTGTCTAGGATTTTCATAGCTTTTTTCCAAGGAGAAAGCATCTTTTAATTTCATGGCTGCAGTCACCACCCACAGTGATTTTGGAGCCCAAGAAAATAAACTCTTCCAATGTTTCCATTGTTTCCCCATTTTATTGCCATGAAGTGATGGGACCAGATGCCATGACTTTTTAAAAGTTGAGTTTTAAGCCAGCTTCAACACTCTCTTTTACCTTCATCAAGAGGCTCTTTTAGTTCCTTTTTGCTTTCTGCCATAAGGATGATGTCATCTGTATATATGAGGTCATCGATATTTCTCCCAGCAATCTTGATTCCAGCTGTGCTTCATCCAGCCTGGCATTTTTCATGATGTACTCTGCACATAAGTTAAATAAGCAGGGTGACAATATACTGCCTTGATGTACCCCTTTCCTGATTTGGAACCAGTCTCTTGTTCCATGTCCAGTTCTAACTGTTGCTTCCTGACCTGCATACAGATTTCTCAGGAGGCAGGTCAGGTGGTCTGGTATTCCCATCTCTTGAAGAATTTTCCAGTTTGTTTTGATCCAGATAGTCAAAGGCTTTTTGCATTGTCAGTAAAGCAGAAGTAGATGTTTATCTGGCACTCTCTTGCTTTTCCAATGATCCAGTGGATGTTGACAATTTGCTCTGGTTTTCTGCCTTTTCTAAATCCAGCTTGAACATCTGGAAGTTCTTGGTTCATGTACTGTTGAAGCCTGGCTTGGAAAATTTTGAGCATTATTTTGCTATCGTGTGAGATGAGGGCAAGTGTGTGGTAGTTTGAACACTCTTTGGCATTGCCTTTCTTTGGGATTGAAATGAAAACTGACCTTTTTGTGTCCTGTGGCCACTGCTGAGTTTTCCAAATTTGCTGGCATATTGACTGCAGCATTTTCACAGCATCGTCATTTAGGATTTGAAATAGCTCAACTGGAATTCCATCACCTCCAGTAGCTTTGTTTGTAGTGATGCTTCCTAAGGCCCACTTGACTTCCCATTCCAGGATATCTGGCTCCAGGTGAGTGATCACACCACTGAGGTTATCTGGGTTGTGAAGATCTTTTTTATATAGTTCTTCTGTGTATTCTTGCCACCTCTTCTTAATATCTTCTGCTTGTCATATTTGGCCTTTATTATGTTGAGGTATATTCCCTCTATGCCCACTTTCTGGAGAATTTTCATTATAAATTTGCATTCAATTTTAAGAGTAGTTTTTCTGCATCTATCAAGAAGATCAGATGGTTTACATTCTCCAATTTTTTAATGTGGTATATCACACTGATTGATTTGTGGATATTAAAAAATCTTTGAATCCCTGAGATGAATCCCAATTGATCATGGTGTATGATCCTTTTAATATATAATTGGGTTTGGTTTGCTAGTACTTTGTTGAGATGTTTTAAGTCTATATTCACCAATGATATTTTTGTGCTATTTTTTTTCTGGTTCTGATAAGGTGATGGCAGACTCATAGAATCAGTTTTGGAATGTTCCTTCCTCCTTCTTCTGAACCATTTTGGAAGAGTTTCAGAAAGATAGGTGTTTTATATATATATATATATATATATATACACACACACACACATATATACATATATATTATATAATAAGTAATATTTCACAGCCATGAAAAGAATGAAATAATGCCATTTGCAGCAACATGGTTTATCACACTAAGTGAAGTAAGTCTGAAAGAGAAAGATGAATATCGTATGATATCTTTCATATGAGAACTCTAAAAAAGGACAGATGATCTTACTTATAAAGCAGAAACAGAAGCACAGATTTACAAAACTATCTTCTGGTTACCAAAAGGGAAAGGAAAGGTTGGAGGGACAAATTGGGGGTTTGGGATTGACATATACAAACTACTTTATTTAAAGTAGATAACTAACTTGTACATACTTGATAACACAGGAAACTGTGTCCAATTTTCTGTAATAACTACCTGGGAAAATAATTTGAAAAGAATAAATATATGTGTATATAACTGAATCACTTTGCTATACACCTGAAACTAACACTGCATTGTAAATTAACTATAAAAATTAGTGAACAATTTAAAGTAACAATAAAATAATTTTCCTATAATCAACAATTTTTTCCCGCCACCATCACCAACAACAAAAATACTCTACTCCAGAATGCTATCACTCATCTTTGAAGGAAAGACCAAGAGTTTTAGAGACACACAAAAGCTAGAAATGTTCAGCACCACTATAGGCTTTATCAGAAATGTTAAAGGAACATCTCTAAGTGAAAAATTAAAGGCCACTGTCAGAAATACAAAAATTACAAAAGAAAAAGCATCTTTGGTTTCGACAAATGCACAGTAAATATAATAAGTCAACCACCTTTAACAACAAGTAAGAAGGTTAAAAGAAAAGTAGTAAAGTCATTTATATTTATAATAAGTAATTGAGGGATACACAAATCAAAAAAGTTATTGTAATGTCAAAAACATTAAATCTTACATGGAGTGAAAGTGCAGGGTCTTTAGAATCCATTCAAACTAAAAAACATCATTGGTTAAAATAATCACATATATATTTATTATATTTATATACAGTTATATGAGTCACATTGTAATCACAAACCAAAAACCTAAAATAGATACACAAATACAAAAAGAGAAAGGAATCCAAACACAATATCAAATATAGTCATCAAATCTCAAAGAAAAGGAATGGAAAGCAGAAAGAGACACAAAAACTGCAAAACAATCCCAAAACAGTTAACAAAGTGGCAATAAACACACACTTATCAATAATTACTTTAAATTTAAAAGGACTAAATGCTTCAACCAAAAGATATAGAGTAGCTGAATGGATACAAAAACAAGAAGACATATATATACTGCCTACAAGAGACGTGTTTCAGATCTGAATACATACACAGACTGAAAGTAAGGGGATGGAAAATGTATTCCATGCAAAAGGCAGGAAAAAAAAATCTGGGGATAGCAATACTTAGATCAGACATAATAGACTTTGAAACGAAGACTGCAGCAAGTTGTAAGTAAGGATGTTGCATAATGATAGATGAATTCAGGAAGAAGATATAGACATTATACCTATGTATGCATCTGAGGTAAGAGCATCTGAATATACAAAGCAAAATTAACAAATGCAAAGGAAAAAACTGAAAATAATAGTCACAGTAGGGGAACTTAACACCCCACTTACATCAATAAACTGGTCATTCAGATATAGAATGTCAGTAGGGAAATATAGCTTGAAGGACACATTAGACTGCATAAACTTAATGGAACATTTCATCCAAAAGCAGCAGAATACACATTCTTTTCAAGTGCACATGAAGCATGCTTCAGTATAGATCACTTGTTCAGCCATAAAAAGAGACTCAGTAAATTTAAGAAGACTGAAATCGTACAAAGCACATTTTCTGACCACAGCACTGTATGTGTGTGCTCAGTCACTTCAGTTGTATCTGACTATTTGTGATGCTATGGACTATAGTCCTCCAGGCTTTGGGGGATTCTTCAGGCAAGAATGCTGGAGCGTGTTGCTCTGCCCTCCCCTAGGGGATCTTCCAAACCCAGGGATCAAACCCACATATCCTTCATCTCCTGAATTTCAGGTAGATTCTTTACCCACATAGCTACCTTGGAAGCCTGAGCACAACACTATGAGACTGTAAATCAACTACAAGTAAAATTGCAAAAAAGATAAACATGTAGAGGATGGTTCACAGTCAATGGTTCACTCACTAAAAAAATCATAGAGAAATTTTTACAAATGCTTACAGACAAATGAATATGGAAACACAATGATAAAAAATCTATGGGATGCAGCAAAAGCAGTTTTAAGAGGAAATTAAATAGTAATAAAAGTCAACCTCAGGAAAGAAGAAAAATCTCAAATAAACAACCTAACTTTATACCTAAGGGAAGTAGAAAAGCAAGAACAAAGAAATCCAAATTTAGCAGAGAAAAGAAATTATGAAGATCAGAGCAGAAATAAGTAAAATAGAAAATTAAAAAAAAATAGAAAAAAATCAATGATGTTAAAAGTTGGTTTAGGAAAAGATTTTAAAAAATGATAAACTTTTAGCCAGACTCATCAAGAAAGCGGGCCAAATAAATAAAATCAGAAATAAAAGAGAAGTTACAAGTGACACCACAAAAATATAAAGAATAATGAGAGATTACTATGAATGACAAAATGAATAAAGTAAAATAAATGGATAATTTTTTAGAAATGTACTATCTCACAAGATTCAATCAACAAGAAGTAGAAACTATGAACAGACAAATTACCAGTAATAACATTGGATCAATAATAAAAACTGATCCAAAATCCAGGACTGATGGTTTCACAGGTTAATTCTACCAAACATTTAAAGAAGAATTTACACCTATCAGACTATTACACCTATTCAGACCTTTCCAAAAAAAATGAGGATAACTCTTTTGAACTCATTCCATGAAGCCAGCATCACCCTAACACCAAAACTAGACCAAGACACCACATACACAAAAACAAAAATTACAGGCCAATGTCACTGGTGAACACATTTTTAACAAATTATTAGCAAATTGAGTTTAAGGATTGAAAGGATTATACACCATGATCAAGTAGAATTTATCCCAAGGATGCAAGGGTGATTCAATTTTTGTGACTCAATCCATGTGAAACACCATAACACATAACACCAAAATACAATAACAAATTGAAGAATAAAAATCACATTATCATCTCAATAGATGCAGAAAAGCTTTTGATAACATTTAATATTCACTTATGATTTAAAAAACTATCCAGAAAGTGGATATAGAGGGAACATACCAAAACATAATGAAAGTCATATATGACAAACCTACAGTGAAAATCACATTCAACTATGAAAAGCTGGAAGCATTTCCTGTAAGAACAGGAATAAGACAGGGGTGCCCCCCTCACTACTTCTATTAAACATAGTATTTGAAGTCCTAGCCATACCAATAACACAAGAAAAAGAAATAGAAGGAACCCAAATTGGAAAGAAGGAAATACACTTCATTGTTTGCAGATTACATGATATTGTTTACAAAAAATCCTAGAGATGCCACCAAGAAACTCTTAGAATTCATTAAGTAAAAGTTGCAGGATATGAATTAATATACACAGTTCTATACACTAACAACAAACTAAGAAAACAATCTCATTTACAATGGCATCAAAAAGAATAATATGCCTAGGAATAAATCTAACCAAGGATGTAAAAGAACTATATTCAGAAAGCTGTAAGACATTGACGGTAGAAGCTGAACATGCCACACACAAGTGGAAATGAATACTCCACTCACAGAGCAGAAGAATTAGCATTGTTACAGTGATTCCCCGAGACAATCTACAGATTCAATGGTATCAAAATACCAGTGTCACTTTTCACAGAACTAGCACAAATAATTCTAAAATCTGTGAGGACCATCAATAGCCAAAACAATCTAGAACAAGAACAAAGCTGAAGGTACGATGCTTCCTGATTTCAAACTAAACTATGAAACTACTGTAATCAAATCAGTATAGTACTGGCACAAAAATGACACAGAGACCAAGGGAACAGAATGAAGAGCCCAGAAGTGAATCCACACCCATACGGACAATTCATATTCAACAGAGGAGACAAAAATATAGAATGGGAAAAAGAGAGTCTTTTTAAGAAATTATACTGGGAAAACTGTATTTCTTCATGCAAAAGGATCACACTGGACAACCTCCTCATACCATATACAGAAATAAATTGAAAATGGAGTTAAAACTTAAATATAAGACCCGAAACCATAAGTCTCCTATTAGAAAACAGTCAGTATGCTCTTTGACACTGGTTTTAGCAATACGTTTTTTGCTATTATATTTTCAGGCATGGGAAAGAAAAGCAAAAATAAACAAATGAGACTACACCAAACTAAAAAACTGCTGCACAATGAAGGAAAGTATCAGTAAAACAATAAGGCAGCCTATTGAATGGGAAAAATATTTGCAAATAATTTAGGAAACAAGGGGTTAATATCCAAAATACACAAAGAACTTACAACTCAACATAAAAAAAAATTAAAAAAAAAAAAAAACCCTGATTGAAAATTGGCAGAAGACCTGAATGGACATTTTCTTCTCAAGAAGGCATACAGATGGCCAACAGACACATGGAAAGATGCTCAGCATCACTAACTTTCAGTGAAATGCAAATCAAAATCACCGTGAATATTCCCTCACATGTGTGAGAATGGCTATTATCAAAAAGATATCAAGTAAGCGTTGCCGAGGATGTGGAGAATGGGAATGTTCATACACCGTTGGTGGGAATGTAAACTGGTACAGTCACTCAGAAACAGAACGAAAGTTCCTTAGAAAATTAAAAGCAGAACTAACATATGATCTAGTGATTACACTTTTGAGTATTTAAGGGAAATAAAAACACTAATTTGAAAAAAGTATGTGCACCCAATGGTTATTGCAGCATTATTCATGATAGCTAAGATGTGGAAGCACCCTACATGAGTGGATAAAGAAGCTGTGTAGCATATATATATACACACACACACAATGGAATATTACCCAGACAGGAAAAGAATGAAATCTTGCCATTTGCAACAAAACAGATAGACCTATAAGTTATTATACTAAGTGAAAAATATCAGAGAAAGACAAATACAGTATGATTTCTGAAATGAACGAAAAACCAAAGAAATGAAACAAAGCAGAAACAGACTCACAGACACAGAAAACAAACTGGTAGTTGCCAGAGGGGAAAAGTCTAGAAGTCTGAGCAAAACAGGTATTGAATAAACAGGTTGTACACCTGAAACTAAAGCAATATTATGTCAATTATACTTCAATTAAAAAAAAAAAACCCGTAAAAGATCATTTGCCCCCAGACCTGGATTTTGCATCAAAGTAATTAGACTTCAGCGCACCTCACTTTCATGTGCCCTCTCAGGCCCTATGAAGGGATGCTGTTCAAGGAGTTACCAACTTTTGTAAAGTTTATAAATGCAAGAAATTTAGTTGTGATTGGTTAAGAATGGCTCCTTTCCACTACAGTTCCCTCTTCAGCTCCTTTCCTTTGCGTTGGTTGGCATTAGCACAGCTATAGGGATCTGGGAGAGGAGGCCAAAAGGAAGCTTATTTTATAAATGTTACTGCTTTATGTAGAGGCTACAATTAGCCAGAGCCGACTCATTAGAAAAGACCCTGATGCTGGGAAAGATTGAAGGCAGGAAGTGAAGGGGACAACAGAAGATGAGATGGTTGGATAGCATCACAGACTCAATTCACATGAGTTTGAGCAAACTCCGGGAGATGGTGAAAGATAGGGAAGTCTGGCATGCTGCAGTCCAGGGGGTCGCAAAGAGACGGACACGACTGAGCAACTGAACGACAATAAACCAGAGATTCAGAGAAGAATCTTAATATCACGTAAGTTCTAAGTAAGATATTTCATGACTTCCTGGCGTGTGAGCGGCTTCCCAGAATATTCTTCTTGCAAATGCCTAATTTCCTCTGTGTCGTGACCCAGAGTCAAATATGGGTTGCCAAATGGACGAGTCCTATGATAGCAAGCACCGAGAAGGAAGACGGTCATAGAGGAGGAACAACTTGTACAGAGCAGAAAGGTCATATATAGAACATCCTTACAAATCTTATGGCTCCTATGTGAAAGAAAATGGATAGGGCTTTCCCGTTGGACTTACATCATGTTCTTATAATGATATAAGAAAAAGAGAAAAGAAAATGTTCTAAATTATTCGCAATATAAAGACAGTAAAAAGAAAATTCAATCAACATTGCTGGAAGAAAAACAGATTTATATTTCTATTCTCTCTACAGAAAATGATTGCACATTGTCCTGTGAAGAGATATGTCAAAATTCGTACTTCCTTGTGATTTCTTTTCCTTATGGAAATTAAAAATCAACTTTACTTAGTAATTTTGCAATCTTTTTATTAAGGAAGTAAACCCCCAACAGTGTAGCTTTAAACCCCACACAACCCGGGTCTGTTTCGACCTGACTCTTAGCAAATATTAAGGATTGTATTAAAAAAAACAAACTCAGGTTTTAGCTTTTTCTTGCCCTGCCCTTTCCTGTGAGAAAAGTGTCTGACAGGACAGTGAATATCATAACCTAGGCACACAAGGGATGGCTCAGTCACAGGGTTTGAATGACTGATATCCTGTACAGGTAGCATGTTTGCCTCTCAAAACCTGACTTAGTTAAGTAAGTACTTTCAAAATATCAGCAGACTAGAATATTCCCCTTTTTTCCCTGAGAGTTGAAGACCAGATTCCTGTATCATCTTCACCCAAACCTGAAGAATTCCACCTGGGCTGTTCTTATTCTTACCTTGCATAGATTCTGGACATTTCATCAAGAATTTTGAATTTACAACCTCTCTCCTAAAGTATACATTTAGTGCCTAAAATACTCTTGTCATCACAAATATTTTCAGCACTATCCAAAATAACCTTTTCAATGCATCACTGTCTTTATTACACTTGTCAAAAGCTTTGAGGTTGTCACATATTTAATAACCTGAATTAAGAAAGTACAGATGAATGTAGGAGGCAAACACCCCCAGGTTTACCTTGGATATAGATGCCCAAACTGTCAGAGGAAAGGAAAAGGGGATCAACATATGATCCTACATGAACATTTCCAGATTATTACAGATGGTTCCCCCAAAAGAGTTTTGCTGCTGAAGTTATATTTACATATGAGAGAACTATTTAAGTGATGTTTGGCAAGGTAGGAAAAGCAACATTTTTATATTGTTCATTGCTTTGGGTCTTTAGGTTAGTGAGAAATCCTTTAGAATATATAATTCTCAGAGCAGGAACTCAATGCGGATAACAGTGTGTGAGAAGCAAGTCCAAATGTTGAGAATATAAAGGATTGAAGCCTTCAAACAGCCAGTGGTGTTTCATCCAGCAGGTAAGGGCTAGATGACAGATCTTCTAAGGCCAACAGTAGTCAGGGATACCTACTATCAGCTCAAGCTGAGAAACTACAAAGTCAAAAGAGAATCGTCTGTACTTATTTCCCTGAGTATTCAAGCTGTACTTAAAAGCTTCAACCTTCCTAACGAAAAAGTTAGGGTGGGTTACAGTAGAGAAGGCAGGGAATGGAGGCAAATGTTGTAATGATATTCATAAAGAGAAGATTCTGTCTCTCCTGCTTGCTTGCATTTGTACAAGAAAAGTTCAAAAGGAAGAATATCGAGGGTTTTGAATTTTGCATGTCTCAGTGACATGTTACACTATTTGCTGGCTTATGACACACAGTAAACCTCCAAGTATCTTCTTCCATGCTTATAACTTTAGAATGTGAATTTCTTCTGCCTCTCCTAGGTGTCACATTCAGAACTGTAGTTGAAAAGAAAAGGGGAACTTTTCACATAAAGATACAGGCAAGGAAACAGCCATACTCCCAGAGGATGGGGGAACATATTTACACACAAGTCAGTTAATAAGAGAAGGACACGTGGAGACAATACTTTCAATTTCAAGTTTTTCAAAACCCTTTGTAGTTTCTCTGAATATTAAAAACAAGCAAGGCTTTTGGCGCATGGATGTCACTCAGTACTCCTCACACTAAAACTTTGCAGCAAAATCTAAGGATTTGAGCTATTCTTACACAGACAGAAAAGAAATCTGATAGCTTTACTCTGTGAATCTAAGCCTTTAAAAGTCATTAATGTTCTTGGTTTCATGTTGAATGCAAAATAAGCCACTTTTCTTATTGTAAAATATGCAAAATCCTCTCCCTTTTTGTTACATTAAACACAATGATGTCATTTCACTTCAGAAACAGCTATCATGATGGTGGTCAAAAGGTATAAACTTCCAGATATGAGATAAAAAAGTACTAGGGATGAAATGTACAATAAGATTACTGTAGTTAGCACTGCTGTACACTATATTTGAATGTTGTTAAAAGAGTAAATTAAGAGTTCTCATTGTAAGAAAAAAAAATCATTTTTTAGTCCTATGAGGTGATGGGTGTTAAGTCATATGTTATATGACTTAAACACATACAGCATTATATGTTGATTGTATCATAGAATTGGGGGAAAAAGACCAGCATATACCTGGAGACTCAGGCAAGCCAGAGGTAGCTTTGGGAAAGGAGATTTTGTGATGCCCTTTGTTACTTCTCTCTTTTGAATAATCACCGTGACCTCATTTTCCCAATTTAGAAAAAAATGAACTGTACTTTGACTTGCTTCTATTTTTAAAGCTACACATCCCATCATTTGAAACATGTTTTAATCAAATCAAGCAAAGATGTCTGGGGTGATTAGCCTAGGATTTTCATTCCTTGAATTCTCTTGGCTTTGGATACCCAACTCCTCCTCTTTCACATTCCCCAGATACTGTTGATTTTTTCCAGTTGTAAGCCTTACCTCGTTCATGTTTATTTTAGCTTGTTTGTGTGAAAGTTGACACCATACAGTGATGAGAATCACGTTCCCAGCTTAAAGGCTCAACATTTAACAGAGATTTTAACTAAGAGACCCAGTGGCAACTGTAGCGTTACCTGCCATTCCCGGATGATCTGCTTTGTTTTATTAAAGGTCAGAAAAGCCAAAATAAAGTTTTTAAAAGATGTCTTCCCAGAACACAGTTGTCAGAGAAGACAACAGAAAATTTTTAAGAATCTGATTTTAGTAGAAAAAGAGAAGCCTTGTTAAATTACTGTACATCTCGTATCTGTCATTATTTATTAAATTGCTCTTCTGCCCTTATTCTAGGTGGACAGGAAAGATGTGCAACCATTAATGAGAGCTCATAGACAGATATGGAAGGGAGCATTTCTGATGTAAAATTGTTAATACAGAAAATGTGGATTTAGAAAGTTAAAGGTTGTCTTTTCTTGAGTGAATTTAATATTTTTCTACCAAAGGTGATTGATTTAAATGTGGAAGCAGGGTTAAACACAAAACACAAGGGGAATAATCAGTGAGTCCAATACATACAGGAACATAGAGAGCAAATGCGTAATGTTTGTTTATCAAATAATTCCCTTTGCATGGTGATTCCAAAACCATCCAGGCAGCTCAGTTCTCGAGCCAGACTTGCACTTGCGGGACTACTGGAGTCAAAGAAGCTTTTATTGAATTCCTCTCTAAAATCTGAGGAAGGTAATAATCTCCTCCCCATGCATATTTTTCTTGAGTGTCCTATACCCCAAGTACATGTTTCACAGTAACCTCGTAATACAAACCAAGCCTCCTGATGGTCTTCAAGTACACACTAATTCACGTAGAAACAAACACTACAGCCTACTACTGCTAGGTTTCTTTGCAATGAACAGCATATTTTGCTCACTGGGGGAAAAGGCAGGAGGAAGCCTATTGTATTGTTAACAGTTATCTCTGAGTGAATAGAAGGAATTGCTTCCAAATGCAATAACAGAATTACGGTAGATTAGTGTACCGTTTGAGCTTGAGTGCTGAGGTAAAATTGTTTTCTCTATTGCATGACCATGATCTTGAAAGTTTTCATTTTATTCCCATAATGGAGATGTTTGATCACATACTGAGTCAGGTAAATCACAAAGCCTACCCTTGAGCAGTCCTGGGCAGGCCATAACTAATGCCATAGCTGAGGACTACGTTAACCACCATTCGGAGGAATAAAATCCAACACAAGCTCATTTGATTTGGCTTCAGTGCAAATAGAGACTTTATTCAGAAATACAATAACACAACAACAACAAATGCTCCACATTGTGAAAAAGAAGCCCCGGAACGAGTCATTGCAGCTTGCAGTCTTTCATTGCTAGGGACAGCACGCCCAGCTCATAAACACTGGGCATCAGTGAAAGAAATAGAAACTTGTGAGCCCAGGGGAATGTTTATATACATTTGAGGATGAAAGAGCTGGGAGAGTGCAACGCTATAGGATCAATTACAATGACGAACATGTGGTCGCTCACAACATGAAAAGGGACTGTGGCTTGGTACAGTACACGGATAGCCTATAGCTGCAGCTTTGAAGTGAATGACCCACTTTTCTTTCTAGTAGCCGCTAAAATTAGGTAGCACCTTGCTTGAAATGTGACCAATTTGAAATCAGTTCAAGCATTATATATAAGGATGAACAGAGACTATAATTTTGCCCTTTGAACACAGATTGGGAAAGAATGATCACCCTAGATTAGGCGCTACGACTTAGGGAGACCTAGCTGTATCCTCATGAGCTCGTAGTGAAGGTAAGAGTCGACAGGTGATAGACATGAAATGCTAACAAACAACCTCTATAGGCATGAGCAGGAAAAAAATATATATATGAGCATGGGATTTCTTTAAAACTACCCCAAAAATTCCAGGAAAATTAAGAAAAGGTATTAAATTATTATTATCGGGCTTCTCTGATGGCTCAGCTGGTAACGAATCCACCTGCAATGCCGGAGACCTGGCTTTGATCCCTGGGTTGGGAAGATCCCCTGGAGAAGGGAAAGGCTACCCACTCCAGTATTCTGGCCTGGAGAATTCCATGGAATGTATAGTCTATGGGGTTGCAAAGAGTCAGACAGGACTGAGTGACTTTCACTTTACTTTATTATTATTAACCCCATCCCAATCTGTATCCCATCGAATCATTCCACACTGAAAAATTCTGTGGTAAGGGGGCTTACAGGTTAAAGCAACTTAATGCCCAAGCTAAGTTAGAGAACAGAGGATTTTTTTCTGAACTTTATTTATCTACTTACTTTTGGCTGTGCTAGGTCTCCATTGCTGCACTCGGTGAGCAAGGACTTGCTTCTCTTGTTGTGGTGAGCAGAGACTCCAAGACGTGGGCTTCAGCAGTTGTGGGGCAGGGACTTAGTTTCCCTGCGGCATGTGGGATCTTCCTGGACCAGGGATTGAAGCCATGTCCCCTGCTTGGCAGGTGGATTCTTATCCACTGGGACACCAGGAAAGTCTTAAGGTGCTAATCTCAATATGTAAAACATGGTTTCCCTATTCTGCTGTTAGGGATCAGGGTTCATTTTGATGGTATTTGAAGATACTAGAATCAACTAACTTAGACTTTCCAGCTTCTACTTCAGGCTCCCACCTCTTTTTCCATATGAGGTTCCCAAGAAACCATGTACCCAGAGGTGACAAAAAATGCTAAATTTACCCGTGCCTTAGTCCCTGTCAGTTGGCCCCCAGGGTCCTGTCACAAGCTCTCTGAACATCTGGGTTGAGCACTTGGGTGAGTCTGAAGACCCAAGAGGAGTCTCTGGGTCCATGTGTCTCCATCTTAACAGCAGCTGCCTGCCAGAACCAGAACCGCTTCTTACAGTGAAGGAGGCGTTGCTGGACGTGGCTGGCAAGTGCCCCAATCAACTAGGGAGTGGTGCATTTAATTCCATCAGTGCTTCCCTCTGACCAACCGAATTAGCTCCACCTTCTCTCTGAACAGAGAATGAGGGCCGGGGAAAACAAGAAAGGGGGTGAAAGGAAAGAGCCTTCACTGGAAATGGAGCAGTGCTTAGGGTGCTCCTGTCTAGAGACTGGCAGCATCCCAGAGAATCCATGCTTAATTCAATTCCATAAGCAGCTATGTTCTGGGAGAATTGGAATGGGGGTAGGGTAGAAGTAAGGCACCAGTTCTTATTCTCAAAAGAACTCAGGTCTAACAGGAAAATAAGCTCTCACGTTGCTGTTCAGTCACTTGGTCGTGTCCAACTCTTTGAGACCCCATGGACTGCAGCATGCCAGGCTTTCCTGTTCTTCACTATCTCCTAGGGTTTACTAAAACTCATGTCCATTGAGTTGGGAATGTTATCCAACCATCTCATCCTCTGTCGTCCCCTTCTCCTCCTTCCCTCAATCTTTCCCAGCATCAGGGTCTTTTCCAATGAGTCAGCGCTTTACCAAAGTATGGATGCTTCAGCTTCAGCATCAGTACTGCTAATGAATATTCAGAATTGATTTCCTTCAGGATTGACTAATTTGATCTCCTTGCTGTCCAAGGGACTCTCAAGAGTCTTCTCCAGCACCAGAGTTCAAAAGTGTCAATTCTTCGATGGTCAGCTGTAGGCAACCCACTCCGGTACTCTTGCCTGGAAAATCCCTTGGATGGAGGAGTCTGGTAGGCTACAGTCCATAAGGTTGCAAAGTCAGACACGACTGTGCAACTTCACTATCACATCTGTACATGACTACTTGAAAATAATACTACGTAGAAAGTGATTTCTGTGTTTTTAAACCAACTTACATATGAAATTCAAAGAGGGAGTCATTGTTTCTGCTATGAATGTGAGGATACTCAGAAATGGCTAAAGCAGAGATATCTGAGCAAAAGTATTGAAGGAACAAAAGTGACTGTAGCAAATGAGTAGACTGACAAAACATAACGTCAGTGAAAGAGAATGGAGAGAAGGCAGAGAATGCAATAAGAGTTAGGGTAAGGTGAAGTAAACCTACTTGGCAAGTATGATGAGTCCTCTAGCAAGAGCTCTGGAGGGCTGGGAGACACAGGAGTGAAATATCTGGAAGTTATTTAAGAAAGTGTGTTTTTGCCAAATTTAGGAAGGACTTGGAGCTATTTTGCTAAAAAAAAAAATAAGAATTTTATTTTTTATATTGATGGTAACCTTGGAAGGGAAATGACATATGATTAGATCTGTGTTTACCAGAGATTATTCTGGCAACACTGTGAAGAATGCATTCGAAGTGATAAAGGTAGAAAAACCAGTTAGGAGACTAGTGCAGCTCTTGTGGATGTAAACTGGGAAAATGGGAGGGACATTGGGTCTAACAATTCTGATTTACCCAGTAGACGGTGAGGCTGAAAAATAGGGGCACTGAAACTATTTTGGGATTAGTTTAGGTTGGGAAGATGTAAGGTTTTACAGACTGTTGGGGATCAGTCAGTTGTTCAGAATAGTGCTGGTCACAGTTTCCTAGTCATTTTTTCTTATGAGAAGCATGTGTTTGTAAATTTTCTAGCTATGATTCATTATACAGTTGGAGCCATAGAAAAGAGCTTGACCAATTAACCATAAAAGGGCTCCAATCACACGTACCAGGCATGTAGCAGTTATTCAGCAAATATTTGTTGAACCAAAATTTGTGAGATGAGGACGATGCTTGTCTCACATACCACTCTCTTGAACTGAGTTCAAGCTGTGAAGTAAGCTTGGTTTTTCTCTTTTCTAAGCTTCAGCTCTCCTTTTCAAATTCTCACTAGGATGCTATGAAAACACGTGGGGCAACAAGTGTATTTTTTCCACCACAATAAGTATTGCAATATGCTTGTCATTTTAGTTTTCTTGTAGAACATGAAGATTCATTAGCAGAATGTTCAAACATACCTCCAGTTGATTTGATTGATTTTTTAAAATGTATGCAAACATCATTGACATTCATTCAGTTTCATTGATCCCCATGAAATTCTATGTATGCATTTAAAAATAGGACACTTTAATGAGTTATACAAATGATAGTAATAATACACGTATATATGTTTTGACAACTTCTGTGATAAGCACTTTACATACTGATAATTCTCCATTTTACCTGAAACGGGAATTTTTACTAGACTTAGACATGTAAAACTAAGGCACAGCAAAGGTAAATAGCATACCCAATGTCATACAGCAGGTCACTGGAGAAGCTGATAGTTGATCCAGCCAGTGGGATTCCCAATCCCATGATTTTAACCCGTGAAAATGCCCTATACAATTTCATTATCTTTATTTTTTTTTTTTTGCCATAAGGTAGGATTCCTTTTTCTAGCAAGAACAGATTGAATGAAAGTCCAACAAAATTTGGATTTTTCCCATAAGGAAAACATTCACGATCTTTTTTTGAACTCTATGATGTCAAATTGTTCCAAAAGTATTTTTGGTGCCCCTAGTTTTCAGTCTCTCTGTCCAGTGAGTAATCAACATTTTTGGACCCAACACCCCTCTCACTCCCTCAGTTCATATCCCCGACAGCTGCAGGAGTCCCCTAACTGGTTTTTCTATCTTTGTCACTGCCGTGCCATTCTTCGCAGTGTTGCCAGAATAACCCTGGTAAGCACAGACCTGGCATGTCTTTTCTTGCAAAACCTTCCGCGGTTTCCATTATCATCAAAACTTCTTGTCCTTTTCTTTGGCCACAAGGGAAATTCTCAGAAAGTAACCTTTCTGGAGTCCTTTCATCAACTGAAATGTCCATGAAACAATAAAATGACCATAAAACAACAAAATTGCATAAATAAATAAAAATAATTTATCTTTTGTAAATTTTAAGATGTCTTAAGATTTCAATTTTACTTTAGGAATTAAAGAGTTTTACCCATCATGGCACCCACATTTGGCTATGCAAGAGAGAAGTATTGTTTCTGACAAAGAACAGAGACTATTGAGAATGATCATTTGTAAAACATTTTGATAATATTTTAATAATAAAAAGCTTATTATTATCAGAGCTAACATATATGCTATAAAGGAAAATAATAAAAAGATCTCTTAGAAACGGAGACTCTCCTAAATGAAAATAAAAATTTTAAGCACTTCTGTATTATCAAAACAGACTCCAAACAGAAGGAAACAATTCAGATGATACCATATTCTCTGTTTACAGTACAGTTAAATTTTAAGTAAAAAGAAATAATTTAAAAAGACTCACATTTGAGAAGTCTAAAACTTCTAAATACCTCATAGACCAAATAAGAAATTATAATGGAACTTAGAAAATATGTAGAATTAATGGTAAAGAAAATATTGCATATCATAATTTGCAAGACAAAATCAAACTGGGTCTTGGAAGTAAATAGTGAGCATTTTTTTGCAATTGCTTAAAGCAAATTTGAAAACAAATAAACAGTTAAAGAAGTTATAAAAATAATGTAAGATAAAGATAATATAAGTAGATATATAATAAAAAATAAAAATTGATATAGAATGTAAAGGAACAAAGTAAAGATATAAAATAGAAAAAAATACGTGATATTACAGATAAAATGATAATCTGTATTATTTATTATGGATTAATAAAATTCACAAAACTCTAGCAAGACTAATCATGTAAAAAGAGAGAGAACACTAATTAATCATATTAGCAAAAAATAAGAAAACTACAAATATGGTAATATTTTTTAAAATCATAATTTCTTATACAATTTTGTGCCGATAAATTTGAACATTTCAATGAGGGAAAATTTTCTTGAAAAATATACCCTAAAAAGAAATGATTATCTGAGTAAACCCATCTTTTTCTTTAAAATAGATAGATAAATACTCCTATAAAAATAAATTTGCAGAAGTTTTAGAAATGCATTTGCACACATATTTGAAAAACAGATAATTCTAATCTATACTGATTGTTCCTTGTGGAAGAGTCTGCTAATTATCCCCAATATCCATCATCCACCTCAAATTTCACCTGACTATGGACACCCAACTAGAGATCACATTTTCCAGTGACCTTTGCAGCTTGTGTGGCTCTATGACTAAATTATGGCTAATGAGATCTGAACAGAAGTGATGTGTGCGATTTCCAGGTCACATCCTTTCAGGATGATATAATCTGCCATCAATTTCCTCTGTTTTCCCATCCCCATGAGCTGAAATGTCCACTCCAGTTGTGGGTGAAATCAGCTTTCATCTTTCAGATGGTGACAAAAACTTAGAAGATGGGCACGCCACAAAAGAGAAGAAAGAACCTTGGTCCTTGGATATTCTCGTGAAGTCCAGAAGCTTGCTAACTGTCACACTGATTTTGTGCCACTGGGGTTTTTATCTTATTTTTAGAACATTTTGTTCTGCATTCTTATTAGTACACTTTGTAACTTATTTAATGAAGCTGGAATAACCTTCATTCCAAAATCAGATTCGAAGAATAAAAGAAAGAAAACTTATAGAATTTTCTGACTTACTATAGGGCTTCCCTGATAGCTGACTTACTATCCGACTGCAATGCAGTAGACCCCGGTTCGATTCCTGGGTCGGGAAGATCCCCTGGAGAAGGGATAGGCTGCTCACTCCAGTATTCTTGGGCTTCCCTTGTGGCTCAGCTGGTAAAGAATCGGCCTGCAGTGCAGGAGACCTGGGTTCGATCCCTGAGTTGGGAAGATCCCCCGGAAAAGGGAAAGGCTACCCATTCCAGTATTCTGGCCTAGAAAATTCCATGGACTGTGTAGTCCATGGGGTTGTGAACAGTCGGACGCTACTGAGCAACTTTCATTCATAGACTATAAAGTCCTGGATTAAACATACACTATCTAGGCCCAGTAATATTTTTTAAAATATTGATCTATTCATTCATAAGAACTTTGTGAGGTCTGCTTTGAGAATACAGGGATAATTTAAAATTAGAAGATGTATTGAAAGAATTCATTACATGACAGATTAAAGGGGAAAAATGTGTAAAATCATCTCAATAAATACAGAAATGCTTGCATTTAACAATATTCAGCATCACTATTAAGAAAATTATAATCAACCTGGAATAAGTGGGAAAGTTTTAACCTGATAAAGGATAGAGATCAAAATTGTACAGTAAATGACATATTTTTCTGTAAAATATTATAAACCATTTCCTCTAACATAAGAAACGAGATAAAGATGCCCGCTATGTATTTTTCTACTCAACAGTGAATAAATAAATAAGCCTTCAATGCATGCTCAAGAAAAAGAAACACATGCTATAAGAAACACAAATAAATTTAAAACTGTTATTATTTACATTTAATATGAATACTTATTACATACATCAATTTTTGTGGATTGAATGAGACATATACAAACTGAAATATACTCACTGAAATGAGACATATACAAACATCTATATCTATATATCTATGATCTAAATCTTAATAATATATACATGTAAAGCTGTTAAGATTTAACATAGCTGAGGAAAAGTACATTGATTATCAATATTTTTATTTTTTAAAACTTATGACTGGTTAAAATATATCACTGTAAATGTATAGCAAAACAATCAAAGACTGATGTCCTGATTGTGCTTCTCAGAACACACTTTCAAGAAGGCAATGCTGCCTTGGGGCACCCATCAATACCCAGCCAACCTGCCAGATATTGCTTCCTCCTGCCCTGTGCCTGATCTGGTTTTCAGATTTAAGATATGGGGCTTCCACATTGAACCCTGAAATTTTCCTCTACGACTGAAGGGTTAGAGTGTAGTGCTTAAATGTTTAAAAGTGGCCAGATGTTGGGATTTAAATAGCAGCTCCATCACTTCCTAGCCACATAATTTATTTGAAACTGCATTACATTAAACTCTCTGGGCTTCGGCGTTTTTTCTCTGAAAGTGCGGATAAAAGTAACACCTGTGTCACAGGGTTTCTAACATTTACTGAGTGCTTTCTCTGTGCTTGGTACAGAATGCTTTTTTTTTTTTTTTTTAATTCAGCTGTGCCAGGTCTTCACTGCAGCACACAGGACCTTTGTTGCCACGTGTGGGACCGTTGCTGTGACACGTAAGATCTAGCTCCTGACCACGGATGGAACCCAGGCCCCCTGCATTGGGAGCAAACTCTTACCCACTGGACCACCGAGAAATTCCCCGTAATGCATTTTTATTACTAATATAGGTTAGAACTGTGCCTGGTACATTATAACTGCTCTGTGGTGGTGGGCTATGATCTTTAAATAATGAATAGCATGGTAGTTAAGGCTATAACAGTTAGGTTGAGATCTTGACTTTGTCTCTCCCTAACTTTGTGAACTCAGAGAAGGCAATGGCACCCCACTCCAGTACTCTTGTCTGGAAAATCCCATGGGTGGAGGAGCCTGGTAGGCTGCAGTCCATGGGGTCGCAAAAAGTTGGATATGACTGAGTGACTTCACTTTCACTTTTCACTTTCTTGCATTGGAGAAGGAAATGGCAACCCACTCCAGTGTTCTTGCCTGGAGAATCCCAGGGACGGGGGAGCCTGGTGGGCTGTCGTCTATGGGGTCGCACAGAGTCAGACACGACTGAAGCGACTTAGCAGCAGCAACTTTGTGAACTAGGGCAAGTTATTATACTTACCTCTCTGGGTTCCCAATTTTCTCATCTATAATTGGGAGATTATAACTGCTTCCTTAAGGTTGTTCTTTGACTAAATGTACTAGTGTATGTAAATCTATACAGTGAGGGTACAGGGTTACATAGGGTTAATTTCATTTATTATTATTTTAACACACACTCATATCTCATGTGTACACATGCACACACACTTTCTAAGTTACTCTTATTAGCAACTTAACAGGAAGCTAGAATTTCACTTCATGATGGTCTGTGTCCACTACCAGTATACTCATTATCACCTTTCTGAGTTGATTTATTCCAAAGGCTAATGTTCTTCCTTTCCACCTATGGGCCCTCTGGTTAAATTGACTAGTCTGCTAGCCCTCGGCCAGGGCTGAGAAAATTTAATACCCAGCATTGAATTGCTTGTCAAAAACTGGTACATCACTTTGTGACCACAGCTTTCTGTCACGTGACAAGATTTCTAGGACCTGAGAGAGGTTTATTTGTCAAAATCCCATGAAACTATCTGAGTAATTGGATTCATTTGTGTTTAGTGCCGCCCCATCACTCATGATGTCTGCCATATTCAGTCAGTCAGTCAGTTCAGTCGCTCAGTCATGTCCGACTCTGCAACCCCATGGACTGAAGCATGCCAGGCCTCCCTGTCCATTGCCAACTCCAAGCTTACTCAAACTCATGTCCATTGAGTTGGTGATGCCATATTGTTCATTGAGTCATTCTGTCATATTGCCTGGATCCAATCTTGTCTCTCCATGATGTCAGTGAAACTTGGACGAGTTTCTGGTCCTCTTGGTACCTCAGTTTGTTCATTGATAAGTGGCAAAATTGTGGCATATTGGTGTGTTGTGAAGATTAAGTAGAATCTACCATAAAGAAAGCAGGGATTACTACTATGTCTCCTATTAATACTACTGTTAATCTATTCATATAATAAATTCATTCATCTTGTCCTTGATACTAGGGTAGTTACAAGAATGCAGCATTAAAAAGACACATCCATGCTTATATGGAGCCAAATTGGAGCTGTGTGCAGTGGGACAGAAGAGATGCAGCATTTGAATAAACATCTCTCTTTGGTAATTCACAGCCAGAGGGAGCGGTTTACTTTTCTCTCTGGAGAGAAGCGTGACCACTGAATATTTCACAGAGAGGTTGACCTTTGGGCTAGTATCTGATATAAACCTTCACAGAGGAGAATCTCTAGGTACAGACTTGAAAGTGGAAAATGAAGTTGCCTCCTAAATTTCCAAGGTGCTACCTAAGATTTGCAGTCTGGCCCACCCTAGGAACTTCCAAACACCCCAGACTTCCCCATGATCCAGGAGCTAAAGTGCTGTAACTTCATGAAATACCTGTGCCTTTTCTGATAGCTCAGTATTATCCTATGGTTAATAGCTTGTTGTATCCTATAGATTGTTGCCTAGTTAAATATTATCCCTGAGGACAGGTTGCAGAAATATGCTATTTTACTTTATCACTTCTAATATTTGACATGTAAATTAGCATTATATATAAACTCAAATTTACCCTTTAATTCTTCATTTGAATGACTACTTTTTAAAAATTGAAATATAGTTGATTTACAATGCTGTGTTAGATTCTGCTGTACAGCAAAATGATTGTTATACATACATCCATATATCACTGACTCGATGGATGTGAGTTTGAGTGAACTCCGGGAGTTAGTGAGGGACAGGGAGGCCTGGCATGCTGCAATTCATGGGGTGGCAAAGAGTCGGACATGACTGAGTGACTGAACTGAACATTATTTTTCATATTCATTTCCATTATAGTTTATTATACAATATTGAGTATAATTCCCCATGCTATGCAGAAGGATCTTGTTATCTCTTTTACTTTTTAAACATTTTGTTTTGTATTGGAATATAGCCAATTAGCAATGTTGTTATAGTTTTGGGTGAACCACAAAGGGATTCCAGCATACATATACATATATTTATTCTCTTTCAAACTCCCTTCCCATCCAGGTTACCATATAACACTGGACAGAGTTTCCTGTTCTTACACAGTATATCTTTGTTGATTATCCATTTTAAACATAGCAGGGTGTGCGTGCCCATCCCAAATGCCCAAATGCCAACTATCTTTTCCCATCATCCATCTCCTTGGCAACCACCAAGGCAGCCAACAAGTCGTGTTTGCTCTCTAAGTCTGTGAGTCTGTTGCTGTTTTGTAAGTAAGTTCTCCTGTATCATTTCCTTTTAGATTCCACATATAAGGGACGCCATACGATATTTTGCCTTCTCTGCCTGACTTACTTCACTCAGCATGATAATTTCTAGATCCATCCATATTGCCGAAAATGACATTATTTCATACTTTTGAATGGTTGAGTAATATTCCATTATATAAATGTACCACATCTTCTTTATTCATTCTTCTGTCAATGAATATTTAGGTTGATTCCATGTCTGGGCTATTGTAAACAGTGCTGAAATGAAGACTCGGGTGCATGTATCCTTTCAAACCATATTTTTCTCTCGATATATGCCCAGGAGTGGGATTGTAGGGTCATATGGAAGCCCTATTTTTAGTTTTTTAAGGAGCCTCCATACTGTTTTTCATGGTGGTTGTACCAATTTATTTTCCCACTAACAGGGTAGGAGGGTAACCTTCTTTCCATACCCTCACCAGCATCTGTTGTTTCTGGATTGTTTGATGATGGCCATTCTGACTGGTGTGAGGTGGTATCTCATTATAGTTTTGATTTGCGTTTCTCTAATAATTAGTGATATTGAGCATATTATCTTCTGCCTTTTGGTCCTCTATATGTCTTCTTTGGGGAAATGTCTATTTAGGAATTCTGCCCATTTTTTAAAAACTTTCTATTTTATATTGGGGTACAGTCAATTAATAATGTGATAGTTTCAGGTGAATAGCCATATGACCTAGTCATACACATCCTTGTTTCCTTTCTCCCCTAAACTTCTGTTGTATCCAGGCTGCCACGTAACATTGAGCAGAGGTCCATGTACTTGTACAGTACTTCCCTGTTAGTTGCCCATTTCAAATAGAGCAGTGTGTATCCAAACTCTATCCGTTCACCCCATCCTTTCCCCCTGGCAACCATCAGTTTGTTTTCTAAGTCTGTGAGTCTGCGCAAAACCTTTTGAGTTTAAATAGGCCTCATTTTTTCATGTTTTCTTTTATTTCCATTATTCTGGGAGACGGATCAAAAAATATATTGCTGCGAATTTTGTCAGAATGCTCTGCTTATGTTTTCTTCTGGGAGTTTTATAGTGTGTGGTCTCACATTTAGATCTTAACTCCATTTTGAGCTTACTTTTGTGTATGGTGTTAAAAAACGGCTTAATTTCATTTTTCTACATGTAATGTCCAGCTTTCCCAGCACGATTTACGAAGAGAGTGTCTTTCCAATACTGGGTAGTCTTGCCTCCTTTGTCATTGATTAGTTGCCCATAGGTGCATGGGTTTATTTCTTGGTTTTCTATCCTGTTCTCTGACCTACATTTCTATTTTTGTGTAGTTCCATACTTTTTTGTGACTGTAGCTTTGTGGTATAGTCTGAAGAGAGGGAGTCTGATTTCTCCAGCTCTGTTTTTCTTTCTCAAGATTGTTTTGGCTATTCGGGGTCTTTTGTGTAACCATACAAATTTTAAGATTTTTTGGCCCTAATTCTGAGAAAAATGTCACTGGTAACTTAGTAGGAATTCCACTGAATCTGTAGGTTGCCTTGGATAGTACAGTCATTTTGACAATATTGATTCTTCTATCCATGAACATGGTATATTTTTCTATCTGCTTGTGTCTTCTTCATTGTCTTTCATTGATTTCTTATAGTTATTGGAATATAGGTCTTTTGCCTCCTTAGGTACATTTATTCCTAAATATTTTATTCTCTTTGATGTGATGATAAATGGAATTGTGTCTTGAAATCCTCTTTCTGATCTTTTGTTGTTAGTGTATAGAAATGCAACAGATTTCTGTGTATTAATTTTGTAAACTACAATTTTATCAAATTCATTGATGAGCTCTAGCAGTTTTCTGGTAGTGTCTTTAGGATCCTCTATGTGTCGTATCATGTTATCTGCAAACACTGACAGTTTAACTACTTCTTTTCCAATTTGGATTCCCTTTATTTTCTTTTCTTCCCATCTAAAACTATGTTGAGCAACAGTGCTGAGAGTTGACATCCTTGTCTTGTTCCCCATCTTAGACGTTGAAGTATGTTCTCTATGATCACTTTATGGAGAATTTTTATCAAAAATGAGTGAGAAATTTTGTGAATAGCTTTTTCTTCATCTTTTGAGATGATGGTATGGTTTTCATTCTTCAGTTTTTGATGTCATGTATCATATTGATTGATTTGCAGGTACTGGGAAATCCTTGCATCCCTCAGATGAATCCCACTTGATCATGGTACATGATCTTTTTTAGTGTATTGTTGCATTCATATTGCTAGTATTTTGCTGATGATTTTTGAATATATATTCATTAGTCATACTGTCCCATACTGTGCCTTTTTGTGCTGTCTTTGTCTGATTTTGGTATCAGGGTGATTAGTGACCTCACAGAATGAGATAGGAAGTTTTCCTTTCTCTACAGTTTGTTGAACCAGTTTCAACAAGATTGTTGTTCAGTTGCTCGGTTGTGTCCGACTCCTTGCAACCCCATGGACTGCAGCACACCAGGCTTCCCTGTGCTTCACTGTCTCCTGCAGTTTGCTCAAACTCATGTCCATTGAGTCCGTGATGCCATCCAACCATCTCATCCTCTGTTGTCCCCTTCTCCTCCTGCCTTCAAATGTTCCCAGCATCAGGGTCTTTTCCAATGAGTTGACTCTTCACATCAGGGGCCAAAGTATTGGAGCTTCAGCTTCAGCATCAGTCCTTCCAATGAATATTCAGGGTTGATTTCCTTCAGGATTGACTGGTCCAATCTCTTTGCAGTCCAAGGGACTCTCAAGAGTCTTCTCCAGCACCACAGTTAAAAGGCATCGATTCTTCGGCACTCAGTCTTCTGTGTGGTCCAGCTCTCACATCCATACATGACTATTGGGAAAACCGTAGCTTTGGATATACGGACCTTTGGAAGCAAAGTAATGACTCTGCTTTTTAATATGCTGTCTATGTTGGTCATAGCTTTTCTTCCAAAGAGCAAGTGTCTTAATTTCATGGCTGCAGTCACCTTCCACAGTGATTTTGGAGTGCAAGAAAATAAAGTCTGTCACTGTTTTCATTATTCCCCCATCTATTTGCCATGAAGTGATGGAACTGGATACTGTAATCTTCATTTTTGAATGTTGAGTTTTTAGCCAGATTTTTCACTCTCCTCTTTCACCTTCATGAAGAGGCTCTGTAGTTCCCCTTCACTTTCTGCCATAAGAGTTGTGTCATCTGCATATATGAGATTATTGATACTTCACCTGGAACTTGTTTGTTGTTTTTTTTTTTTAATACTTATCCTTCTGTATTAAAAAAAAAAAAGCAAAAGAAAATAAGTCTAGGGCCTGAGGGCTTCACAGGCAAATTCTGTCAAACATTTAAGGAAGAGCTAGCACATATCCTTCTGAAAGTGTTCCAAAAAAGTTCAGAGGAAGGAAAACTATCTCTTTCATATATATTGTTATTTGTATCTGCTAATCCCAAACTCCTAAATTATCCCTTCTCTCCCCTGCCCTATGGTAACCATAAGCTGATTTTCATGTCTGTAAGTCTGTTTTGTAAATAATTTTATTTATATCATCATTTAGATTTCATATGTTAAGTAACATCAGATGTTTTTCTTTCTGTTTCTGACTTTAACTTCACCTAGTATGATAATCTTTAAGTCCATCCATTGGACTTAAGTCCAGTGATTTAAGTCCATTCACTTAACTTCACCTAGTATGATAATCTTTAAGTCCATTTCATTGTTTTATGGTTGAGGTAGAATTCCTTTGTATATATGCACTGCATTTTCTTTATCCATTTATCTGTCGATGGACATTTGGGTTGCTTCTATGCCTTACCTATTGTAAGTAATGCTTCTATGAACATTGAGGTGCTTTTCAAATTTCAAATATATACCCTAGAGTGGGATTGTAGGATCATATGGCCACTCTATTTTTAGCTTTGGAAGGGACTTCCATACTGTTCTCTATAATGGCTGTACCAGTTTACATTCCCACCACAATGTAAAAGCGTTCTTTTTCTCTACACCCATTCCAGCATTTGTTGTTTGTAGCCTTTTTAATGATGGCCTTTCTGACCAGTGTGAAGTGATACCTCATTGTAGCTTTGATTTGTATCTCTCTAATAATTCACAAAGTTGAACATCTTTTCATGTGTTTTTTGATCATCTTTACGTTTTTGGAGAAATGTGAATGACTACTTTTTAGCTTAAATAAACAAGTGATTCTTTTATTTTACTTTTAATATTAATTTCTAGAATTTAAAATGCAAGGAGAAGCCACAGCAGGACTCAGAAAACACAGAAGTAACTTTTCTATTATTTTAGTCAATAAATACGTGGTCATTGTAAAAATACTATAAAATACTTAAAATAATTCCAGAATTAACCACTGTTAACATTGTTAAGGAATCCTTCCAGGTAATTTTTAATATCACTAGTGGTATATTGTATGTGTGTGTGTGTGTACATAAATATTTACATGATCTGTATTTATTGTACACATAAATTGTTTTCCTTATTGTGCTCCGTAAATCTGCAATTTTTCCACTTAATATATCTGGGACATTTTCTACATATAGATATATTCTATTTAAAAGAAAAAAAAAAAGCAGTTTAGGATTCTGCCTAGAATGTGTAACATAACTTATAATGGATATTTAAGCAATTTCCAGACTTTCATTATTGTTAACTGTGTTACATTTAATATCCCTGAACATATATCTTCACACCATTATAAAGGTTTTTCTATGAAATTGATTCTTTGAACATACAAGTAACTCATGCTAATTGTTTTCAAATATAAATTGTCTTTAATGTGTAAAAAATGCAACTTTAATTATCTGAATCATTAAAAACCTTCTCGGAAAGCTTTATATATCCTCCAGCAGAAATAATAAGTAGATGATATAATTGTCCTCTGTCTAGGCTGAGGCAATGATGGTGACATTTGTTCTCAATTATTAATTAAATACATATGACCCCTTTAAATGAACAGGTGACCCGGTTATTATTAGATGTGTTGCTTGTTTACAACAAGGGCATATTTAGAGCCTGAGATCAAAGTTCTAAAGCTGATTTCAAAATAGTAGCATTAATTGTGCTAAAGCCTGGGACTCATGAAGCAACTTGGAGAGAATTAAAATGACCTAAATTACAAAAAAGTCACATGATTCCACCAGCTCTATAAATCTACCACTTCAGACCATTGCTTTGATGTTGGAGGGAGTCAAAAAAAATTAAACAACAACAAAAATTCTATGCTATTCTATGCATGGGAATGGCTTAAATATCATTTATCCATCAATTCTGCTATTAAAACAAACAAACATTCATCACCTACTATGTGCCAACCTGAGTGTTAAGCATGAGCATATACAATAATGTAAAGTTTAAAAATAAAATTAAAAAAAAAAAAAGCATGAGCATATAGTATTGAACAAAATGAATATAATCCCACAGTGCTCTTCTTGGACCTGCCATTTAGTGACCATAGTAATTCTTTGGAATGATTTTATATATACTCATTCCCAACTATTTGCCTCAAATTAATATTTCATTCCTAAGCTATTATATTTTTATAATTGTTCATGCTGCTCCTAGTCCTAATTGCTGAAAGTATCTCTTAACACACCATTCTCATCAATTGTGCCAATTAAAAAAACAGTCTCTGTGTTGTTTATAATATCCAAAATGTATACATTGCAGCACTTTCATATTTTCCAAATCCATCCATCCATCCACCCTGCTAGCAGATGCCTCTTCAGCCCCACACCCCAACATCACACACACACACACACACACCCCAGAGCTTCTAACTCCAGGAAGTACTGGGACCTTCTTTGTATATATCTTGGTTCAGTCTTATTTCCACTGGATTCCTTCCATTCTTGCAATTGTTCATACACAGCTCATTATTTAAGACTCAAGTTAAGCCCTAACCTAACAAAATTAGTTGTCTTTTTCCTTTTGTGTGACAAATAGTGAGCTAAGTACTGGAGATAAAAAATAAGAATATGACATATAGTGCTTTCACTAATTGAGAAATGTAAGCAGATAATTACAACATATAATGACGTATCTAGTGAAGACAAATAGAGGATACTGTGAAAGTAGAGAGAAGGTTACCCAATGCAACAAGAAGTATGAGTAGAGTTTCAACCTCTTAAAAGAGGTTATACTCTAGAAGAGTCTTAAGGTGTTAGGAGGAGTTAAACAAGGTGAAGGAAATGGGGACATTCTAAAAGGAGGGGTGAGACTGAAGAGACACTGGCAGCATAGACAGTGAAGCATATTGATTAAAATTGAAAAAAAAAATCAGTATTGTGGGAGAGCAAGCTTGAAGCAGGTGGTCATATAAAATTACAACAAAGAAATAAATCAAGTAATAAAAAAGTTTTGTTCAGTACAGTTCAGTTCAGTCTCTCAGTTGTGTCTGACTAATTGCGACCCCATCGACTGCAGCATACCAGGCCTCCCCGTCCATCACCAACTCCTGGAGTTCACCCAAACTCATGTCCATTGAGTCAGTAATGCCATCCAACCATCTCATCCTCTGTCATTCCCTTCTCCTCCCGCCTTCAGTCTTTCCCAGCATCAGGGTCTTTTCAAATGAGTCAGTTCTTCACATCAGGTGGCCGAAGTATTGGAGTTTCAGCTTCAGCATTAGTCCTTCCAATGAACATCCAGGACTGATTTCCTTTAGGATGGACTGGTTGGATCTAATTGCTGTCCAAGGGACTCTCAAGAGTCTTCTCCAACACCATAGTTCAAAACCATCAATTCTTCAGTAATCAGCTTTCTTTATAGTCCAACTCTCACATCCATACATGACTACTGGAAAAACCATAGCCTTGACTAGACAGACCTTTGTTGGCAAAGTAATATAAGTGTCTTTTAATTTCATGGGTGAAGACACCATCTGCAGTGATTTTGGATTCCCCCCAAAATAAAGTCTGTCACTGTTTCCATTGTTTCCCCATCTATTTGCCATGAAGTGATGGGACCCGATGCCATGATCTTAGTTTTCTGAATGTTGAGCTTTAAGCCAACTTTTTCACTCTCCTCTTTCACTTTCATCAAGAGGCTCTTTAGTTCTTCTTCACTTTCTGCCATAAAGGTGGTGTCATCTGTATATCTGAGGTTATTGATATTTCTCCCAGCAATCTTGATTCCAGCTTGGGCTTTTTCCAGCTCAGCATTTCTCATGATGTACTCTGCATATGAGTTAAATAAGCAGGATGACAATATAAGGCCTTTACGTACTCCTTTTCCTATTTGAACAAGTCTGTTTTTCCATGTCCAGTTCTAATTGTTGCTTCCTGACCTACATACAGATTTCTCAAGAGGCAGATTAGGTGTTCTGATATACCCATCCTTTTAAGAATTTTCCACAGTTTATTGTGATTCACACAGTCAAAGGCTTTGGTGTAGTCAATAAAGCAAAAGTAGATGCTTTTTTCTGGAACTCTCTTGCTTTTTCAATGATCTATTGGATGTTGGCAATTTGATCTTTGGTTCCTCTGCCTTTTCTAAAACCAGCTTGAACATCTGGAAGTTCATGCTTCACATATTGTTGAAGCCTAGCTTGAAGAATTTTGAGCATTACTTTACTAGCATGTGAGATGAGTGCAATTGTACAGTAGTTTGAGCATTCTTTGACATTGCCTTTCTTTGGGACTGGAATGAAAACTGACTTTTCCAGTCCTGTGGCCACTGCTGAGTTTTCCAAATTTGCTGGCATATTGAGTGCAGCATTTTCCAGCATCATCTTTTAGGATTTGAAGTAGCTCAACTGGAATTCCATCACCTCCACTAGCTTTGTTCGTAGTGATGCTTTCTAAGGACCACTTGACTTTGCATTCCAGGATATCTGACTCTAGGTGAGTGATCACACCATTGTGGTTATCTGGGTCATGAAGATCTATTTTGTATAGTTCTTCTGTGTATTCTTGACACCTTTTCTTAATATCTTGTCCTGTTATGTCCATACAATTTCTGTCCTTTATTGAGCCCATCTTTGCATGAAGTGTTCCCTTGGAATCTCTAATTTTCTTGAAGAGATCTCTAGTCTTTCCCATTCTATTGTTTTCCTCTATTTCTTTGCACTGATCATTGAGGAAGGCTTTCTTATCTCTGCTTGCTATTCTTTGGAACTCTGCATTCAGATGCTTATCTTTCCTTTTCTCCTTTGCTTTTCGCTTCTCTTCTTTTCACAGCTATTTGTAAGGCCTCCCCAGAGAGCCATTTTGCTTTTTTGCATTTTTTTTCCATGGGGATGGTCTTGATCCCTGTCTCCTGTACAATGTCACGAACCTCATTCCATAATTCATCAGGCACTCTATCTATCAGATCTAGGCCCTTAAATCTATTTCTCACTTCCACTGTATAATCATAAGGGATTTGATTTAGGTCATACCTGAATGGTCTAGTGGTTTTCCCTACTTTAGGTATGTTAATTCCTAGGTATTTTATTCTTATTGATGTGATGATAAATGGAATTCTTTATTGAATTTCTCTTTCTGATCTTTCATTGTTGGTGTATACAAATGCACCAGATTTCTGTGTATTAATTTTATAATCAAATTCATGTAATCAAATTGATCTGGTATTTTTCTGGTAACATCTTTAGGATCTTCTATGTATAGTATCATGTAATATGCAAACAGCGACAATTTAACTTCTTTTCTGACTTGGATTCCCTTTATTTCTATTTCTCCTCTGATTGTGTTAGCTAGAACTTTTAAAACTATGTTGAATAGCACTGGCAAGAGTGGTCCTCCTTGCCTTGTTCCTAATCTGAAAGGAAATGCTTTCTTCAGCTTTTCATCATTGAGTATGATGTTACCTGTGGGTTTCTTGTATATGGCATTAGTTATGTTGACCTATGTTCCCTCTATGCCTACTTTCTGGAGAATTTTTATCGTAAGTAGGTACTGAATTATGTCAAATACTTTTCTGCATCTCTTGAGATGATCGTATGGCTTTTATTATTCAGGTTTTGATGTGATATATCACATAGATTGATTTGCAGATATTGAAATATCCTTGCATTCCGGGGATAAATCCCAATGGTTCATGGTGAATGACCCTATTAATATATTGTTGGACTTAAATTGCTAATATTTCTTGAGGATTTTTTGCATGTATATTCATCAGTAGTTTTTTGTGTGTGTGTGATATATTTGTTTGGTTTTGTTATCAAGGTGATGACAGTCTGGTAGAATGAGTTTGGGAGTATTCCATCCTCTGCAATTTTTGAAAGAATTTTAGAAGGATAGATGTTAGCTTTTCAATAAATGTTAAATGTTAGATAGAATTCACCTGTGAATCCATCAGGTTCTAGGCTTTTGTTTGTTGGCAGTTTCTTAATCATAGTTTCAATTTCAGTTCTTGTGATTGGTTTGTTCATAAATTTTATTTCTTCCTTATTTAGTTCAGTTCAATTCAGTAACTCAGTCGTGTCCAACTCTTTGTGACACCAAGAACCACAGCACGCCAGGCCTGCCTATCCATCACCAACTCCTGGGGTCCAACCAAATTCATGTCCATAGAGTTGATGATGCCATCCAACTATCTCATCCTTTGTTGTCCCCTTCTCCTCCTGCCCTCAATCTTTCCCAGCATCAGGGTATTTTCCAATGAGTCACCTCTTTGCATCAGGTGGCCAAAGTATTGGAGTTTCAGTTTCAGCATCAGTCCTTCCAATGAACACTCAAGACTGATCTCCTTTAGGATGGACTGGCTGGATCTCCTTGCAGTCCAAGGGACTCTCAAGAATCTTCTCCAACACCACAGTTCAAAAGCATCAGTTCTTTGGTGCTTAGCTTTCTTTATAGTCCAACTCTCACATCCATACATGATCACTGGAAAAACCATAGCCTTGACTAGATGGACCTTTTTTGGCAAAGTAATGTCTCTGTTTTTTAATATGCTGTCTAGGTTGATCATAACTTTCCTACCAAAGAGTAAGTGTCTTTTAATTTCATGGCTGCAATCACCATCTGCAGTGATTTTGGAGCCCAGAAAAATAAAGTCTGACACTGTTTCCACTGTTTCTCCATCTATCTGCCATGAAGTAATGGGACCAGATGCCATGATCTTAGTTTTCTGAATGTTAAGCTTTAAGCCAAGTTTTTCACTCTCCACTTTCACTTTCATCAAGAGGCTCTTTAGTTCTCTTCACTTTCTCCATACGAGTGCAGTCAGCTGCATATCTGAGGTTATTGATATTTCTCCTGGCAATCTTGATTCCAGCTTGTGCTTCCTCCAGCCCAGTGTTTCTTATGATGTACCCTGCATATAAGTTAAATAAGCAGGGTGACAATATACAGCCTTGACATACTCCTTTCAGTCTTGGGAAATTATAACTTTCTACTAATTTGTCCATTTCTTCCATGTTATACATTTTATTGGCATATAGTTGCTCGGAGTATTCCTTAATGATCCTTTCTATGTCTGTGGTGTCTTTTGTAACTTATCTTTTTTCATTCCTAATTTCATTGGCTTGAGTCCTCTCCCTTTTTTTCTTGATGAATCTGGCTGAAAGTTTATCAGTTTTGTTTATCTTTTCAAATAATCAGCTTTTAATTTCATTGATCTTTGCAATTGTTTTCTTTGTCTCTATTTCATTTATGTCTCCTCTGCTCTTTATGATTTCCTCCATCTACTAACTTTAGGTTTTGTTTATCATTTTTCGCTAGTTGTATTAGGTACAATGTTAGGTTGTTTATTTGAATTTATTTTTTTGTTTTATGAGGCAAGATTGTATTGCTATAAACTTCCCTCTTAGAATTGCTTTTCCTGCATTCCATAGATTTTGGATCATTGTGCTTTTCCCCCATTGGTCTCTGCATTTTTTTTACTCCCACTTTGATTTCTTCAGTGATCTGTTGGTTGTTTAGTAGCATACTGTTTGTATTTTTTATTTTTTGTAGTTTATTTCTAATCTCATAGCACTGTGGTAGGGAAATACACTTGATATGATTTTGATTTTCTTAAGTTTTCAAAGGCTTATCTTGTGGCCTAGCATGTGATCAATCCTGGAGAATGTTCTCTGTGCTCTTGAAAAGAATGTGAGGTCTACTGCTCTTGGATGGAATGTTCTATAAATATTAATCAGTTCCATCTGATCTACTTTGCCATTTAAAGCCTTTGCTTTCTCCTTCATTTTCTGTCATCCTCTGTCCATTGATGAAAGTTGGGTGTTAGATTCCCCCACAGTGATTGCGTTGCTGTTCACTTCTCCCTTTGTGGTTGTCAGTATTCACCTTACACATTGAGTTGCTTCCATGACAGGTGTATATATGTTTATGATTGCTGTATCTTCTTCTTGGATTGACAGTTGATAATTATGTGGTGCCCTTCTTTGTCTTGTATAACGGTTTTTGTTTTAAAGTCTATTTTGTCTGATATGAGTATTGGTACTCCAGCTTTCTTTTGATTTCCATTTACATGGAGTACATTTTCCTATCCTTTTACTTTCAGACTGTAAATGACCATAGATCTGAAGTTGGTCTCTTGCAGACAGCATGTTTATGGGTCTTATGTTTCCTCCACCCAACCAGTCTACATCTCTTGATTGATGCATTTGATCCATACCCATTTAAGATAATTATTGATATATATGATTCTAATATCATTTTCTTTATTGCTTTGGGTTTGTTTTTGTAGGTGTTTTTCTTCTCTTTTTTTCTGCCTGGAGAAGTTACTTTAGCATTTGTTGTAATGCTGATTTGGTGGTGCTGAACTCTCTTAAATTTTGCTTGTGTGTAAAACTTTTGATTTCTTCATTATATTTGAATGAGAACCTCACTGGGTAGAGTATTCTTGGTTAGAAGTCCTTCCCTTTCATTACTAAATATGTTGTGCCATTCCCTTCTGGCTTGCAGAGTTTCCACTGAGAAATCATGTTAACCTTATGGAGGCTCCTTTGTATGCTATGTGTCATTTTCCCTTTGTTTAATATTTTATTTGTCTTTAATTTTTCAACTTGATTGCTATGTGTCTCAGTATATTCCTCCTTGAGTTTATCCTGCCTGGGACTCTATACTTCCTGGACTTTGTTGACTGTTTCTTTTCCCATGTTTGGGAAATTTTCAGCTATTATCTCTTCAAATATTTTCTTAAGTCTTCTCTCTCGCCTCCTTCTGGACCCTTATAATGCAAATATTGGTGCATTTAGTGTTGCCACAGAGGTCTGTTAGGCTGTCTTCATTTCTTTTTATCCTTTTTTTTTTTTTTTCTGTTTCATGGTAGTGGTTTCCATCATTCTGTCTTCTCGGTTACTTATCCATTTTCTGCTTCAGTTATTCTGCTATTGATTCTTTCTAGTGTATTTTTCAATTCAGTTATTGTATTGTTCTCTCTGTTTGTTTGTTCTTTAAGTCTTCTAGGTCTTTATTAAACATTTCTTGCGTCTTCTCAATCTTTGCCTCTGTTCTCTTTCCAAGATCCTAAGTCACCTTCACTATCATTATTATTATTATTTTTGTTTTCTCTTGAACGTTGCCTACCTATACTTCATGTCCTTGTTTTTCCTTGGTCTTACCGTGTTCCTTTTTCTGGATCATAATCTTTCACCTTTTCATATTGTTTAGCTTTCTGCAATTGTGGTTTTAGTTTCGGAGGCTGCATGATTGTTCTTGCTTCTGCTTTCTACCCTATGGTGGATGAGGCTGTATAAAAGGTTTGTGAAAGCTTCCTGATGGGAGGGACTAGTGGTGGGTAGAACTGGGTCTTGCTCTAGTGGGCAAGGCCATGTTCAGTAAATCTTTAATCCACTAGCTTGCTGGTGGGTAGTGTTGTGCTCCCTCCCTGTTAATTTTTTTACCTTAGGCAACCTAGTCCTAGAGTCTATAGGCTCTATGATAGGACTAACGGTGACCTCTAGGAGGTTTCACACCAAGAGACAACTCCCAGTACTGCTGTTCCCAGTGCCGTTGTCCCTGCAGCGAGTCACAGCTGCCCCACAGTCTCTGCAGGAGACTCCAACACTATCAGGCAGGGTTTGATGTGGTGTCCTGTGGGGTCATTGCTCCTTTCTCCTAGGTCCTGAGGCATGCAAGATTTTGTGTGTGTCCTCCAAGAGTGGAGGTTCTGTTCACCCAGGTCTTGTGGAAGTCCTACAGTCAAATCCTGCTGGCCTTCAAAGTCAGATCCCCTGGGGATACCTGATCTCTCTCTCTCTCTCTCTCTCACTCTTTGCTGGATTCCCAGGCTGAAAAGCCTGACATGGAGCTCAGAACTTTCACAAGAGTGGGAGCACTTCTGTGCTATAATTCTTCTCCATTTTGTTGGCTGCCCACCCATTGGGTATGAGATTTGATTTTATCATGATTGCACCCCTCTTCCCATCTTGTTGTGACTTCTCCTTTGTCTCTGGACGTGGAGTATCTTTTTTGGTGGGTTCAAACATCTATGGTACTTCAACTATTAGTTGTGATTTCAATGCTTTCACAGGAGGAGGTGAGTGCACATACTTTCTCTCTACCATCTTGAACCAATCTTCTTTGGCAATGCTTTTCAATGACTTCTTTATAATGCTCTAGTATTTCTACATACACAAACACACACACATGAGTATAATCAAAATGTTAACTTCCTTGAAAAATTAATTTGAGTGCACATTTAAAAATAGACTCAAAAGTAAACTCAAGCACTCTACAATATTGCATAACAATACACAAGATTACAAGAAAAGTTAAAGTAAATTAAAAGAATAAATAATGGAAAGAAACAAAGAATCACTCCTGTTTTCAGGAATACACCTAAGTGATTGTAGAGGCTTTTAATTCTTTGATATTTTCCAGTATTAACTAAAAGAAAAAGAAGGAGAAAAGAGGGAAAAGAAAGATGCCAATTTTGAAAAGTAAATATACTTTTTGAATCCTCCATGACATCCACCAGGGTGCTTGGCATATGACAGGCCTCAGTAAATATATATTAATGGGTTGATATCAACACCGATTAAGGAGTCATATATGCGATACACAGAGAAATATGCAGTTCCATCACAATAGCATCATAATAAGAAGAACCTCTGAGAATTAGAAATGATTAAAATAAGAACAGGAGCAGCACTCTGGGGACACTGTGTACCCCTGTGAAAGGCCGCAGCTCTTCCCTGACCCTGAGGCCGCTAGGCATTTTGACAGGCTTTGCAATTGTGTCCGCAAGTGCTTTGCTGTGAATGCAAGCCTCTGCCTGCTGTCAGAGCCCACTCAGTGATTCAGAGACCCATGGGGAACACAGCCAGGCCAGTTTGGGTTCATTCAGTTTCCACTGCTTTAGATAGCCATAAAACTCAAATAGAATCGAAGGAAGTGAGCTAGTTTGTAAACAGGAAGCCAGCATTACCATTTATCCTGTTTCCCCAACAATACTCTTGAGAGTCCCTTGGACTGCAAGGAGATTCAACAAGCCCATCCTAAAGGAGATCAGTACTGGGTGTTCATCGGAAAGACTGATGTTGAAGCCGAAACTCCAATACTTTGGCCACCTGATGTGAAGAGCTGACTCCTTGGAAAAGACCCTGATGCTGGGAAAGATTGGGGGCAGGAGGAGAAGGGGAGGACAGAGGATGAGATGGTTGGATGGCATAACTGACTTGAAGGACATGGGTTTGGGTGGACTCTGGGAGTTGGTGATGAACAGGGAGGCCTGGCATGCTGTGGTTCACGGGGTCGCATGAGCTGAACTGAACTGAAGGAACAGATATAGTGATCACTTTGCATTGAAACAAAATGTTCCCCTAACAGCTCCATTCCTCCTCTTCAAAGGTCTGTCTGGAGTCTGGCTGGGAAGGTGCAACTTGGCTAGAGCAGTCTTTGCTTTCTCTTTCCCTTGCCATCCTCTCATTTAAGGGACTGAGAAATATTAACTTAAAAGCTCAGACAAAATCTTGCTCCTCATTCAGTCCTGCTCACTAAAGCTGCAATAAGATATTCTACAATTCAATTCTGTATCACATAATTCAACATTGCTAAAAGACTAGATTGTAAATGTTCTTGCCAGAAAAAAAAAAATATGATATGATAGAGATGTTGGGGGCTTCCCAGATGACTCAGTTGTAAAGAATATGCCTGCCAATGCAGGAGACAAAAGAGACATGGGTTTTATCCTTGAGTCAAGAAGATCCCTGAACCAGGAAATTGCTGCCCACTCCAGCAATCTTACCTGTAAAATCCCCTGGACAGAGGAGCCTTGCAGGTTACAATATATGGGATCACAAAGAGTCAGACATGACTGAGTGACTGAGCATGATAGAGATGTCAGCGGGCATTACGATGGTGAACACATTACAATATGCAAATGTATCAAAGCAACACCTTAAACTTACATTGCACACCTTAAACCTTACATCATCTTGTGTGTCAAATATATCTCAATAAAATACACAAACAACCCCCAAAAATGGTTTGCCAGAATTGCAGTTACATGAAGTCAGTTCAAAGAGCTTCAGACACCTCTCAGTTCATTAAACTATGGTGGGTTCCTGGTTAAGTCCTTTTCTGTAGCTGCCAAGTCCACTGGCATGGCTTTTGCCCAGATGACTGATTCGCTCTCCATTTCTCTGCTGGGACTGTTCTTTGTGCTCTGATTACTGACTATTAGCTTCGTTTGTCCTTCCCAACCTCTCCTCTCCACAGCTCCACCCTTGCCAGTACTTGTTCAAATACACTTATAGGGGAAAAGAATATTGAAGACATTCCCACTTAGACACCTTCATATGAGGAAGAAGGAATGTTAGAAAATGTATTTAACTAACAATTGTTTAGCACCTGCTGAAACTGTAAAAAATGTTTGATAGGTAAAAAAGTAATAGAAATTCTGTTTGTAAAAGAACAATTCTCCTTTTGCATATAAACATAATTAAATTAACATGTAAAGAAAGTGGTCAAGGGGAAAAAAATATGAGCGGGTAAAGCACTGTGTCACAGTGATCCTCATCAGAAAAACTCAAAACAACATTTTGCAATTCTAGAAGCTTGCACTTCTAGAAGTTGAGTCTACTGGAATAAAAACATAATGATATAAGAATATTTATCACAGCAGAATTTGTCACAGCAAACCACTGAAAATGACCTTGGTACCCATCAATAGAAAGTGGTTGAATAAAATACATATCCATCCATACCATGGAATATTACATAGATATTTACAAAGCCTGGAAAGCTATTCAAGATATGATCTTAAAAAAAAAAAAAAAAAAAGCAGTTGAGTAATAGCAGCTGTAATGTAATTCTATTTTTTCCTCAAAAAAATGTGATTTTTGTATGTATTGCTGTTGGTGCATCTATGGTTTTGCTTGCACTGGATAAATTATAGAACAGTTACCAAATTATTTACATTGGTTATGTCATGTATGTGGTCAGGAAGTTAACACATCTGAATTGTTGATGCTTTTTAAACTAGCATTGCATCTGTAACTTTAAAAATAAGACACCTAAAATTTTCAAGATACTTTAACTCATCTAGACTTTTGATATCCCGATAAATTATATGAGGAAGCTTAAGAATAAATAAAATACATGATTCTGTGGTAGGAAATAGTTGTAAACCCATTTAACCACTTCAAACTCTTGGAAACAAGATATGTAATTTTGTTCTCTTTACAAAGATACTTGTTCGCTGTATCTCTGTTACCACATTAGGAGATCTTAGCAGTCTTGATCCATTTTGAAGATTCACACAAATTTTAAATAAAGAAGTAGGATGTCTACTTCCCTTCTGATCACTGTCCTTAGCTAACTTTTAAATCAAGTGGTTTTTTTTTTTCTTCCCTAGGAGGATCTGCAAGCTCATTTTTAAGGTGGAAAGGGGGTTCAGTTCAGTTCAGTTGCTCAGTTGTGTCCAACTCTTTGTGACCCCACGGACTGCAGCACAGCAGGCTCCCCTGTCCATCACCAGCTCCTGGAGCTTGCCCAAATTCATGTCCATCGAGTTGGCGATGCCATCCAACCATCTCATCCTCTGTCTTGAACACAGAAAATATAGGAATGTTCTTGCCTACTGGCCACCTGACATGTGCTAAATTCAAGCATGTTATCCTGACATGCAGAAAAATCAGGCCATTCTTCTACCCACTGATGATTTGTGAAATCTGAATCTTCTCTGTGTATCAAGTATTTCATTTCAAAATTTTTAACTGGGACAAAAACACAGAGACATTGAAAATGATAGACTGTTTTTAGGCATTAAAACAATTCTTCACGATTTTCACTCTCATTTTCATGGTTGACCTGTCATTCTCACGAAATGGCAGGGCTGTTCATAGATTGACTGGCACGGTTGGCATCTCACTGGAAGTAATGATTTAAACTAGCTTAATATAATACTGTGCTGTGCTTAGTCGTGTCTGACTCTGCAACTCCACAGAGAGTAGCCCTCCAGGCTCCTCTGTCCCTGGGGATTCTCCAGGCAAGAATATTGGAGTGGGTAGCCATACCCTGCTCCAGGGAATCTTCCCAACCCAGGTATCAAACACAGGTCTCCCAAATTGCAGGCAGATTCTTTACCAGCTGAGTTACCTGGGAAGCCCCAAGAGATATTTACTAAGATACTGGGATCTAGAGCTGTGGAGGTTGAAGAGTTTTAAAAATCTTAATTTCTATATATACAATTCAGTGCTGCTTCCAAGTAGGTTACACACACACACACACACACACGTACTTCATTGTGGTTAAATATTGTGATCTGGCAGCTTATTATCATTGTAGCATCATTCTCTAAAATTATATTCTGTTAAATACAAGCTCAGGGACCTACTTTGTGCTCCAGTATGTTAATTCTTCATCACAATATTGTGTACATAAAAAGTGTTCAATAAATATTTGTTGAATGGATAACAGAATTTAGCTATACAGTTCTATAAAACTTGTTATAACTTGGGCATGGCATTTTTCTATTCAACTCAATGCAAGTGCAATAGTAGTGAATGATAGAACCAAGTTCTGAAACTAGGTAAATGATTTTGATCCTAAAAAATCTGATGTATGTGTATAGTACACACACACACACACCCCACCATATAAAACTTTGTACATAAAACAATCCTCTAGGAACAAAAAGTAAATTATACACAATTTAACATTTTCAGAAACATCCTTCTGTTTTTGTCCTCTCTTTTTTTCTCTCTTTTACCCACTCATTTTTTTTTCTTTTTTGTCACTGTAGATCTAATCATTAATAATCCTTTTCACCATTGCTAGAAACATCTCTTTTTGGCTCTTCTCTCTGGCCCTGATGTGAGGAGCTGCCTATTTTTATCAGAATCAGAGACCAGAGCACGGAATGATAAGTAAATTCAAGTTCTGCGATCACCTACTCATGTCTGTGATTCTGAATTCATAATGTCTTTAATCCTTAGCTGTAAAATTGAGAAAAAGTAGTTTCTATCTTTTTGAATCAGGGTGCATTGCTTACATGAATCTAGAACCTCTTTAAATTTTTTCAATTTGACACTTGCTTGCCTTCTCTAGCAGAATAGAACTTTTCTCCTTTTTTCAAGAAATTTGTCAAAGTCTCTGAAAATATACCTCCACCGAAAAATGATAATAAAAAACAGCCTGATCAGTTAATGATAAATGACTCAGAAACATACGGATTAAATTCCCCTTAAAAACACATGGATTTAAAAATTAAGCACAAAATTACTGAATAAAATATCTTTTTGCCAAATCCCAAATGTTTGAAAAATAGTTAAAGATGTTTGTTGAACCTGAAGTGGGCCCGAGTTACCCATCCATATTTAATTTGGGTGAGATTAATTCTTACCAGCTGAATGCTCTACTTAGTAGACTTGGTAAGAAAAAAAAAATAACAATATAAAAGTAACTTTTTACTTAAAATTTTAATCTAAAATTTATTCAGCTTTATGGAGGTATAATTTACATGTCAGTTCAGTCCAGTTCAGTTACAGTCGTGTCCGACTCTTCGCGACCCCATGGATCACAGCAGACCAGTCCTCCCTGTCCATCACCAACTTCCTGAGTTTACCCAAACTCATGTCCACTGAGTCAGTGATGCCATCCAACCATCTCGTCTTCTGTCGTCCCCTTCTCCTCCTGCCCTCAGGGTCTTTTCAAATGAGTCAGTTCTTTGCATCAGGTGGCCAGAGTATTGGAGTTTCAGCTTCAACATCAGTCCTTACAATGAACACTCAGGACTGATCTCCTTTAGGATGGACTGGTTGGACCCCTTGCAGTCCAAGGGACTCTCAAGAGTCTTCTCCAACACTGCAGTTCAAAAGCATCAATTCTTCAGCTCTCAGTTTTCTTTATAGTCCAACTCTCACATCCATACATGATGACTGGAAAAAACATAGCCTTGATTAGACGGACTTTCATTGACAAAGTAATGTCTCTGCTTTTAATATGCTGTCTAGGTTGGTCATAACTTTCCTTCCGAGGAGTGCCTTTTGATTTACATACAGTATTGTATAAATTTAAGTTATACAATGTGTTGATTTCACTCACTTATGTATTGAAAACTGATTGTCACAATAACATTTGTTAGCACCCACACACATCACAAAACTGCCATTTCATTTGTGTGTGTGTGTGAGAACATCTGTACTTTGTAGAATATAATCATTCAAATAAAAAACAAATTACTTTTGCTAACAACTTTCTAGACACATGTGATGTCGTCATTACAGCTTTTCCAGGCCATCCAAGTCATCAGTTCAGTTCAGTTGCTCAGTCCTGTCCACTCTTTGTGACCCCAAGGACTGCAGTGTGCCAGGCCTCCCTGTCCATCACCAACCCCCAGAGTTTACTCAAACTCATGTCCATTGAGTCGGTGATGCCATCCAACTATCTCATCCTCTATCATCCCCTTCTTCTCCTGCCTTCAATCTTTCCCAGCATCATGGTCTTTTCCAATGAGTCAGTTCTTCGCATCAGGTAGCCAAAGTACTAGAGTCTCAGCTTCAGCATCAGTCCTTCCAATGAATATTCAGGGCTGATTTCCTTTAGGATTGACTGATTTGATCTCCTTGCACTTTGCTATCCAAGTCATACCGCAAACTATATTTTGATAAACTATTCATAAAACAGACTGTCTACTGTCTAATGCCTATGTCTTCCAATGATTTCAGTTTAGCTATTTTCTTTGGTAATATGGCCAACAAATATTGTGGGATGATGAGAATGGCTGTGCTGAAAGGAAGCATTTTACTAAAAGAAAAATTTCTTCCCAGGGTAATTTTGGCCTTTACTGATAATAAAGATTTCTATTTAGTTACTTCATCACTTGGCCTTGTAGGTATTGCTCCCATCAATCTTGATGAGAGATTCGTCCCATCCTAACAGATGGGTCCAAGACCAGGTAACCAATAAATAAGTGTGGTTATTGAAAATTTAAAATTGATAGTAAAGAACTGATGTATACAATATACTTTTATCCAAAGAAATACTGTTTCTAAGTACAGAAGTCTGATAAAGTCCAATGGATAGAGATGATAAAAAAAGAGAAATTGTTGGAGAGGGAAATAAAAGAGAGAGAGGTCTCTTAAACACCCTCTGTCAAAGTTCTGATTTGGGGCCAGTTTAGTTGCTGCTGCTGCTGCTGCTAAGTCACTTCAGTTGCAGCAGCATACATTTTAATCAGAAGAAACTTGACTTTCTAGGCTAGAGTAGATTCCTCATTTTCCAGCTTGCAGATATTTCAGTCAATAGAGTTAGTTTAAGAAAGTATATGATAATAAAGGCAGTTTGTTGGTTTTCTACTACTGCCATAGCAAATTATTTAAGCCAAATAGTGACTTAATACATGGTTATTATTTTATAGTTAGGCAGGTAAGAAGTTGGGCACCTGTTTTGTTAGGCTCAAAATAAGGTGTCAGCATATCTCCATTTCTTTTGGAGGCTTTAAGGCACAAACCATTTCTTTGCTTTTTCTAGTTTTTAAGGTTACTCACGTTCTTTGGCTCATGGCCTTATTCGCCCGTCTTCAAAGCCGGCGGTGCTCCATTGTTTTGACCTTTTGCTTTATCTCTTCCTTTCTCCTCCCTCCCTCTTCCATTTATAAGGATTCTTGTGAATAATTGGACCCACCCAGGTAATCCAAGATAATCTTTCTATTACAAGGTTATAATAGAAATTCCATCTGTTCTCTTAATATCCTTTTACCATGCAACATAACATATTTATAGCTTCCAGGGGTTATTACACAGACATTTTAGGGCATAGAATGTGGGCATTGTTTTATCTATTGCACATTACAATCTTATTTCTAGATGGAAGTCCTAAGGGAGTGAGGGATGGGCTACTGCCTTTATGGCAAACTTTTTTTCTCTCCACGGAGTGGAATAATACAATAATAATCTGCCAACTGTAATACTTTTGCTCAATGATTTCCAAAACTATGCCTTATTTCCTGCTTAAGTCCGAATGTTGATTTACTATGATCAGGTCAATGCATGGATTAAAAGAATCAATGAATCCTAAATTACTGAGTTGTTACTGGGTGCTTAGAAGTGGACTCCTGACTAACATTTGTGCTCTATTTGGGGGATTTGAAAACCAAGACCCTGAACATTCAAAAGTGGATCTACATTATAACTGAGTTAAGGGCATTATCTCTAAATGGTTCTATGTTCCCTGAACATAAACTTAAAACTTTTTTGGCAATGAGACTAAAGAAAATAAACTTTTGAATAAAAATGGCATAAGCATTGGCCTTTATGTGAGAGTTATAAAAACTAAGCATTTCGGTAAATTCTAATCTCCTGAATTCAGAAATATAAACTTAGGAAGGAAAACAAAATATTTAATGAGGTTTTGGAGACACAAATAGAACTAAAAAAAGACATATGGCAGAATTTTCCCATTAAATGCACAACTAAAATGATAAAATTTTCAATTACTTTTCAGAAGTTAACCAAAACATGTATGTGTTTCATTTTCTCATATTTATTAATAAATCTAATTTTCTTTCTTTCATCTTATTTTTTGTACTCTTCCCTATATTAAGAAGTGCTTTTTCTCCAAAGAAGACCTTCAGTTCAGTTCACGTCAGTCACTCAGTCATGTCCGACTCTTTGCGACCCCATAAATCGCATCACCTCCCTGTCCATCACCAACTCCCGGAGTTCACTCAGACTCACGTCCATCGAGTCAGTGATACCATCCAGCCATCTCATCCTCTGTTGTCCCCTTCTCCTCCTGCCCCTAATCCCTCCCAGCATCAGAGTCTTTTCCAATGAGTCAACTCTTCTCATGAGGAGGCCAAAGTACTGGAGTTTCAGCTTTAGCATCAGTCCTTCCAAAGAAATCCCAGGGCTGATCTCCTTCAGAATGGACTGGTTGGATCTCCTTGCAGTCCAAGGGACTCTCAAGAGTCTTCTCCAACACCACAGTTCAAAAGCATCAATTCTTCGGCGCTCAGCCTTTTTCACAGTCCAACTCTCACATCCATACATGACCACTGGAAAAACCATAGCCTTGACTAGATGAACTTTTGTTGGCAAAGTAATGTCTCTGCTTTTGAATAGGCTATCTAGGTTGGTCATAACTTTCCTTCCAAGGAGTAAGCGTCTTTTAATTTCATGGCTGCAGTCACCATCTGTAGTGATTCTGGAGCCCAGAAAAATAAAGTCTGACACTGTTTCCACTGTCTCCCCATCTATTTCCCATGAAGTGATGGGACCGGATGCCATGATCTTCGTTTTCTGAATGTTGAGCTTTAAGCCAACTTTTTCACTCTCCACTTTCACTTTCATCAAGAGGCTTTTTAGTTCCTTTTCAAGGCCAATAAACACATGAAAAAATGGTCTACATTATAAGAGAAATGCAAATCAAAACTACAATGAGGTATCACCTTATATCAATAAGAATGACCTTCATCAAAAAAATCTATAAACAATAAATGCTGCAGAGCATGTGGAGAGAAAGGAACTGTCTTGCAATGTTGATGGGAATGTAAATTAATAGAGCCACTATGGAGAATGGTATGGAGATTCCTTAAAAAAAAAACAAAAAACTAGGAACAAAAATACCATGTGAACTATCTGACTACTGGGCATATACCCAAACCACAATTCAAAAAGACACATGTACTCAAATGTTTACTGCAACAATATGTACAATAGCCAGTATATGGAAGCAGCTAAGATGTCCATCAGCAGGTGAATGGATAAAGAAGATGTGGTACATATATGCAATGGAATATTACTCAGCCATAAAAGAGAATGAGTCAGCTGTAGTGAGGTGGATGGACCTAGAGCTTGTTATACCAAGTGAAGTCAGTCAGAAAGAGAAAAACAAATATTGTATATTAATGCATATATATGGAATCTAGAAAAATAGTACTGATGAACCTATTTGCCAGGAAGGAATGGAGACACAGATGTACCGAACCGACTTGTGGACACAGAGGGGCACGGAGAAGGTAGGACAAATTGAAAAAGTAGTTTTGACATGTTTACACTATGTGTGTAAAAGAGATAGGTAGCAGGAAGCTGCTGTATAACGCAGGGAGCCCAGCCTGGCACTCTGATGACCTACAGTGGAGGATGGGAGGTGAAGGGAGGCCCAGAAAGAAGGGACATATGTGTAATTATGGCTGATTCACATTGCTGTAGGACAGACAGAAACCAATACAACATTGTAAAGCAAATACACTACAATTAAAAAATAAAATTAAATAAAAAGTGCTAAACAATGAGTACCAGCTCATTAGTCACTTATTCTTCCTTTACTGGAAGAAAAAGTAATATATAAAAATTAAAGGTATTTATAGCTTATGAAGGATGGCATGTATAATACACAAAAATTAAAGGGGAATTAATAAATGATATTTGTAAGAAAACACTAGCTTTGAGTAGGTATTTACCTCAATGCTCACTAAACCATATTTCAAAAGTCCTAAAAAAGAATGCCAAACTAAAATCAATACCTACCTATCCAAAGATTTTTAAAAATCCTGTTTGGCCATAGATGGTAACACATTGTGATTTCCAGTTTTCTCTAAGTCCTGAGAGGGAACGTCTAGTTGGTCAGAGGGAGACAGGGTATTAATGTAAGCTTTCATAGCAGGAAGAACGGACACTAAGTATGGCCCAGTATCTCAATTATTTTAGGACTCTCCTCAAGCTATAAAGGATTTATATGCTAGGCAGTCAAAATGTCACTGAATTATGAGGGTAGATTACACTGAAGCAGCTATTTATTATTATTAGTTGTAGGAATGTCTATTAGTTTATTTAGAACAAATGTCCAGCTGCTATTTTAAGCCCATTATTTATCCATTATTTAATTTTTTTTCTTAAAAGTACAAGGATATAGGTGTCATGATGTGAACTCCACAGTTGAGGTTTAAAGAAATGAGTAGCTAGCCTGCCGAGGCTCTTACAATTGATTACAAACAACATACCCTTCTGCTAGCCTCTAACTCTAACCCTAACTACATTAAAACCAATAAGATGTCTTCCTTTTAAAATACTAAACACATAAAATCCTTTTGATAGGCTTCAACAAAGCCCAAGGGAGTGTTGCATCTCCCCCTGTTCTGTTATAAAAATAGAAACCCTTCACACACTGAGTGCTGTTCAACTGATTCATTCCCCCAGCCCACCTCCCTCACATGATGTAGAATCCTACCAAAATCCTGATTTCAGCACTGAACACCAACTTTACAATTATCACTAGGAAAGTGACAAAGATGGCATTTAGATCCCTTAATATGCAAAAGAGAAGATGGGGTAAAAACTGAATACTGAAGTGCATAACAAAGAAAATGAACTTAAACCACTACCTTCTCCTTTGATCTACCAAAGGGCGGTAATTAGTTTCAAAAATCGCTGGGCTTAGTTTCTAAAATATTGTGAGCTTTTGGTCCCCTCTCTACTATTTTAAATCCAATAAAAGTGTTAGTCACTCAGTTGTGTTTGACTCTTTGCAACCCCATGGACTATAATTCGCCAGGCTCCTCATGGAATTCTCCAGGCAAGAATACTGGAGTGTGTTGCCATTTCCTTCTCCAGGGGATATTCCTGACCCAGGAATTGAACTTGGGTCTCCTGCACTGTAGGCAGATTCTTTACTGTCTGAGCCATGAAGAGAGCCCTTAAATCCAATAGTATTCTAAAATTATTAAGGATCAATTTCACCTGAGGCATGGCCTGAAACTTGACCCTCAGAGATTATTTTTCCTAATTTGATTTGTTCCTGAGTGCACATACAGGAAAACATAAGGAAGAAATTAACCCTGACAAATTTGAGAAATCAGAATTTTTTGTTCAGTCACTCAGTCACATTCAACTCTCTGCAACCCCATGGACTGCAGCACCCCAGGCTTCCCTGTCCTTCACGATCTCCTGGAACTTGCTCAAATTCATGTCCATTCAGTTTGTGATGCCATCCAACTATCTCGTCTTCTGTCATCCCCTTCTCCTCCAGCCTTCTCTCTTTCCCAGCATCAGGGTATTTTTCCAATGAGCTGGCTCTTGCATCAGAGTATTGGAGCTTCAGCTTCAGCATCATTCCTTCCAATTAATGTTCAGGACTGATTTCCTTTAGGATAGACTGGTTTGATCTCCTTGCAGTCCAAGGGACTCTCAAGAGTCTCCTCCAACACCACAGTTCAAAAGCATCAGTTCTTTTGTGCTCAGCCTTCTTCATGGTCCAACACACACGTCTGAACATGACTACTGGGAAAACCATAAGTTAGACTATATGGACCTTTGTTGGCAAAGTAATGTCTCTGTTTTTAATGCACTGCCTAGATTTGTCATAGCTTTTCTTCCAAAGAGTAAGCATCTTTTAATTTCATAGCTGCAGCCATTGTCCACAGTGATTTTTGAGCCCAAGAAGATAGAGTCTGTCACTATTTAATTGTTTCCCCATCTATTTGCCATGAAGTGATGTGACTGGATTCCATGACTTTAGTTTTTTGAACTTTGAGTTTTAAGCCAGCTTTAACACTCTCCTCTTTCATCTTCATCAAGAGGTTCTTTAGTTCCCCTGCCATGAGTGTGGTGTCATCTGCATATCTGATATTTCTGAGGTTACTGATATTTCTCCCAGCAATCTTGATTCCAACTTGTGCTTCATCCAGCTTGGCATTTCACACGATGTGCTCTGCATATAAGTTAAATAAGCAGGGTGACAATATACAACCTTGATGTACTCCTTTCCCAATTTGGAACCAGTCCATTGTTCCATGTCCGGTTCTGACTGTTGCTTCTTGACCTGTTTAGATGTTTCTCAGGAGGCATTTGAAATATTCTGGTATTCCCATCTTTTTAAGAATTTTCCATATCTTGTTGACTCTACAGAGTCAAATGCTTTAGCACAGTCAATGAAGCAATCCAGCAATTTTCTGGAATTTTCTTGCTTTTTCCATGATCCAATGGATGTTGGCAATTTGATCTCTGATTCCTCTGCCTTTTCTAAATCCAGCTGGTATATCTGGAAGTTCTTGGTTCACTTACTATTGAAGCCTAGCTTGGAGGATTTTGAGCATCACCTTACTAGCATGGGAAATGAGTTCAATTGTGTGGTAGTTTGAATATTCTTTGACATTGCCTTTCTTTGGGATTTGGCTTCCCTTCTGGCTCAGCTGGTAGAGAATCCACCTGCAATGCAGGAGACCTGGGTTGGATCCCTGGGTTGGGAAGATCCCCTGGAGAAGGGAAAGGCTACCCACTCCAGTGTTCTGGCCTGGAGAATTCCATGGGGCTATATAGTCCATGAGGCCGCAAAGAGTCGGGCACAACTGAGCAACTTTCACTTCTTTGGGATTTGAATGAAAACTGAACTTTTCCAGTCCTGTGGCCACTATTGAGTTTTCCAGATTTGCTGGCATATTGGTGTGCAGCACTTTGACAGCATCATCTTTTAGAATTTGAAGTAGTTCAGTTGGAATTCCTTCACCTCCACTATCTTTGTTCATAGTGATGCTTCCCAAGGCCCACCTGGCTTTGCACTCCAGAATGTCTGGCTCTAGGTAAGTGACCACACCATTGTGGTTATTCAGGTCACTAAGAATTTTTTTGATAGTTCTTCTGTGTATTCTTGCCACCTCTTCTTAATATCTTCTGCTTCTGTTAGGTCCATATCATTTCTGTCCTTTATTGAGCCCATCTTTGCGTGAAATGTTCCCTTGGTATCTCTGATTTTCTTGAAGAGACCTCTAGTCTTTCCCACTCTATTGTTTTTCTCTATTTCTTTGCATTGATCGCTGAGTAAGGCTTTCTAATCTCTCTTTGCTATTCCTTGGAACTCTGCATTGAAATGGGTATGTTTTTCCTTTTCTCCGTTGCCTTTCACTTCTCTTCTTTTCTCAGCTATTTGTAAGGCCTCCTTAGACAGCCATTTTTCCTTTTTTCATTTCTTTTTCTTGGGGATGGTTTTGATCACCGCCTCTTGTACAATGTTACAAACCTCTGTCCATAGTTCTTCAGGCACTCTGTCTATCATATCTAATCCCTTGAATCTATTTGTCACTCCCACTATATAATCATAAAGGATTTGATTTAGGTCATACGTGAATAGCCTAGTGGTTTTCCCTACTTTCTTCAATTTAAATCTGAATTTTGCAACAAGGAGTTCTTGATCCAAACCTTAGTCAGCTCCCGGTCTTGTTTTTCCTGACTGTATGGAACTTCTCCATCTTTGACAGCAAAGGATATAATCAATCTGAATACAATCAGTCACATAAAAAGCATCATTATTTTTTCAGCAAGGCCTTATTGGGGCTCCTGCTGCAGCAAAGGGGAGTGAGAATGAATAACAGGCTCCTTTCTGCTTGCTCCCCAAGGCATGGGTGAGCTTGTTCCTTACATGGAGTGGGTGAGGGTAGGGGCATGTCCAGAAGTCGGGCCGGAAGGATAGCTCAGGTTCTTTGTCCACTCCTCTCATCATGCTGACCTCAGGGGCGTGCTCCGTACCCTACTTTGGCTTCCCACACCCATTCCTGGCTCTTTAGAAGTGGCATTAGGGGTTTTTTGGTCTTTTTGTTTCTTTTGTTCATACTTTGCCCCAACTGCACAGGCACCCAGTTTCTTTTAGTCCTGTACAGTTTCTTTGTATTTTGTTGTTTGGAGAGAGGTCTGTCCAGGTGCAAGCATAAAAGCTTGGCAGTAAAGGGTCCCAGGTTTTAGCCTGTCTCATTCTGAGAGACTTTGCATCCTTATTCTTAAGGGATAAGGGCGCCAAGTTCTCTTCTTCTGAAACTTATTTCTGCTGGACAGGGTGTGCAGACCCTAGCCTACCCTAGACGTATAGAAGTCCCCCACTTACTGTCCCAAGGACCTGTAGGGACCTGGGCCTCTCTCCTCTGGAATGGACACTTTGGTCCAAGAAGGAGATCTGGGACCAACAGGTCCAGAACTTCCATTCCAAAGGTAGAGAAACATGTTAAAATTTAACCCCGAGATTCACAAAAATATAGACTGGCTTTTTGGCAAAGGTGACAGCCTCTCCCCTGTCTGGTCAACAGCTAAGAAAACCCTCCAAAATTAACCTGGTTCCCTCCCTTTCTAGACTTTTTAATGATTTATTGTTGTTCTGCTTTTTAGCCCTTTTTTGTTTAATGTTTTAGTTAAATTTGTGTCTCTTAGGATCCAACAGTTTGAAGTAAGGCTCATTGGTGGCTCAGGAATTCAGCCCGTGTAAGGTATTATTTTTGTCATCAACTTTTTCCCCAATAATTTCACCAGGAAAGATTTTTCAGTGGAATTATATAATCTTTGCAATATTTTTGCTCTTCCTAATATCTATCTCACTATCTCACAACTGCAAATGCATTTTGGTGAGTGTTTATAGTATTACAGTTATAATCGTATAGACTTTTATTGTGTATAGTTTAAGAGTTTGGTCCAAATTCCCTAATAATCATATCGTGCTTCTCTTTTACACTCTTTCTACATATTCTTTCATTTGATCTTCAAGGAGTCCCCTGGTATAGGCAGGACCTGCTGCTCCTCTAGTGCCCCAAGCTCTCCCTGAATGGCATTATTAGCAATCAGGATTCCAACAGCCCAGTGCCCTCCTTCCTTTTGTATGCTGCTTGCTGATGGCATCTTAATCTCTCTCTTTGGTCCAAAAACCTCCCCTGAGTTTCTGATGCATGCATCCAGTTTTTGGTTGACATCTCTGCCTGGATAGCCTCAGTTCAGTCAGTTTAGTTCAGTCACTCAGTTGTGTCCGACTCTTTGCAACCCAATGAATCACAGCATCCCAGGCCTCCCTGTCCATCACCATCTCCTGGAGTTCACTCAGACTCATGTCCATCGAGTCAGTGATGCTATCCAGCCATCTCATCCTCTGTTGTCCCCTTCTCCTCCTGCCCCCAATCCCTCCCAGCATCAGAGTCTTTTCCAATGAGTCAACTCTTCACATGAGGTGGCCAAAGTACTGTATAGCCTACACATACCTAAAGCTCAACACACCAGAATACCGGTCCCCTTCCTCATCACACTAGCTTTGCTGCTGTTCTTCTTGGATCAGCTTCCAGTGAGTCCTCAACCTTGTATTCTTGACTCTTCTCTATTTTTGCAGATTTCACTTCCCAAGTATGTCTTGGCTATTCTCAAATCTCTTTCCTCCCAATTCATCAAGAAACTTCTAACAGCCTCCTTTAAAATCTTTCATAGAGTCACTCAAGTGAATTATTTCAAACCCAAATAAGACCATAGCATCTTCCACAAGATTCTCCATTGTCTGCAGAATTAAGTCCAAGTTCATGAGTAAGTGGTATAAGACCTCTTGTGAGCCACCTTCTACCCTCTTCGTATTTTGTTTCCCACTCAACTTATCGGGGGTGGAAGCTGGTCCGCATCGTTTTGTCTCAGTGCTCTGGCTACATTGCATCACTTGAGCCCTTTAAGAAAGCTCGATTTCCTTATGTTCCTTTTCCCCTTGAACTGCCTCAATCCTATTACAAAAAGATTCTCAGTCCTAGTTAACGTGTCTCCTCTTCCCAGAAACTTTCCCTAAGCCTCTTCCTGTATTCACATCCGCATACGATGAGTTCTTTTCTGTACCCACAAACTTGTATGTTCTTCATTACAAATGGGTACAGGGTCATGTTGAGCCTGAGCATTTCTTAAGGACAATACTTGTAAATACCTGGGATCCTCCCATTTCAGTGTCTGCATTTTTTTATACAGGAACACAGGTATTTAAACTGTGTGTGTGTGTGTGTGTGCATGTGTGGTTACACCAGGACATCTCTAACACCAATTCTATCTACTTCAAAACCCAAATAAGTACTACCATTTTGGTAGGACAGAAAAATCACTAGTTTGAAATGTTACATTTTCATAGTTTGATACCATACACAATAAGTAGAATTTTAAATGAAAATTGATTGATCTGGTAAAATGTTCATATTCTGCCCACTATTTTCACAGTTCTGGGCCCAAAATCATTGTAATAAAGTTTCTACTTTAGCATTCATCAAAACTGTGAAAGAAATGTTGCCATTCATAGATGTATTAGTGCAAAAGGGCCCAATGCTGCTTTCAAAGACTATTTTCTTATACAGAGACATTTTATAGTCTGGCAATCATCTTGTTAAACATTTCCTATAAAATTTTAAAAAATCTTTACCTGGGAGTCTATCACTGTGGCACTAATCACACCTCTACAATTAAGCTTATTTCAAGCCTTTCACTGTAATCCTTTTTCTTTAATCAGGGGTTTATTATTGGACTGCTAATGTGAAAGTTGAAATAAAAATCTCAGCCCAGGAATGAATTCTAATAGCAGTTATAGAAAACCCTGAGAAATTCTAATATTTTTCTGTGAGATCTATATTGGGAGCTAGGTGTAATTCTCTCCCTCCTCCCCACCCGCAGCCTTTTTGTCTGTAGAACGATTTGCCTTACTTAAGGGAGATGGAAGTTCTCCTCATGCCTTTAAGGGTATCCTTTATGTATTGCCTTTGGGTTTCCCTGGTATGAACACAAAAGCATAATTTCTTTTTTCTATGAAGCTGAAGGGAGCAGATACAATGGTCTAAGGATGTTTTCTGTCTTTTCTATATCACTAAATAGAGGATAGTTTCGACTTAGGTAATTCTAGCATGCCAAATGAGTCACCCAGCTTTTATGTCTCCAAAAAGGTTTACTAATGGAGAGGAGTTTTAAGTTCAAGGACAACATGTATCTTAATAACAAATAAGTAAAATTCTGACTTTAAAATGAGTTAATTTGGTATAAAACTTTATAGTTTCACAGTGAATTCACACATATGATTGCATTAGCAACACAAAAATTCTATGAATAACCAAAGCCATTCTAAACTTCCTGACTACATCCTGAGTCCCCCTTCTCCCCACCCCCACCTCAGTTCAGTTCAGAGCTCAACTGTCTCTCACCTTGATACTGTCTCCTGTCCCATCCAGTCATTTTTCCCCATGACAGCTGCAGACATGTTTTTAAATGATGATGCATTTTAAAATTAGAACACTTACTGGCTTTCTTCATTTTTTTAAGATAAAAAAGAAAACCTTTGCATGGATGGCAGGTATTATTGTTTACCACCCTTATATCAGTCCCCATGTCAGTTCTCCCTAACCTATCTCTTCCAGAAAGCTGAAAGAGCTAAATATTCCTTAGCCTTCCATGTGCTTACAGTTAGCAGCTAGCATGTGACAGTTTTCTGACCAGTGACATATAACTGGAAATCTGATGAGGACTGAGAAGAGTTGCTTTTGCTTTTTGAGACAGATGTAACTGGTGTTGCTACCTTTCCTTCATGTCTTCCTGTTTTGAATATGGTTGTCATAACCGGTACTTCAGCAGCCATCTTATGACCATGAGACATCACATGTGAGGACGAAGGACAATACACTAATCATGGATGGAGGAAGAACAACTATTCTGGGACTTCAGTGATATCAGTGGAAGGCTAAACTGATGCTAACCATTGCCTACCCTTAAAATTTTTGTTACTGAACCCACATGTTTTGACTACCTGTAGGATCTGCTATTACTTGAAACTGAGTACCCCTAATAGAAATACATGGCTTACAAAGCACTCCATAATTCTCCCACCTTTCAGAGATACTGGTTTTCTCTGAGTTCCTAAAACGTTCCTCTCTGCCTTGATAATTTTCCTATCACATGATCAAATTGACCGCACTGTAGATTTCATCCAATTAACTCCTACTCAGTCTTCATATCTCAATGAAAATGCGCCTTTCTCCAAGAGACTTTCTCTGATCCCTAAGTTAGGTCATCTCCAGTTATATATTCATATAGCTTTCAGTGATCGTCTTTCTTGGCACATATTATGTATTGTGAGTGCATATATATTCATATGAGTATTTAATAATGTTATGTTTTCCGTGAGATTACAAGATTTATTAGAGTAGAAACTGTGTTGCTCACTACTGTCTGTTCTATTGTTAGCAAATGCATGCTACTGAACATTCAATCACTTCAAGGAAGGAAAGAATAAGGGAAGGAAGGAAGATAGCAATGTTGGGAGGGAGGAAAGAAAAGGAAAAAAGCTAATGAGAATTGAAACCTCAAATTTGAACTTAAACTTTCGACTTTCCTTTGACTCTGTAGCTTTCTATCTCATATGTAAAAAAGAAGAAGCCGAGAGCGAGTGGTCTGTGTTTTTTGAAACCCAATATAAAAGCATCGTACTGCACTTATTGCAAACAAAAGTGTTGAGAAACTTATTTATTTAGCTATTTATTTTTGAAGTTCAGCCTGAAGTTTTAAAAATTGTACTGCAGTATAATAGACAAAATTATATTAGTTTCAGGTGTATAACACAATGATTTGACATTTGTATACATTGCCAAAATAATCAGCACCATCAGTCTAGTTACCATCTGTCACCGCACAGAGTTACAATTTTCTGTGTGTGTGTGATGAAAACTTTTAAGATTCACCCTCTTAGCAGCTTTCAACTATGTAGTTCAATGTTACTGACTATAGTCACTGTACTGTAAACTAATTATATCCTCATGGCTTATTTATTTTATATCTGGAAATTTGTACCTCTTGATTCCCTTCACACATTTCACTTATCCAACCCCTCTGAAAAACATTTAGTATTTCTTCATTATTTTAATTTCCTCTTAGCTAATTTAGTCTTCTTCGGAAAAAAAAAATGTAGATCTGTGTTTTATTCTCAACACAGCATTTTTAAGAGCGAGGAATGGAAAGAGTGATCAGTCTTAACAATGGATTTCATAACTTGCTTAGGCTCAATAGACTCCCAGAAGTTCATGCATGGTCATAAGGGACCATGAAATTCTCTGTAATTTTATACCAAATTTTGTACACACATGTATTTTTGTGGATAGGGAATTAAGAGCTTTAATCAAATTTTCAATAAGGTTTCAATTCTAAAGTAGGTTAAGAAACATTGGGTTAAGTAACTAAATAAAGTGGTAGTATTAGAAATTATTTCCTCTTAAGAAAAAATTAACTTATAGGTATTTACTAGATGTACATTTTGGAGAGGTATGAAAATGAAAGTCACTCAGTTGTGTCTGACTCTTTGCAACCCCGTGGACTACACCATCAGTGGAATTCTCCAGGCCAGAATACTGGAGTGGGTAGGGTAGCCTTTCCCTTCTCCAGGGGATCTTCCCAACCAAGGGATTGAACCCAGGTCTCCCATATTGCAGGTGGATTCTTTACCAGTTGAACCACCAGGAAAGCCGAAGAATACAGGAGTGGGTAACCTATCCCTTCTCCAAAGGATCTTCCTGAGCCAGGAATCGAACCGGGGTGTCCTGCATTGCAGGCAGATTCTTTACCAACTGAGCTAGCAGGGAAGCCCTTGGAGGGGTATACTCATAGTATAAATAAATCTATGTCATGATCAGCTGTGTTTTGTGTGGTTTCTAAAAATTTGACTAAATATTTGTTAACCTGCCTTTTGCAATAGGCTGAGAGTAACACTATATATGCCAGACACTGCTAAAGATATTAATTGTACTATCTCATTTAATTTTTCTAGAAAATCTACAGAACTACTATTATTATTCCCCTTTTCCAGATGAGGAAACTCTGTTTCTAAGATTTCTAATAACATATTCACTGTCAAAACTGAATGCAGGTGCAGTGAGAAAGTAGAGAAAAATACATTTTCACATGTCAAGACTTGTGTAAATGAGAAAAAGTGATCATTTGAAAGCAATGTGTGATAATGGCCAAAGATATAGTAATAACAATAATGAGCATATTAGAATGTAAAAGAGATCCTTTGAGATTCTGTTTGATCATGATCACTGGTTAAAAGCTGAGTCAAAGAGAAAGAAAAGATTCTAATTAGCAGGAGTTATATGAGCAAGATCAGGAGGGAACAAGGTGAGTTTAAGGGGCTAAGAACTATGTCTGGGCTAAGAGATATATTCCCCTTGGGAACAATGGGAGACAAGACTGGGAAGGATGCTTGGGTGCAGTTCGCTGGTCTCAAGTGTTAAACTAAAATGCTTGAACTTTACCCTTAGATAATGAGAACCACTTGAGGAGCGTTTTGAACTGGGAGATGACGTCATGCAAACGGTTTTTAGTTAGATTAATTTGGTACCAGTGCCCTGACTGGAACAGAACAAGGTGGTCTAGCCAGGAAAGCATAGAAAATTGAGGGAAAGGGCGATGTGGATAGGGGCAGAAATGTGAAGAAGGGAAGAATCTAAAAAGGCATTCCCATGAAGTTACTACATTTAGTGTAAACTTGCCTATCTAAAAACAAACTCTCCACGTAGAGGAGAGGCCTCTGAGGAAGTCCTAGGTTTGTGAGGTTCCACTCCAAAGGAAGCTTCAGCTGTGTGTACCTCATTTTCAACCATTTCATTTCTATTTCTTTGTGTGCTCTGACTTAATATCTCTTTTCCCTTTTCATTTTTCATTCCTTCATTTATATATATATATATATATATATATATATATATATACATACATACACACAGTGTTCTGGATATAGCACATAGCTAGCGCAGTGGCCCCAAGACAGAAATGAACTTGGCTTGTTCCAGGAACAAAAAAAAAGAGCCAGTTAGGCTTGAATGTGGTAAGCCACAGTAGAAGTGGAAGAAAGGTAGGTAGAAACGGATGAATGAAGGTTAAGTTACGGTGTTGCCATTGCTATGAATTAGGGTGCATATTTGGGAAAGGAGACAACTGGAAAGTTTTTAAGATGAATGTGAGATGAGACATCATTTCCATTTTGAAAAGATAACTCTGCCTACTTACTGGACAATTAATCATAAGGGCAAAAAGAGAGACAGGAAGATCTCGGAGTTTATTGCTGTTATCCAAGTAAGAGATTCTCTTGTGGCTCAGACAGTAAAGACTCTGCCTGCCATGAAGGAGGTGAGGTTCAGTCCCTGGGTTGGGAAGATCCCTGGAGAAGGGCATGGCCACCCACTCCAGTATTCTTGACTGGAGAATCCCTTGGATGGAGAAGCCTGGCAGGCTTCGGTCCACGGGATCGCTGAGAGTCTGACATGACTGTGTGACTAACACTTTCACTCTCGAGTAAGAGATTGTGATGGGGGACTTGGCTAGCAGTGGAACAGTGAATAGTAAGACATATTGGGACCTGGGCTATGTTTTGAAGGCAGAGTTGGTAGCATTTACTGATGGACTAGATAACATCCTCTTGGTGTGGTAAGTTCATCTGTTCTGCTCCATCTGTTAGATTTTAGCCCAACTTGGCCCTCTTTGCATAGTAAACTGATGACTTAATAATACCACCACACCTTTGGCATATTTCCCCAGGTGGCCAGCTCCTCTGTATTAGACTCTGGGAAGCCTTGCCTGTGTGAGATGACTTCTCAGATAGCACTTGGAGACCAGAGGGCAATAGTGAGGCAAGGTAGCATGGGCGTTAGTGACATTAAGAGCTCCAAGATGTTATAATTTGGGGATCTTTAGAGTTAGATTTGGAGAATTAAGGTGTAACCTAGAATGAAGACTAAACTAGACAGTATATTAAAAAGCAGAGACATTACTTTGCCAAAAAAGGTCCCTCTAGTCAAGGCTATGGTTTTTCCAGCAGTCATGTATGGATGTGAGAGTTGGACTATAAAGAAAGCTGAGTGCCAAAGAATTGATGCTTTTGAACTGTGATGTTGGAGAAGACTCTTGAGAGTCTCTTGGACTGCAAGATCCAACCAGTCCATCCTGAAGGAAATCAATCCTAAATATTCATTGGAAGGACTGATGTTGAAGCTGAAACTCCAATACTTTGGCCACCTGATGCGAAGAACTAACTCATTTGAAAAAACCCTGATGCTGGGAAAGATTGAAGGCAGGAGGCGAAGGGGAGGCCAGAAGATGAGATGGCTGGACGGCATCACTGACTCAATGCACATGAGTTTGAGTAAGCTCTGGGAGTTGGTGATGGACAGAGAGGCCTAGTGTGCTGCAGTCCATGAGGTCGCAGAGTCAGACATGACTGAGCAACTGAACTAAACTGAACTCAACGAAGATGTAATTGACAGACCTGTAGACACTGAGAAAAGTGGCTAGTTTTGACAAAAGAAGTAAAAGATCAAGGCAGAAAATTTCCATGATAATACTCCACATGAGTTAGAGACATAGCAATGTGTGGAATACTTTATTCCTGGATTTACAAAAAAAGCATATTGTGGAGAATTAGCCTGGCTGCTAAAGTCACTGATAATGAAATCCACACAAGAATTTGAACTTTTTAAAACTAAATAACTTTCAAAAGTTTATTTGTGCCAATTTAATTTGTTTCCTTCATGTTAGCTCCTTTTATCAATAAGAAGCTGTTTACAGAAGTATTCACCAGCAGGCTCTAAATAGGAACCTATGGAATAGTGAGCCCACTTACAAAAATACAGTGTTAATGTGACTTTCGAGGATCTCATCATAATAAGTATCTAGAGAGTTCTATTGTTTTCTGAGGAATTTTGGGCAAATGTTTCCCGATTTGTTTAGAAATTTGTAAAGAATGAATGGTAGTGCATTCTCATGGGTTGATTGATTTTTTGTATTTCATTTTTGTTAGGAAAATAATTTTTTTTTAAATGTTCATTTTAAAATTCAAAATTACTTTCTTCATCTCATAAAGGAAGCATCAAGAAGTTGAGAAAATTTATCATAGTTGAAATTTACTTCATTTTCTTTACAGATTATTTTGAATCTGGTTTAAGAAATTCATGGTCCTCTCTAAACATTTTATGGAAATGGTTCATTGAGTGTTGAGAAAAGTTTAGTCTCATTTTCTAGGCAGACTTTTTAACCTGACAATGCTAAATGGGGAAGAATTCTTCAGGATTATGTGTGTTTTGATAAAGATCCTGAAACAGCTGGTTATTTTCAGTCATTTCCTCATTGGGGAAAGACACTGCTGCTGTTTGGGTAAGGGAAATAGAATCTTGTTATCCATGCAAGATTAGGGGAAAAAAAAATTCAGGAGAAAGATTCCATTTTATTTTTTAAACACACACATTTTACTACTCTGTTCATAAAATATGTGTTTCAAAATGTGTGTTCATGTGACAAAAATAATGAACCCACCAGTCCTGGCAGATCCTGAAGATCAAGGGAAAATCACTTTAAGGCCTGTGAAGAGGTAGTTTGTAGCCTTCCAGTCTTTTTCATGACAGAGAAGCTGGGTATTTAAAAGAACTTGAACCCACCTTTTCTAAATAAATTGGACCCTGGACTACTTGATGACTCTGATTCAAAACTCTCATCATTTCACGGGGAGGTTCCTGTGAATTCACTGTGCGGTTTGCTCTGAGGCCACGGGGATCCATCTATCAGGTCTCGTCTGACTGCACACAGGTAGACGGCTGATAGACCATTAGTCCGCAGTGCCTGTTTAGATTTGAGGAATTACTCTACAAGAACAAGGCAGGTTCTATTTTTGACATTTCAGCAATGAGAACACTTGTATATTACGGCCTGATTTGATTTACTGTACGAAAATAAGAGTTCTGTAATTTGTAAAAGACATTTATTACATGAGTCCAAAAATTAGGAAAAAAAAAACATGCTTAGTGTCTCTGTCTATCCCATCTGGTTTTATTTTAATCTCCCTCTAGTCACATATGAAATTTTGCTTAGCTGTCTTCATTTTCTTAGTCAATCTTGATTAATGGCCTTCAAAGTAAAAATAATTGGCCTGCATCAGTGTTGTTTTATAACTCTTGTTCACGAAGAATGTGAAAGGCTGGAAAATGAGCCTAAACAGAAGGAATGCATTACGCTCGTCTTTGAGAAAGTGCAGTCCTTCACTTGTTTCACTGTGTATTTTTATAACAGGCGCCTCCTTGACCGTCCACGATATTGCAGATCCGTGGTGCCAAAAGCTTATGTATACTTCGTCAAACTGACCACGGCAGCTCGACATGTGAAGGCGGGACCCGGCCAGGCCTGCAGAACAGGCCTGAGAATTTCAAAAGTAAATTATCAGCAGAGCCGAGGCAATGAAACTCAGAAGTTAAAAATGGGCAGGGGGGCTAATTGTCTCTGAAGTTTAAATGGCTTTATTTATAAAAGTCTTCTCCAGCATTTGTGTTTTTTTCCCCCTTTCTTGAAAAGCGTGTTCAACTTGAAAGGAATTGGGGGAAATGCAGGCGCCGGGGGACCATTGTGGATTTGGAATTGAGCTCTGTTTCCCTTCAAGGCCCCCATTTCTGGGGGAGCTCGTTAGTTCAAGGAGGTCAGAAACACATTTGAGTTCAAAAAAAAGAAAACAACACCCTGAGAAGATAATTTCTTTCTTAATGTAGACTTTTTTGTAAATGGATATATGATGTCTCCCCCCAAAAGCTAGTCATTTTATGATTGTACTGATTAGAAAATTAACATCAGGAATTTTCCAGCTTTTCTGTAATCTCAGTGCTAGGCTAAATTACTCAGTAATTTTTTTAGGAATTTCAGATGTTTTTATATTTGCTATATTAAAAACAATTAAAATCCCCTCTAACATTCATTTTGAATATACCTCCAGACACCAGTAGACCAATGGTCCCACACTAAGCGTGTTCAGCCAGTAGCCCTGGAGGGAACCATATTTTCTATTTTACACAACCCCAGGAGATGGGCTGCGACCTCATGAAGATAAACCAAAAGGTTGAAGGCATATGGGACAGTTCCCTGATGTGAAGAAAAATTCTTGCAGAGATTAGTGTAACCACAGTAGGGCCTTGAGTGAAGACCTATTGTGTCCCAAGTATTTTCATAAAAGGAAAATGAGTTCTTTTTCAGTTGGAAAGATGAGATCCTTCTGACATCAAGGTTGTGGCCATAGATAAAATTGGTTTGAGAATTCCAACCCAGTCCCTTCCCTGTTTCCCCGTATGTGTGATTCCTCTCAGGCTCACTCAGATTCCTCAGTCCCCATCCCTTTCATTTTGGGTCCCCTGAGCCTTCTATATCATTGTCCTCAGAGCTCACAGCTCACTCAAGAGATGTGACTGGGATTTGGCTGGTGAATCCACCTCCCTTTTTCTACTCATCATAGCATCATCTTCAGAACAACGGGGCAATCACAGATAATTTCCCAGTCTAATCAACCACCCATCCACCCACCACAACACACACACACACACACTCTCTAGTCTGAATGCTATATATTTGCAGCAGTTTGGTTACTTGTTTAGAAATGTTTCACAATAGTTCTGACATTTCTCTGTTGTTTTCTGAGGATGAGTCATTGAACCAAGCACTTTATAGAGTACCTCTACCACCTGACTTATGCTAAAAACAAATATTGAATATATTACTTCATTTAATCCTTATAACAGAACTAAGAAATGCATATTTTTCTCCTTATTTTACAGGTGAGTGAACTTAACTTTGGTTAGGTAAACTATTCTTGTAACCATTTTAAGCCAGTTCAGTTCAAGTTCAGTCACTCAGTCATGTCTGACTCTTTGCAACCCCATGGACTGCAGCACACCAGGTTTCCTGTCCATCACCAACTCCTGGAGTTTACCTAAACTCATGTCCATTGAGTCAGTGATGCCATCCAACCATCTCATCCTCTGTTGTCCCCTTCTCCTCCTGCCCTCAATCTTTCTCAGCATCAGGGTCTTTTCAAATGAGTCAGTTCTTCCTATCAGGTGGCCAAAGTATTGGAGTTTCAGCTTCAACATCAGTCCTTCCAATGAATATTCAGGACTGATTTCCTTTAGGATTGACTGATTGCATCTTGCAGTCCAAGGGCCTTTCAAGAGTCTTCTTCAACATCATAGTTCAAAGGCATCAATTCTTCGGCACTCAGCTTTCTTTATAGTACAACCCTCACATCCATACACGACTGCTGGAAAAACCATAGCCTTGACTAAATGGACCTTTGTTGGCAGAGCAATGTCTCTGCTTTTTAATATGCTGTGTAGGTTGGTCATCACTTTCCTTCCAAGGAGAAGCGTCTTTTAATTTCATGGCTGCAGTCACCATCTGTAGTGATTTTGGAGCTCTTCGTTATTAACCTCTGAGCTTCCCTGGAGGCTCAGGCAGTAAAGCACCTGCCTGTAATGTGGGAGACCTGTGTTTGATTCCTGGGTCGGGAAGATCCCCTGGAGAAGGAAATGGCAAGCCACTCCAGTACTCTTGCCTGGAAAATTCCAGGGACTGGGGAGCCTGTTAGGCTACAGTCCATGGGGTTGCAAAGAATAGGACATGACTGAGCAACTTCACTCGCTTTTATTAACCTCTACATCTGGGTTTCTAAGTGTGGCACTACTGACATTTGAGCCTGGATAACCCTTTGCTCTGGGTGCCTGTCCTGTGCACTGTCAGATGTTTAGCAGAATCTTCAACTGCTCCCTACTACATACCAATGTCACTCTCCCTGCCCCATTCCCTAAATGCGTATCAACCAAAAAGTTCTCCATACATCGCCAGATGCCCCCTGATTGAGAATACCACTGCTCTTCTTTTGCTGCATAGAGATTTTCTCAGCTTTTGATGTAATGTAATTGATCCGAGCAAAGGTCTATTGGGTCATCAAGGCTCGCTGGAGACTGATACAATCTTAATCATGATCTAGGAAGAGGCAGCAAAGTCTTCTCAGAGAGGTTCTGTGGAGAAGTCCAGAAATGTGAGTGATTAATACCCTCCCCAGGAGGCTTGTCAGAAGCTAGATAAGATTGCCGAAAATGAAACTAATGGCGATATGTTATGACATATTCAAGTTTATGAACCCAAGGAAGAGGTGAAACAACATTTGACTTAACTTTTGGATCTCGGATAGAGTGTAGATAAGACACTGTTCTCAACTGCTCCAAGTCTGAGGCATTAACCCTTAAGACTTCTAAGTCTTTTTTTATCAACCCAGAAGCTGCTGCTAAGTCACTTCAGTCGTGTCCAACTCTGTGCGACCCCATAGACGGCAGCCCACCAGGCTCCTCTGTCCCTGAGATTCTCCAGGCAAGAATACTGGAGTGGGTTGCTATCAGACACTAAACTAACAGTTTTGTCAACCTTTGAAACCCTGTTTTTGAGGATTATTTTTCACCTCAATCCACATGATTCTGAATCATGGAACATCTTTTCCATGATACTCTCAAAGGCACATATCCCAGCCTATTAACCAAAGCCCATAGTCACAGGGTAGAAAGAATATCACGCTTGCTACTGTGACATGTAAAATGGTACTGGACTTCTGGCTTGATTTGAATCTGCCACTTGACCTCGAGTTAAAAGCTGGGGAGAGTTCCAGGAAGAAAGTAGATCTTGGCAGTGGCCTGATGGATGACTAGTAATATGGACTGACTCGTATCCCCTCAAACTCATGTGGTGAAGCCATAACCCCTCAAGGCAACTGTATTTGGATACAGGGTTTTCACGAAGGTCCGAGGTTAAAAATGGTCCTAAGGTAGAGCCCTGATATGATAGGACTAGTGCTCTTCTAAGAAGGGAAGGAGACACCAGAGAGACTTCCATGACCACATGTGCACAGAGGGAAACCAGCAACAAGGTGCCCGTCTACAAGCCAGGAAGAGCGGCCTTGCCCAAAGCAGGCCCTGATGGCACCTGGATCCTAGATTTCCAGCCTTCAGAATCGTGAAAGAATACGTTTCTGTCTAAGCTCCCCAGTGTGTGGTATGTTGGTAATGCAGCCCTGGAAGGCTAATATAACTGGAAATGAGCCAAAGTGGGAGAGGGAAGTTTCAGGGGGGAGGTGGCAGGGAGGGATGTGGGCAGAGCAAGCACCAAGGCCTGGAGTGAGGACGACGTGTTCTCTCCCAGCGAAGACGGCAAACGCTGTCTGGCATGTCATGCATGGGCTTCTCAGGTCCTACCACCTTTAACCTGACGGCTGAATAGAAATGGTCTTCTCTTAGATCAGAGCAGAAAGTCTGATGTATGTGGTGAACATCTGAAACTCTTCAGAGCAAGCATAGTGCAGCCTCCAGCCCCAGCGGTACACTGTGTGTGATAACTAAGGTTGAATATCACATTTAAAAATGAAAAAGGCTTCAACAGGTCCTTAGTTCAGGGTGAGGTAAGCAAATGAAAAACATTGCCTAATTTATTTATTCTGAAGTCTTGTAAATCAGATTCTAATGCTAATGAATTTTAAATGTACAGAAATCAAATCTTCAAGCTGTTTGAGCTCTTATCAGTTTAACTTTGTGTCAAATGGCATATTCCTTTACAAGACTTAAAAAAAAATGACAGCGTTATTTTAAACAAAGAATAACTATTATAATCGTCTTGTTGTTTCAGAGTTAGCAGCCTACCTGCTCCAGAAAAGACAAAATAATGGAGATAAAAGAAGACCACCATCCTTGTTTTAAATATTTGCAGTCCTGTCTTCATAGGTAAAATAAAATAAATGGCTGATAGTTGCAATAATGTTTGCAGTTACAGAATATGAAGAAGAATAATGGGACTGAAATCTACTTCTTCAGGTGAGTTTTGCTTGTTCTTAGGGTCGTCAGTAAATTAGATGATGTAATAGGCCTTTCTTTCCTTGTGCCCATTCTCCCTATACCCTTTTCCAAATCCAGGTGAAGAAATCTGCCTTGGTCTTTTCATACAATATGCAGCTATATGCACTTTCTTTCATAAACATTTGCAATTCACCAAAGAGAATGTGAGATGCATCTTGCATGCTTATCAAACGCCACAAGAACTTTACAGATTACTGCCTGCCTCAGGATTCCAGTTCCCTGGTGCTTATGCATAAGCAATAGATTTATGCAAACACTGTAACATTTTCAAACAGACTGTGACATGAGTGGTTCCTAGTTCATATAAGGTTCAGATATGCAGCCTATTTTCTGCTAGTACTAGATCATTCATCTCATTGAGTTTAAAATATATCATCTCAGCTTATAATGTTGTCAATATAAAATGTCATAATGTGGTCCTCAGTTGAACAGCAAGATGGGTATTAATCTCAAAGGTTCTGTGCATTGCTGGGCGGAATTGCAGACGTGCAGCAGCATTAGTCTGTTTGGTAGTCTTTGTATCAGGCACCATATGCATAGGTGGTAAACATTTTGTTATATTATATACAGTCTACTAATTCTCCTTGATCTAGAGTGTTTATATAGCCCCAGTGGTGTAATATGCATTATAACTTAAATTGGATAATATATTTAGAAAGAAAAAAAAGCCTTTACAAAGAACAGCCTCATTGAAGTATAATGATAACATGCCTATTTGCATAATGATAATGCATATATTTACTGCCAACCATGTTTGTTTTGCATTAGTGTTTGTGGCAAGGCGTTGAGAATTAAAGAATTACAAAAGGGAGTTTTTCTAGTCTCCATTACTGTAGTAGGGTGGTTCCTGGCAGTGAGCAAAGGAATGGAAACACTCGTATTTGAACTAGTGAAAAAAATGAACAAGGCTAGTTGTTAAGTTCATATTGTTTATGAGCACAAACAGGCATGTGTCCAAACTCCACTTTTTTCCTAATTCTGAGACGTGGCTTCTAAAGCAACTAAAAACTCTAGCATGGCTTTTTTTTGGCAGCATGCATCAAAAATTAAATACATAAAAAACATCTCTGTTGGTTGTATGCATTCTTAACAAGCACGTGTTTAAGGAAAACCACCGTTGGACTCATCTACTCCAAGATGTGAAAATCTGCATTTTTGCTTTTGCATCCAAAACTGTGAATTTATTTATATGTCGATGAAAGCCTGGAACCTTGTACTTCAGAAAGAAAAAAAAAAAAAGTTGGGAGATGTTGTTTTGTGAGCTGTCATATGTTTTCTGAACTTTTTATAATAGAAAGGAGTCTCCGAAGAGCCCTTTTCTTCACTCCTTTAACAAAGGCATGTCCCAGTTTATTAAAAAATCATACACAACAATACTGCTTGCCAGGTTTTACAGTCCTAATGAAAATTTGGTCCGGAGCACAAAAATTATCTGGAAAAGTGCCTGAAATTTCCCTGTCGCAGATGTTTCAACAGAAGGTGCTTGCATGCCATTCGTTAATACGGCGCCATACGGGACTCAGTGTGACCACCGCAATATAACCAGTAAGTAACACACGCAGCGTGCGCCGGGCGCGCCAAATCCTCCGTCTGTTGTGTGGGACTCGTATCCCATGGATTGAGACGTACCTTGATGAAACTGCATTGTCATGGAATGATAATATTTGTGGATCACCATGCACAGAAAACATTCTATTCAGAATGTGGGAGGTCCGTTGAGAGATGCGGAGTGTTTCTCGGCATTGTGGTTGGTTAGACTGGATGTGAATGTCAGCGTGGAAAAAGTTCTTGTTTCCGTCATGCGCCACCTTACAGGAGTAACTTAATGGAGGGAAAATTGCTTTTTCAAAGAATATTAGTTTGGGATAACAAAATTAAAAGCCTATATGGAAGTTGTTTCATCTGTGTAGATATGGAAACGAATGTACAGGCTGCCTTAGTTTATTCGTTGCTTTAAAATACGTATGAGAGAGGTGACTCAGTGCACACTCTCCTTTGAAATTAAAGGAATATAGTCATCCTTGCAGAGGCTGATAAAAATAGAGACATGCCTATAAGCGACTCACATATATTGAATTTTTCTACTGAACCCAGATCCTTCTTGCTTGCAAAGACTATCTGGAGCAACACTGTTATCCATTCTAAAGATCAGATTTGCAGCTGCCCAGACTTCACTTTAACTTTTCACTTTCACGCAATGGAGAAGGAAATGGCAACCCACTCCAGTGTTCTTGCCTGGAGAATCCCAGAGACAGGAGACCCTGGTGGGATGCCGTCTATGGGGTCGCACAGAGTCGGACACAACTGAAGCGACTTAGCAGCAGCAGCAGCAGCAGTACATACTCCACACTCAAAAAGAGCTGCTACCTCGTGAAAATAATGCACTTCACTCTAGGTTACTACAGGCTGGGGAGACAGTTGGAAAAGGGCAGAAAAATAATTTACCCCGTACCTCTTGTTCATTAAGGGTGCTAAAGAGATGTAAACTCTCAGTCATTGTACTTTTTGTGGTTCTTAAAGTATTACTTGGCTAAATATAAAGAGCTAAAATATATTGCAACTTTTGTAACCCTGTTATGATCCTCGTATTCCTTTAATGTATCAGGAAGCCGCATCATCAGAGTGACCCAGGCTCTCAAACACTGAGAAGCTCTTTGCTTAAGTTGCATTGTCTTTCAAAACAATTGTTAATGTATTCGATTATGCTCCTTCATTCACATCTTAAGATTCTTTTGTGGGAAAGATGTTTACCTCTTCTTTTTGAAAATACTGTTTATCTCTTTTGTGGCAATAAAAAAAAAATAGATTTTGTGTATTTTACCACCCTAACCAATTTAATATCTCAAAGGGAAAAAATGTTTATAGTCTGAAAAAAGTTTTCAAATTTTTTCTTAGACTCTTTATTCTCTTTACAAAGATTTGACATCAGTACTAAGCATTTTTGCAATAGAGTAGAAGGTGGAGAGATTCTTTTGACCACTTTCCTTAAAAAAAAAAGTTATTGCTTGTTGTTAGAAACTAAAATAGTTATTTTATGTGTGTTCCCATGTTATATATGTACTTTTAATGCATGTTTTCTGTTTTGATCTTTGCATTAACCTATTGAATATCCCTAGTTATTGATAAGAAAACTGAGGCAGTATTATTAAGAGGCTTGTCTGGAAATATACATTCTATTATCGGTATTTCTAGGTCATGGACATAGAGCTTCTAACTCCAGATTCTGGGCTTTTTTCATTGGATTATAAAATCATTCAACATATTAATTCGTTCCTTAAGCCACGATGTCAGTTACTATCAATAGTTCATGATTATTCCACACAGTCAATGAACAACTCAGCTACAAAACCAAGGTTTTTCTGCAGGTCTATTCAGAATGGTACTATTATAATTGAAAGTTGTTGTCTACACTGATAACTTAGAATATAATTGTCTAAACTTCTATTTCTGACATTTTAATTATAAATCATTGATAATACATTGAGGCACACTATTCTTCAAAAACTTCACAAGGTGTATATATTTATATATTTTTAGGTATACACATAATTTACTGAACTGTTTTTAAGAGAAAGTGATAAATGTGATCTACAAATCTTTTTTGAAGAAGGCAATGGCATCCCACTCCAGTACTCTTGCCTGGAAAATCCCATTGATGGAGGACCCTGGTAGGCTGCAGTCTATGGGGTCACTAAGAGTAGGACACGACTGAGCGATTTCACTTTAACTTTTCACTTTCATGCGTTGAAGAAGGAAATGGCAACCCTCTCCAGTGTTCTTGCCTGGAGAATCCCAGGGATGGGGGAGCCTGGTGGGCTGCCATCTGTGGGGTCGCACAGAGTCGGACACGACTGAAGTGACTTAGCAGTAGCAGCACAAATCTTTTTACTTCACAGAGGATGCCCACAACCCAAGGTAGTTTTGAGGGCCGCGCGGCCAAACAAAAGTCAGTGAAGACCCAACTAAGATATTAATTCGTAGCTACAAAATTCTGCCTCAATATAAGCTCATATCACCTGGCTGTCTTTTTCATAAGGAGGAAATTTTTCTTCAATCCCATATAGATTAACTTTTGTTTGAAAGCACTTATCTTCAAATCATCAATTCTGCATTCCAATACAGAGAAGAACAAAGTTTCTCTGTAATGAGCCTTCAATTAGAAATACTATGTAATGTGCCCTAATAAGACATTCCTCTGTTATAACATTGCTAGAAACTACTGGTTGGGAGTAACCAATTATTCACCGATGATCCTTATTAAGACCAACTTGAAAATCCTTCTCCCTACATAGTGCTTCACTGGGAGGAAGGGGGAAGTTTCTCTGTTTGCAAGTGAAACTCAACCAAGTGATAATACGCTGTTAGATAATATGCCCTTCCAGACACTGATAAATTAACTTTTTTCTCAATGCAAAATGGTGTGTTCTTTGAAGCTATGCTGCTATCACTCGATATTAATTTTAATGTGTATTTACTAATCTCCAAAATTCAGCTCAATCTCTGTTGGTTTTCTTTACCTTCAGGTAGATTAAAATATTCCTGAATGTTGCCTCCTCTGAAGATTCCTAAAGTATTCTAAGCCTTCCCAGAAGCCATTGATCAGTGTTAAACAATCCTGAGAATTCTAAAGTAATTCCGCACAGTGAGGCCCACTGGCTAAGCCCTGCAGTGAGAGAGGCTACCAGCTGTGTCGTTGATGGATGAGAGCTGTTTCATGACTTTATTCCTAAATAGAGGGTTTTTTTTTTTTTTTTGACATGTTAACAGCATTTATGGTGATGTAATTTATTTTATTTTCTCTCTTCAATCTGCTGCTTCGTTCTTTCCCTAACCCTCCCCTGTCACTGGCAGTCATCATGGTCAGTCTTTATGCATTCATTTGGGTTGGTTTGCCTAATCAGTCAACTTCAGACTATTAGCCAGCTCTCAAAACACTTCTTTTGCTACCAGAGAGTGGCTAGGTGAGATTTGAGTCCCTGGTGTTGATAATAGCATATCAGTGCCCAGGAGAAAAGAGAAATTGAGTAAGAAATACAAAGGTAACTTAGGAAAGGAAATGTGACTCAAGTCGTTGGCCCAAACCAGAGATAAAAATAGTTACTGAGCCTTCTCATTATTTGACTCCTTGGTAACATGGCATGCCCTGCGCTTAGAGAGCATTTTGGCTATCCCCTCTCTGCTTCTCCATCTTTTAGCACCTGTCCTTCTCCTTCTTCCGCAAGCCCAGATCTTTATTCTTATTCCATTGCTGCAAAACACCGAGGCAGAGATGAGAATGGACTTGCTAATGGTGCCACATCAATCAGTGGCCATCAAATACGATATTCTGTCTTGAAATGCATTTGTGCTGTGCTGTGCTTACTCACTCAGTCATGTCCAACTCTTGCGACCCCATGGACTGTAGCCCACCAGGCTCCTCTGTCCATGGGGATTTTCCAGGCAAGAATACTGGAGAGGGTTGCCATGCCCTCCTCCAGGGGACCTTCCCAACTCAGGAATCGAACCCAGGTCTCCCGCATTGCAGGCAGACTCTTTACCATCTGAGCCACCAGGGAAGAGAAATGCATCTGGTCCTATAAAATGAGGACCCCACTCTCTTGTACAAAGGGCATGTCATATTCAAGTGCCTTTAGATAATCTCATGCCAGTAGAGTCCTTTCTCAGGACTACTAACTGCTTTTAAAAAGGCTTTTCAAATGTGGCCTCTGTAAGCACATACCAGAGAGTGTATGTGCTTACTGAAGATTCTAGAACACTTTGAGCAGATTAGGGGATGTGGACTAGGAAAGTGAAAACAGAGAGGACGCTGGAGGATTCTAAGAGGAAAAAAAGAAAAATGAGGTCATGAAATGTTGGTTAGGGTAGTAAACGGATATCGAAGAGGATGGAAAGAGAGGCCCTTGGAAGAATAATTGACAGGAGGGAGAATGGGTGTTTGTTCCTGGAAGGAGCAAAGTAAAGGGGAAAGAATTGTGGGTTGTATTTTGAGCTCCTAGGATCCTGTTATAAAGTGAGAATTTCTTCATTGACACAAATGTTCTCTTGGTAATGACCTCGTCCCTAACTGTAGCAATTGAATGCCTTTCCTTTCTTGCTTGTGTTTTGTTGAGTGTGTCAATGATATTTTGGTTCAGGTCCCGGGCACCGCAAAAGACATTTATGGTGATAAGCCTCAGCATCTGATGTGAAGAGCTGACTCGTTGAAAAAGACCCTGATGCTAGGAAAGATGGATGGAAACAGGAAAAGAGGGTGGCAGAGGATGAGATGGCTAGGTAGCATCACCAACTCAATGGACATGAATTTGAACAAACTATGGGAGATGGTGGAGGACAGAGGAGCCTGGTGTGCACAGCCCATGGGGTTGCAAATAGTCAGATTCAACTTAGGAACTGAACACCAGCAACAACAAAGTATAATGTGAACATGTAGATCTCCCATTTCTTTGTGTGTGTGTGTCTCCAAATAATATTTAAAGAAGTATATTGACCGCACAATCCTCTAAGTTTGTCATTAGCCATATGTCTTTACAAATGCTACCCCCGACAAGGAAGGACTGGCTGATCAGCAGATTCAGGCTGTGACTGACATGAACACAGATTTCTCCCTGAGCTAAAAAGTTTTCTTTTTTTCCAGTGGAATCTCATGTGCTCCCTTTTTTCATTTGAGCACTGCATGTTGTCTTTCCCCATTAGGCTACATAGTATCTGATTATAATTATGAAAAGCAGTACATAAAATATTTTAGTATTTCAAAACAGGAGATATTGAGAAATCCCTATGTTAACAAGTAGGGAAAAGAATACCTTATATTTGAAAGCTTTGGAAACAAGTGGGAAGGCAAGATTTTTTACTTTAATAATTGATTTAAAGTCACATTTTGAAGTTTAGAAACATTTCTAGTCCTTTGGCAGCAGTTTCCCTTTGGAAAAGTTTAAGTCTACTTGCTCTGCAGATGTTTAAAGACGACTATCTATTGATAAGTTGCTATCTTTGGTGGAAAAAATAGTGTAGGATTAGTAGTGTGATGGCCCTGGATTAGCTTTCTTAATACTGATTTTTAATATGATTTCTAGGACCATATTTTTTGTTTCCTTCACACTCTTCAAAATACACAGCTCAATAGAATTATCACATGTTGTCTTTCCAGAGATTGCTTTAGCAAGGGCGACTTAGTTCATTAACCCTTTGATTCCGATCACATCAGTAATAAGAGGGACTAGTCACATAAATGTTAATGAATGCATACTCATGGCAGAGAACTAGGGAACTGATACCAATGGCACTTGAATGTAAGAATCAGCTTTCAGTTATCAGATTGATGCAAGATAAGGTCATTTTTTAGGGACTACAGAAATGACAAAATGTTTGCCCTTTTCATTTTGTTTTGTTTTTTTTTTCCCCATAAGTAAGGATGGTGATTCACCTACTTAGAGGCCCTCAGCATTTTCTCCTGATTGTACATGTAATAAAGGGGATGCATTTCACAGTCGTGCAGACTTTGGCACAGATCCCAGCTCTGCCATCCATAACTTAAATATGCTAGTAGAACTCTACGTGCCTCGGTTTTCTCATCTATAACAAAGCAACGAGAAGCTATTGTATATGGATGTTGTACATATAATATTAAACAGTGTAAAATGAGGTACACAGCTTGGAACACAAGGAACATTACTTCCTACTATCATTACTTTGCTGTCTTATGTATTCTTCTGCCTCTTGGTGAGAGAGTAGCTTATCTGGTTGAAAGGATGTAGAAAAGTGCCAGGGACAGAACATCAGCCAGAAACACCTAGAGCAGTGTCACGCAGCATTCAACAAAAGTTTGGTGAATTAAGCAGCTGACAAGCAAACCAACAGAAACATCTTATTCTCCTTACCTGTATACCTTATCACTAATATCAATAATAAAAACTTCATTTATTATGTAACAAGTACTGTGCCGGGAGCCGGCATATTGCATATAGAGTGCAGCACTTTCCACAGCATCATCTTTCAGGATCTGGAATAGCTCAACTGGAATTCTATCACTGCCTGGAGCCAGTGTGAGGAACTCCGCCCATGACAAAGGTCATGAGGAAGGAGGCTCGGCATACGCAAAGGCGGGATCGAGCCTCAGGGGTCCCCCTGGAAATTCTCGAGCATCTACCCCCAAAACCAGAGTCTGCCTACTTTCTGCTTTGTGCTTTCACCTACACCTCTGACTTTACGGGAAGCTGTCCCCCACTACCTCTCTCTGAAAAAACAGTTAGCTTACAGCTCCAGTTAATAATTCCTGGGTGTGACAGTGTTTCAACCTACAAACTCCTTTGGAAATCCTCTAGCCTGCCTGAATAGGTTTTTCCGGCCACATGTGATTGTTCAGAGCCTCCCAACTGTGAGATGCAGGAGGTGTTCTAAACTGTCTAAACACAGATTCCTTTGAGTAGTTAAAAGATTGATTAGAAATTGTATTGGTGAAGGGTTTTTCACTTATTGGGCCAATGTTTGCTGCTAAGTCTCCATACTCCTTACCTACTGTGTCCTTGGCAGTGTATTGATTGATATAATGGGTATATAGAAATGTAAGTAGTAGCCTCAGTGTTTGTAACCTTGGACCCTTGAGTTAATTCTTTTCTTGATTGAGCCCACCTCACCTTTGCCTATAGGAATGCAGCTTTGTCCAGTGCTTTTTTGGAGGCTGGTGCCTGACTTTGGAATAATCACCTTTAGAGAAAAATAAGTTCCTTAAAATGTTAACAGGCCTCCTGGCCAGAAGATGATATAAATCACCTGAACTTTTGCATATGATAAGTTTGAAAGCCTGGCTTCGATTAGAACCAGGAACTGCTGTCCTTGCATGACTCCACCCCTTCCCCCATAATCCTCTATGCACAACTTAAGGTATAAAAAACTATTTTGGAAAATAAAGTGCGGGCCTTGTTCACCGAAACTTGGTCTCCCCATGTCGCTTTCTCTCCCAAATTCTGGCTGAGTCTCCATCTGGAGCGCGGAACCCGCCATGCTTGCTAATTATGCCTGGGCTTCTAAGATCTGACTGGGGAGGCCTCAGTGTCTCCTCTCCTTCAGGAGAACGGAAGGACGCCTGCAGCCTACGTAAGTGGTGCAAACTTCTTGTCTTGAAGTTTTATTGGTCTCCCGCGTAAACCAAGCTACTCAGCCTCTTTTCTGCACTGAATTTTCCTACTGAGCTATCCTCATTCTATTATTCTTTATATCTTTGATAAATATTTAAATAAATAGGTCGCCTATGCCATCTCTCCTTCGAATACCCTGGATCAGCCGGGGCTGGACCCCGGCAGTACTTTATTCTTTTTGTTACATTAATTCCTTCAAAACAACCCTGAGAGCATGTGTATCCCCATTTTAAAGATGAGGAAACTGAGGCTTAGAGAGGAAAACATTCCCAGGGCACAGAGTTAGTAAGGAGAAGAACTAATAATTATTTCAGCTGTGCTTGCTTCAGGGCACGAGTTCATAAACACTATACTCTGAATCTGCTTTTTGATTAAATAGCTGCTTTCCAGTCAGCTATTCTGGCCACATTCTCCCTTGGGATGCTTCCCTAATCCTCAGCAGGGAATCTGGCCAGTTTGAGATACAATGCCTCAGGGGTTCCAATTTAAATGTCACAAATGTCAGAGCCTTCCACCCTGGGTCATAGGTAATTGTGCTCTGGAGGTGTTTAAAGATAATCAAAAGATCCATACCACTCCAAACTTTATTATCTAATTTCTTCACCTTTTACCATTTCTAGTGTAGCCAACAGAACATACTCTGCATTCTTAAAAGCTTGCCTGATTCACCTAATCATGCAAAAAAGCTTTACTTTTCTTCTAACAGGTGGCTGATCACAAACCCTGCTTTGGCCAATCAAAACATTAGATGACTGTTATTCTTGGAAACCCATGTTAAAGTCCAGACCTGTAATTGCCTGCCAGGTAGCATGGCATAGTAAAAATAACATAACAGTGTGCTTGCCTTGTTAAAGCATCCCTTGTATTCTGGATCAGAATCCACTGGGCTTGGTGCTGGTGAAGTATATAGCAGCAATAAAATGCTAGCAATACCAATTACTGTGAAATGGAGTCAGAAGGCTGAGCACCAAGAGAACTTTCTAATTGGGTATTAATGATGTCATCACGAGCGCAAGCCCAAGATATTAGACACATGAATGTGACCCTTTTCCTTTTTTTGGCTTAGGCATTTTCCATTCCATCTGAGCAGCAAAGGTCTTAATTATATTTACAGCTTTTTCCTGGGTTTCACATCATTCCCTAAAATCAGATTCACTGGGTATTTTATCTTTAAAAGTATAATCGAGGAAATACTCGATTCCTTGTCAAAAATGGGCTGATACGACTTAAATTCAAATCAATTTATGGACAATCCTAAAAGAACATGTATTCATGTGTTGCTTTTTTATTACATGATTTTACAGAACAAATTGAAAATAATTTTGAACATAAAGGCAATGTAGACAAATACGTTGTTCAGGTGTAAACAAAGAGAATGAATGCATACAAAATATTCTCAATATCATGAGCCTTAGCTCAGTGAAGGTGTAGAAGCTCTTAGAAGATTTGAGGCCAGGTAATCCCATAGACGGAGGAGCCTGGTGGGCTGCAGTCCATGGGGTCGCTAAGAGTCCGACAGGACTGAGCGACTTCACTTTCACTTTTCACTTTCATGCATTGGAGAAGGAAATGGCAACCCACTCCAGTGTTCTTGCCTGGAGAATCCCAGGGACGGGGGAGCCTGGTGGGCTGCTGTTTATGGGGTCTCACAGAGTCGGACTTGACTGAAGCGACTTAGCAGCAGCAGCAGCAGCAATGCCTTTGAACTAGGGTTTGGGGATAAAATACCAGATTCTGTATTTTATCAGATGAACAAAAAAATATTTTTAGTAAAAGTATGACCCACATGTTGCACAGGATATACTTATCCTACAAAACTATTCATTGTCTATCTGGTATTGTAGTCCAACTGGGCACCCCATATTTTTATTTGCTAAGCTTGACACACCTACTCTAAGTGTATTTTCATTGGCAAAACAAAGTAATAATACCTAGCTATCTCATCTGGCTGTTAAGATACTCAAATGCGGAATAGTGATAGCATGTCGTAAACCTTTTTTGACTCCCACGTATTCAGCTCTATGCCTATCCCCTGATATCTCAAAAAAAAAAAAAAGAGAGAGAATCAAGAGTCAGAGAGAGAGAAATAAACAGAGGCTGAGACATGGAGTGAGAGATGTGAGATAGCGGGAGCTGTCCACCCGGCCCTCCAGTGCCTGACAGCGTGCCCTGGGCTGAGGGTGGCAGGGGAGGTGGTTTCTGCTCTGGCCTCTCTCTCCCTGAGGCCGCTTCCCATAATGTGAGCACTTGATGGTGCAGAAGTATGATTCCAGTGTTTAAAGATACTTATTTTTTATGCAACATGGTCCCTAAATGCAAGCCAACTGCTTCATCTGGAGCTCAACCAAAGAAACCGCGATCTGTTCCAATGACAGAAGAAAAATAAATCTTTGGACTTATTGAGAAACGGTGTGTTGATATCGAATGTGGCACTTCCCAAGAGCTTTTTAAAGGTAATTTAACTATAGACAATCTTCATCTCACATGTTGGTTTGAAATCTCAGTCTCCGTGTAAGATGAAATTTCACAGTAATTGATGTAAAAAGTGTTTTGCACTTGATAATGTAGTAAACGGATATAAGGCATCACTATTTTTATACTGTTCTTTTACTTCCTATTATTTTTCCTGTTTCATTATCACCAAAGAAAGTGATATTTAAGTTCTTGAGAGTTTGCCACAGAATTTGAAATAAATGGGAGGCAATTTGAAGACTAAAAAACAATAAGATTCAAAGATAGCTATGATTCGGCTACTTAGGACTAATGTCTTAGAACAATAAAGGGATAAATGCATGTGGTATAAGATCTTAAAGGAAAAAACTTAGAAGCAATGAGACAACTAACTGTAAGTACTAGATGTAATTACTGCACAATGAGGATGCTTCTTTATAATGAAATTATGGGGTATGAGGGTTTGTTGACATGATTGGAGAAAAAGTAAATCTCAGAGAAAAGGACTTTCCTGGAACTTCTATCCTGTACATTGTAGAACAATCTTTTATGAGATGTGATAAGAGCCAAAGAGTTTCAGTCACTTAAAAACAAACTAATTAAACCATTAAGAATATGCTATAGATAATCACCCTGCCCTTACAGGATGAAAGGTCAGCAAATCTAAATAACTTTGTTTTGCCTAATTTTTATGAGTTTTTACTACGTATCTGCTAATGTATATCAACTGAATAATTCATTCAGGTTAGAACAGTGCTGGACAGGATGGTGAGCACTTGTGATTTGATGGTGATGAGGATGATGATACTTCCACAGCTTATTATAGTTATTTGAATAATTTTGAATATTCAATATATGCAACTAACTATAAGCTCCTTGATTGCGGGATCATTCATCTCTTTATATTCTTCCCAGTATCCAGCTGAGTGTTTTCATCCTCACTCCTATGGGGCAGTATTATTTTTATCTTCATTTCTAGAACTGGGGAAACTGAGGCACTAAAAGTTTAAGTCACTTATCATGGTCTCATAGCCAGGATGTGATGCAGACAGTCCAGCTTCAAAAACCAAGGGGTTCTCCTCTTGTGCTATCCACCTTTTCCATACTCACGAAGAACGTGCTCAGGTTCTTGGACAGGGGGGTGATAAATGTACAACAGGGAGGACTGGGTAAGACGGCTAAGATAAAGAGTCGAAATATGAGTCACACTGTAGAGTAGAATTCCTTGGACAGGGTAGTAAGGTTATTCAAAGAAAAAGAAATATAGGTAAAGAGGAATAAGGAAAATGGGCTCACAGAGCTGAAGGCTGTGAGAACAAAGTGCTGTTGGAGCAAAGGGCCTGGGATGATTTTCTGTGATGATTTGATCAGGAGCTGTGAGAGCAGCAGGTGACAAGATACGTTGAAGAGATAAGAGGATCCAGTGGTGAACACGGGAACAAGAATGACTGGGATGGTGGGGTGTGGGCTGGTGGAGACAAAGAGGTCAGAGAAGGAACAGTAGAGAGGAGGGTGGAGGTTAAGGCTCTAAAAGCATCCTTTCTCCTTCTACCACACTTTAGACCATGTCAAGTTGAATTTTCCGAGATGTCTTCTTAGGGGTGTGTGTGTGTGTGTGTGTGTGTGTGAAAAGTGAAAGTGTTAGTCATTCAGTCGTATCTCAGTTGTTAGGACCTTTTCTGAAAGGCATGCTGCCCATCAGCATCAGGGAGAATGGAAAACAGCGCCAGATACCTCTGTTTAGAGCCCCTCTATTTAGATATCCTGCTTACTTTGTTGTTTGTTGTTCAGTCATTAGGTTCTGTCTGACTCTTTCGTGACCCCATGGACTGCAGCCTCCTAGACTCCTCTGTCCATGGAGTTCTCCAGGCAAGAATACAGGAGTGGGTAGCCATTCCCTTCTCCAGGAGATCTTCCCCACCCAGGGATCAAACCCAGGTCTCCCAAACTGCAGGCAGACTCTTTACCAACTGAGCTGCTGTTGTTGTTCAGTTGCCAAGTCCTGTCCAGTTCTTTGCAACCCATGGACTGCAGCATGCCAGACTTCTCTGTCCTTCACTATTTTCTGAGGTTTGTGCAAATTCATGTCCTTTGAGTCGAACATGCTATCTAACCATCTCATCCTCTGCCACCCTCTTCTCCTTTACCTTCAATCTTTCCCAGCATCAGGGTCTTTTCCAAGGTTGTCAGCTCTACCCATCAGGTGGCCAAAGTATTGGAGCTTCAACTTCAGCATCAGTCCTTCCAATGAGTATTCAGGGTTGATTTCCTTTGGAATTCACTGGTTTGATACCCTTATAGTCCAACCGACTCTCAAGAGTTTTCTCCAGTTTGAAAGTTGAGAGGATCAGGGAGAATGGAAAACATTCTTTTAGCACCGAGCCTTCTTTATGGTCCAAATCTCACGTCCATATATGACTACTGGAAAAACTATAGTTTTGACTATATGAACTGTTGTGGGCAAAATGATGTCTCTGGTTTTTAACACACTATCTAGGTTTGTCATAGCTTCCCTTCCAAGGAGCAAGTGTCTTTTAATTTCATGATTGCAATCACCATCCACAGTGATTTTGGAGTCTAAGAAAATAAAATCTGTCACTGCTTCCACTTTTCCCCCATCTATTTGCCATGAAATGATGAGACTGGATGCCATGATCTTAGTTTTTTGAATGCTGAGTTTTAAGTTAGCTTTTCACTCTCTTCTTTCACCCTCATCAGGAGGCTCTTTTGTTCCTCTTCACTTTCCGCCATCAGAGTGGTATCATCTGCATATCTGAGGTTGTTGATATTTCTCCTGGCAATCTTGATTCCAACTTGTGATTCATCCAGCTTGGTATTTTTCACAATGTACTCTGTGTATAAGTTAAATAAACAGGGTGATCATATACAGCCTTGACATGCTCCTTTCCCAATTTTGAACCAATTAGTTGTTCCACGTAAGATTCTAATTGTTGCTTCTTGACCCACATACAAGTTTCTCAGTAGACAAGTAAGGTGGTCTGGTATTCCCATTTCTTTAAGAATTTTCCATAGTTTGTTATGATCCACACAGTTAAAGGCTTTCATGTAGTCAATGAAGCAGAAGTAGATAATATTATATATATGTATATATATATATATATTGGAATGCAGGTCTCATACCTAGAGAAATACTCTTGACTGTGGAAGCATATTTTTCCAGTCGTCCAAAAGTAGAAGGCTCAGGAGAACATACATATAGTTGCCTTAGAAGAGAAAGACTGTTAGAGGGAGAGAGAATTGAACGACACTGGATTAGACCTACATTTGAAGTGTGGGAATAGTAAAGACAGTGAGTGGTCAGGAAAGTGGCAAGTATCTAGAAGGTTCAAGAAAATTCTTTATTTTACATAAGTAAAAATGACTGGTTAGGAAATGGTCACTTTAAAAAAATAAATAAAATGATGTTCCTTTCCCTCCCATTCTTCTACCTAAAGACATGGGTATACACACACACACACACACACACACACACACACACCCCACCTTTGCTAAAGGCATTCCATTCTTCCTTCTATTTAGGAAATAAATACTTCCAAGAGCTGTATAGAGAAAGACTCTTAGGAATGAAAAACCAAGATTGATTTCAAGAGCACATTTGGTCCACCTCCTTGCCAGTAGGGGCATTTCCTAAATCATCCAAAGAAGAAAATTCTCAATTCTATTTTTAAAATATCTCCACAGATGGCAATTCCATAAGCTTTCCTGCTAATTTGCTCCAGTGTTTAATCAGCCTAACACACAAAGTTCTTCTTTACATCTAACTCAATGCTTTCTTGCTATAATATAGAAGCTATTTCCTCCTCCTAGGTGTGATTGTGAAAGAATCTAATAAATCAGAGAATCCACAAGTCAAATGTTCTCAAACTTAATAGCTACTAAGATGCATTTGATTGTTTGTATCTCTTGTCAAATAGCATGTAATTTAGTCCCAATTGAAAATGAAGGCATCTACTTTTAAATTTACTACTAGTAGGAACTGATTAGGGGCTTCCCAGCTGGCACTAGTGGTAAAGAACCTGCCTGTCAATGCAGGAGACATAAGAGATGCAGGTTTGATCCCTGGGTTGGGAAGATTCCCCTGGAGGAGGGCGTGACAACTCATTCCAGTATTCTTGCCTGGAGAATCCCATGGACAGGGGAGCCTGGTGGGCTACAGTCCATAGTGTTGCAAAGAGTCAAACAGGACTGAAGCAACTGAGCACCCACGCACACAGGTACTGATTAAAGAAATATTTAAATGTCCTTTTGCTCTGAATAGAAATAATATGTGGATAAAACCTCTTTAGAGTTAACTGAACCAAAGTTTTTCCTAAGAAAAATGTCCTTCTGAGAATTTTAATGAGTCTTTTAGGGGGACTTCTGTAAGCCTTTTATCTATGATATGTGTGATAAAGTGCAAAATCCTCAAATGCCTATAGGTTGTTTATAATATTACGAACATTATTCTTCAATTACTCTCCTTCCTACATAATGTCATTGAGTCATTTGCTTATTCTTCAAGCCAGAAATCTACATAAGAGTGAATTTAAACTTTCTAGAATGATACCCTCAGGCAATGAGGAAAGAGATCTAATGATAAAGCCAAAAAAGAGCAACAAGAGAAAACCTTATTATTTATTTTATTTTTGGTTTTGAGCCAAGCATGTGTGTCCAATACTATTAATGCTATATAAACCGCAGAGATATGGCTAAGAAAGGAACAAACATTCTCATTACAGATATAGATACAACAAATTTAGACAGCAGAGTTTTAAAAGCCTTCCCAGTCCTTTCCATTGCTCTGGTAAATACCCTCGGTGATTTCCTGGGACTTGCACCACGCTGGGCCCCCAGGATCACAGGTGCCAAAGACGAGATGGCCACGTCAAAATCAGAGACACATGGTCAAGGAACAGTGCCAAGATCTTCTCTCATAGATGGAAGTCAACCAAAGAGGATAAATACAAGGAAGTACGACATTAGCTCAAAGGTATTTGGAGGTCAGCTCCCCAGTATTTTTTAAAAGAGCCATGAAGAGCAATACGTCAATGAATATTGAGAAATATTCTCAGTTCTCATGAAACTAGAAAAAAAAAATCTGTCCTTTCACTTTCATGAAGGATGCACAGCTATAGTCATCTTCATGCACAGGTCTCATCTCCAGAAAATATGCTCTTGCATCTGCCTGGAAGTTTTTTCCCATTCTCAGTTTTCTGTTCCCTTTCTTAATACTTTAGTTTTTTAAGACTTGCCTTAGAGGACATTTGGCTTCCCTGGTCGCTCAGACGATGAAGAATGCACCCGCAGTGTGGGAGACCTTGGTTTGATCCCTGAGTTGGGAAGATCCCCTGGAGAAGAAAATGGCTACCCACTCCAGTATTGTTGCCTGGAGAATTCCATGGACAGAGGAGCCTGGCAGGCTACAGTCTATGGGGTTGCAAAGAGTCAGACACAACTGAGCAACTTTCATTTTACACTTCTAGAAGACATAGGCTCAGAGGACGCTGTTCTTGCCCTTTTTAACAGAGTGAGACGATTGTGCTCTTTATTCTCCAGCAACTCCTCATAATTAACCCATCCTGAGATGAATTATATTATATTTAATTGTTTCATCCCCTGTTCATCTCTCCTACCTTATGTTAAGGGCAGGAGCGAACCTTCCTCTTAATCAAGACTACATATCCAATGGCTAGCACAATGCATTGATGAAGGCATGTTGAATATGTGAAAATCAAATAAATGCATATCTTGCTGCCAGTGTGTCCCTACTACTCTGTTTGTTAATATCTTTCAACCAGGTCAGTGCTCTGAATTGAAGTGCCCCCCCCGCAAAAAAAAAAATTTCATGTATTGAAGCTTCAACCCCCAGTAGCTCAGAACGTGACTGGATTGAAGTCATAATCTTTAAACAGGCGCCTAAATTACAATTAGGCCATTAGAGTGGGCACTAATTCAATCTTACTGATATCCTCCTGAGAAGAGCCAGGGACACGTGCACTGAGACATAAGCAAGTGAGGACACTGCAAGAAAGCAGCCAACTGCAAGCCAAGGAGAGGAGGCCCCAGAGCAAACACCTTGGTCTTGAACGTCTAGCTTCCAGAATTATGCTAAAATAAAGTTCTGCTCTTTAGGCCACCCCGTCTGTGCTACTTTGTTATGGCGGCCATGCGAATTCATATCCAACCAGCATATCCTCCTGTTTCATCCAGAGTAGCCCACATTTTCTCTTTTGTTCTGCTGAGGGGAGAGAGTTGGATCAAAACTCTCTTCTCCACTTGGGTCTCCGTGAGGAAAACAGAAGCCATTTTAGGTCTTTCAAAGAGACAAAATTAAATACAAAGTTTTGGTCACACAGATTATGAAACAGCGGAGAAGTTAAACAGGAGGTTATGAAGCAACCGAGAATTAGAGGCCATTCCCACTCGAGGGCCAGAGGGACGTAGGAGGAAGTAGTCTCCCCAGCGCCCGGAAACAAGGTGTGTGTGACAGGGCGTAGGGCGGGAGTCCATAGGAAACGACGTCCTCAAACAAAGAGAATAAGAAAGAAGCAAGGCTGCCAGCATCATCCTTCGAAATTTAGCCAGCGTCTGCTCTTGGAAGAAACGGTCAAAATTGTCTGATGCTCACTCAAGAGGTACAATCCAAAGGGTCTAACCCCGCCCCCGCTTTGCCTTCCAGCCTCCCGAGAAGCAGAGAAAGGGTATGGAATGAATGTGGGAGCAAAGAATTAAATGATAGCCACAGTCCACAAGAAAATATGTCATGTGAGGGCTGGAAGTAGGTCTGGTCCCTGCGTTATCCCTAGCCCAGCACCTGGCAAACACTGTACCAACATACATCAGGTATTTTAAAAGGACGTGTTAAATCAGTCTTTCCTGAATGAATGTCGTTTCTCAGTTACCATTTCTCTAGTATAATTAGTCTAATGCATATCTGTAAATGCCTACTACAGTTTAAAATTCAAGGCAGAAATTTCATTAGGTGTTTTGTTCACTGATGAATCACTGGCATTTAAAACACACCTGACCAGTAGTAGGTACTCTGTACATATTGTGTATGCTAAGTCACTTCAGCCGTCTCTGACTCTTTGTGACCCCGTGGACTGTAGCCCGCCAGGCTCCTCTGTCCATGGGATTCTCTAAGCAAGAGTACTGGAGTGGGTTGTCATGCCCTCCTCCAGGGGATCTTCCTGATCCAGGGATCAAACCCACATCTCTTCTGTCTCTTGCACTGGCAGGCTGGTTTTTACCGCTGAGCCATGAGGGAAGCCTCCTTACATATTAGTTGGACCAATAAATAAAAGTTTCATACAGTGGAAAACACAGCTTACCGTCTTCTTAATTAGAGTGTGATGCATCAGATCATGGACCAGGTGCCTCTCAAAGCTAAGGAAGAATTGGGCCTGACTGCCATCCGGGTAGCTTACAGAGACCTTCCTGTTTGCCATGATCTTAACAATCAAATGTAGGGGTTTATCTTAATAGACCAGAAACATGAAATTTTATAACAGCTACAAGGAATTATGAAGAATGCAGATTAGATACATGATTCTTCTAATATACATATGTAATATATATATATGCACCAATGTGATATAGGGTATATACTATGTAACATATACAAGCTGACTTATATTTAAACCTAAAAGGAGACACATTAGAAGTTTTGTACGATTTGAGGGGGCGGGAATCTAATTAGCAAGAGGCAAACCCAGAGAAGAGACATCAGAATGAAGTCATAGGAGGTGAAAGGCTTAGAGACAGAAAGATTAGACAACAGAGAAGCCTGAAAAGAGAAAGGGAGAAAGTGCCTGTATTTCAAAAGTGTTTAAAAGTATGAATATACAAGAAGAAGATGCTGTAAACCTCTGCTCTAGCGACCATTAGTCATATGGCCTCAGCCGTATTCTTTGTACCTATTCAATTTTCTTTGTAGCCGTATTCCATTTTCCCATCTGGAAATGGAAACAGTAATGACAGCCACCCCATAGTGCATTTATAGAGGCTCAGACCTCAAAGGTCCACGTGAGAGGTCCAGGACCACATTGCCCGCGGTAAGCAACATTTGGGGAGGTTTGCAGTGCGTGCAGGCCGTATCTCTGACTGAAGCTGGTAGGGAGAGAAATAAACACATCATGAAAGTGTTAGACCAGGTGTCAGAATCCCTCAAGGCCAGGTTTGCATAAAAGATTTACGTGGAGAACATGTGACATATCCTTGCGAGCTGGGGTCATTCCAGTGCGTTTTACTTGAAGGCAAGAAGGTAGACTAATTCTCCCCACACCACTCCCCCACCAAATGACCTTTCAAGTTCTCCTTCAGCCTTTACTTCCATAAAACATATAATTGCCCTTTCTGGCAGTTCCTCGAAAAGTGCTTTTCCCAACCCTTCTGGGCTGCCTTGGACGGAAAGTGCCCCGGGTTCTCAGAGACTTAACACCCCGCCTTGTGAACATGAGCGAGATTATTGTCTCCCAGCAGCTCTTTTCACATGTGATAAGCTTGGCAAGCTGCCCTGCTAAGTGTCAAGCCCTGAATGTTTTTGTTTTTGCCCTGGTGGTCCTGAGGAGTTACTGGAATCCTTCTGGGGATCTGTTTTGTATCAAACTGTTGGCTGATGGTGACGTTGAGAAGAAGCAGGTAGAGACAGAGAGGGAGCTCTGGACTGCATCGCGTTTCATTCTGATAGCAGACTCCCTGTCTGGCCTCGCTGCCTCCAAGCTGCCTGCAGTCTCTGCTTCCTCCCCTCTGTGCTTCTCAGTGTTACAGGGCAATCTTTTGTGTGCATGTCTCCCCCCACCACCCCCCGCCCCTGCTGCCCTTTCCTCCTCAGAGAGGCTTGTCAGAACGCCTTATCTGCTGACGAACGAAAGGAATTTCTCCTGCGCGGGCAGGACCCCACTAATGCAGCCCTGGCCAGCACGCCGGGTCACCAAGTGAAGGGAGCCCCAAAAGGCAAAGTGCACGGAAAATATCAGGACGGCTGTGGTGCCAGGAGGTGCCGTCAGCCGGCATTTTCCTGCAAGCAGAGCGGGAGGCAAGGCTGAGAGAATCAGTCGTGGGTGAGTTTACTCTGATGGGAGATGCCACACCAGCTAACATTGACTTTGGCAGTCACAGCATTCATTCCACATGGAGCTTTGAAAGCATGTGTTTAGGAGCCTGGCGGCATTTTAGAGCCAAATGAGAATCACTGCTGCTGCTTCTTCATACAGGATTTTTTTTTTTTTTTCATTATTTGAACTGAGATTCATTTTCTTAATCTCTTCCAAACCTCAACCATCTGAAAAAAAAGTGACAGTCCCTCAGTCATGTCCACCTCTTTGCGACCCATCAACTAAACAGTCCTTGGAATTCTCCAGGCCAGAACACTGGAGTGGGTAGCCACTCCCTTCTCCAGGGGATCTTCCCAACCCAGAGATTGAACCCAGGTCTCCACACGGCAGGCAGATTCTTTACCAGCTGAGCCACGAGAGAAGCCCCAACCATCTGAAACTTTTTCCAATTACCAAAAACAAAGGAGGTGAGGCTGTTATATCCATTAACATAATCACCCCATGATGCCCAGTTATGAACATCTCACAAGGGCCTGTAAGGAGTGAGGACTCATTTAATACACAGCGAGTGACCGGATCCTCCTTCTGGGGCACTCTGGTGTAAATGGCACCATCGCCAACACAAATCTTGCAAAGCAAACTATGGAAGAAAGAGAGAAGGAGGTAGGGAGGAAGGAAAGAGTCACATAATGTCTATGCTGAATGTGAAGTCGGGGTTGGAGAGGGGACATGTAAGCACTGGAGGTCTGGGACGGGTGGTCATCTAGTAATTCTGCTGAGATGTCCATTATGTCTGTGACCTTCCAGTGACGACTAAAACCACACAAGTTAAGGATGTGCAAGACTAGATCCTTCTAAACACACCACAGTCTTGGAGAAGGCTGCTGCTGCTGCTGCTAAGTCACTTCAGTTGTGTCCAACTCTGTGCGTCCCCATAGATGGCAGCCCACCAGGCTCCTCCATCCCTGGGATCCTCCAGGCAAGAACACTGGAGTGGGTTGCCATTTCATTCTCCAATGCATGAAAGTGGAAAGTGAAACGGAAGTCGCTCATTCGTGTCTGACTCTTAGCGACCCCATGGTCTGCAGCCTACCAGGCTCCTCCATCCATGGGAGTTTCCAGGCAAGAGTACTGGAGTGGGGTGCCATTGCCTTCTCCGGAGAAGGCTGCTAGGTGTGTAGTATTAAGGCATAGGGCCTAAAGTCAAGAAAGGTAGGTTTAAGTCCCAGTTCAGTTTCTTGCTGTGTGACCAGCTTCCCTTAATCATTTGAACCTCCATATCCTCATCTGCAAAATGTATCTAAGAATAATAGCTAATTTACTTTGTAAAGAGGGGCCATACAACTTTTTTTTTTTTTAAACTTTAAAGCTGTTCAATCCAATCTCTCATTTTACGGAAGGACTTTAGCACACATATTCTTGATTCAAAAAAGTTTGTTAATTTCTTTGAAAAAGGCCGTTTATTAAATCAAACTTCTGGAAGACATAATCCTTACCAATTTTCATTTTAGGAAATAGAAAATTCTTTGCAAGAATTTTACTTGTTTAGAAAGAGTTGCTGTTCTAAAGCCAGTCATTTTTAGTCTCTTGATATGTTGTCAACCAAACAGAGTGGAGGAGATATAATTGTATTTGAATGGCATAATAGTCTCATTGTGTGATTAGGAATTAGTAAGTGAGAGGCAGTTTAACAGGTATCTTAGCCTAAATTAAAGTCCATCTATCTCTGCTCATTACACTCAGAATAGTACCCTTTCGGGGAGTGGGGTGGGGGGCTGACAAAAAGACAGGATTCTAGGCTTGTGGTCCCTTACACGTCCCATACGTTTAAATCTGACTCCGCATTCATTAGCAGACTTTGGAGTCACTGGTTTCTTTGTCTCCCTAACTGTAAACTCACAGTCTCAGGATACATCTTACTTAAGAAAGAAAGCATCTTTCTGACGACCAAGTTCTAAATTTCTTCTTGCTCCTTTCTGTCAACTCTCTCCCTAAAGTCCTGACACTGGCCCCAGTCCTTTGATTATTACCTTCTGGCATGCTATAAAGACATTTCATCTTGCATCTTTGCCTGTGACGATCTATTTCAATTCAACTTTTAGCAGCTTTGGGGGCTTTTTCTGCTTCTTAGTCTCCTAACCATGCCTACTTCACTGAGACAAATGCAGCTGCGACGCCAGAACTGGCCAGCTCTGCTTTCTCAGGGTTCACTCTTACAATTAATGTGCTGATAGCCAAAATGCTCCAGACATTACACGTGACAACAGGAATCTACTTGATGGTAAATAATCCATAGTCAATGGAGGTATACCGAAGAAGACAGATCTTCTCAGAATCATAGAGTCGCATAATGTTTATGCTGAAGCAGATCTTACAGATCTCTTCCAACCATCTCATTTTACAGACAAGGAAACTGAACTCTAAAGAGAGGAAGAGTCTGGCAGAGGTTGTAGATAAGAGTTATTTATGCCCTTTAAAAGTAAATTTGGTACTCAAGCCACTAATTTGAGAAAAAACAGATTTTTTACAGGGAAATGAACAGAGGGGAATAAAAAATTGGAACCCATATGGCTGAGAAGGAAGTGGAAAATCTTTGTGTGTGTGGTGGGAGGAAAGCACAGGAATGTTTAAAAAGGAAATTCATCAGAAAACTGTTAAGAAGGTAAGAATGAAAGCTAAAGGGTTTTATAGATTAACCGGGGCAGGAACTGAAAGGAACAATTTTAGAAATTGTGTTGGCTGAACACCTTGTAAAGCCAATGATGAAAAGGATATTTTTAAGGATAAGGAAAAGAATGATCTAGAGAAAAGCTCAGGGTGTTAAGGATGGCTTAAAAGAATAATTTGGGTGAAATCTTGGAAATGGCTGCTCTTTCCTTAAGGGAATTAGAGGTATCAGAGACACAGCTTAGCTTGGTGCAGAAACAGTGTGGGAATACGCTGTAATCAGACTTCTTTAAACAAGACAGAGATAACCAGGCATGGTTTGCAGACCTGGAACAATGTGAAACCCAAGCTTCCACATTCTCAGATGAAGGTAAATCTGACATCCTAAATGACTGGCTGAGTGTGAGATTTTGATGACCACACTTTCTTTGTGTAGACTGTGTTTTTTCACTCTTTGAAGTTGTTGGAGTTTGTTGTTCAGTCACTAGATAAGTCTTGTCCGACTCTTTACCACTCATGGACTGTTTGCATGCCAGGCTCCCCTGTCTTCCAATGTCTCCTGGAGTTTGCTCAAATTCATGTCCATTAAGTCGGTGATGCTATCAAACCATCTCATCCTCTGCTGCCCACTTCTCCTTTGGTTTTGAATCGTTCCTAGCATTCGGGTCTCTTCCAGTGAGTCAGCTCTTTGCATCAGATGGCCAAAGTATTGGAGCTTCAACTTCAGCATCAGTCCTTCCAATGATTAATCAGACTTGATCTCCTTTAGGGTTGGCTGGTTTGATGATTGGATCTCCTTGCAGTCCAAGGGACTCTCAAGAGTCTTGTCCAACACCACAGTTCAAAAGCATCAATTCTTTGGCCCTTAGCCTTCCTTATGGTCCAACTCTCACATCCACACATGACCACTGGAAAAACCATAGCTTTGACTATAGGCACCTTTGTTGGCAAAGTGATGTCTCTGCTTTTGAATATGCTGCCTAGGTTGGTCATAGTTTTCCTTCCAAGGAGCAAGCATCTTTTAAATTTATGGCTGCAGTCACCAACCACAGTGATTTTGGAGCCCAAGAAAATAAAATCTGTCACTGCTTCTACTTCTTCCCCTTCTATTTGCCATGAAGTGATGAGACCAGATGCCATGATCTTAGTTTTTTGAATGTTTATTTTTAAGGCAGCTTTTTCAGTCTCCTCTTTTACCCTCATTAAGAGGCACTTAGTTTCTCTCCACTTTCTGCCATTAGAGTGGTATCATCTGCATATCTGAGATTGTTGATGTTTCTCCTGGTAATCTTGATTTCAGCTTGTGATTTACCCAGCCCAGCACTTCACATGATGTGATCTGCATGTAAGTTAAATAAGCAAGGTTGTTGGAGTTTACTCAGTAGCAAATATGACAACAATAAAGAATCATTTGAGTGTTTACTAAAGTGAAAACAACATCAACAATTGGGAGTCTAAATTTGCTTTTAATAATGCCAGGACCAACGAACCATGGTAGGCAGCTTCAAGGTTATGATGACAAGGCTGATGCCTCACCTGCTTCAGAGGATGTATGTACTTTAGGGGGAAGAATGTACAGGAATCACCTACACTCTTTATTGAACATAGGAGACCACAGAGTGTCCAAACATGATTAAGTAAAATTGGGTGAGTTTACTGCTGCCTCTAAGTACCAAATAGCAGCTGAGAATGCAGAGCTGCCCTCTACCTCAACATGGCAACTCTGGGGACTTTGGATAAAGCAGGATCATCATGCAGGTGAGGCTGCTAATTTAGTCCTCAGGCGTCATTTTTTTTTTTTAATCTAATAGGTAAGATCATATCACAAGAAATTATAGACATAAGGAGCAATTTTTAGAAAGAGGAATTTCATCCATAACAACTATGTTAAAATCTCCACAAAACAGTCGGCAAAACAAGGAAAAGATAGGCTAGAGATATGAAGATGAATTATTCAGATTTACCAAGTGTCACTCAAGCTGTTTTGAAGATTCTCTCATTAATTTATTCACTTAGTTAATCATTAAATATCTACAAGGCGTTTGACAGGACAAAATAGAAGGACAACGTGTTTAACCTCAAGAAAACTAAAACTCTGGCAGCAAAAACTCTTTCCACTTAAATATCTATGGTGTAATACATGTTGTGGTGAGGTTGTAATTGACAGAGAAGAGGAAGTAAAGTGAGAGTCATCCCTCAAGGAGGTGACTTTTAAAGTAGGACCTAATGGAGAGAGGAATATTTGCAAGTCAAGTGAAGAAAGACATCCCAAATAGGTAATAGTGCATACAAACTCCTAAAGATATGAGTGTATAGCCAACTCACACATACATGAGAACATAAGACAACAGAGAGGCCACGAGAAATTGATGGGGATAGCGTTAATACATGCTGTTAAGAAATGGAATATCCCTATGGAAAAAAATAAAACTTAACCCCTACACACTGTACACAAGAAAGTAAATTTCTAATGGATAAAAGTTGAAAAGTTTAGAAGAAAGTATTTTAAAATATATGTACAACTTGAGATAGAGTAAAATATTAATGCACACACTATTGAAGAAAGCATAAAGCTGATTACATTCAAATTTTAAACCAGTGTTACACAAAAAGCACCATAAACGCTGTGTCTCTGCAGGTACTCCACGGTGGGAGAAAGCTTTTGCAAATCATGTAACAAAACAAATTGCTATCACAAAATTTTAAAGATACTTAAAAATGAGAAAACCACACACACACACATATCTCAATGGAAAAATAAATAGCAGGTATAAGTAAGTAATTCACAGAAAAGGGAAAAAAATGTCCTATAAATACATGAAAGTCTGCCTAGCCTCCCTCATAATCTGGGAAAACCACAATTAGATACAGTTTCAGACTTGTTTGGAAAAGCATAAAAAGTTTGATAGCAGATGTGAGCACGGGCACAGAGCAGTGGGATTCTCACACACTGGGACGAGTTAAAAATTATTTGGGGAACAACCTGGCAACTTATACCAAAACTGAAGATATCTCCTTTGCCTCATCGACTTCACCCCTCACTTCATATCTAGTGGCTATGCCCAAGGAGATGTGCCAAGGATGCAAACCGCAGCTTTTTTGGTTCAAGTGAAAAGCTAAGACAGACAAAGAAAAAGTAAAACATAAGTATTTATTAACAGCAACAGGTAGGCCATCCTCAATTATTCATATGAAACTCAAGAATCATCCAAATGGAAAGTTTTTCAAAAACCATGGTGTTTGCAACAGTCCTGTAATCGGTAGAGAGCATTACCCTGCCTACCTCAGGGACTGGGTTCTAAAGAAGAGCTCCTTGAGAGAGTCAGGTAGATTCTGCAGTACCTCTTACAACAGCCTCAAAAAGCATGGAGCATCTCTTCCCCCACACTGCTGTTTATCTGTGCAGTCAAAATGCCCATGTAGCTTTAAGAATAATAGACTCCGTATCTTGATGAGGGCATGCAAGATTCTGGAATCAGATTTGGGAACAGAAATACTGCTTTGAACACTCGTAAAATGCAGCCTTCCACAAATAGTGTCGTAAATGGAAACACTGGCTCTAGTGTCCGAACGCCTGTGGCAAAATCCTGGCTTCTGCTCAGGAGGAACGTAGCGTGTCCTTAAAAAACAGCTACTTTGCCAATGTCAAGTTTTTTTCACTTGTAAAAAGAGAGCAGCAGTTGCAAGATCCCAGAGGGTAGTTTGGGGGATTAAACAACCTATGATAGATAACCTATGCAGAATACTTAGCATGCTGCCTAGCTCATATAAGACCTCAAAAAATGTTACTGCCAACCAGCTGTATGAATTTAGATAAGTTTCTCAACCACTTAGAAACTCAGTTTCTTCCTATGCAAAACAATGATGAGAGTACTTCTCAGGATTGTTTTGAAGATTAAGTAAATTTAAGTATGCTTAATAGATAGTAAGAAATATTACACATATAATTATGGAAGCAACAGTTAGAACTGGACATAGAACAACAGACTGGTTCCAAATAGGAAAAGGAGTACGTCAAGGCTGTATATTGTCACCCTGCTTATTTAACTAATATGCAGAGTACATCATGAGAAACGCTGGACTGGAAGAAGCACAAGCTGGAATCAAGATTGCCAGGACAAATATCAATAACCTCAGATATGCAGATGACACCACCCTTATGGCAGAAAGTGAAGAGGAACCAAAAAGCCTCTTGATGAAAGTGAAAGTGGAGAGTGAAAAAGTTGGCTTAAAGCTCAACATTCAGAAAACGAAGATCATGGCATCCGGTCCCACCACTTCATGGGAAATAGATGGGGAAACAGTGGAAACAGTATCAGACTTTATTTTTTGGGGCTCCAAAATCACTGCAGATGGTGATTTCAGCCATGAAATTAAAAGATGCTTATTCTTTGGAAGGAAAGTTATGACCAACCTAGATAGCATATTGAAAAGCAGAGACATTACTTTGCCGACAAAAGTCCATCTAGTCAAGGCTATGGTTTTTCCTGTGGTCATGTATGGATGTGAGAGTTGGACTGTGAAGAAAGCTGAGCACCGAAGAATTGATGCTTTTGAACTGTGGTGTTGGAAAAGACTCTTGAGAGTCCTTTGGACTGCAAGGAGATCCAACCAGTCCATTCTGAAGGAGATCAGCCCTGGGTGTTCTTTGGAAGGAATGATGCTGAAGCTGAAACTCCAGTACTTTGGCCACCTCATGTGAAGAGTTGACTCATTGGAAAAGACTCTGATGCTGGGAGGAATTGAGGGCAGAAGGAGAAGGGGACGACAGAGGATGAGGTGGCTGGATGGCATCACGGACTTGATGGACGTGAGTTTGAGTGAACTCCAGGAGCTGGTGATGGACTGGGAGGCCTGGCGTGCTGCGATTCATGGGGTCACAAAGAGTCGGACACGACTGAGCAACTGAACTGAACTGGTACTTAGAATTACATATATAACTGTGTGTTAGTCACTCAGTCGTGTCTGTCCCTTTGTGACCTGTAATGAAAAGTGAAGCGTTAGTCGCTCAGTCATGTTCGACACTTTGCCACCCCATGGACTTGGACTGTAGCCCACCAGGCTCCTCTGTCCATGGAATTATCCAGGCAAGAATACTGGAGTGAGTAGCCATTCCCTTCTCCAGGGGATCTTCCTGACCCAGGGATCCAAACCAGGTCTCCTGCATTGCAGATGGATACTTTACCATCTGAGCCACCAGGGAAGTCATATAACTGTACAAATAATTATAATTGAATAGAATAGATTATAACTAACCAGTCCCCTGAGAAAGCAACCTCAAAGTACAAAAAAAGGGAATTCAAACTAATAGACCATGTGTGTGGAGCAATGAAGAACTTCAAAATTATTAAATTTAAGTTTTTAGTTAGGTTTTTCCAATATGCACTGCAATGGTCAACTAAAATAATGATCAACTAAAATAATATTGCAATGTAGCAGAATAAACAAACATGTGCTTTGATTCCTCATAAAGGACACTGGGGGTGGCTGTATGTGGTCTGAGCAGCAATACTGGTAAAGCAAGGGAGCCACAAAGAAAAGAAAAAAAATGGTCACTCTGAGGCTTTGATGATCTTTAATCCAGTCCAGACTGTAAAGAACTCCGAGAAATATATCTGTCTAAATGCGCTGAACCCAGCCAAGACTGCTTGGAGCAATGCTTTAATTACATTCTGATTAGAAAGACACTGCCTAGAAACAGATTCCAAATTAGGTGATTTTTGTTCTTCTGCAAGGCCTTCTAATATGGCTATCTATGATGCATATAAGCACAAGAAATAAAAGTTGCACTGCCTTTAAAATTTCTAAAATGCCTCGTCAGGGCACGGTGATATCACGGCAAATCCACTTCCCATCAGGTCAGCTTCATGGGCATGTAACCGTGGTTACAGAAGGACGGGGCTGGGGACCCATGTTCAACAGTCACTGCCTTGGGATTATTGAGAGTTTCATCTTTGAATCTGAGTTTGTAGGTGGAGTCTGATGGGACTGGGACACCTGGGGTGGGGCCGTGTGCTGAGAACCTCAGCTATCACGTGGTGCAGCCTCTTCACCTCCCAGGTAGGGGCTCTTGGCAGCCCAATCCCCACTCTCTGGGCCCTGAGTCCACCATACGTCACCTTCCTGCCCTGCTACCTTCACCACCTTCAACCAGTGGCAGAGTCGAGTACGTGGAGGAAAGCCTAAGCTCGACCAGTGCCCTCCACCCCTGGCAGGGCCCGGGACGTGCGGGGAAGTTCGGGATTAGGCGTGCCTGCAGCTCACTAGCCTGAGGGCGGGGTGTCATGGCGGCTGTCCTCATTCAGGCGTACCAGCACCACAAGGGCATCTGACAAGTGACCGGTTGCAGGGGAGGGGCTCTCTTACCCACTCGTGGTCAATGTACCCAGCGTGTCCTTCCATGGAGGTTGGACTCCCTCAGGGTCACCTGTCTCTCGTGGCTGGGGAGCTAGCAGGGAAGAGGGAGATTGATAAACTGGTCGGCTGGCTCAGACTGAGACCTCAGCTGCCTGGGAAGGTCTGCACTGACCCTGTTTTTCATTCAACTGCCTGAGGGAATTTAACTTAACATTAAAAATTTAATGAAAACACCATCAAGACAGTGATCTTGGTAGGAAAAAAAAAAAAAAGTACTTCTAGCAGGACTTTTTTTCCTAAATTTTTTACAAGAAGCCCCAAACTTCTGTCTTGCATTGGGCCCTGCAAACTGTTTAGGCATTCCTACTTCTGGTAGATGACAGACTTTCCTGAGCAATGGTGGGAGTGAAGAAGGCAACACGGAGGCTTGCTCTCCCTACCTTAGAGGAGGCGTTTCACTGGTCTGAATGGTAACAATTTCTGAGGTAAATCAAATATGACTTCAATACTGATCTCCATCAGCTTTCTCAAAAGAGTCCTTCAATGGCTGTTGGTCTATGGTTTTCAATTAAATTTCCATTCTGATTCATTTCTGTGATTGGTTCTTTGAAAGCACTTTGAAAGTGAAAGCAGACTTGTAATTCGTTATAACTCCATTGTGATTTTTTGGATTTTTAAGAGTGCAGCTTACTTTTGACTGTTTCTCTTCACATTTTTTCCTCTTTGGTGCCTCTTGTTTATCTTGTTGCAGCAGTGATAATATAGTCCATCTCATATGTAGGTGAAGCAGTTAAATTTGTAGAATTCCACAAAGTAACCCAACATCTGCCCTCCCAAATATTCTACTATTCCTCCATTAACGGCCTGATTCTTTGATTACAGAGTAGTCCCTGGTTATCATAAATGGTCTCCTCTTTTATGACTTCAAAGGATAGAGTGTCACATGAGTTGCTTTCTACAGGATTTTCATCTCAAAAACCCATGACTCAGCTGAGTTATAATGAAATTCCCCTAAAAGGAATTTTCTCCCAAATGTATTTTTTCCCCCTCAGATTGAATTTCTGCAGTTAATAAATATGAGATTTGAAATACCCATGATATTAAATACTTCCACTTGTATTTCTGGTTCTTAAAAAATCTTAGCAAGGTTTGCTTATTAAAGTACATTTGTTTTTGTCTTCTCCCTTTCTTTACCATATTAGCCATAGGCTTTAATGAAGGGGTTACAGGGGAGTCATATATTTTAACTAAATGTGCTGGAAAACTTTATTATTAAACTTCAGGTTTTATTGTCTTTAACCAGTCAGTGGTTGCAATGGAAAAGTTAGTAACCTGCTGAAATAGAAGAGGAAGAGCAAGCTGACAGGATTTGCTGATAGATTAAACATGAGGGATAAGAAAAACAAAGGGATATAAGGAAGATTCATAGGTATTAGGCCTGAGCAGCTTGAGCTGATAATGGTCCCCTTCATATGGGTGGAGAAAACTGGTAGGAGCTGGTTTGGTGTACAGCTCTGCTTCAGACTTGATGAACTTGAGATGTCCTTTAATACTAAGTGGAGAAGTCAAAGATGCAAGTCTGAATCAAAGTGAAGATCACATATAATACATAAATATGGAGCTAATCGCATTTAGGTTTTATGTAAAGTCCTGAATGCTGACGGGATTACCTGAAGTCCTTGCTCTTGAAGGAAACAGAAGGTCTGGGCTTGTGTTCTGAGGCATCTTAAAATCTCATAGGAGAATGAGAACTACAAAGAGTTCTCTGAGAAGTTGGATGAAAGCAAAGAGCCTATTGGGTCACCTGAGCCAACAGAAGAGGGTGTATCAATGTGTCAAATCTAAAGAGGAGCCAAGAAAGCTGAGGGAAGAAATGCCAACATGGGATGAACTGTATGGCAGTCAGGTGGCTTAGATGGTAAAGTATCGGCCTGCAATGTGGGAGACCCGGGTTCGATCTCTGGGTCAGGAAGATCCCCTGGAGAAGGGCATGGCCACCCACTCCAATATTCTTGCCTGGAGAATCCCGTGGACAGAGGAGCCTGGTGGGGTACCATCCATGGGATCACAAAGAATTGGACACAACTGAGTGATTAACAATTTACTTTTTTTCAGAAAAGAAACTTAAGTTGGGAAGAAAATATACATAACTCTTTCAAAAAAGTTTTTCTGTTAAGGGAACAAGAAAGGTAATGCTAACTGGCATTGAATTCAATTGTGTTAGCTATTACACACACACAAATAAACATAGACTTTACAGACTGAATTGTGTTTCCCCAGATTCATATGTTGAAGTCCTGAGTCCCAATATGATTGTATTTGGAAAGAGGGTCTTTTAAGGAGGTAATTCAGACTACATGAGGTCACAAGAGCAAAGCTCTTTTTCTATTAGAATGGTGTCCTTGTCCTTGAGAGTTCTCTCCCTACATGTACACATGCAGGATAGGCCATGAGGACACAGTGAGAAGGAAAAAATTCTGCAAGCCAGGAAGAGAGGGTTCATCAGAACTCAACCCTGATGGCACTTTGGACCTGGACTTCAAGCTTCCAGAACTGTAAGAAAAAGAATATCTGTTGTTTACTCCTCAAACTCTGTAGTATCTTACTATGGCAGTGTGAACTGACTAATATAGTAACTTACACAATATACTTTTAAAACCTTGTTCAAAATTAGTTTATATTGGTTTCATATTACCAAAATATTTTTCACTTTTCCACTGATCGGTTTTAACCAACTCATCCTCTAGATCACCCTCTATTTCCACAAATGTACTAATATTTAGCCATTTAGTCAGGTCAACATTTTCAGAGCCATCCTTGGTTACTCTCTTTTATAAACCACATGAAATCCATTAACAAAAAATCACACTAGTTCTACCTTCTAAATGTATTACAAATCTAACCACTGCTTTTCTCCTTCACCTCCATTTCTTTAGTTTTAGCTATGATTACCTGTCAGCTATAAAACCCTTTTAACTAGCGCCCCATATTCCACTTAAGCACCACTGAAGTCTGTTCTCCTGTAGGAACCCAAATATTTCATCTAAAATATGAACGAAGTCTTGCCTTACCTCTGCTCTCAACATTTAAGTGGTTTTCCCTTCTCACAGAATAAAATCCAAAGTTCTTTTCATAGCCACAAGTCTGCCGTAATCTGCCCCTTGGCTATTTCTCTATATCAGGTAAATATTTTTATACAACAAACAACCTAAACATTCAATAGCTTAAAATAATACTTATTATCACTTAAGTGTCTATGGCTTGGCTAAGAGTTGACCAGTCCAGGCTGGGCTCAACTGGAACTGCTTGACTAAATGAATCTGCTCCTGTATTTACTAGAAGGCCAGCCCAGGCTACTCATCTCACAGTACTAACAGATGTGCAGAAGGAAAAAACAAGCAAAGACTCATAAGGCTTAGATTCAGAACTGGTGTACTGTCACTTCTACTTTGTTCTATTGACCAAAAGCAAGTCATACGGCTAAATGCAAAAATCTCTCTAAAGGAAGAAATTGCAATACCACACAACACAAGATATGCATATGAGGAGGAATAAGGATTGTGTTAGATAGCACCATCTACCACACACTCCAATCCATTTTCCTGGCTTGCTTTCTTTCACTCACTTGACTTCAAGACTCACATTTGCCAATCAAGGTACCATCTCAAGGCCTTTGAACTTGTGCTTCCTTCAGCTTGGGATACTCTTTGTGTAAATTATCATATGACTTTTGCTGTTTTAGCTTCCCAGGTGGCACTAGTGGTAAAGAATCCACCTGCCAATGCAGGAGATGCAAGAGACACAGGCTCAATCCCTGGGTCTGGAAGATCCCCTGGAGAAGGAAATGGCAACCCACTCCAGTATACTTTCCTGGGAAATTCCATGGACAGGGTCTGGCGGGCTATAGTCTATGGGGCTGCAAAGAGTCAGTCATGACTCAGTGAGATCTTAAGTTTATTCTTTTAATTCACATCTCTGCTAAAATATAATACTCTCAAAGTTTCGCATGACTAGGACTTAGCAAATTATGACCCAGTTCTTGCCTACTGTCTCTTTTTATAATTAAGTCTTATTGGAACACAGTCATGCCCAATCATTGATTTATCAATGACTGGTTACACACTGGAATAGCAGTTCAGTAGTTAGTTGTCTCAGAAACTATGCTAGAAATCTTAAAAATACTTACTACCTGGCCTTTTCTAGAAAAAGCTTGCCAAATCCCTGCTCTATCCCATTGGCTTGCTTAGTTTTCTTCTTGTTGATTATTATATAACATTAATTTGTATTTATTTACCTGTTTATGATTGAGCTCCTTCACTAGTGTATAAGATTTTCCAGGAAGAATTTTGTCATATTTACTGCTGTATTGATAGTTCTAGAATTATACCACATACTCAGACCCATATTCTCATCTCCTTTAAGTCTTTGTGTTAATGCACTTCCCAGAAAAGTCTCTCCTGACAATCACAGCACCCCAGGTCCTCTTCCTCTGCCTTATACAATGTCTTTATTTTATAGAACTTATTACTTTCTTATGTATTGCCTAACTTTACTGCTAATGTCTGACTCCCCAGGAAAATGTAAATTTTCTAGGGGCAGAAATCTGTATCTGAAATACTTCCTTGATTCAAAGCCAGGCATATAAGAATTACTCAACCAATATCTGTTGAATAATTGAACAAATGAAGATAACTTCTTAGGAATCAAGTTAAAATCTTTAAATTTTAGGGAATAAAATGATAGGAGAATAAAACAGTAATTTTCTTCAGAGTTGAGAAAAACCTCTAAATGAGACTCAAGGAAGTCATCCAGCCCTCCCATGTAATGAGGCTTCTTTGTCATAGAACGTATGAGCCTAACGGCATGTGGATCTGGCTTGTTTAAGTTGTTAAGGCCTTTTCTGAAAGGCACGCTGCCCATCACCATCAGGGAGAATAGAAAATGACACCAAATAGCTGTGTTTAAAGCCCTCTTGAGAACCTATATGCAGGTCAGGAAGCAACAGTTAGAACTAGACATGGAACAACAGACTGGTTCCAAATAGGAAAAGGAGTACGTCAAGGCTGTATATTGTCACCCTGCTTATTTAACTTATATGCAGAGTACATCATGAGAAATGCTGGGCTGGATGAAGCACAAGCTGGAATCAAGATTGCCGGGAGAAATATCAGTAACCCCAGATATGCAGATGACACCACCCTTACGGCAGAAAGTGAAGAGGAACTAAAAAGCCTCTTGATGAAAGTGAAAGAGGAGAGTGAAAAAGTTGGCTTAAAGCTCAACATTCAGAAAACGAAGATCATGGCATCTGGTCCCATCACTTCATGGGAAATAGATGGGGAAACAGTGGAAACAGTATCAGACTTTATTTTTGGGGGCTCCAAAATCACTGCAGATGGTGATTGCAGCCATGAAATTAAAAGACACTTATTCTTTGGAAGGAAAGTTATGACCAACCTAGGTAGCATATTCAAAAGCAGAGACATTACTTTGCCAACAAAGGTCCATCTAGTCAAGGTTATGGTTTTTCCAGTGGTCATGTATGGATGTGAGAATTGGACTGTGAAGAAAGCTGAGCACTGAAGAATTGATGCTTTTGAACTGTGGTGTTGGAAAAGCCTCTTGAGAGTCCTTTGGACTGCAAGGAGATCCAACCAGTCGATTCTAAAGGAGGTCGGTCCTGGGTGTTCATTGGAAGGACTGATGCTGAAGCTGAAACTCCAATACTTTGGCCACCTCATGCGAAGAGTTGACTCATTGGAAGAGACCCTGATGTTGGGAGGGATTGGGGGCAGGCGGAGAAGGGGACGACAGAGGATGAGATGGCTGGATGGCGTCACTGACTCTATGGACATGAGTTTAGGTAAACTCCGGGAGTTGGTGAGGGACAGGGAGGCTTAGCGTGCTGTGGTTCATGGGGTCACAAAGAGTCAGGCACGACTGAGTGACTGAACTGAAAGTCCCTCTATTAGATAACCCGCTTACTTTGCTGTTTAGTCACTAAGTTGTGTCCAACTCTTTTGTGATCTCATGGACTGTACCCTGCCAAGCTCTCAGTCCATGGGATTTCCCAGGCAAGAATACTGGAGTGAATTGCCATTTCCTTCTCCAGGAGATCTTCCCGATCCAAGGGTTGAACCCATGTCTCCTACATTGGCAGGTGAATTCTTTATTACTGAGCCACCAGGGGAGCCCATCCTGCTTACTAGCTCTCCTTAGTTGGCATATTTCAGAGAAGAAGAAACTTCCTTTTTTACTTCAAGGTAGAGGAAAACTGTAACAGAATTTCACCCAAGATTTATGTCTCCAGGGAAATAATAACAAAAACTGGGGGAGGTCAGAACACTCCTCTGCCCTTGTTAGAATGTTAGACAGTCATGAGAACAAGTTTTCTGCATTTTCTGTGGTCTCATTCCTCATTCCTAGAGTGAGCAAAGCCAGCTGTGGAGTGAGACTCATTCAGAAAATGAAGATTTTTGCCTTCAGGAGAATGGAAGCAATTCAGGTAATATCTATGTGTACAGAGATGAGTTGGAGTGAAAGGAGGGCTGTCATTCATTTGCAGAGGCTTCAGTGGGGGGAATATCCAGGAGTAGCTGCCTTGTGTCTGGATGCCCAGTAGATTCGGCCCATTTCCCAAAGGTGAGAGAAAGAGGAGGAGATGGAAAGGCTTAGGTCACTCAGTCTGGTGGAGTAAATAGCCACTTGGTGGGGAGATTATTGACAGTATTTTTATCATTCCTGCTTTAGCAGATGCATCTCATACTCTGCCACATCCACTTGCCCTTAATGCTTAGAGGTGCAGTAACACAACTTCCAATTGCAGGACCTGATCTTCTTTGCCTAACATGCTTCTCCTGCTACAAGAATCTGCTTGGCCACTGGCACAGACCAGAAGTGCATGGGAATTAAATCCCCAGGAGCAGCCCTTAAGCAATGACTGACAAGAGCTGGTTCCGAAATACCCTAACTCCCTCACCTCCTCACCCCCATCCCAGTAGGTTAACACCAGGGCTGTGTATTTAGCAAGGACCTCCAGAGTTTTCCCACTGAGATCAAGCCACAGTCCCTGCTTTGGTGACATTTATTGGCTGTCTTCACTTCCCTGTCTTACCTCATCAGCACCCACCCACTCAGGGCTTAGATAAACTGCTTGTTCTCAAGTTATGGTGTCAAGGTCTGCTTCTGGGAAAAGCCTCAACTCAGAAACATGCATTTCCAATTCATGCTTAACGTTAATTCCCTAGCCAGACTTAAATGTGATCATCTTTTATTTCACATATGGGGGGAACATGTTCACCTTAAAAGCCACATCTTATCCTTCAGTAGTAAACCTTTAGGAAAATTTAGTATTAATCTTTTAGTAGCTTTCTTATTATTGTTACCAGTGAACATGCTATGGCAACCTGAAAGAACTAACAATATATTTATAAGTACATTGATATTTAGATTTTTACATAATAAAATATTTTGAGATCTGATAGTCCTTTTATAAAATCCAAGGCCTTTGTTTCATACATGGAAACATCTTAGATGGTTACAAAGTTTGCGAAGAGACTTACCAAAGGTATCACTGCTATTTGGCTTTACAGGTGAAACCACAGGTTAAATTCAGATCTTCCCATAGAATTAATTACTTAATGCCTAGGCAAGTGCTCTGTGTTCATCCTTCTCTTCTAGGTTTTCCCACTTGCGCCTGTTTTGACTATCTTGTAAAGTATGTATTTTTGCTCAGTTTGGGAGAGGGAAGTCTGTCTTGATTTCTGTCCTCCTTACAAACAGTCGAGTAGGCTTCTATTTTGCAGTTTCTGTTGTCCTGAATACCCAGGGTCATTCCTTTCCGGAAAGAGGAAACGTCCTTACTTTCTCTCTCTGCCAGTTTCTGCAGCCACTAGCTGCAGAGGCAGTCATCCTCGTGTTGTAGCAGAATTAATAATTTGCCTCTTGGGACTTGTGAGAGACTCTTGCCGCCTAGATCAGTGCATATGGCTGAGGCACTTGTATATTTTTGCTCCATCCTTGCCTTAGGCTCAGTTTTTAGAGCTCTCCAGAGACAATAAAGCCCACACATCCTATGGGCCTGGACCCTGTGGCAGCTCTGATCCACAAGTACGGGTGTAGATGTGTCCATGTGCTACAAACGGAAGGCCCAGGCAGCTGGGCCTCATCTGGTAGAACCCCAGGCTGCCCTGGCCTCCTGTATTGGCCGGGGTCAGACTTCATCCAGCTAGGCCTGGCCAACATCATGCCTGCCTCAGTGGGAGACTCAGGGACTTTCACATGACAGGCTGCCCTACTGAGTTCACAGGGATTCTGGCTTCCCAGAGGGCTGGTTAACCCAATCCAAAGTACTACTCCCATGAGTTTTGAGTAAAAAGAGTTTTTTGTGGGCAGTCTTTGAATGAGGCATTGAGCACAAGCATTCTGCTTATTCTAGAGACAGGGCATCAAAGCAGAGAAAGTTTAATGATGTTCCTAGAATTAATTATGTTACCATGAGTAGATTTGAAAAATATAAAATCTAACCTCTTAATTTCATTTTACCTGGAGGTTTTGTTTTACTACTATGTCCTTTTTTGTTTGTTCTTTTTTTTTACCCAAGGTTATTTGTAGGGAGATGTATAATGGTTAATTTCTTCCTAAAGAATAATTCATTCAGGGCAGTAGATGCTGCATACATCTGCGAAGCTTTTAAGTATCTCATGCATTATGTGGCCCAAATGGCTACATTAGAAAAAAAAATCCCAATTAGTGAAATTTAAATATGGAATTTCTTTGAATTGCATTTCTCCTTTCATATGTTACAACATTCTGATCAATGGCACCAAAAAGCAAGAGGTTTCTCTTATTGCTATATATTTTTATTTTCCTCCAAATATCAATGCCACATCAACTGTTAATCTGAAAAACCTCATTTAATGTCAGCTTGCTCACAGTTATGAAAATTCAGGTAATGTATTCCTGTTACTAATTGTATTTGAGAAAGTGTTATTAATTTCATATATCAAGTTCGTAGTGGCCATCTGTTCCCTCCGAACTGCTGCGTCTCCCTCCATCTGCCCTGTTTTTCTTCTGCTAATCGGGTGGCAAGGGCTCAGATGATCGGGAAGTTTCTCTCTGACTTTTGATTTGTCAGTCATCATCAAGCCAGCTGTGCATTTGTAACAGACTCCTCCGACGGGTGGTGGTGAATTTAAATCTGTCTGGTTTTCTTTCTTTTTTTTTTTTTAATAAAACTTTTTTGTCAAAAAATGTTTAAAGGAAGCCAGATTGTATTTTCTACACTGTAAAATGTGCTTTGCTGCCACTAATTTGGCTGCATCTGCACTCTCATGAATATAGATGAAGGTACATGGCCAGGATATTATTAGGGACTGCAGCAAGCAGGGAAGAATTTTAAATGCAGCAAGATACCATAGTTTAGATTTCTGAGAACATTAGGACAAACTAACAAGAAACTGCTGACATTTGCTAGCTTTAAGTTCAAGATGAGTTTTTGAATCTTAAACACAAAGATTCTTCTTTGAATATTTTTGCTGGTATATGACTGGGCCAGGGAAAGAAAGAGGTTATGAGGAAGATTCTAGGAGGCTATTTTAAAACTAGAAAGTTTTCATTTCAAATTTCTTCACCTTCTCTCCCAAAAGTCATGAACTAGAGTCAGTGTGCAAATGACTTTGTTTGAGCTATCTCATAGCTGAGCAGGACATTAGCTAACATCATGACTTTTAAGTAACTTGGACATTCTGTGGGAAAGATATTAAGCTTCCAGATTTGGGGATGTGAGGATTAACTTAAAATACCAATTATTTATTGTTTGTGATTATTTATTATATTTTTAGTGCTCATAACAGGTTATTTATAACAAATGTTTATGAAAATCTCTTTCAACTCTTCTGATAACCACTTTTACCAAAGTCCAATAGATAACAGGAGTACTCAGATGTTAATGATGATTGAAGTGTTATTTTGCCATCAAAATAATTCAGGATAACTTGATATAAAAAATATTCAACTTGTATTCAATAAACATGTACCAAGAATGCATATTTAGCAACAGAAAGGAAATCAAACTATGGGACAATAACTGTCCTCAAGAAACCTAATACAGTATATAAAGCACTCTATTACATTTCCAGGTGTAGTTAGTAGTAAATAGTAAAGGAACAGCGGCCAAATAAAAACACATACAAATCTTAAGAATAAATACTTTTAATTTCATTAGCTCTAAAACAAAGCAAAGGCTTCTAATATTGATTACATGTTTAGTTAATATTTCTACATTAAAAATGAAATTCTTCAAGGATTGTCACCCTTCAGTTCAGTCACTCAGTCTTGTCTGATTCTTTGTGACCCCATGGACTGCAGCATGCCAGGCTTCCCTGTCCATCACCAACTCCTGGTGCTTGCTCAAACTCACGTCCATCGAGTCAGTGATGCCATCCAACTATCATATCCTCTGTTGTCCCCTTCTTCTCCTGCCTTCAATCTTTCCCAGCATCAGGATCTTTTCCAATGAGTCAGTTTTTCCCATCAGGTGGCCAAAGTATTGGAGCTTCAGCTTCAGCATCAGTCCTTCCAAAGAATATTCAGGACTGATTTCCTTGAGGATGGACTGGTTGGATCTCCTTGCAGTCCAAGGGATTCTCAAGAGTCTTCTCCAACACCACAGTTCAAAAGCATCAGTTCTTTGGCACTCAGCTTTCTTTATAGTCCAACTCTCATATCCATACATGACTACTGGAAAAACCATAGCTTTGACTAGATGAACCTTTGTCAGCAAGGTAATGTCTCTGCTTTTTGATATGCTGTCTATGTCGGTCATAGCTTTTCTTTCAAGAAGCAAGAAAGCTTCTTGGCTTTCATGGCTTCAGTCAGCATCTGCAACAATTTTGGAGGCCAAGAAAATAAAGTCTGTCACTGTTTCCATTGTTTCCCCATCTATTTGCCATGAAGTGATGGGACTGGATGCCATGATCTTAGTTTTTTGAATGTTGAGTTTTAAGCCAACTTTTTCACTTTCCTCTTTCACTTTCATCAAGAGGCTCTTGCTTTTTTTTTTTTTTTTTAAGAAAACTGCTTAAAATAGTACAGTTAAGAGAAAACTAGGAATTTACATTATAAAGGACAAAGAGTCTATGCCATAAAGCTTCTTATGGGAATTTTGTCCCTGAAAAAGATATGTTGAGTCTTAATCCCCATATCTGCAAATATGATCTTATTTGGAAATGGGGTCTTTGCATATGTAATCAAGTTAAAGCTGAATTAGGTTGGGCCCTAATCCAATGTACCTGGGGTCTTTATAAGAAGAGAAGAGACACAGAGAGAGAACACTGTGTGACAATAAGGTCAGAGACTGGATGGTGCTTCTAAAGTCAAGGATACCCAGCATTGCCCGCAGCCACCAGAAGCTAGGAAGAGGCAGAGGATTCTGTTCTAGACCTTTGCAATCCTCTAGTTCCCCAAACTGTGAAAGAGTCCATTTCTGTTGTTGTAAGCCACCAAGTTTAGGGCAATTTGTTACCATAGTTTGAGGAAACAAATGCAATATTGTATTGAAATTTAAAGAACAAAAACAAAAATGACCGGTTTTCTCTTTTTTTTTAATTTTCAAAACTCATGTTTAATTTTAACATAGGGAGTCAAAATCTTTATGTTTCTCAGCATCATGAAGCAGAGCACCCAAAGACATTTTAAAATTTTCAAAATCATTCTCCTCTGAAAATATTACTTTTATCACAATAAAATAATTGTAAAATTGTCAAGTATTTTCAAGTTCCCATAGTGACATGAGATGTAAATTACTTCAAGAAGCAAGAAGAAACTAATTTTTTTGCATTCAGTTCAGTTCAGTCACTCAATTGTGTCCGACTCTTTGCGACCCCATGAATTGCAGCACGCCAGGCCTCCCTGTCCATCACAAACTCCCGGAGTTCACTCAAACCATAACTTATTTAAGCTCTTCTGTTGTATAAATGATTTTTGTTTTTTACTTTTCCCCCATGTATTTTACTAGGGATGCTACTACCAAGCCAGAATCTAGTTTTAATTTTTTTTACACATCTTTTGATATCCTTTGTGAAAAACCACTTTGCATCTCTGTTTCTCTACTTTAAAAAGAAATGAGATGTCAATATACACCTCAATTCAAAAGAACTGATTGTTTCCAGACCTGCCCAAATCTTTAAGAACAAAAAAAAAAAAGAAAAGAAAACTTAATCTAAACATCTTCCTTGCTTCTTGTTAGGTCTGTTCTCAGATCTTTCTCTTTATGCCCATCAAAAAGTCCCCAGAGACCCTGTGATAGCCTGTCCCCTTATTATCACCTAGGTCTGGATGTTTTCCAATTCATTCAGATCAGTTTTTTAAACTATCTTTTAATTGAAGTACAGTTAATTTACAATGTTATATTAGTTTCAGGTGAAAAGCAAAGTGATGGTTTTATATTCAGGTTTAGAACATAATTATATATTCTTTTTCAGATTCGTTCCCATCATAGGTTATTGCATGGTATTTAATATAGTTCTCTGTGCTACACAGTAGGTCCTTGTTTTTTATCTATTTTATGTATGCTGCTAAGTCACTTCAGTCATGTCTGACTCTGTGCGACCCCATAGACGGCAGCCACCAGGCTCCCCCGTCCCTGGGATTCTCCAGGCAAGAACATTGGAGTGGCTTGCCATTTCCTTCTCCAATGCATGAAAGTGAAAAGTGAAAGTGAAGTCGCTCAGTCATGTCCGACTCTCAACGACCCCGTGGACTGCAACCCACCAGTTTCCTCCGTCCATGGGATTCTCCAGGCAAGAGTACTGGAGTGGGTTGCCATTGCCTTCTCCGATTTTATGTATGCTGCTGCTAAGTCGCTTCAGTCGTGTCTGACTCTGTGTGACCCCATAGAGGGCAGCCCACCAGGCTCCCCCGTCCCTGGGGTTCTCCAGGCAAGAAGATTTTATGTATAGTAGTGTCTATATGTTAATCTCGAACTGTTGACATCAATTCTTAGGAGCTCTGCAGAGCTGTACTCCTCCACATTGTCTAAATGTTGCTCTTTCTTTACCACCTTGCTAATTAAAGTGTAGTCCAGGGACTGGAAGCATCAACATCACACAGAAACTCGTTAGGAATGACTAACAGGCCAGGGTCTCAGACCCCAGAATCAGAAGAGCGTTTCTGACAGGTTCTCCACGTGAGTCCGACATACCCTACAGTTTGAGAAACAGTTCTACACGACACATTATTGCTTTTCCCTGTAAATCTCCAAAGCAGTATCTTACACAACCTCTTCCTAGTTTCATAACAGTTTTCTTCCCTTTTAATTATGTAAACCAAAATCTTGCAATATTTGGAGAATCGGTGTATGAACAAAAAGGATGGAAAAAGACCCCAAATCATAGGTACGTGCTACAGCATTGTACCATTGATGTTTTCCTAGCATACCATGTTGATACCAAGACCTTGGAACATCCTTCATGATAATAATAGAATACATGTTTACGCAGAAGGGAAGACCAGATCCCTTTAAATGATACTTCTGTTTCCTTTCGCTAGGTAGATAATGAAGTAGATCCACTTTTCCCATGACACTGGGCTGCCTGATATTTTGCTGTGTTACATGACGTGCTTCAGCATGACTAATACATCCCAGCTGGTCTCAACAGCAGGAAAATGTGTCGTGGGGGGCGGTGGGGGGGTGGTGGCATGGTTAGGAAGCTACGCATGTGCAGGCAGAAGACGCTCTGTTGTGTCTGTGATTAGAGTTGGGGGTGGGATGGGAAGAAAGAATGAATGAAAAGGGGGAAAATGAGGAAATCCCAGGAGTTCTGGAGACTTGAAATATTTCAAGCTGTCATTTACCTTTGCAAAGTTGTGGTGGGTGACTGTGTTTACAGGCTGTGGATCTGTAAACAGCACATGTGCAAACCGTTAGCTATTGTTTTGAAAATGACAGTATGGCCAATAATTTCAATTTCAGTGTTTGAGCGTGAACCAGATGACGCTATGTTTTATTTAAAACTGGGCCTGTATCATGGAGGGTGGAAACATGTACCTCTTAAACACTTTTATATTGTGTAGTGTGCCATATGTTGCCTGCTTTCAGGTTTTTAAAGTGATGCCTACTGCCTAAAGGTAGCTTGTTTCAGGATTATAATCCGCATCTTGCTTGAGGGCAGAAACGAACCCATTAGTTTAACAGCACACTAATGGGATCGGTATAAAGGTGTTAATTCTATTCAGTCTTCCTTAAGGGTTAGGTTGAATGGTAGTTTGGCAAGTGAGAAAGAAAAGTAGAGAATCACCATGAGAAGTAGGAGGCCATACAAAATATGTGGTCAATATATATTTTAAGTGGTCTCCTTCCCACCAAAAAAAAAAAAAAAAAGCCAATCTTGATAGCTAGATGAAGTCTTTTTTTTTAGTCATATATTATAAAATAAACCTCCCTTATTATGTAATTTTAGATGGAAACAATTTTCTTGCTACCTATGTATTTTCAGTTAAGGCAAGTATGCATGCTAACATGCACACTTTTCTTTACTGAAGATATGGAAGTAGCAAGAAAATTGGGTGTATGGGCTTCCCCTGTGGTTCAGTGGTAAATAATCCGCCTGCAATGCAGGAACTACAAGAAACACAGGTTCGATCCCTGGGGTAGGAAGATTCCCCTGGAGGAGGGCATGGCAACCCACTCCAGTATTCTTGCCTGGAGAATCCCCATGGACAGAGGAAACCTGGCAGGCTCAGGCCATTGGGTCACAAAGAGTCGGACACAACAGAAGCAAGTTAGCACGGAGGCACATCCAGGTTGTATATTCAAGAAAGAGGTTGGACACATACTCTAGCTGCGTATTTGACTTTTGGTGAGATCTGGGCTAGCTGTAAAAGATCTTTGCCACCTCAGAACACTTTTAGAAGTGCTTATCCGATGTCAGCTGAGCAAGAACGGCACCAACTCTGAAGTGACATCCCCTGGCTGAAGGCTGTTCCACTGTGTGGTCCTTGACCCTTTAGGGGTGTGAGGCCGCGTTCTGTGTAGTGAAGATCTGGGCAGCGGGACAGAAGCCTGAGTGGGTGAAGCCTGCCCCATGACTTGATAAAGGTTATTCAACGTTCTGTTTTTTACTTAGAGAAATGTTTCTCTAATCTTCAAGACTCCAAGGCTTGAAGTCCTAGATAATTGTTGATCCTGGCCTGATTTCGCAAGTATTTCAACCCTGAGATCCAGTTCTGTCTCCCTCAGAGGAGGCAGACGTTAAGCCCCTTGTGATCGTTCCACCTTGCTAAGTAATCATCCAAATACTATTACCACTTAATTCGCTTAATATTAGTGTCCATGTTAAACCAATATCTTCCTTTTTTCAAAAAAAAAAATTGACAGTTTATAACAGGATTTCTTATCTGGTAATAACTATCTAGGTTTATTTGAAAAGCCCTCTCTTGTTAGCTTAAGAAATAAAACCCAGCAATGAGAGACGATTAGGCATCCCCCCAGGTGGGGTTCAGACAGTTTCTTCTTTGTGTTTGCCTGTCTTCTTTTGTAAGATGTGACCAGGGAAGAGATTAAGTTCTCCTCAGCTGGCGGGCCGAGGGTGTGGCTCTTTACTATTCTGGCTAACAGATGGTGAGAAACCAACAGGTGCACCCAGATCGGTGCACCAAGCCTTTTACATCTGCCTGGTACACAAACAGTGTGCTCACTGCCACGCCCCCCACGCCAGCTGGGGCCTTGGCTGCTACCAAGCCCGGCCCCGGCAAGGTGCAGAGAGATGGAGGCCCGTGACCTTTGACTGTTAACCTACGGATACGATGTGCTTTAGAGGGTAAGCAGGGCGAGAATGCTTTGATCTGAATGGTAGGCAGTGAAAACAGACACCAAGGGTGCGGATCCTGAGGTGACGTGAGATAGCAGGCAGGTTTGCTCACAAAACCCTCTTTTCAGGATATGACAGCTTCTCTCATCAGAACCAGAGGTCTCACTTGTCACAAGGACACTGGCCTGCGTTTATTGCCACTCTGGGAAATTGTTGTTGGAGGGCTAAACATTCTTGAATAGGAACAACCAGGGAATCACTGAGATAATTCTGTTTGCAACAACTAACCTTCAGTGTGCTTGCTGTGTGCACTGTTCTGCCTGCGTTATCTCATGGCATCCTTCCAACAGCTCAGAAGGGCGTGCACTGTTTCTAGTCCCATTTTACAGTGGAGAAACCAAAGCACAGAGAGGCCAAGTGATTGACAACTGGAGAACAGAGTCGGGACTTCCAGACTCAATATTATTTAAATATCTGTTCATTGAGTCTACTATGTGGCAGCACAGGCCTGTGAGCAGCTCTCCAAACCAAGCTGGCCTGACCCCAAAGCCCTTGCATTTAACATTTGTGTGGGGTACTCGAGCATCATTTGGCTTTAGAGCGCTATCTACTTGAAGGTAGATAGAAAGGAAAAAAAAAAAAAAAAAACGTACTTGGGGTAAATACAAGTCACCATGTCGCACGTTAAATCCATCTTGAAAGGACTGGTTTTTGTTTCGTTTTGCTTTGGTTTTGGTCTGATTACCAAGGTCCTTATGTCAAATAAAAGAAGGTCATGTCCCCATGATGTTTTACTAATCCTCATCATTAACCTTATCTAAAGCCAAAGAATTCTCTCTTCTCACCTTTTTTTTTTTTTAAACAGAGGCGGGAAATTACACAACTATCTCCTGGGTCACACCATTCTTTACTGTCAAACAGGAACTGAAACTCCAATTTCTTGATTTCTTACCTTGATTCAAAACTATTTTTCCATACTGGATTGTTTCATTTCCATGTATTTGCTCGCCTTGCTAAAGGATTGGTGGCAGTGCCTGTAACAGGCTAGCTGCCACCTCCAGCTTCAGCTGTGAGTGCACACGAGCCTGCTGAGTGAAGAGAAAACACAGTAGGGCCACATTTAATCATCCTGGTTTCTACCCGTCATCAGGTAACGAAACACACAAGGAGCAGATTGCCTGATTCGAAAGTCTGGAAGAGCAAATGGACTGAAGAACACCATCTTTCACACAAGGCTTCAGGAGAGTCCCAGCACCCCTCTGGACACATGACACATGACGGTACAAGGTTTAGAAAAGGAAAATCTGTCCCATATCTTTATTGTCAATTAGTGTTCACATGCAGAATGCTACAGGGATTGTTGAAAACAACTAGTTTTCATTACCTATATGTCAGTCACTGAAGTGCTTTATATGCGTGTTATCATTTCATCTCCCTAAAAACACTATAATGTTGGCACTAAAACTGACTCATTTTACAGACGAGGAAATAAAGCTTTACTATGCTTGAGTCACTGGTATAATGTCTCACAACTGGTAATTATATCTTTGCATGATTTTGGTTATTTGGCAATCATCCCTTTGGACTGTAAGTTGTATAAGGACAGAGATTGTGTCTTTAGATGCCTCTATTCAACAAACCTAGATGGCATATTAAAAAGCAAAGACATCACTTGGCCAACAAAGGTCCACATAGTCAAAGCTATGGTTTTTCCAGCAGTCATCTGCAGTTGTGAGAATTGGACCGTAAAGAAAGCTGAGCACCAAAGAATTGATGCTTTCAAATTGTGGTGCTGGAGAAGACTCTCAAGAGTCCCTTGGACTGCAAGGGAATGAAACCATTCAACCCTAAAGGAAATCGACTCTGAATATTCATTAGAAGGACTGATGCTGAAACTGAAGCTCCAAAATTTTGGCCACCTGATGTGAAGAGCGGACTCATTGGAAAAGATTCTGATGCTGGGAAAGATTGAAGGTGGGAGGAGAAGGGGACGACAGAGGATGAGATGGTTAGATGGCATCACTGACTCAATGGACATGACTTTGAGTATACTCCTGCAGTTGGTGATGGACAGGGAAGCCTGGTGTGCTGCAGTCCATGGGGTCGCAAAGAGTCAGACACGATTTAGTGACAACAACAACAACAAATTCACCCCAGACTGCTTAAACTATTTAACAGGGTCTTCTTACATATATGTTTAATAAATATTTGTTCAACCACTGAATAAAAGAATGACTGAATGAAGTTGGAGAACTGGAATTCAAACCCATTCCTGTCTGCCTCCAGAGTCTGTCTTTTTAACCACTGTGTGCATGACCCCACATTGCTCAGCTAGGTTCTGCTTATTTGTTAGGTACTGTTATAGACTGCACTGCATCTCCCCAAAATTCAACTGTTACAGCACCAACCCAGAATTTGACTGTATTTGGAGACAGGGTCTTAAACAAGGTTAAATGAGGTCATATGGTTCAGGCCCTAATCCAGCAGCACTATGGTCATTATAAAAAGAGGAAAACTCACCAGAGCTCTCTGGTGCTTGGTTAGAGAAGCTGTGTGAGGAAATATCAAGAAGGTAGCCATCTGCAACCAGGCAGGGAGGCCTAGCCAGAAACCAATGCGGACAGAACTTTAATGCTGAAATTCTGGCCTCCAAAGTGATGAGAAAATACATTTCTGTCCTTTTAACTCATCTAGTCTGATTTTTTGTTATAGCAGCCTGAGAAAATGAATAAAGACCACTACTTTCCTCTGCTTTCATTCCGTATTTCTCTTACCCTTTAGCTTTCTTCCACCTCATCCCCCACCAGGTCTGGATGACAGGAATAGCGTATCATGGCTGGCATAGACCAGCACCCAAGAAAGAAAAGAAAGAAGTTGAGAGCTGACAATCGGACCAAAGCTTAGGACAGAACTGTGGGCTGGGGAGTCTGTTCCAGTTTTCAAGTCTGACTTTTTAGTGGTCAAGCGACCAGAGTCTGGAACAACTTAAGTCATTATTCATCTTGCAGTCCATACCAGGATTTGAAATTTGGAGGCTCCTAATCAACAGATATTCCAGTTGGTGGGAGGGTGGCAAGGATCTATGCCTTAAAAGGGATAGAGTTACTAAGCTGAGTAACCTAGCAGATCTGAACTAAGGAGGAAGGCCAATGATACAACAGTTAGGGTTGACATGAGAAGAGTAAGAACGGTCTGAAGGGGGTAACTCAGGAGCTGGTGATGGACAGGGAGGCCTGGCGTGCTGCAGTCCATGGGGTCGCAAAGAGTCGGACACGACTGAGCGGCTGAACTGAACTCAGGAAACTAGGAGTTACTTGTAAAAATGTCTGTACTCTGGGTCTCACTGACAACAATAAGCCAGAAAGGACCAAGGTCAAAGTCTATGAAAATAAAGGAAGTACGACGATTTCCAAAAGTAATTCCATCCATAGCAAGAAGAATACTGAAAACAGTGTTGTACGCTTGCCTCAGACATAATCATGTACTCATGACGTGATCATCACCACTGAGCAATTGCGAAAGGTGTGAGTCAGGGGGCTGGAATGGGAGCTGTGATGCTCAGAGGACTTGGGCAGCAGGAAGCCAGGGAAAGCTGAAGCCTGAAGCCTGGGTGGTCACAGCCCCTCCACAGTCACAGCCTGGAGCAAACACCTGAAGATACAAATTAGAAGCCTGAGTTTAGAGTCCTTGTTGATAGTGTTCTGTATTTATTCCTATAGAACTACCAGAGTTCTCCACACAAAATAAAGGTGCCATATAGGCATTAAATAAATAAAGGAATAATATAATGCAACAAGGAATGCAAATCTTTCAACTCCAAAATTTAAGTGCTATAGTGTTTTCAACAGTGACCATAGTTACAAGTTGATTAAAGTTTACAG